>NC_134589.1:87776589-88425339 GCF_037038515.1 Microtus pennsylvanicus
TGAAATGGTAAACCGTAGATTCAGGAAATTCCTTTCATATAATTTCCAATGGCTGATATACAAAGTATTGGCACAGGATATGGCTATTTAACATTTCCTGTGGGAGAACCTTTCATTGATATCTCTTAACAGGCTGAGAATTATTATAAGTAGGCACTGTAAAGGCAAATTTTTCTCTGCCTTTTTCTTGTAAAGGTATAGTGAAGAAACAATATTTTAAATCAATAACTATAAAAGACCATCCTTTAGGAAATAGAGAAGGAAAAGGAATGCCAGACTACAGAGAGCCCATTGGCTGAATCACCTTATTAACAGCTCTTAGATTTGTCACCATTCTCCATTTTCCAGATATCTTTTTAATAACAAATACAGGGGAATTCCATGGGCTGGTTTATTCTTCATTATGCTGAGCATTTTACTGCTCCTATACCAGCTGTTTTAAAGCCTGCAGGTTCTCTGTTGTTAAAGACCTTTGCTCAATTCATATCAGTTTGTCCAGCAACCATTTTAATGGTAGAGCTGTTGGTGCCTTTAGAATATCAGTAGCTGTTTACCCTGTTCTTGTACAACCTGAATGGCTGGTGACTGTTCTTTATAATACCTTCTAATATATTTCCTATAAGTATATATTAATTTGTGGTTTGTTTCTAAGATTGGAGGAATATTATTTTGAGTGTTCTATTGCTGTAACAAATCATGTTCCCACAAATCAATTGCTATGTTAGCCACATATGAATTTAATTTTCCTCTTTGTCCTTCTGGTTCTATACATTTGACCCATCTCACACTTTGCTTTACCTGAGATAAAGTTCTGATCCCTGATGGAGGAAGGTCATTGGTTAAATTAAAATAAACTGCTTGGTCCTCATTGGTTAGGACATAGGTAGGTGGAGTAAACAGAACAGAATGCCGGGAGGAAGAGGAAGTGAGCTCAGACTCGACAGCTCTGCTCTCGGGAGCAGACGCCTCAGAGAGACACCATGCTCCCAGCTCCCAGGCAGACGCAAGCAATGAAGCTCCGACCCAGGATGGACATAGGCTAGAATCTTCCTGGTAAGCGCACCTAGGGGCGCTACACAGATGATTAGAAATGGGCTAAATTAATTAGCTAGAAGAGGCTAGATAGGAATGGGCCAAAGCAGTGTTTAAATGAATACAATTTGTGTGTTGTTATTTCGGGGCATAAGCTAGCCGAGCAGGCAGCTGGGGTGTTGGGGACGCAGCCCCGCTCCCCATATTACTACAGATCCCTAAAAACTGAACATTTACATCCTAAAGAGGCCAGTTTGGGTGCCAAGATTCTGATGAAATTATTGTTGTATCTGTGTCTACCAGGCCTTCAATGACAGTGTCATTCATTCATATTTTAATTTTGGTCAGTTTTATCCTGAATTTTTTGTTCTCTCTTCTATCATCCAAAGCAGTATGGTTTCTTACAATAGGCATTAGGTTTTTTTTTTTTTTTTGGTTTTTTTTTTGAGACAGGGTTTCTCTGTAGCTTTGGAGCCTGTCCTGGAACTCCCTTTGGAGACCAGGCTGGCCTCAAACTCATGGAAATCCGCCTGCCTCTGCCTCCTGAGTGCTGGGATTAAAGGCATGCGCCGCCACCACCACACGGCTAGGCATTAGGTTCTTTAACTGCCCTGAAAAGAAGTTTCCTCCATGGTGATAAGAAATGATGGAACTGAATTTGGCTTGGGGGCCTGTGAGAAGCCCCTCAAGGCATTTCCCAATGGCAAAGGGTTACCTTGACTGTCCTTTGTTGATCTACATTCATTAGTGTAATGCCTACCCTTGAGATACTTTCTGAATAATCCAGAATCAAGGGACATTCCATTGCATTATGCTTAGAAAAAGCATTGTTTGTAGGAATGCTCTGTTTACAATCCCTTTTTTAGGTGACCTTGTTTACCACGATTGAAATGTGATGTAGGAGGTCCTTCTGTCTTTATGTTGCTTTCATTGGTTAATAAAGAAAGTGCTTTGGGCCCCTGATAGGGCAGAACTTAGGTAAGCAGAGAAGACAAAACTGAATGCTGGGAGGAAGAAAGCAGAGTCAGAGGGACGCCTGAGACAGATGCTGGTTAGAATATTTCCCGGTAAGCCATTGCCATATGGCAATACTCAGATTAATAGAAATGGGTTAAACTGAGATGTGTGAGTTAGCCAATAAGAGGCTAGAGAAAAAAGGCCAAGCAGTGATTTAATTAATACAATTTCTGTGTGGTTATTTCAGGGCTACTAGTCGGGTGGCTGGGAAGAACAAATGGGCCCTCACCAGATTTCTCTCCAAACCTCTAGAAATCCCCTCTCCTATCAAAGAATTATCATGGCCATGAGATTCAATATTGATTGTATCTTTGATCCATTCCTCCAAGGGTTCCGATATGCCTTTCAAGGCCCAATTATCCTTTTGCATTGTGCATTAGCATTTTCAAAAGCCAGAGATTCAATTATTACTTGTCTAGTTTTTGGATTTGGTATCATTCTATTTACTGCTGAAGTCAATCTTTGTAAGAAATTTATGAAGGTTTCCTTTGGGCCATGTATGACTTTAGTAAATGATTCAATCTTCTTTCCTACTTCTCCAATTCTGTCCCAAACTTTTAAAGCTGCTGTATGGCATAAAACCAAGGTGTAGTCATCATATGGAGATTGTTTTATACATTAGCATAATCTTCCTCTCTAAGAAGTTGTTCTTGGGAGACTGTCATACCTCTAGCCCTACTTCGTTGTTCAATGGTCTTAGCCTCATCTTTCTACTATGCCCTCCATTGTAATTAAGGACCAGGTTTCAAGACTGCTGTAACCAAGTCCCTCCAGTCTTGAGGGATAATTCTATTACAGGTTGACCTTGAGTTTAACATCTGCCTCACAAAAGGTGAATGCATGCCATATGAGACTATCACTTCCTTGAATCTCCTTAAATATAACATTTCCACAGGATTCCATTCAGCTCTTGCACATCCTTGGGGATAGTTATTATTTGGCAGTTGTTCCTGTAAGGTTACTGGATAAAGCTGACTGTTTGAAAGCCTTAGGCTGTTCCTCTCTAACCTTAAAGTGCAATGCTTTAAATTCCTCTGTATGGATCTGAATATTTCTATGCTCTGTTTTTCTAAACTTGTATTTTAGCACTCAGATTAACCAACATTTTTTAGTGATAAAGCAAAAATGATAAAGCTGACAATGTTTATAATTGCCATTACTTAAATTCCATCTTAATTAATTATCCTCTCATTTAGTTGTTCCATTTTCAAACTGTCTGGTGTATTATCATGCAGAGACCTAACACCCTCCATTGTAATAGTGTTTCCCACTTTTTTAATGTGGGAAAGAACTTTCCTCCTTTTAAGAATTCCCAACAGTCTCACCAAATCGGAGTGTAGAACAGCCTGGCTGAGGGCAGCAGCAGTTGTTAGCCATGACCTGAGAGTGGCAGCCCTATGAGAGGGGTCCAGGAGAAACCCCTGCCCACAGGAGGGAGAGCTGGCTAGCTGAAAAATACACATGAGTTTGTGTGGGAGAAGCATGTGTGGCGGGAGCCGGTTGAAGGCAGAGCCAGCCGGTCTAGGGCAGGTAAGTCCTGCGGTGTTTGGAGCCTAGTGCTTCTGGAGTTTGGGTGGCAGCTGGAGACTGTTGTAGAGGGGCTCCAACAGGAAAATCCCAAACTCGCTCAGAGGCTTGGGGAAAAAAGAAAAGAAAACCTAGCTAGTGGGGTAGTGACTCTGGCGAGAGCCCCAACACACAGCTCCAGTGTGCCCCAGTGGCTGCAAAGCGACAGGCAAGAGGCTTTTTCATGCATTTGTGTACTAAAGTTGGGGGCCCTGGCCATCTCTCCTGAGTGCAGGGATAGTTCTCCCCTGAGAGGTGAGACCAGTTCTCCTGTTGCAGTGACCAGTGAGGGGCAGAGCCAACTCTCTCATGGCCAGTGAGGGGTGGGAACGGCTCAGCACAGACCTCTGATTTTAACTCAAATGGTTCTCGTGGCATCCTGAGGCAACATGGGCCATGGACATCATCACAGACCCCAGCTGCAGCAGGACCAGGGACCCAGACACGGCACTTGGTGGTAGCTTGGACTGGATATTGCTATGGCCCCAGTGGCAGCAGAGGTCACTCAGATGAGTATAGCCTTGGTAGTACTAAGGCCCTTGGACACCAACATGGTCTCAGGGTCTAGACCCTGAGCATCTACACAGCCTTCAGTGGTAATAGAAGGCATGGACATCAACTGTGACCTTGGCTGCTGCTGAGTCACAGACCCAGATATGGTCCTAGGCAGCAGCCCAGGCCTGGATGACACCATGACCACATGTGCCAGTGCAAGCCACCCAGATGAACATGACCCTGGTAGCAGCAAGACTCTCAGACACCAATATGGCCACAGGTCACGGCCTAGACCCTCGGGCATCTGTGTGGCCTTTGGTGGCACCACAGCCTACAGACATCAACACAGACCTCAGTTGAGGTAGGACCACAGACCTAGACATGTTCCTTGTCTTAGGTTTTTATTGCTGTGAAGAAAAACCATGACCATGGCAACTCTTATAAATGAAAATATTTAATCGAGGCACTTGCTTATAGTTTCAGAGGTTTGGTACATTATCACCATGGTGGGGAGCATGGAGACATGCAGGAAGACATGGTGCTGGAGCTGAGAGTCCTACATCTTGACTCAGGGGCAACAGGAAGTCCACTGATTTACCGGACAGTATCCTGAGTATAGGAAACCTCAAAGTCTGCCCCCACAGTGACACATTTCCTCCAACAAGGCCATACTTCCTAATGGTGCCACTCCCTATGAGTGTATGGGGGCCAAATACATTCAAACTACTTCATCAGTGACTTGGGTTCAGATGTTACCATGGCCCCAGGTGGCAGTGCAGGCCTCTCAGATCCGGGCTCCAGTAGCAGTTTGGCCCTGGGACACCAACGTGACCCCAGGTGGTAATTCATTCCCCTGGCATTGGCATGGTCTTCAATCATATCAGGAACCACACACATCAACCCAGACCCTGGCTGTGGTAGGGTATGGACCCAGACAAAGCCTGAATGTCACTATGGACTACTCCACTCATATCTGTATGGCCCTGGCTGCAGCATGACCCTCAGATCCCCGCCTGGCCTCAGGTGACAGCCCAAACCCACAGTAGTTGCACAGCCTTTGGTGGTATCAGGAGTCATGATATCAACCCAGTCCTGGCTGTGGTAGGGCCATGGGCCCAGACAAGGCCCCACATGGCCTGGTGGCAGTGTGGCTCTCGGATGCCAGCATGGACTCAGGTATCTGACCAGACCACAGTCATCCACATGGCCTTCAGCAGTTACTAAATCTGTAGACATCAACACAGACCCTGGCTGTTGCACAGACACAGACACGGCCCATGGCAGCAGTTCAGGCCTTGATGTCATCATGTCCGGTGCCAGCACAAGCCACTCAGATCAATATGGCCCCAGTGGCTGCATGACTCTATGACAGCAAAATGGCCACAGGTGGTGCCCCTTGGCCCTTGGTGGTAACATGGGTCAGAGATGTCAACAGAGACCACAGCTATGGTAGAACCATGAACCCGATGTCACCCTGGCCCCTGGTGGCAAGCAGGCCACCAACATCAGCCCATTCCTCACAGCCCCCATCTCTTCAGATCTACCTCTCATAGCTCGTGAACCACTCTGCCTCTCTTTCTCCCCCTTTCCTCCACTGTGCACTTGCTCATCACAACCGCGAGAACCCTGGCTGCCCCTTGGGTGTCTTTTGCCCTCCTGAGCCACATCAGGTATAATTTTGGCCTAGCTAAATACAAACTGTGTTTGCAAGTGTCTCCTGGGATGGTTATGTTAGGCGTAATTATGACCTGGGTATTGTTTTCATTTGGAAATTAAGCATGGCATAAGGAGATATGACTGCGTTACAAGTTGACGAGGGGTGAACTTGTGATGGTTACTTTGGCTGTCAAAATGACTACATCTGGAATTAACTAAAATCCAAAAATGACGGGTCTGTGAGGGAATTTTGCTTAATTGAGTCATTTGAAGTGGAAAGACAGAGCCTCAATCCAGATCTTTTGAGCTGGAAAGATCCATCTTTAATCCGGGCCACACCTTCTGCTGGAACCCTGCATAAACACACAGAAAGAGGAAGCCTTACTCTTTGCCCGATTGCTCGAAGGCAGGCCCGTTCATTCACTGGCATTAGAGTCTACTTCGGCATTCCAGTGTATACTGTAGACAAGCTGAGACAGACAGCCGCGTACACTGAACAACTACTGGATTCTTAGACCACAGCCTGTCAGTCATTCTAGCAAGCCCCATCTATCTATGTCTATCTATGAAAGATTCATTCTGTAAGTTGTTACTCCAACCACGACTAATACAACTGGTGTTGGGGGTCCCCTTTCTCAGCCTCCTGAGTGTGGGGATGGTTTGGTTAGCTGTCGCATGTCTTTGCCTTTTTTCTGTTCATTCTACTTTTACCCAGTGCTGCCCTAGCTCCTACCGTTCTATTTACTCTTTCCCTTTTCTATTCTCTTCTGTTGTCCTAATATTAATTGGTAGTCTCACCCTGTTTGCTTCTTTTATAAGCATACACCGGTGACAGATAACTCAGCACACACAATAATATCCCTGTCCCTTTAGCCTATAACAAGTACTAGCATTGAAGGGCCAGGCATTTTACACTGCTTGGCACTGTGCTTTCGCAACACAGCCTGTGTTGTGCTGACTTCTGCAGAGAGCATTCCTCTCTTGGAGCAGTATAGGGTATTCAGCTGGTGCCTAAGCATGTCATGGAGGGGCTACTGCGATGGACCCCAGCCTAGCAGAGAGAAATGACCCTTCAACCCTACTACAAGCTGCTCCACTAAAACATTGCACATTCTTCCACTGAAGGGGTTGTGGGTGATTAAACAAGAATTCATCCAACCTCCTAACGTATATACACAAGTCCCAGTGCAGAAACTCAAGGGCTACACAGAGAACCAAGTTGACATGACTGCTCCAAAAATTACTAATCTCACAGTGATGACCTCTAACCGGAGTGAACTAGGTGAAATCCCTGACAAAAATGTTAAAAGGATGATGATAATAAAGGTTAAATAAAATCAAAGGTCACCCAGATAAACTCCTGAATAAACTAGAAACGAACACAACCAAACAGCTGAATGGAGTAAAGATGTCATCACAGGCCATGAAAGTGAGTGAGTTCAGCAGAGAACTAAAAATACTGAAAAAAATCAACTTAAATGTTGGGAATGAAAAGCTCAATAAGTGAAGAAATCCAGCCACTGAACCATGGGAGTAGAATGGATCTAGCGGAAGGAATAGAGTTAGAACATTAAGACAGTGGCAACGATGGATTAATAAGGAAACAGAACACTCAAGATCTCTGTGACACCATTACAAAGCCAAGTCTACAAATTACAAATGCAAAAGGAGAATTGTAGGCAGACTTTTCTGCCCCACCATCTTCTCCCTGAATAACCACACAGAGATAGCCAATAGCTTAGGCTTGTTTTTAAGTAGTTCTTGTAACTTAAATGAACCCATTTCTATTAATCTATGTGCTGCCCTGAAGTTCATTTACCTCATGTATGCACTTCCCATCCTGCTCACTCTGTGTGTCATGGCGTCTCCTCAGACTCCGCCCTTCTTCCCAGCATTCTCTCTGTCTTGAAAATCCTGCCTAGCCATCAACCAGTCAGCTTTTCATTAACAATGAGTGCATCTTCACAGTGTACAGAAGGATTATTCCACAGCAGAGACTGTCAGGATAAACACATAAAAAACACCCAGTAGAATCATACCAGAACATTCCCCAAATCTAGGGCTATCCAGCTACAGGAGGAATTTGGGTTGCCAGTCAAAGCTATGAAAGACCTTCCCATGCCATACTGCAGCTGAAACACCAAGCAGCCAGACAAAACAATCTTATTGAAAACTGAAAGAGTCACCAAGCCCCACATACTGGTGAAGCCGGCAGAGCAACAGCAGGTCTCTCAATAGCAACTTTAAAAGTTTCCAGAGCACAGACTGACATATTCCAAACAGATACTGGGACAGACAGTAGAAGTCGACCCAGATCACTACAGCTCATAAAGCATGCTTCTCAACTAAAGGAGAAGAGGAAACTTCCCATGCGGAAGACAGTAAGCTCATGGCTACTCATTTCCGTATGTTAATTTTGTATTCTGTCATTTTGATGAGAGTTGCTCATTAGCTCTGGTTTTAAGGTGGAATCTTTAAGGTCTCTTTGATATGGAATCATACCACCTGAAAACATGACAGTCCTTCTTGCAGGCAGCAAACAGATGGACCATGTTTTAAATTCAATATTACAGTTCATGTCTTTTGATTGGAGAATTGCGACCATCTATATTGTGTTTGTAGTAAAAAGTGTATATTAAATTTTGTCATTTTTAAATTTTGTAATGTCTAATGCTTTCCAAATTTTCATTTATTTATTTACTGTTCTAATGTGGTTTATTATTTCCTGTGTGCTCAAAGAAGTGTTCATTTATCTCTCCTGTGGGTAGGATTCCTTTGAGGGTTTTCTGATAGCCACGATACACCCAGTTGGCTTCCTGGGTGTCATCCATCTTGGCTCTGTCATTTTAGCATGTGGGGAATTTCTTTACACTATGTGAATATATGTTGCTGCTATTGGTCTAATAAAGAAGCTGATTGGCCAATAGCTGAACAGGATAAAGATAGGTGGGAGGAAGAAAGACAGAGTCTAGAGTCTTGAACAGACACAGAGAAGCAAGATGAACATGCCATACTGAGAAAAAATATCAAGTCACATGACAAAGTGTAGATAAAAATATGGATTAACAAAAAGAATGAAAGAATGTGGCCATGACATCTGCGCACTCTGAGAGGTCATCAAAGGACAAAAGTCAAAAGCCCAGTAGAGAGGAGGACCTGAGATAAGAATAAAGGCTACTCAATGAGACTGTAGCCCCAAATTTCCTAGAGAAAGAAATAGACAGCAAGCCCAAGCACAATTTAGAACCTAGACAGATGCAGACAGAGAAGTCTCTCCATGACAGTTACGGTCAGGATGCTAATGTAGGCAGAAATTTCTGTCCCACAAGCTGCTCCCAAGTAACCACACAGAGGCTTAATATTAATTACAAATGCTCAGCCATCAGAGTGCGCAGATGTCATGGCCACATTCTTTCATTCTTTTTGTCATTGATGTTTGAATGCTGCCCCTCATCAGCCTTGTCCTCATCTTCCTGGTCCTCCTCCTGCTTGGTGGCCTCTTGGTGATGTTTTCCACTGTGCTTTTTATTCGTTTCATCGGGTTTTCATCTACAACCTTTCTAGTGATTTGTTTTCTTTCTAAATCTCTATTTTCTTGCTGAATTTTTCTTTGATGGTGCCAGTTTTTAAATCCATTGTCACTGAGTTTTCTCATATATTTTGGTGATTTTTTTTTTTACTTTATGTTGCTGACTTTCCTCTCCAATCACTGACCATTTTTACCAGAAAAACTATACACACACTCACACACACACACATACCACACACACCACAGATGCATGCACACACGTACGCATGCACACACACAGAGTCACATAAGTAGGACTTGAAATCAAGCAGAGAGGAGAGCAGGGGGTGGAGGATGGAGACTTTTGAGAGGGGATGAGAAGGAAAAACTTTCGTGAGGATGGGGTAGGGTGTGTGGGAGACTGGGAGAGAAGGTAAACATGGTCAAATTACCTGATATATTTGAGATTATATTCATGAAACCCACACTATGTACAATGAACATAGTATGTTAGTAACAAAAGCAAAAGAAGGAAGCCAACCAACCCAAGGCGGAGGCTTTCTATAATCAGTGCAGAGCAGATTCTAAACTCTATTGTTTACAAAACAACATTGTTTCCTTTTTTAAAAAAAGGAGACCCGGAGCTTGGGAAGATTAGATCAGAAACAGCAAAAGACTGACAGGGAAGGGATTGAGGACAGGGAAGGAAACAGACAGAGGTGGGATCTATGTTTTATAGTTTTGATTTTGGTACAAAAAATTGCTTATTGCATCAAGAAGAAGTCAGAGCTGGGGTGTGGCTCATAGATCAGTTGATCACTGACCGAGCATGACAAGGCCCCTACACCATACAAAATAAAACACAACAAATCAACCTCAAACTTGAATACATGGAAAGCGTGAAACCTGTCTGTCAAATTGCAGATAAAAGTGTCCCTGTGGCAATCCACTCTTACAGGACACATATCAAGGATGAAAAGACCCTCAGAACACTAACTGGACTTGGAAGAATTCTGTCGAACAAGATTTTAGCAAAGAGACAGCTCATAGTGGATTCTGGTTACACCTGCGAGGAGCGGCGGAGTCTCTGTTCCCAGGTCCGCCACACGGGGGCGCTCGCTGCCTCCTCATCTCTCCTGAGCTTCAGTGATCTCCGCAGCCCCGGCACCTTCTTCCAGGGTCTCCTAGCAGACTGGACAGTGATGGGTTGGGGTGGGTGCAGTTTTCCTTCTCAGTGGCCACCACCTCGTTGTTAACTGAGGATCCGATGCTTCACTGGAGGGGATGGCTGGTTGGAAGGGCTGTGCACAAGGGGCAGGTCCTGGTGTCACTGCTCATCTGCCTGGGACGACTCAGGAGACACAGCAGTGAGGCAGGAAACCGTCCCACCCCATACTGCTTTTATCACCAGCCTCAATCCTGAAAGAGAGAAGGCAGAAAGAACAACAACCTTTCTCTCTTCTCCCAAACTACAAGAAGCCACAAGACTCTTCTTCCCTTCTCTGGTACTTCAGTTGGGCCCCCTGCACTGTCCTTGGGTGGCACTTTGCCTCAATGACTCTTTCTTTTGTTTTTGAATGTTTGCACAGCTTTGATGTTGTTATCTTGCAGTTTTTAAGAAAATGACCGCTGTTACAGAGAGCCAAGACTCTGAATTCACCCTGTCCTGGGTTTGATTTCTGAGGGTTGCCGAGCAGACGGTGTGGTGTGATCTCAGAGCAGTAACCTCACCTGAGTTTTTGCTGTCTCCATCTATGAACGGGGAAGCCAGAGTACCTTTTCCAGAAAGTTGTCTGCGGAGCTTTGAAAATATACCTTCGCTATGAGAAACGTCATACAAAACCAATTAGGAATTCCAGGGTGTTTGTTGCAGTGACAGACCACAAGCACCAACCAGGTTTCCCTCCCTGATCTCCGCACGGGCTAATTTTGAAGCAAGTCCTCACTCTGCTGGTTCATTTGGGAAAACAATGTGAAAAATAAACTCTCTCTTTTAAAACATTGTTGGGGGGGGCTGGAGAGATGGCTCAGTGGTTAAGAGCATTGCCTGCTCTTCCAAAGGTCCTGAGTTCAATTCCCAGCAACCACATGGTGGCTCACAACCATCTGTAATGAGGTCTGGTGCCATCTTCTGGCCTGCAGACATACACACAGACAGAACATTGTATACATAATAAATAAATAAGTAAATATTAAAAAAAAACATTGTTGGGGGGACTTTAGGGAGAGACCAGTGCTGGTACCCAGCTCACTTTCCAGTTCATGGAATGGTACAGCCCACATCTACAGTAGGTCTTCTCAACTCAACCCAATCTAGAAACTTCCTCCCAGGTGTCCCCAGAGGCTTGCTACCATGGTCATTCTAAATCTCATTGATTTGATAGCAGTATTAACTAACCCAGTTCACCCCTTGTGAACTTGACACCCATACCCCTTGTCCCTACAGGCTTGGGGTCATCTCATATTGCAAAATGTACTCAGTTTAGCTTCAATGACTGCGTGGTCGATAAGTTTCAACACTGTTCAGAGGAGAAAAATCCAAGTCTCACCTGAGACTCAACTTCTTAACTATGACCACTTATAAAATAAACAAGTTATAGACTTCTGATTGTGATGGCCCAGAGTGACTGTTCCCATTCCTAGTGAGGAGATTGGGCCTAATAAGGAAAACTCAGTCAGAAATGCCGCAGGGTAAATACCAAATTCTGCAACTCCACATGGGGTCTGAGGCTTGTATTAGAATTGTCCTGAACTCACAATGTCATAGGATAGAGCCTTCAATGGGCGGACCATACCGCGGGGCACCGTTTTTGTCACCCACTGTCACCTTCTCTTTAACGCCACTCATCTCCTTACCAGTCAGAGCTGCCCCCTCGCCTGTCTCTCCGTCTCTGAAACCTTGATTTCGCCTGCACACCTTTTCTCGCCAAACTTCAGTATCGCCATCTTCCTGATCCACTTTCCTCCCTCTCACTGGGGGCTTTGAGGAAAGCCGTGAGCAATAAGCTTGCTGCCACCCAGTGCTCTCCTGTCTGGAGACTTCCTCTGCAAGGACTATCAGCCTACGCTCTTTAAATTCAACCTCGCTCAGGTTCTCAGGACATAGGCAGAACGCAGTCAGAACTTCTGCCAGAATATCACACAATGTCCCTAACCCACTTTCAGATAGAACGTTTTCCCTAAAGCCTCCCTAGGTCTCCACTGTCCACATTTCTCTCTGTGTTCTTGTTTTCCAGGCTCCTATCAAAATGTCCCAATTCAGCTGTGCTTACAGCATCCCGGAACTTTTCTAGCCTGGAGTTTCAAGCTCTTCCACATGCCTCCCACAAACCAGTTCAAAAAGCCTAAGAACCATGTAGGGTTAAGACAGCCCCCTTTAGAGGGCAGGGTTTGCCTCAGGCGAATGCCTGCCAATAAATGGTGCGCGGCTCGCCCTCTTTTCCTCCCTACCTGTACTACGCTGGAACTTTGGTTCTGTAAGTTTATCATTAAAATGGTAAATATTCTTTGATATCTGCATTGCATTTATTTTGCGTGGGTACAGAACCACATGGTCATGCTTCTCACAGCAGCACCCCCCCCATACCAATTCTGATATATTAGTTACTGTTCCTGCTGTTGAGACCAAACACCTGAGAGAAGCAATTTGAGCTTTGGCTCACGGTTCTGAGGGGTACAGTCCACCATGGTGGGAACGTATGATGGTGAGAAGAGGTCGGTCACATTGTATACACTATTCCGGATGCCGAGAAAGTGTGTGCTCAGCCATCTTTCCATCTGTCCAGTCCAGGACCTCAGTTCTGCCCACAGTCAACATGGCTCTCCCACCAGATCCAGGGCTGCTCATGGCTCCGGTTCAGCTCATAACACATCTTTGTCCTCACGTGGAGTTAGGAATCTACCCTGGCAGGCAAGAAGCAACCTAAGAAGTTTTCTGTCATCCAATAATAGGTTTCTCTGCTGATACAGCAAGCCAGATTTAATATATATACATTAAATATATATTATTTATATATTATTATATATTAGATATATATGTCTCAACAGGTTTATTTGAACAAAGTGACTCCCAGGTGAGTTCTCCAGTCCCAGAGATGGAGGTCAGAGAAGCCACATGCCTGAGCTAAAGCAGGGAGATTATATAGCCTGTAGACAAGGGGTGATGGCGTGTCTGCCACAAGCTGGGTTTGTGCCTAAGCGAAATGCTTAGGCAGGGATTTGGGCTGCTGTTGGCAACAGAGGAGATACAATACTCTCCAGGAATGTACCTTTTTTTTTGTTAGAGACTCTTTGAGAGCTCAGAGTTGGAGAGAGAAACAGGAATAGGGCTTTTGGGATCATGCAGGGGCGAGTTGGAGGTTCCAATTGAACACTACCAAATGTCAGTGAGATGCCCACCCCAGTCCCACACCAGAGTGCCACTGTGTCTGAACTCACCCCTGGAAATTACACAGGTGACACCAAGAGCAAACACTGTCTCCTACATCCCACAGGTTTGAGTGCAGTCCTACAATAGACTCCCCCCTGCCTCCAGACAGAGAATCTCTGTGTAGCCCTGGCTGTCCTAGCTCTGTAGACCAGACTGGCCTTGAACTCAGAGAGATCTGCTGGCCTCTGCCTCCTGAGTGAAGAGATTAAAGGCGTGCGCCACCACCTGACAAATAGACATTTAACAAGCATTTGACTGTGTGAAGCCACGGTAATGCTGGAGGCAGTGACGGTTCTAGAAAAGCCTTGCACCTACCTGTCGTGACCTGCAGAGGGCACCCTAGAGACGGCCTGCCCAGCACTCATTAAACGGATGAGGGTGGGCCCCAAGGTGGCACCGCTGGTTTTACGATAGATAAGAGTTGAGTTTACTGCTTTCTTCTGGCCTAGAGCCCCCATCACATTGCAGTGTGGCTCTGGGCTCTCACCAGACTGCTACATCATGCCCTCAGACCCCCGTCCTGCAGCATTGTGAGCCTAGTCTATTCCACTGTCCATCCGTCCCCCAGGAACATTGCAGGGACAGAACACAAAGAAAGGTGCCCTGTGACATGGATGGAAAGTGCCTCGTGTCACCGTGTGGGAAGCAGAACTGAGCAGGGGTAAGCCAAGCTGAAAGTCCTGGAAGGTGTCCTTCCCCACAGGACAATGTGGATGGGGAGGGCGGACTGTCCCAGCTTAGACTTCTGTCCCTCAGCAGGCATGAAGGGATGTCTGCTGCGAATCACTCGTCCCTTGTGCGAGCCTCCGGTCTGAGAGCCGGTTGACAGGGTGCTGGATCTGAGAATTGGTGACAGTGTCCCGGGTCCATTGTCTCAGTTTCCAGACAGTTCCAGACAAGACCAAAGGCAGCTGCTTCAGAGGCTCGCAGGAGAGAGACAGGCTGCTATTTTAAGACAGCCACCAAGCTCTTTTTCGCAGCCCTGGAAGCAGCCGATCACGGGGATGGGAAGGAGGGGGGGTCACAAAGTACCAGGGAAGGCGTAGTGGATGGAGCAGAAGAGGCCTGCGGTGTCTGCATTGGCTGATGGGCAGTTCAGAACCACAGGGCACACCAGTGGGGAAACTGAGGCAGAGATGTGTATAAGCAGGGGCTGTAGAATCAGAGGTCAAGGCTGCTTTCCTTTGTAAATGACAGAAATCTCTTGTTTTGTTTGAGACTGTGTTTGGGGCTGTGTCGGTATGAGGAGAAAAAATTGTAGACAGATGGAAGCAGCAGGTATTTGTTTAAAACATCTGGTGGAAGAGCCTGAGTTTGAACCCTGGAACCCATGTCAAAACGTCAGCACGGTGGCTCACACTCCCAGAGCTGGGGAGGCAGAGGCCAGAAGATCCCTGGGCTGCTTGGTGAGTTCCAGGCTAATGAGACTCTGCATTTTTGTTTTCTAAGGTGGTGCTTTTGGAATGATGCCCAAGGCTGTCCTCTGGCTGCCACATATGTGAGCGCACACGAGTGTATATGTATGTGTGTGCATGCATGCACATGACCTCCATACATCTGTGCACCACACACATAGTTCCACAAACAACACAAACCCTACACCGGGGACCTCTGTTTCAGCTGGTTCATAAACACGTCAAGGTTGGGAGACATTCTGGAAGGAGCCAAGGCCGTCCACCTTTCAGAGGGACTAGGTGTACTAGGACTTGTGGCAACCTTCGGCCAGGCGCCACTGATCTGATAAGATAATCTTTTTGGTTGCTACTTGTGTCGTTAAAATGTAAGATATGTGATACTTTTAAAGTGTCACAAGGTTTGCTGGTCCTGGCTTCCTCTCAGAAGCCAGGCTCTCTCCCTCCCCTCAGTGTTTATTGGATTCATAAATTACAGCGATGGGATAAAAATGCTAATTTAGCAGTGTGCTTCTCCTTCCTTTGCACAAATGTTAAGGGAAGAGGCATTTTCCCAGAATGCCTCTGACTTCCAGGAACTTCCTAAGTCCTGGGGACAAGGCGTGTGGGATGCAGCCTTGTTGCTTAAGGTGTGGAGGGTTAGAATTGGCTCCCTCTTCAAACTTCTGCTCTGTCTTTAGTTTGTACTCTCTCTGCACACTTCCTTCCCAGACACCAGAAGGGTGACCATTCCACCCCATTTGGTGGACATACTTCTAGAATTTTCTCTTCACCTTGCTATATCAATAACAGGGCACACTGAAGTGTGGTCACCTATTGGTAGTCTCTTTCAAAATGAATTTTTAGGGCCCCACTGAAATCAGGACACGTTCTCTCGGGGTGCAGGGAAGGGGGAAAAGGTGAAGCTGAGGTCACTTTGTGCAGCTCATCTAACTGTGACGCAGACCTCAGAACTTTCCTGTGTGGTCTCAGCTGGCTGGTGCCTGGGTGCAGCACCTGGGATGAAGTCCCACCCTCGCAGAGACCGTTTGTAAAATGGCAGCATTGACCCGAACCTCCCTCCATCCTGTGTACTTTACCGTGCTGGGTAATGTCAGCACCCCATGGGATGGCCTACTGGAAGTCTCTGAAGTTGCCCTCTGTCACAGATGCCAGAGACGATCAACCCAGAGCCTGATGGTCCATTCTGGCTTCTAGTTGTGGAGGCTTCAGTCTGCAGTGTGTGGCCTCTTGTGTTTGGGACTGTGGGAGCTGGCACCTCACGGGCCAGGGGCCATGGTGCACGGAGCAGGCATGCTTAGCTTCAGGGCACGATATGAATGAAGGAGGAAAACAAAGGGATTGGGGTCTTACTATTCCCACCATGATACCCCTCCAGTGATCTCACGACTTCCACCAAACCCCACCTAGCGAAGTCCCCCCATACTGAGCCAAGTTGGGGACTTGGCCTGAACACTGGTGGACTGGTTAGTTTTCTGCCATCTTGAGACAAGCTAGAGTCATCTAGACCAAGGCTGAGGAACTGAATGTGGCAGACTGGCCTCTAGGCAAGTCTGTTGGAGACTTCTTGATTAATGATTCATGCGGGAGGGCCCAGCCCCCTGTGGGCGGTGCCACCCCTAGGCAGGTGATCCTGGGGTGGGTCAGAAAGCAAGCTGAGCAAGCCTCAGGGAACAAGCCAGCCAGCAGCACTTGTCCACAGCTCTTGCTGCAGTTCCTGCCTCCAAGTTCCTGCCTTGAGTTCCTGCCCAGGCTTCCCTCCACAGTGGACTTTAAGATGTAAGGGGAAAGAAATTCTGTTCTCCTCAACTTACTTTTGGTCCAGTGTTTGTCACAGCAACAGAAAGCAAACCAGCTCTCCCTGTGTCACCAGCCTGTGCCACCTGCCTAACCCTCTCCTGTCCAGGTGAAGCTAGAGGGAGGGGAGAGTGCGAGCAGCCAGGACCATGTTTCAACACACATTCGTGACCCTGGACCACCACAACCCTCCAGGCTTCACCTGAAGAGGAAACAGAATTTACAAACTTTATTTGTTTGTAAATTATTATTTATTGAAGACCAGAAAACTAGAGACAGAGATTATTTAAGAACCATCTACAGCAATGTCTGGCCCATGTCTTTGAAAGATATTTACTGTCCTTTCAAGGTTCAGCAAGGACAAGAGGCAACTGACTGGCCGCTTGGCTTAGCTATTAGACTGGAATAGGAGATAATGTTGAAAAAAATACAAGGACTCAGGGTCCGATAACATAATAAATACCAACAGCACATCTAAAGCCACAGAGCCATGGCTCATCCACCTGGATGTAAATGGTTTTAAGGCTGGCCGTGGTGGCTCCAACTGCCGTCAGCTTCAACCAAAGGCTGATTACCCAGTGATGCTTAAGGCAAGTCACACTTTGGGTCAGGAGCCACTAACACTGGGTACAGTTGCTAAAGCAGATCCAGTGGAAGAGGGTCTGCCTGTGGCTTTAGACAAACGCCTTCTTGGTTTTGGCATGTGAGATAGTTCCTAAGGAAACGCCTCCTCAGACTCCACAGTTGCTGTGAGGAGACAACCTCAGAGTGCTACACCCCAAAGCCACAGTAGCTGTTTGGGTAACTATCGCCGCTCCAAAGACAGGCCAAGACTGGGGAAGGTTGGAAGATAGACGGATTTCAGCTTCTCGCCTGCTTCCTACAAGTGGGACACACGCATGCTTCCAGCCTATGTTTGGAAATCAAATGTCACTTTCCAAGGGAGGAATCCCAGAAGATTGACTCTGTCCCAGAGATTTGTCACCAGGAGTTTGGGAAAGGGAGTCCCAGAGAGAACGAAAGCTAGCTAGAGCATCTGGGGACACTCCAGGCCCACGCCGCAGCAGGGTGGAAGCGGTGCTGAGCTGTAATTAAGGGTGATCTAGTCTGTGCTGGTTCACAGCCACTCTTCCGAAGCCAAAGCTGTGTGACTCCCTGATCCCAGACCCTAATCAAGTTACCTGAACCCTTTAAACTCTACCTAAAGTGGGCAGTGGCACAGGCCAGTCACCCCAGCCCTGGGCAGGTGGAGGCAGGAGGCTGGTGAGACCAGGAAGCTGGTCTGTATAGCAAGTTCTAAGACAGCCTTGGCTATATAGCGTGAAACCAAACCAAACCCAAAGTCCCCAAGTCTGTGCTGTGTTGCTGTGGGTGGAAGGCTGCTATGTGGCTGGAGCCAGCTATAAGTGCTGGGTCAGTCTGGTTTGTTGTGGTTAAGACCGAAGTTGTCAGAGGTGTCTTGTGATCTTATTGGGTGCTCCTTGAAGAGTCGATGGGAGAGGAGGAGCTTTCTGTGGACTGAAGGAAGAGGCTGGGACTCCTCAGAGTGCCCTGGGGAGGAAGCAGCAACTTAGGTGTGGGGGTGCAGGCAAGTCTTTGAGGGTCTTCACTGTGAGGCTATTAGCTACCTCTGGTCCTGGTTGTGGGGTCCTGGGGGAGCTTCGGGCTATCCAGATCACGTAAGGGTCATTTAGACTATTAGTAGCTACAGCCCTGGTTGGGGGAGCTTGGGGAGCCCCTGGATGTAAGGGTCATTTAGATGACTAGCCACCTCCAATTCTGGCTGTAGAGTTTGGTATGGCCTGGCCCAACAGAGAATGCAGATCACTGGGGTGTTCATTCCTTCCGACTCCCAGCTTTCCGGGTGGAAGCACAGATTTTACATCTTTCCCATTGGAAAGGCAATGCTGCGTGCTGACCATTCCTGGTTTCTCTGGAGATCTGTGGGTGCCTTTGTGCTGTGCTTCTAACAAAAAGGGGACTATGAGATCCACGATCTCACTTCTGAGTGCCAAGAAACAATGTGGGGTCACGGATGTGAACCAGCTCCTGCTCCAGGGTCTTATCACAGCAGATCAAATATCAACATGGAGTCTCTCATTCCAAGACTCGCATCCCATGCTGGGATGACTATTCTTGGTTGTCAATTCGATTACATCTAGAAGTAACTAAAATCAAAGAAGCTGGGTACACCTGCAAGGGATTTTGTTCCCTTAATTAAACCATTTGAAGTGGACATAACTCAATCAGCTGCTGCACGCTGGCACCCATCAGAAGCCTAGGGTTGCAGACGTCATGGGCCCACAGCTTGAAGGTCACTTCAATCAGGACTCTAGGGTTTCTCTTGTGATGAGGCCTCTGCCATGGGACAGTGCTTCCCTATATGGTTTCTCGATGGCTGCCCACAGTGTCCAGGGTGACATCATCCTCATTCCTTGGAGCAGGCACTGTTTCATAGCAGCATCAGCCAGAACGGGAAGTGGGTCTCAGGCCTCTCCTGGTGGAATAGATAGGGCCCAGCTGGTCTCTCTTAGAGGTCGGGCTCATCACAGGACACTTGTGAAGTGAGGCTAATGTTAGAGCTTCCCTGCTTATCATGTGGCCTGAGGGCTGGGGAGGCCAGCGGACAGCGATGCTCCCTGTCCTGGAGGCCACGGGTTCCCTGAGTCTGGAAGAAAGTAGCTCTGCAGAGTGCAGGAGAGGATGGCTGACTCAGTGACTTCCCACACATCAGAGTGCGCCGCAGTGGTTCAGAATTCATCTAGACCCCAAATTTCACAAACAGAAGTTTTAGTTCCAGATCAGGGAACCAGGGAAGTCAAGGGATTTGTTTCTACAGCCCCGCACCTCAGTGGTCGAACTGACCATGGGATGGATGCATGGGTGGACATGCATGGTCAGCCAGGCGTGAGACTGTATCAAGTATTTTCCTTCTCATGTGGGGAAAATAGACTTGACAGAATCTATAAACTCTTCCTAAATTCTTAGTGTCATCCTTCTGATGCCATAGGTGGAAAAAAAAAGTCACAGGCAGACATGTATGCCCCTAATTGGCTGTGTGATCAGTCAGATGGTCATGTCTCTGACTGCTCAGCTATAGAAGGAGTGGGTCACCTGCTTCTCTAGACTTGGGAGAAGGGATGGTTGAGGATGTGTAAGGGGTTCACAGCCAGAGCTAACATATGCACGGCTCTCAACGGGACAGGCCAATGTCCAGCTCTGACTATGTGTTTGTCCCTAAGTTTGTCTCAGAACTACTTTGGGGGCTTCCAAAGGAGGAATGGGGATTCTCTCTGGTATCTGAAGGTGAGTTGCAGTTGCTTCTAGAATGATCCAAGCCTGTCTGGGCATGCCACTCCCAGGTCTGCTTTGCCCGCAGGCATTCCAAAGTCCTGGAAGACTCACCCTGGATCCCAAGTGGAGGATTAGCGGGGTGATTCACCCGTGAAGAGAGGCCAAGTCAGAATCCAGATGACACAGGAAGAAAGTCTCCTTATACCTCAGGGACAGTGAGACTCAGAAGGGACATTGTGTTTTCAATTATCCACAGGTGCGAAGAAGCCTGAGCAGCAAGCCAGCCCTACTGGGTGCAGAGTGGATGCTGAAGGAGCCGGAGCAGCAAGCCCTACTGGGCTCAGAGTGGACGCTGAAGGAGCCTGAGCAGCAAGCCAGCCCTACTGGGTGCAGAGTGGATGCTGAGGAAGCCTGAGCAGCAAGCCAGCCCTACTGGGTGCAGAGTGGATGCTGAGGAGCCTGAGTAGCAAGCCAGCCCTACTGGGCTCAGAGTGGACGCTGAAGGAGCCTGAGCAGCAAGCCAGCCCTACTGGGTGCAGAGTGGACGCTGAAGGAGCCTGAACAACAAGCCAGCCCTACTGGGTGCAGAGTGGATGCTGAGGAAGCCTGAGTAGCAAGCCAGCCCTACTGGGCTCAGAGTGGACGCTGAAGGAGCCTGAGCAGCAAGCCAGCCCTACTGGGTGCAGAGTGGATGCTGAGGAAGCCTGAGCAGCAAGCCCTACTGGGTGCAGAGTGGATGCTGAGGAGCCTGAGTAGCAAGCCAGCCCTACTGGGCTCAGAGTGGACGCTGAAGGAGCCTGAGCAGCAAGCCAGCCCTACTGGGCTCAGAGTGGACGCTGAAGGAGCCTGAGCAGCAAGCCAGCCCTACTGGGTGCAGAGTGGATGCTGAGGAGCCTAAGTAGCAAGCCCTACTGGGCTCAGAGTGGATGCTGAGGAGCCTGAGTAGCAAGCCCTACTGGGTGCAGAGTGGATGCTGAGGAGCCTGAGTAGCAAGCCAGCCCTACTGGGTGCAGAGTGGATGCTGAGGAGCCTGAGTAGCAAGCCAGCCCTACTGGGCTCAGAGTGGACGCTGAAGGAGCCTGAACAACAAGCCAGCCCTACTGGGCTCAGAATGGATGCTGAGGAAGCCTGAGCAGCAAGCCAGCCCTACTGGGCTCAGAATGGATGCTGAGGAAGCCTGAGCAGCAAGCCCTACTGGGTGCAGAGTGGATCCTAAAGAAGCCTGAGCAATAACCCCTACTGGGCGCAGAGTGGATGATGGTCTAAGAAATCAAACGATGCCTCACCCCACGACTGCAAGAGCTCTTTCCCAGAAGATCTGTGTTGCAGGGGGCAGGGCATCTTACACCATCCTGTTGTCATGCAGGATGGACCATTGTGTGATCAGACAGGTGACATTGCTATGGCGTGACCAGGCTTGGACTAAATGGAAGGGCAGGAAGAGAAAGTGCTTGAGCTTCTCAGGGAGCTCGGTGGCAGCCTGTGCTGGGGCCTGTCAGTGTGCACAGCTGAGCTCTCCTCTCCAGGGCCTATGTTTATCTGTAAAGCCATAGACAATAAACACACAGACACACAGAATTATTTTAAGTAGGATAAGTGCTATGAAGAAACAAACATGGGAGTCCGTGCACCAGCCCAGCCTGGTGAGTGACCCAGGCCTCACTCGCCTGCCATGACGTCTGCACTCTCCCAGACCTAGCTGGGGTCACACATTTTGCACACCAGCCCAGCCAGATAACTGTAGTACTCGGCTGTTTTTTTTTCCTTCAGTAGATGGAGGCTACAAACGCAGAAAATAAGGAGCCATGGGGTGCCCAACCCGAACTGGTACGGCTGCAGCTCAACTCCTCCATCTAAGCTGCGTGCGCATTCTGGAAGAGGAACAGAAAGATTGTAAGAGTCAGAGGACCAGGATATCTGCTGCGAGACCGTGTCTTCTGGGGACGCTAGGGATGCCACACCCTGAAATCTCAACAGTATGGCTGTAGTGGCAATGACTGCTGACCTGCCAAAGTGGCTGGGGGAAATTTCACAAGACCCTATCTCTGGACAAAGAGCTACAGGCAATCAATGGCTGCAGAGACAGGGAGGACTGGTCTTCTTCAGGGATGAGGCCTGAGAGGTTACCTATCCCAAGCAGTCAGCCCTAAACACATGTACATATGAGCAAGACTAAATGAACCCAGTAGAGTGCAAACATGTGTGTGTGTGTAAAATAGTAAAGAGAGGGAGTAGGGGGAACATGGGAGAAATTAGTGGACAGGGGGAAATGGAGAGGTATAAAATAATATAAATACAGTACTCATATGAAGTCCTGAAAAAATTTTTCAACTAAAAAACAGACAGACGTGGTGATGGTGCATGCCATTAATCCCAGCACTCGGGAGGCAGAGGCAGGTGGATCTCTGAGATTAAAGCCAGCCAAGGCTACAGAGTGAGTTCCAGCACAGCCAGGGCTGTTACACAGAGAAACCCTGTCTCAAAAAACAAACAAACAACAAAAACCAAACCAAACCAAACTAAAACAAAACAACGCCCCCCAAAAACCAGACAAATGGTAAAGAGAGTACAGGGAATGAGAGATGGGTAGAGATGAGATGCTCTTTCAGTGGGGTGACCAAGAAGGAGGACATGACCTTGGTGCTGAGGTCAAAAGGAAGCAAGGCACTGAATGGTGCAGACAGGGGCATGGTTGGCACAGAGGCCTGAGGCCACGGGCTCCTTGGGCGCTCACAGCACTGGAAGGACAGTGTGGTACAGGGGACAGAGTGGTAGGAGGGTCCCTCTGCACATGTGTGGGAGGAACATGGGGTTTCCTGTGAGCAGGGGACAGCTTATGTCCAGAGCAGGTCTGGGTTCACACGGGTCTGTGTTCTCTCTGCTTGCTTTGCCCCCATCATCTCCTCACATGTGCGAGGCCTGGGGTCTCCATCCCTGCCTCACGCTTGAGAAATCTCAGGCGCAGCTCTGCCAGGGTCTCTTACAAAGGTTGCCCCAGCTGCAGACAGTGAGAGGGGTCCCCTTGATTGGGAAGGGTGTTTGATAGGTCTGTGGATCTCTGCAGGACACACTCACAGCCCCATCTCTATTCACTGTGTGTCCAAGACCTCAGACCCCACCAGTCATAAGTGTTATCTGTCTCTGATAGGGAGCAACAGCTCTGCTGATGGGAATTTCCATGAGAAGCCCATGCCATGACTTGTGACCTGCGACCTGTGACCTGCGACCTGTGACCTAGCACCAGATGAATAGCCAGGGGACAGCAGGGACATGCTTGCAGTGTTAATGAGGTGGCTGCCACTGAGAAGTGGGTGTCGTGCTCCAGTTACCCAGGCTGAGATCATTGGTTGTTGGTCCTAAGTTGGGTCTGGAACCTGGGTGTCTCCAGGCACAGCTCACATCCCACCACTGGGCCAGGTCTGGGCAGTCTTGAAGCCCAGCTTTGTATTCTGTAACCAATGCTCCTCACCTAGGCCATGCACTGGTCTGCTCACCCATGAATGGCCTTGGGCTGTGGGGGCTGGGACTCATTTTAATGAAAAACCAGCGCTGTCTTTCAGATGTTTAAAGGATTTAATGATCTGCGTCTGCTATGACCCCCAACTTAAAAGAGACAGTAGGATCCCCAGAGCATGGAGTCACTCTCCCAGAGTCCCATGGGGGAAGACGAGGAGGCAGAGGCAACTTGCCTGTGGGCTTCCAGGCACACCACTCCTCACTGTCCCTAGTACTGCCCCCTCCCTGTTGAGAGCACCCCACCCCCTTAGCAGGGAATCTGGAAAGAACCGAGGGGCCTAGAGAGGGTCAGGCCCGTGGGGAGGAAACACAGATTTCTTACGCCTGTAGACTTTGCCAAGATCTCCAGAAGCAGCCGACTTGGGTACAAGGGCGGGTGCTTTCCTGTGGGAAAATGTGGGGTGTTTCCACTTATAGCCCGATAATTGGACCCAGCGAGGTCCACAGTACGGATGACATCATCCTGTTTAGTTGGCCTTTGGGGCTTGGGGACCCTCTGGGAAAGTGGTGGGGTAGGAAGGGCTGGAGGGCAAAGGCTCTGCTGGAAGGGACCACAGTTAAAAACAGGAACGAGTTTTGGGTGGGTGTGGACTGTGGCTGGAGTAACTGAAGCAGGCTAGCCCAGGGAACGAAGTACACATAGAGTCAAGATGGGTAGCAGGGACCAGGCTTGAAGGCAGAACTGGGCAAGGAGGTTGGAAGAACGAATGGGCATCGGAAGGGAAGTGAACAGACGGGATTCAGGGTTCCTGGGAGCTGCTGAGCCCAGGGAAGGGCTGAGCACCATGGCGCTGGATGCAGTTCAAGAACCAGTTGTCATTCATGACTTCTGTCACTGGGGGCTACTCTCTTGGCCCTTCTAAGACTGCAGGCGCCAGGCACTGTCAACTTCCAACCCAGCTTTGCTAACAAAACCCTGCTTTAACTGGGATAGCAGTTCAGGCAGCTGGGACATCTGTGTGCTTCCCTCACAGCTGGGAGCAGGGATTTGCCTAGCTGACACAGCCTTAGGTCCCTTCCAAGGAAAATGACTATGGTCTCTTTGAAGGGCTCGGATACCCCTCCTAGAGTATGTGCCGTGAGCAGTGAGTGCCCTGGACATGACTGACTTCTGCCATGTTCTAAGTCTGTCCCTGCCATGGCCACCTGCAGTTGCTCCCAACCACACAGGGCCATCTCTGCTGCCTCAGATTCTGCAAACCCTCCACCCCTTCCCCAGCCCTCCCAGCAGTTCTTCCCAGGACCCTGCAATTACTAATCTCTCCCTGCCACCCCCGCCAGCCCTGAAGCCAGCTGTTTGGGCTCAGATCTTAGCCCACCACTTCCGGCCCTGTATGACTGCTGGGTAGCTGTTCCTTGGTACAGGCAGGGGAGGTCCTAAGCCCCCCATGGACACTAAAACCCACTACTGCCCGAGTCACTTATATAAAGCAGCAATGGCGTTTGTATGCAGCCTCTGCTCTGAGCCATCTAGAGATGTGAATGAAGCTCTTCTTAGACTGGTGTTGAGGGACAACGGTGGTTTTTCAAAGTCCCACATGTCCTGTACAGATGTGCACTGACTTAAATATTTTTGATCCAGGTTGGTTGATTCTGCAGAGGCAGAGCTGACTTATGTGGAGGGCTGGCCATGTAGAAGAATTGGGAGAACCACCTCCTGCTGTTAGTATCTGGGCCTGTGTCGGGGGTCACGGTGAGGCTTAATGTAGAGCTTGGAGCTGATGGACCCATCGCTCCTGTGAAGACAAAGGCACTCCTGCCCCATATCCCTGTGAATAGTCAGTTCTATCTGGTTCCTGGCCCCTCTCAGACCCTGTGGCTTCGTGCTTGTCTGTCCTCGGCTTGGGATGCCCTCTGCTCCCTGCCAGCCTTCTTCACCCATCTGCCTCCACGTGGCACTTGAAAATGGCTTATTTTTGTCTCCTTCTCTAGGAAGCTACCTTTGGCTTAGCACTCAGCCCCAGGCTTGCCCTGCCTCTGTGCCTGACCAGTCAATGTGACGGCCAGTCTCTCCCAGCCCATGTCTGTGCTCCTTAGGGACCCACACAGTATTCCTGCCCTCCCTATCCCTAAGCATCCTCAGCACACAGCTAGCAGACTAGCGCTGATGTAGATGTGGTCCAGGCATCATGTCCTGTGCTGCATGCTGTGCCTTCTCTCAGCTGCTATGACTGCTGGGAAGGCTACTTGAATGCGTCACTTTAGCTGAGCTACTAAGCCCAGCTGCTTGTCCAACACGGTCTAGACGTCACCATCGGCATTTTGTGGATGACATTATGTGGGAGACATCACCCTTAATCACATAGGAGCACACTGCCAACTGAAGCCTTGAGAGTAAAGATTGAAACCTTCCAAGATCTGGGCACTCGGTTTGCACCAAGGGATGGCCACTCAGATTTCAGAATATGCCACCTCTAAATCCTTACGTGAACCCCTCCCTAATACCCCACTATCCTGTTTCCCTGGAAAAACAGACAGGCAGCTAGGACTCAAGGAGGTTGCGTTTCATGGCCAGGGTCAGGTAGGGCTGAGCAGAAGGGCCAAGGCAACACTCCAAGGAGCCTCAACAGAGCCGACTTTCCCGACCCTGCCGGTGTCATGACCCAGATCTGAGCACCAGCTCAGACTCAACACTTCCTGAGCCAAGAAAGCTGATCAGCGAGCAAAACAGCCCCTTCCCAGAGAGCCGACATAGTTTAGCAGATGTACAGAGAAAGGGGAAGGGTGACTTTGCAACCCAGCAGGTTCAGAGCTAGGACTTCTGTGCGTAACATGGCCATTGGCATTTTAAAACCAGAGCATCTGTGACCACCCACACAAGACCCTTACAAGAGCCCGCCCTCTGACATTCCCTGGTGGAAGAGGAAAGGACTCATGAATCAGAAGGGTGTGGGCAGGAGGGACTCATAAGGCTCTCTGCCCCCATCTCCGATAAATTAGCTGTAAAGAGTGGCTGTGGGGAGACACTTTTAGGCATATAGTTGATGTGGGTTCCCACATTCTTGTGAGTGACCCCAATTAAATTCACTGACTCATTAAGTAAGACACAAATAGAATTCTCTTTCTTTCTTCCTTCCTCCCTCTTTCTTTCCTTCCTTCCTTCTTTCTTTCCTTCCTTCCTTTCTTCCTTTCTCTTTCTTCAAGACATGGTTTCTTCCTGTAGACTCTGTAGACCAGACTGGCCTTGAACTCAGAGATCCTCCTGCCTCTGTCTCCTGAGTGCTGGGATTAATGACATGCTCCACCACCACCTGATTGGAACTGTTTCCTGATCTGTTGTTGGCACCTATCTGGGGCGAACAGACATTTGTTCATGTCTCCTCAGAAAAGGTCACAAAATTCAAGCCCTTCCCTCTCCTTGCAGGCTGTGTGACCATGCATCGTCACCTCTGTGGAGCCTATGACCTCGAAATCCAACAACCCTGGGCTGGATGGATCCATGATGAGATTCCAAACCAAGGCCAAAGTCAAGGGATCTACTGGAAATTGGTTTAGGAGAGTCTTCGAGACAAATGCACGATGAAGGACAGGATAGTACAGTGTTTGCAACTTTTAAGAAAAGAGGGATTTAAGATTATATTCTAGAACTCGGGGTATCGTTCAGTGGCAAAGCACATGCTTGTGATCTATTCCCTGCACACACATGTGCAAGCACGCACACACACACACACACACACACACACACACACACACACACACACACACTTTTCTATTGCTGTGAGGACTCTTAGAAAGAAAATTATTTAATTGGGAGAGTGCTTACAGCTTCAGAGGTTTAGTCCATGACCATCATGGTGGGAAGCAGACAGGCATGGTGCTGGAGCAGTAGCTGGGAGCTTTATATCCTGATCTGAAGGCATCAGGCAGAGAGAGAGAGAGATGGGGTCATTTGCCCAGGCAGGCAGCTGAGCCTGGCTGCTGCAGTGGATGTTGGGAGTGTATGTAGCCATGGGCTAGAACACACCAGCCTTTATTTGGGCTGGATGGTGTACAGAGAAATGTCGGGGTTCACAGTTCTAGTGTGTTAAGGGAGTCCTCCACCTGCCAAGAAACAGCTCTCTCCGTTCTCCAGGCCCACCCACACCCACCTATCCATCCAATCTCCATTTTCCCTCCTTCCCTTTCCTCAGTTGAGATGAGGAGCAGGGAGTTTTCATCCTCTGTGCTTGGCCTTGGTCAGGAAGAGCTGGGTGTGTCGGAGTAAGGCCAGCAGGAACAGAAGAAGCAGGCAGAAGGATGGGTGCTGGAGCCAGGATGCAAGCCTCATCAGTTCAGCCTAAGTTTATGACCCTGGTCCTCAGAGGCTGGCGTGCAACAACGAAGAATGAAAAGCAATCGTAACTGTAGAGGAAAGGTGGGGGCGTCTGTGCTGCTCCTGAGGTGGCCTTGTTCCTGGTCACCGTTTCCTGTTGCTGGGGAAAATGGGAAGGCTGCACCAGGTGGGGTTTAGGGTTAGAACCTCCAAGAGACCAAGGGGACTGAGTCCATTCAAAGAACTGTCATTGTGCACCCTGAGTAGGACCCCAGCTAGGCCACTTTCCTGTCTCTCCCCTCAGACAGGCTCCCTCACCCTTCAAAGCCTCTACCTCCCTGTCCTGAAGATGATGGAGGAGCAACTCCCCTGGGTCTGGGCATGCCGACATTGTAATGGTAAATCCTAGTATCACAGGGCCTTACTGATTCACATCCATAGCTGCAGATCTCCTTAGCAACGAGGACAGTGCTGGCAGGCCCAGTTGGCACCCTTCCAGGGAGTGGGTAAGGCCTGAGGGTGCTGAGCCCCACCCTCCTTTGAAGAGGAAAGAAGAATGCAGGGAGCCAGGACTTTCTCCGGCAGCAGCAAGGTCTAGATTCCCGTGTTAGAGGAGCGTGGGAGGGGTGTGGTGGAGGGGCGTGGGGCGTGGATCCTGTAACTCCCGGGTTCTTTCCTGGAAGGGGCAGGGTTGGCAATCAAGTACTCACTCCTTGGAGACCAGCCTTGCAGCTGTCAGGAGAAAACAGCTGTGTGGCTTCCCTTCAAAGGGGAAAGACTTCAGTCCTGTGGGAAGCCCTGCAGCCCTGTGATAGAAAACAGGAACTCCAGATAGCATCTCCAGCCAGCAGGTTCTGTGTGGGCTACAATCCACGCTGGCTGTGTATCCTTCGCCTCCTTGAGCCTTACTTACGTCGAGCTTTAAATGTGGATAAGGATACCTGCCTCACAGGGATACTATGAGAAGAGGAGATGGAGTATCGGAATACCTTGTACAGAGCAGTGCTCGCTTAGGAAACTCGCAACGGACCTCGCTTACCCTTGTTTCTACGGCCGTGGAAACAACTATTGTGCCACACTGTTTTTGAAAAGACTGCATTGTTTTATTTTTATTGCTATGATAATCTAAAAATGTTTTCAGTGGTTCACTCTGTAGCCACAGCACTTGGGTATCTAGCGGGCCCCTGTCCAGACTCTCTGACCTCCATTCACCCCCTGAGGAGCCCCACTCTTTGCCGGTCTCTCTGCTGCAAACTGCGCATGCTCTGGCCCAAACCCCACTCGGTACAGCCTCCGCGTTTGCCCCAGCCACTGGAAGGAGAACAGTGACGAGTCCACTATAGGGGCAGCACAGACTCACCTGCCTTCCGTCTACAGTTGCAGTTGCTTTTCCTTCTTCGTCATTGCACGTCAGCCTGGTGTCCTTTAGTTCCTAATTCGCGGATTCAGCCATCCGTGCATCAGAAGCATCCAGAAATATAATCGTGTTAGTGCCGAACCTGACCAGGTTGATTCTCAATATTGTCCCTAAAGGACCCCAGGCTAGTCACTGTTTCCTCTGCATTTGCCTTGTAGAGAAAGAGTCCCACAAAGGATGACCCATCTAGGGCGGGTGCAGACACTGTGTGTAGAAGGATGTAGAGTCAGATTCTGATTCAAGGGGTCCTGGACACTGGTAAATGCTGGCGTGTGTTCTCTGTAGGATGCCTGAGTAAGGTTCTGTCATGAGACTCCTTTGCTCTTAACCCCCAGTGACCCTCACTAAAACTAGACCCCTGTTGTACCCGAGAAGGACTCTCAGCTAAATATCATGTCTGGTCATGCTTTATGTCTTATGCTGTATCCCAGTGATGGCTAGGGACAGCCATCACCTGTCTTGACCTTGGCATTTGGGGATACACAGTCTGGTTATTTTGTAGCATGTCCCCTTGGTGTTGTGTGAAAGTTCCTCACAGCCAGCTTTTTTGTTTGCCCAGGTGCTGAGGGTAGACCTTAGAGCCTGCGGCAGGCTAGGCAAGGGCTCTATGGCTGAGCTGCTCCCTAGACCCACAGGGGCAAAGGAAGGTGGGCTGTGAACATGGCGGCTAAGCAGGTAAAGGTTGACACCTGAGCGGACACCTGGGAGCCATGCGACTGAAGGAAATGACTCCCACAGGTTTTCCTCTGGTCTCCACATGTGCAGTGGTATGCATGACACTGTCCCCCACAGCTACAATACATAAAACATAATACGCTTTAAAAAAAGACAAAAGAAATATCACTCTAGGCTTTCCAAGCCCTTCTCCATTGACCTCTGTCTGACCTCCTCAGCTCTCTCCATCCAAACCTTCATACCTTGGTCCTGATCCTCCTCCCTAGGGCCTATGGGAGTTCTGGAGGCTTCCTGTCTTCTTGTTTTCCACAGGTCATTAGCCTTTTTCTCTAAGAATGCGTCTCTCTTAATTCAAATGGCATAGAAATTGTTCCAAATTCCAAATGCATGATGGGGAAGATAGACCTGGTTCCAACCCCCAGTGCTACTTCCTAAGTGCAACTTAGACAGGTTGCTTGATATCTCTGATCCTCTTATATATAATGATACACATACACACACACACACACACACACACACACACACACACACACACATATGATATAATACATAGTTTATAGACCTGTCTGAAAGAGAAGGTTAAATGATCAGTGTGGAAGAATCATGAGAGGGTTGTTAGGTCCCCAAATCTGTAGTCATTCTTCATAGTATCCCCAAGACAGACAGACAGACAGACAGACAGACAGACAGACAGACAGGAGTGGACAGTGCAGGGAAGGCCATGGTCTGGCTGACCTTTCCCTGTGGAATGTCATTCCCAGGGCTTGACTCTGTCCCTACCACAGATGGAATCAAGGGGGACTTTGAGTCTCCCAGTGCACCAGATGTAGCCCTGGGCAGGAACAGGCAGTGGCAATGTTGATGTCTCCTGAGGAGGTGGAGGGACTTAGTAGGCTTGGTCTCCCCTGAAGAGGCAGTGTGGAGAGTGGCCTACAGTACAGAACCTGTTACTTGCTCTTGGGAATAGATCAGGCGCTAGACATTGGCAGTTCTTAGTCAACCTTTCTGCTGTGACAAAGCCTATGAGACTGGGTGCTGTGGGATGATGCTCTTGTATACTGTGAAGACTTGTCATTCATAATGGTTTAATAAAATGCTGATTGGCCATTAGCCAGGCAGGAAGAGTAGGCAGGGTGACCAGACTAGGAGAATTCTGGGAAAAGGCAAGGCAGAGACACAATCACCACCCAGATGCAGACGAAGCAAGATGAGAATGCCTTACTGAGAAAAGGTACTAAGCCACATGGCTAACATAGGTAAGAATTATGGGTTAATTTAAGTTGTAAGAGCTAGTTGGTAATAAGCCTGAGCAATAGGTCAAACAGTTTATAATTACCATAAGCCTCTGTGTGTTTATTTAGGAATGAACGACTGCAGGACTGGGTGGGACAGAAGCTTCCATCTACAAATGGGAGTACTTACTTCTGGCTCTTCTTATGGTCTTGGAGGTTTCTGTTTAAAGTCCTTGGCTCTGATGATTCTGGCTTGTGATAAGAAAGTCACAGCTACCGGAGCAAGTGGCCAAGCCTACTTTGTGGAGGACAGGGGACGGAGGAAAGGAGGGACAAGAAGTCACCCCAGAGACCTACATCCTGAAGACTCCAGAATTCCCTGAACAGCGACATTAGCTGGGGACAAAGCCTTCAGTACAAGAATCTTTTGGGGACACATCATAACTCTAACACAACAGAAACCCTCTGGGAATCTGACTGAGAATGCCTATGGGCTTTTGGGGAGGGACAATGAGATATTACAGATCTCCAGACTTTACAGGGCGGGGAGACACAGCCCTGGCCTTGGGCACAGGCTGCCTCTCCCCACTCTCACGGAGCATTTCTGAGAAATCACAGGGTTAAATGCTGGGTCCCTCTTCTGGAATGTTCTGTACACTGGCTGGTCTACCTCTAACTTCACTTTCCATTACCTCACGTACTTCCCTGAAGAACTTGGCATCTTCATATTGTAAAAATGGCCATTTTACTAAGGGCAAACCTCTAAGATCAATGGAATCTCCACCAAAATTCCAATGCCATGCTTCACGGAAATATAAAAAAAAAACCAGAAGGGGAAAAAAAAACAACTTAAAATTCATATGGAAACACAAAGGACTCAAGACAGCCAAAGCAACATTGGCGACACCAGCACCCAGATTTAAAGTTCTGCCACACAGTCATAGTAACAAAACCAGTATAGTACTGGCACAGAAATAGACCCACGGATCAGTGGGGTAGAATAGAAGACCCAGTTATAAACCAAAGCCGTGGCAGTCACCTGATTTTCAACAAAGATGCCAAAAATACACACCGGAGAAAAAGCAGCCTCTCTCACAAATGAAGCTGGGGAAAGTGGGTATCGATGTGTGGAAGAATGAAAAGAGATCCCTGCAGGAACCCCGCACAGAGATCTGCTTCGGGGGTTGAGTTGGCTCAGTAGTTCAGAGCACTTCCTGTTCTTCCAGAGACCTGAGTTTGGTTTCTAGCATCCATGGCTTGCAATTGCCTATAGCTCCAGCCCCAGAGGATCTGACATCCTTTTCTGGCTATCACAGCACACAAAGGTATACATACATGCACACACACACATACACACACACACACACACACACACACACACACACACACACACACGCACGCACGCACGCAGCCTGAACCATCAGAGGTCCTGAGGTAAGTCCTGGAACTCTGAAACTGTCAGCAGAAAGAGTGGATATAGGTGGAGTGACCTGCTGAATAGGATGTAAGTCACTCAAGAAATAAGGCCAACACTTGACCAATGGGACCTCATGAAATTGAAAGGCTTTTGAACAGCAAAGGAAACGGTTAACCTAATGAAGAAACAGTCCGTGGCTTGGGAGGAAATCTTTGCACAGCTGTCACTCCAGCAGCGGTGAAGTAGAGGCAGGAGAATCAGAAGCTGAGGGTCATCCTCAGCTACATAGTAAGTTTGAGTCAAGACTGGGCTACAAAAAACACTGTCTCAAAACCAGAACAGTAGAGCAAACAACCATGACAAGATGCTGAAAACGAAACACCCCATACTGAGATTCTGTTGTATCCCAGTCAGAAGGTCAGAGGCTGAGAGACAGACAGCAGCAGATCCTGGTGAAGATGTGAACGCAGAGCAATCCTGTACAGTCCTGGGGGGAGTGTGGACAAGTCCAGTCACCACAGAAGTAGTGTGGAGGTTCCTCTAAACAGATCTGCCTTATGACCAGCTGTAGCACTGCTGGGGTTTACCTGATGGATTCCAAGTCCACACATCACAGAGATGCTCGCGAACCATGCAGTTGAGTCATGGAGCCTCCCTGAGTGTTTGACAGCAGAGGGTCAGAAAACGAAAATGCAGATACACACAATAGAACTCTTTTCAGCTATAAAGAGTGAGGTTATTCTGCTGTATGCGGGGACATGGGTATAACTAGTGATAATCGGATTGAGTGAATTTAGCCAGGCTTAGAAAGACGAATGTTATATTTTCCTCTTATCCTTCCTAGATTTTATATGGATAAATAAACACACACACAAAAAAAACCACACGGAAAGCAGAATTGAAACTGTCTAGGATACAAAGGGACTGATGAGAAGGAGCGGCGAGAAAAGCAAGGTTAGGAACAAATGCTGCTGGGGCTGCATGTGCTCAGCATGTAATACAGACTTGTACAGAACTTAAAGAAATATAACAATAAAAAAGAATTTGACATCCTTATTCAGAGTCTAGCATTTGGTGATACAGCCCTTGCTTTGGCCCAGGAATTCCTTAGATAGCTCCAGGAGGCCACTGAGACAGCATGGAGATCACAGCTCATGTCCTTAATGTGACCTGATGCCCAGGCTAAGGTTTACCCTCGCCCAGGGACACTCCAAGTCTCTGCAGCAGCCCCCAAGCAAAAGCCACAGCCAGGGAGGAGCGGAGTCGGCCTGGCAAGGCTGACTGCCTGGACTCTCTTCTCCCCAGAGAAAAGCTGTCTCTGCTGGTGCACATGAGCTGGGTGAGAGGGCCAGCCTGGGCACCCTCGGCAGCCTCAGGCTCCCTCCCAGGGTACTGCGCCCTCCTGCAGTCAGGGCCAGCTCTCGGGCGCTAGTGACTTCTCCAGTGCATCACTAGGTGGCAGGAAGAAGAAAGCTGCTCCAGGGAGCCAGGATCAGGTGGCAGGCAGAGGAGGTGGCTGTTTCACACCTCACAATGTGTGGGGGTGGGAGGGGCAGCTTCCCCTGGAGGGCTGAAGATGTGACCTACTTCCTGGGACAAGACTGCAGTTTCAGCACTTCTGAGGGAGCAGCAGGTGACTCTGCCTGTCTCCTGAGACAGTGCGGGGAAGGAAGGCCCATGCTGTGTTCACTGTACAGTGTTCTTCAGGACAAACACCAGCATAGTCCCTCTACCTGCAGCAGCCTCCGTGTGCCTGGGAGCCAGCAGAGGGACGACCAAGCAGCCTGCCCCTGATGGAGGCTGAGCCACAGCCTTCTGAGCTGGACACTGGGTTGTCCAGGTTGAGAAAGGGGTCACATAGGTTCCACATATGACCATGCCATGTCATGCCTCTAACACAGCTGCATGCCCTGTACTCAGAACTGTTCACCTTTCCACTGTGGGGTGTGGCACTGGGCTTGACTCTCAGCTCAGAGTCTCTGACCACAGGGCTAGTATCTGCTAGCTGTCATGCCCAAGCCCTTCACAGCAAGGGCAAAGGAGGCATTGTGAGCATAAATCTCATCATTCAAAGTTGGAGAACAACGGGCCCAGTGTCTCATAGCAGCTAAGAAGCAAGAATGGCTTCCTACACCACTCTGAAGATCAGACTTAAGTGTGTTTGTGTGTGTGTGTGTGCGCGCACGTATGTATGTATGTGTGTGTATGTAAATACATGTATGTATCGGTATGCATATGTGTGTGTATGTGTGTGTATGTAGATACGTGTATGTATCTGTATGCATATGTGTGTATGTGTGTGTGTATTTAGGCAACTATCATAATTAGGAGTTGTTTATTTTGTTATTGTTGCCATGTCAACCCTGCCCCCGGCACCTCTGGCTCTGATTCTACTGCATCACGAAATTCTCATCCCTTTCCTCTCCCAGAGAGTGCTGATGTTGGAACACAGACCTTTTCAGAACCGATGCACACTAAATGCTGAGCGAATAAACTCAAAGGAAAAAGTGGTGATTCCGAACCCAGTTCCAGCTCCCTGAACCAAAGATACAGACCTCCAGAGCCTCGTGGGTCATCTCCTGCTTATTGGCTTGCTGAGAAACGGCTTCTGTCTGTGGCCCAGTCTGATCCTGAACTTGTGATCCTCCTGTCTCAGTGTCCCAGGTGCTGAGATCACAGGTGTACTTCATCCGGCCTGGCCTCAGGTGCTCTTACTGTTTTCACAAAAGCCCTGTCACCAGTGAGTAATGCCTTCATTACAATTATTTCTAAAAATGGGTTCAGAACTGGATTTTTCTGATCCATCCAGACAATTGCTGCAGAAGGGCACTGAACCTTTTCTATAGACATTGCTGGTTCCTGGGGTGTGAAGCAGCCTTGGCTTCCCATGTGCAGTCTGAGCTCTGCCGTATCCCTGTGTGCTGGGGGGTGTGCCCCTCTTCACCCAGAGTCTCTGCTCTGTCACCAAAGTGCAGACAGTCTGTGTGCTTGACTAACTCACTGTGAAGCCTGCATGAGACTCCACCAAGAGATGTTGCATCAGGACCGAGCAGCTAGAGTGGATGACAGAAAAACACCCCAGAGCATCACAGACTAACACAAAGTAAAGAACTGACTGACCAGCAAAGTGCAAGAACCCAGAGATGGCTGCAGGCGGCTTTGCTTCCTTGTGCCCAAGGTGTTGCTAATTCAGAGACAGCTATGGTTTGGAGTTTCAGGCAAAAAATACAAAAAAAAAAAAAAAAAAAAAAAAAAGCCTAGGGCCTGTCAAAAGTGGGAGCCAGTCAACATTCCTCTTTTGGGGTCTCCCTTTAAGCAGGGGTTCAAAATGGCTGCACCAAAAGCTATGATGAGCCTTAAGGAAAGCAGCTAGGCCAGGACCAAGGGGTTTGAAAGCTCAACACTGTGAGTGGGGGAGGGGCTTACTGGTAAAGGAGAAGGGTGAGCAGGACCTCTGACCTCCCAGAAGCCAGGCTGCCTCTGAGAGAGTAGAGGGAAATAAATACAATAAATCCCCACCAGTGAAGAACTCTGTACCCTGCTGGGCAGTGGTGGCGCATACCTTTAATCCCACCACTCAGGAGGCAGAGGGGGGTGGATCTCTGTGAGTTCAAGGCCTGTCTGGTTTACAGTGAGTTCCAGGACAGGCTCAAAAGCTACACAGAGGAACCCTGTCTCAAAAAACCAACATACCAACCAACAAACAAATAGGCAAGCAAGCAAATAAATAAAAAAAAATCTGTACCTTAAGAAGTCACTCTCCAAAAGCAAAAGGAGGAGGAGGAGGAGGAGGAGGAGGAGGAGAAGGAGGAGGAGGAGGAAGAGAAGGAGAAGGAGAAGGAGAAGGAGAAGGAGAAGAGGGAGAAGACTGAAGACATTTGCTGCCATCATCAGACCTAAGTTGCAAGAAATGCTGAGAGGAGTCCTGCTGAGCTCAGAAATTCAGACCTGCATAAGAAAAGGGTGTAGTGTGTGGGTGCACCCCTCGCGGTCCTGAGTTCCTTGCTCGTGCTCTCTCTCCTTCTGCTCCTGATTTGGACCTTGGGATTTCAGTCCGGTGCTCCAATGTGGGACTCTGTCTCTGTCTCCTTTCATCGCCTGATGAAAGTTAATATCCAGGAGGATGACTGAGACAATGGGGATGTTCTATAGGGAACTCACCAAGGCCAGCTGGACTGGGTCTGACAAAGCATGGGATAAAACTGGACTCGCTGAACATAGCGGACAATGAGGGCTGCTGAGAAGTCAAGAACAATGGCAATGGGTTTTGATCCTACTGCACGTACTGGCTTTGGGGGAGCCTAGGCTGTTTGGATGCTCACCTTACTAGACCTGGAAGGAAATGGGAGGTCCTTGGACTTCCCATAGGGCAGGGAACCCTGACTGCTCTTCGGGCTGATGAGGGAGGGGGAGTTGAATGGGGGAGGGGGAGGGAAATGGGAGGCGGTGGCGGGAAGGAGACAGAAATCTTTAATAAATAAATAAATAAATAAATAAAAAGGTATAGGACAATGAACAAGTGAAAGTAAATTTAAAATGGAGATTTTTCTCTTTTGCCAATCATCAAACAATCCATACAATAATAGGAGTTACACCTTCAGTCCTACACATATGCAGTGCATGAACCCCCAGTCACACAGATGAAACACGCATGCACCCTCAGTCACACAGATACACACACACGCACCCCCAGTCACACAGATGTACACACACGCACCCCCAGTCACACAAATGCACACACATGCATCCTCAGTCACACATACACCCGTAGTCACACAGATGCACATGCATGCACCCTCAGGCACACAGATGCACACACATACACCCTCAGTCAAACAGTTGTACATATATATACTCTCAGTCACACATACATGCACGTGCATGCTCATGAACAAGGAACGATGTCAGTGACAAGGGCCAGAGAGGCCCCGTTGTTACTAGGTGACTCACAATCCAGAGACAGTGTGTTGTTGTTTGAAAGTGGACGTGGATTAGTCATAAATGTGCTTTGAAAACTCGAGTCAGTCACTCAGAGAGGAACGCAAAGAAAGAAGAGAGACCACATCCTGTAAGATATTCAGCTAAGACTACAGGGAAGAGTCTGACACATAGGGCTGTGTCAGGCTTTGGGGGATTATCAACCAGCTCCCAAATCAAGACACAAAGACTTCTTATTAGTTATGAATGCTCGGCCTTATCTTAGCTCTTATTTCTTGCTAGCTCTTAGAACTTAACCTGTTGGGGCTGGAGAGATGGCTCAGAGGTTAAGAGCACTTCCTGCTCTTCCAAAGGTCCTGAGTTCAATTCCCAGCAACCACATGGTGGCTCACAACCATCTGTAATGAGGTCTGGTGCCCTCTTCTGGCCTGCAAGCATACACGCAGACAGAATACTGTATACTTAATAAATAAATAAATATTTTAAAAAAAATTGTAAAAAAAAAAAAAGAACTTAACCTGTTTCTCTTCAACTGTGTTTTGCCTTGGGGCTTTTGCCTTTCTTTCCTTCTGTATATCTTAATTTCACTGCTTCTTGTGTCTGCCTGGCTGTGGCTGCTTGGTTTCTGGCCCCAGGCGAATGCCCTTCTTTCTCCCTCATTCTCTTCTCTCTTGTTTTCTCCTTCTACTTATTCTCTCTGCTTGCAAGCCCCACCTATCCCTCTCCTGTCTCACTATTGGCCACTCAGCTTTTATTAGACAAGTCAGGTGCCAAAGGCAGACAAGGTGAAACAGTAGCACCCCTTTACATAGTTAATATTCCACAACACAGTGCATGCCCAGGTCCAAATAGGCTGTCAGATCTGAGATGGGGAAGTGGATACAAGCTCCCGTCCCCAACCCATGTTTAATTAACAATGTCTCACGAAGGAAAAATTAGTTTCTTCAACAGAATTTCACTGGTATACAAACCACACTTAAGTGCAGGTCCCATGCCCAGCAGTGGATGGTCAACACAAAACCAACTTGAAGATATTTTTTGGAAAATTTTGATCTTATATTGCTTTGAGGTTTTTGTTTTGTTTTTAAGCTTACCAGTAATTTTTCATTTTGAGTTTTTGTGGGGTGTGTGTGTGTGTGCACATGTGTGTTTGTGTGTGTGTATATATATATATATATATATATATGTGTGTGTCCATACTTGTGTAATAATTTATTTTTATTTCTTTTCTTCCTTCTTTTTGCTTGTCAGTGTGTCCATTCTTCTTTATCCTTGTTTGTTTGTCCTTTTTATTTTCTGTTTGTAGAGAAATAAGGAGTAGAGTTGAAGGGGGGGAGATGGGGCTGATATGGGAGGAGATGAGGGAGAGAATACCGTGATCAGAATATATTGGATGAAATAATTTTATTCGATTAAAAATAAAATAAAGCGGCTGAGGAGATGGCTCTGTAGCAAAAGGAGCTGATTTGAGTCACTCCCAAATCCACTTGACAAAAATTGAGTATGATGACGTACACCGGACTCCAGGATTTTGTGGGGGTGGGGTGTGGTGGAGCTGGATCCCTCTCTGTCCAGCCAGCCTAGCTTACTCAGGGAGTTCCAGGCCAGTAAGAGACCCTGTGTCAAAATAAGCAGACAGACAGTCAGACAGACAGAAAGGCAGGCAGACAGTTCCTAAGACACTGGAGGAACTGCACCAGAGGGTGTGATCTGGTCTCTACATGTATGACCACACATATACACAAATCACACAGAAGAAGGTGGAAGATTAAACTAGGGACAAAGGACAAGACAACCAATAGAAGACAGGAGCAAACTTGGCTGAGCACACCCTATATATTCATGGCCTAAATCAACCAGTTAGAAGACAGATTGTAGCAGCAGATGAAAGAACCCAGGAAGTATTTCTGGTCTGCAAGAAACCCACCTTTATATAGAAAGATGCCTGCCAACCAGACTGGACAGACACAGAAGGCAGATAATCAGTAAGAACGTATTTGAACTCAACAGAGCCGGCAATCATCGGTGTATAGTTGACATCTATGGTCTACTTCATCCAACAACAGCAGCATACACAACCGTCCCAAATTCACTTGGGATGTTCATCAAGATAGACCACATTCTGGAGTGTCAGGCGCACTTTAAAAAATAAAAATAATAGAAACCACATGCCCTGAATTCTCAGATAACACAGTTAAAACCCCAAAGTCAGTAACAGAAAGGCAGCCATAAAGCCTCCCCCTCCCCCAAATTCCCTTGGAGATTAAATAACATACTTCTAAAAATAGAGGGTCAAATATAAAATCCCAGGAGAGAAATGAATTAAAATGAGTAATTATCAGAATTTATGGGATGCATCTAAATTGTCTCTAGAAGGCAATTTATAATGTCAAGGGCATGTTCTGTGAAGAAGAAAGGCCTAGGATCAACATCTGAATCATCTACCCTAAGACACTTGGCAAGACAATCCAGAGTATAGAATACAAGCCAGAGTAGAAACCAGTGAAAATGAAGACAGAAAACAGTGATGTGTTTGTGTATCAGATTCACAAAGGGTAATGTTGTGATGGTTAGTTTTATCTGTCAATCCCGCACGCCCTACGAAGAGAGTCACTCTGGGGGATTGTCTAGATCAGGTTGGCCTGTGGGCACATCTGCTAGGGATTATCCTACTCTGAATTGAGGTGAGATTGTTATCAACTGTGGGTGGTACCATTCCCTAGGCAGAGCACAAATACACATAAATTAATTCATAGCTTTCTGTTTCTGACTATGGACTGTGACTTCCCTGCTGGGATGGGTTGTAACAGTGGTTCTCACCCTTCCTAATGCTGAGACCCTTCGATACAGTTCCTTGTGTTGTGGTGACCCCAGGCATATTCGTTGCTACTTTATAACTGTAATTCTGCTCCTATTATGAATCATCATTTAAATATCTATGTTTTCCCTTGGTCTTAGGCAACCCCTGTAAAAGGGTCGTTTGACCCTTAAAGGGGTTGAGACCCACAGGTTGAGAGCCAGTGACTGGACTATAACGTAAAACTATAACAAAAAACAAACCCTTTCTCTTCTCAGTTGCTTTAGTCACAGTGTTTTGTCACAGCACTGGGAAATGAAACTGAGACATTTCAGAAGTCCTGAACAGACAGCTCCCCAAAGAAGACAGACAGATGGCAAGTGAGCCTAGAAAAACACAAAATGAAAAAACAAGAAGATGCCACACCATAGCCATTAGAGAGGCCAAAATCCCGAACCTGACTCTACCAAATGCCGGCTAGCAGGTGAAGCAGCCGGAACTCTGTTCATTGCTGGTGGGGATGCAAAGTCGTAACTCTCCACTTATATACAACTGGAGAATTTCTCACAGAAGGAAGTGTATCCTAAGTGTATAACTGCACACTCATGCTCCTTAGTATTTATTCACGTGAATTAAAAATGTGTGTGTACCTCTGAAACTGAACAGAAATCTTTATGGCAGCTGAAATTAGGAGGCTGCCGAGACACCCCTCAGTAAGATGATGCTCATGTAAACCGCCACACATCCAGACCATGAAGCATTATTTGGTGTGAATGCGAACAAAGGACCCATTGTCCTAGTTCACGTTTGAGCTGCTGTGATCAACACCACAGCCAAAAACAAGCTGGGGAAGAAAGGGTTCGTTTCATCTTACAGCTAATGGTCCATCCTTGGCTTGAACCCAAAGCAGAGACCAGGGAGGAACACTGTTTATTGGTTTGGGTTCGGGTACTTTTCTTTCTTCTTCTTCTTCTTCTTCTTCTTCTTCTTCTTCTTCTTCTTCTTCTTCTTCTTCTTCTTCTTCTTCTTCTTCTTCTTCTTCTTCTTCTTCTTCTTCTTCTTCTTTTTGGATTTTCGAGACAGGGTTTCTCTGTAGCTTTTTGGTTCCTGTTCTGGAACTAGCTCTTGTAGACCAGGCTGGCCTCGAACTCACAGAGATCCGCCTGCCTCTGCCTCCCAAGTGCTGGGATTAAAGGTGTGTGCCACCACCACCCGGCTCGGCTACTTTTCTTAAATAGTCCAGGCCTACATGGCTAGGCTTGGTACCCCCCCTGCCCCGCCCCACAGTGGGCTGAGCCCTCCTCCATCAATTGGCAAACAAGCAAATGACGCACAGATGTTCCCACAGGCCACTTTGATGGAGACAATTCCTCAGTTGATGTTCCCTTTTTCCAAGTGTGTCAAGTTGACAGCTAAGATCAGCCATCACAGCAGCTATCAAGCTGGGAAAAGGTACCAAGGATACCCCTTGCAGGGTCGCAACTATGTGACATTCTGGAAAAGTCAAAGCTACAGAGACAGTGAAAAGGTGAGTGACTGTCAGGGGTCTGTGGGTTGGGGGAGGGATGGAAAATAGAGCACAGGTTCATAACAGAGCTTGCAATGATTCCATCAGATTATACAGCATTACGTAGACAGCACTGTGCAGCTGTCAGCCTGTAGAAGTGCTGGACCGGGTTACAGTTTAGTGCAGATGATATACATTGTTGCTAATGCTTTGTCAATGTAGCTCACTGATTGTAGCAAACCTGGCACAGTGGTGTGGGGTGCTGACCGTGGTGGAAGTGGAGGCTCGTGGGAACCTGCTCTCCTACTGCCGCTGTGAAGCCAAAGCTGCGCGGAAGATGAAGTTCACACTTCCCTATGCTGATATCTTGTGTGTACTCTAACAAATAAAGCCTGAAGGTCAGACGGCGGAGTTAGTCACTAGTTAACCACAGAGGTTTGGAGGTTTGTATATTCAGGAGGGAAGTGATATGGCTGGACCGAAAGAGGAATATAAGGTAGGAGGGCTGAGCAGTTGGCAAGGTAAGAGGTGGCTGTGGCTTGTTCCTTAGTCTCTCTGATCTCTCAGCATTTCCCCTAATATCTGACTCTGGGTTTTTATTATTAAGATCAACTAGAATTTGTGCTACACTTCTGAGAAGAAGAAGGAAGTAGGGATGCATTCTAGAACATGGATGAGCCCCGGGACCATTACGTTAAGTAAGAAAGACCGGTCGCAAAGGCCTGTGTGACACAAATCCATTTAGAGGACCGAAAGCTGCCAAACCTGGAAGTGTGTTGCTAGTATTGTGAGGGGAACTGCTGCGTTCAGGAGGGTCACAGCTTCTGGGGGCAGTTCCTTTGGGCTGTCATAAGAGTGAACTAAATTGGCTGTGGTTATTATGGCCGTATGTTAAAGCCTATCATGTTGTATGTTGTGTAAGCTACAACTCAGACAAGCTACAGTCTCAGTATGAACAAATTAAAAGAGAAATGAAGGAAAGAATGGGTAAGAAAGTGGTAAATATTAAACAAAATACAAATAATATATTATAGAGCCCCAAACACAGCTGTGGCTGAAATATAGAACAATTATCAAAGGCGAAAGAGGGACACATGGTGTTAAAATTGTCTATAGTCTTTCTATTGCTTGGGAGGACAATGAAGAAAGCAATCAAGTAAATGCTGATAAGAAGGATGTTTGGGTACTCATCAAAAAGGTCTCTGGTGGGCTGGAAATGGCATTATGTGCATGTGTCCCAGCTGCCCAGGAGCCTAGGAGTTCAAGGCCAGCCTGGGCATCTGTGAACCCGATTTTTCATTTTACATATGGCTTTCAATTAGAAGAGGAAAGCAATCATTTACAAAGTCAGCATAGCCAGGTGTGTGTCTGTAATGCCAGTATTTGGGAGGCAGAGGCAGCAGGATTGCTGTAAATTTGAAGCCAGCTTGGATTTAGATAGTAACGATCAGGCCAGGCAGTGTTACAAAGTAAGACTGTGTCTCAAAACACAAGGAAGAACAAGGAAAATCAAAGTCTAAGAGAAGAAGAAGTAGTCTAGCTAGTGGGGAAAAAAAACCACAACTGTTATATAAAATTATATTAAATGTAAACTGATGAAATATTATATTTAAAAGGTTAAAGCTGCCAGGTTAAGAGTAAATACAAATCTTAGCCATGTTCTATTTATGAGGGTTACTTCTAAAACATAAGAATACAGAGTGGTTGAAAACTTGTTTTAATTGGAAGAAAGAAACACTGAAGAAGTGCCGACCAGAAGGAAGCCGATATTGCCCCTTCAGTTCCCGTGAGGTAGAGCAAAAGGCTGTGCAAGAGCTTACGATCTCATCACTGCACACAGCGGTCTGGAAGCACCACACTAAGGCTGTTACGGGAGGTCCTCCCACTCCTCCAGCCTATTGCCGCTGAGATACCAGCCCCTTGGGGCGTGGTCTCTCTCCCTTTAAAAAAGCGGCCACTTCCCTCTCCTCTCTCTCTTCACTTCCTGCTCCGCCGGTGACTTGACTTCCTTCCTGGTTACGCAGAGGGCTGACAGTGATCTGTAAGTTTTTTCCCCTTTAAATAAATACCACCCTATTAATCATAATTCCAAACTGGTGTGGCATTGTTTGTGACTTACGCCTTCATTTGGCGCCCAACGTTTGGTTTTAGAACCTCTCCCGGCTCGCAGCCGCGAGTTCGGCTTGGCGGCCGCAAGTTCGGCTTGGCGGCCGCAAGTTCGGCTTGGCGGCCGCAAGTTCGGCTTGGCGGGCGCTTGTTCAGCTTGGCGGGAGCCCTTGCTTCCTCAGCCGCTGCCTGTGGATTTAAACTCCACAGGCCCGCGTAGTCTCTGCCCGCCTGGTTTGCTCTTTTCTGAGTCGTTTTTAAATCTCCCTTGCAAGCACAGCTCTTAAGTGACGCGAACCAGAGCACGCGGTTGCTGAAAGCTGCAACCCCTCAGGGTGACTCTGTCACGTGGAGGCATAAGCGGCTTCCAGGTTGCTCTTCTCTACCCCTGGATTCTGGTTTCTGGTTCCATCTCTGGAATTGATTTAATTACATTTACTTTGTTGAGCAACTTACATTTTCCAGTTTTTAACAAATACTAGGCGGACTCTGAAACAGGACCGTGTTTTCGTCGAGACTTGGCAACAGCGCCACCTGCTGGATAATAGGTAATATGGCAGTTCCCGTTTCCAACGCGAATTTTACTGTTCTGGTTACCAATACAATGGGTTATATCATGCAAGGTTTATATGACTATGGGGATAACTTAATTTACTGGTTACTAGGTTTTAGTATTCTTTTGCATATTCTATCATTTAGGAAGATCATGGCACTCCTAAGAACCATACAATCTTTACTAGAAACTCATGCAGGTCAGGAGATTAAGGATTCAAAAGAGACAATAATAAAAAGACTTGAAATGATTGAAGAAATGATTGGAGCTGGTGAACAGAGTAATAAGGCACAAGGACAGGATACAATGCCAACACCAGCTATTAGAACTGGCTTACCAAAGGTTTTAGCAGCATACCCTATACTTAATTCTGACAAAGCGTCAACTTCTAAAGGCTCAAAGGGAGTCAGAGAAGCTAGATGGACGCCAATAGCAATGAATGATCTAAAAGAAATTAAGCAAGCTATTGTTAATTTTGGCTTGCACTCTGCATACGTAAAGGAAATGATAAGGACTTGGGCTTCTAATGCTAGAGCTACCCCCCATGATTTCCATCAGTTAGTGTCTGCAGTTTTAGATAATGGACCTTCCTTGATGTTTGGAATTTATTTCAGAGAAGAATCCAAACATATGGAACAGCAAGGAAGAGCAAAAGGTATTGAGGTTTCCCAAGACCAAATTCTTGGTGCAGGAGAATATGCTGATCCACAGGTCCAAGCTCTTTATGATGATGAAGTACTGTGTCTATGTCACCAAGCAGCTTTAAATGCTTGGAATAGGATACAAGATCCAGCAAAAAGGGTTGAATCATATACCAGAATTAGGCAGGGACAGAGAGAACCCTTTATTGACTTTTTGCAAAGATTAATTAAGGCTCTGGACATAGGGGTAACAGACCCAGAAGCTAGACGAATACTTCTTGAATCTCTAGCTTTTGAGAATGCAAACATAGAATGCAAAAAGATAATTGGGCCTTTAAAGTCTAGATCAGCACCTATGGATGAATGGATTCAGCATACGATGAATGTTGAGACGTTTAGCTATAACGATGAATCTTGGGTAGGAGAAGCGATTTCCACAGCAATGAGGAGACATCAAACTGCCAGGTGTTTTAATTGTGGTAAATTAGGACATCTGAAAAGGGATTGCAGGCACAGAATTTCTAGGAATATTATCTCCTCTGGGAATGACAAAGATAGGAGACCTAGGCCTTCAGGTATATGTAGGAGATGCGGTAAAGGCCGACATTGGTCCAATGAATGCAGGTCAACAACAGACAAACAAGGCAACCCGATACCGTCGGGAAACTCCTTGAGGGGCCTCTCGCAGGCCCCCAAGCCAACAGTGGCCCAGTCATTCCCAGTCACAGTGGAGAACGTGCCTCACCAAGAAAATTAAAAGCTCCAATTTCTGCTGTAAAAAGTAATACTGGTCTAAATGATGAAATCCATGTGGAGGATGAGTCAAAAAACCCAGTTGGACAGAGTAAACGTATATTTTGGCAGACTTCTATTAATGATCAAAGACCAAAGCTAAGAGTCTGTATAAATGGCACTTTTATTGAAGGCTTATTAGACACAGGTGCCGATGTAAGTATCATTACCCCAGAATCTTGGCATCCGAATTGGCCTCTTAAAGAGGTAGATGTTCAGTTCCTGGGAATTGGAACCCTATCTCGTGTAAAACAAAGCACAAGATGGGTTGAATGCATAGGGCCCGAAGGGCAAATAGGAAGACTAAGGCCATATATAGCCAATATTGCCATAAATTTATGGGGCCGTGACCTGCTACAGCAATGGAATACCCAGATTAACATTCCTGTAGTTCCAGGAACTCATAATTCTGGGAAGTATATGATGAGGTATTATGGAAAAAGGTCACTAGCCATTCAGGCTGTACAAGAACATACAGCAAATACCAAACCTTTAGAGGTACCAACAGCCCTACCTTTAAAATGGCTAACTGAGAAGCCAATATGGATCAAACAGTGGCCTCTAGCTGAAGATAAACTACAGGCATTGGAACAGCTGGTGCAGGAGCAACTAGATGCTCACCACATTGAAGAATCAACCAGCCCTTGGAATTCTCCTGTGTTTGTTGTAAAAAAGAAATCTGGTAAATGGAGAATGGTGACAGATCTAAGAGCTGTCAACAAAGTAATTCAACCTATGGGCTCACTACAATCTGGAATTCCTTTGCCTTCTCTGTTACCAAAAGGATGGCCTCTTATAGTTATTGATTTGAAAGATTGTTTTTTCACTATACCGTTACAAGAAAAGGATAGAGAAAAATTTGCCTTCACAGTGCCTACTTATAATAATTCTCAGCCCAATAGGAGATATCAATGGACTGTCCTCCCACAGGGTATGCTCAATAGTCCTACACTGTGCCAATATTTTGTAAGTAAGCCATTGGAAATAATTCGTAAACAATTCCCCAAGTCCATTATTTATCATTACATGGATGACATCTTGTTATCTGATTCAAATAAAGATACTTTAGAAAGGATGTTTGAAGAAGTAAAGAAAGTCTTGCCTAGGTGGGGATTACAAATTGCCCCTGAAAAGATTCAAAGAGGAAATTCTATTAATTACCTAGGTTACAGAATAGGGTTAGAGAAAATTAAAACGCAAAAGGCACAAATTAGGAGAGACCGGTTAAAGACTCTTAATGACTTCCAAAGATTGTTAGGAGACATTTCCAGTCTACGACCAGCTGTTGGGATAACACCTGATCTAATAGTTCATTTAAACAAAACCTTAGATGGTGATAAAGATTTGAATAGTCCAAGAAAACTGACAGCTGAAGCAGAAAAGGAACTGACAATGATTGAGGAAAAATTACAGGAGGCACATGTGGATAGGGTGAACCCAAATCTTAGCTGCATCCTAGTCATATTGCCTTCCAGAATTTCTCCTACAGGGATTCTAATGCAGAGGGAAGATATTATTTTAGAGTGGATATTTATACCTAATAAACCAAGTAAAAAATTAAAAACTTATGTGGAAAAAGTCTCTGAATTAATTATAAAAGGTAAGCTGAGACTTCGTCAACTAGCAGGTATAGACCCAGCAGAAATTATAGTGCCTTTTACTACTGAAGAAATAAGAAAGTTATGGGAAGACAATGAACCGTGGCAAAGAGCTTGTGCTAATTTTTTGGGAGAAATTAATAGCAACTATCCCAAAAGTGGTAGACTTAACCTCATAAAAAGAACTTCTTGGATTCTTCCTAGAATTGTACGTGATGCTCCAATAACTGGAGCCCGTACGTTCTATACTGATGCAAATAAATCAGGGAAAGCAGGTTACAAGTCAGATGAATTGAGTAAGGTGGAACAAAGCCCTTATAATTCTGTCCAGAAGGCAGAATTATATGCCATTCTTATGGTGCTAAGGGATTTTAAAGAACCTCTTAATATAGTTACAGATTCACAATATGCAGAAAGAGTTATCTTGCATATTGAAACCGCTGAATTTATACCAGATGACACAGAGTTGACTTCATTGTTTATCCAGGTACAAGACATAATCAGGAACAGGCTTTGTCCGATGTACATAACACACATCCGGTCCCATACAGGTCTGCCTGGTCCTCTAGCCCAAGGCAACGCTGAGATTGATCAATTATTGATTGGAAGTGTGTTGCAGGCCTCAGAATTTCATAAGAAGCATCATGTCAATAGTAAAGGCCTAAAGAAAGAATTTTCCATTACTTGGCAACAAGCTAAGGACATTATAAAGAGATGTCCTACTTGTTCTTTCTATAATCAAACACCGTTGCCTGCAGGGAGTAACCCAAAGGGCACTAAGAGAAATGAAATCTGGCAGATGGATGTGTTCCACTTTATAGAATTTGGTAAATTAAAATATGTACACCACACCATAGACACGTATTCAGGTTTTCAATGGGCTACTGCCCTGAGCTCAGAAAAGGCTGATTCAGTAATCACACATTTATTGGAAGTTATGGCCATCATGGGTATACCTGCGCAAATAAAGACAGATAATGGTCCAGCATATGTATCTAAGAAAATGAAACGCTTTTTTGATTATTATAATATAAAACACATTACAGGTATACCAAATAATCCTACAGGTCAGGCAGTTATAGAAAGATCAAATCGTACTATAAAGGATATGCTGAACAAACAGAAAGGGACCAAAAATACCCCCAGAAATAGATTACATAATGCTTTATTAACCTTGAATTTTCTTAACGCTAATGAGAAAGGAACGACAGCAGCAGAGAGACATTGGATAATGGAAAAGTCTGCTGAACTAAATCAACCGATTTATTTCAAAGATGTGCTGACCTCTCAGTGGAAGCCAGGAGATGTGCTACGTTGGGGAAGGGGTTTTGCTCTTGTTTCCACAGGAGAAGAAAAATTGTGGATACCATCAAAATTAATAAAGTTTCGATTTGAAGAAGAGAAACCTCTTGGAAAGGAGAAATGACAACTCATCCATAATGATGATATTCATACAGGTGGTAAGAAAAACATATAGAATGGGGGCAGAGTTCTGTTCTTATCTCCACAGGAAAACACTCATCTTTGAGAAATTCAAGGGACCCTGGATGTTTGGATACTGACAGATGGAAAAATACCTGCCCGATAGGAAATATCAAGAAAACTGAATGGGTTGTGTAAGTAATATTAAACCATATTTCTAAATTTATAAAGCTGGTTTTGAAGTTGGACTCTGGCTCAGTCCCTCTCCAATTCCAAGCCTGTTAGTAAGAGAAAAACCCAGAGTTTCTGGAGTTTCTGTCTCATGTCAAGAGCCATGATGTGGGACAGAAAGAAATATGAGTTTAGAAAACATCTTTGCTTTTCTTCATATCTATCATACTTTTCATTGAATATATCTATCATGTCTTTCATTGAATATATATATATATATGTCTATATGATTAATGCTTAAGTTTCTCATAATGAACAATGAGTTTTTCCTGAAGTGACATTTGAAGTTTCCAGGAAGAAGATGGGGCCCCATAACAACAACTCCACCTGGTTGATATGACGTCATGATACTGATAGCGCTACAACAAGACCTGCTTTGGGTACCAGCTGCACAAGACAGTTCCAACTTGGTTAGCTGAAATGGTGCACATCTTATACAACATTTTGGCCAGACCTGCACAAAATACTCAGAGACTATTGGCAATTTTTAAAGACATTGATCTTGAAATTTAACCATCATTTTACTTTCACAGGATCCCCCAGAAAGAACGTCGCCCCCATGACAGCTGGAAGTAATTCTAGAGGACGACGTCCCCTCTCCCAGTAAAGTTTGCCCTTGGGTTTAGGGACATCATTTAGGGGTTGATTATAATTAGTATACGATTGAGGGTTGGGGGAGGAATTTTATAAGCTCAGGGATCATTTTGAAAAAAAAAAAAAAAAGAGGGATGATGGGATAATAGATTTGTAATTGTGAGTTACTGTTTTTAGACAAATATATTGGTATAGATTCTTGTATATTGATACAAAGTTAAATTATATTGACTATTGGATGCATGCATGTTTCTACCTTGTTTAAAACATTTTTATGTATTGACATATATTGTATTGTATATATTTACCATATTGCTGTGTACATTTCTACCTCTGATTAAGATACTTATATAATGTTTGTGTATTGATATATATTTACCTACTGCAATGTATATTTGTACATTGTTTATATTTGGAGGTCATTGTCCTCATTTGTTTCACAGTTGTTTATTGTCTTAATCTTTAAGTTAGATAGATATTGAGAATTATATAGACTAATAGTCATCTAAGTTTGTCATTTATAATTAGACTAATCAGGTTCTTTAGATATATAGAGATTATACTCAGTATAGATAGATAATCTTCAACTTCTTCAAAGAGCTGTAGAAAATGGCCTTTAATCTAACTCAGAGTTTTGTGGTAGTGAGACACAATTGCTCCTGGCAACACCACTCTATTCCCGAGAGAATGTTGAGCACCAAAGACACTCCACCTGGAGCCTTTCCTTTTGGCAGAACTGGCCTTGGGGCAAAGAAATGCCCATACCTCAACCACTGACAAAGATACAGAGCGTGCATCAATGGATAAAACAGGGCTGTCTTATCCTGCCAAGACAGGGTAAGATAGTTTTGAAAAGTTGCTTGCCTTTGAAAATGGTGTGTCAGTTATGTTAGGCCTTAGCCAAAGTTGGTTGCTTCAACGCTGCTAATGTGACTTTGGGTGATTGCCTAGGTAGCTAGTTGTCTCTGTGATTTGTTGCATGTTTTGGAAGTTGTTTTATTGAACTTCCTAATTAACCAAGTAACATTATTTCCCTTCTCAGATCTTTGATGGGGTTGAAGACTATATAGATGTAGTTACCTTTCTCTCATGACTTGGCCAAGTTATTTATTATACAAGACCTAAGCTAGTTAGAATAGGATATTTGTACTTATTGTATATAATTTCATAGTAGGTTTAGAACTCTCTTATTTAAACAAAAGGGGGAGGTGTTACGGGAGGTCCTCCCACTCCTCCAGCCTATTGCCGCTGAGATACCAGCCCCTTGGGGCGTGGTCTCTCTCCCTTTAAAAAAGCGGCCACTTCCCTCTCCTCTCTCTCTTCACTTCCTGCTCCGCCGGTGACTTGACTTCCTTCCTGGTTACGCAGAGGGCTGACAGTGATCTGTAAGTTTTTTCCCCTTTAAATAAATACCACCCTATTAATCATAATTCCAAACTGGTGTGGCATTGTTTGTGACTTACGCCTTCATAAGGCCATACGGGCATTTGTAGCATATCCACAGGATGCAGATGAATCACTGGAACTGCTCACAGCCCCTTGGATGATCTCACACATGCTGAATGAAAAGGAAATGGAACAAGACACAAAAAGATGTACACAGTATGACTCCGTTCTTGAAACTATCCCAGACCAACAGAAACCACACAATTTTATTTAGGCATACTGAGGGATTTATACCATGACATCATCAACCACAGCCCCGAACCACAACTCAGCGATTATCCTCCCACTAGAAAGACCCCTCTCAGCCTTCTCCACTCAGTGATTCTCTTTTCTTCTTGCAAAACTCCCAGAGGACTTTGGGCAGGTTCTATACCTAAATGGGTCAAGGTCTGTCCACTTAAGTGGAGCAGGGTAAGAAAAGGGCCTGCTGGCCCAGGGCAAGAAGTCCGCAGTCCAAGACTTCATGGGCCACAGTTGGAAAGGGCAGGAAGGTCCCGTGAGAACAGGCAACGAAGGCAGAGCTGGGGAAGAACAGGGTTTCCTTGCCTCTTCTGGCTTTTACACTGTGGCCCCAATATGCTGGACCTGGGGACCTTCCTGGGCCATCCTTTGTGCTGTGCTGGCTGTATTTCCTGCCATACCTACCTATCCCCAACCCTGCTGGCTGGCACAAGGCCAGCATGGAGTCCTGGACTGTGGCATTCAGGTTGATTTCCTCAAGTGTCAAGAATAAGGAATCCCCTGAGAACACATGAGGCACATGGCTCTTAGGCTGATTCTGTAGTTAGGTCAACTTGGAGCAGGATTTTTAGCAGAAATAGGGCTCTTCCATGGTGATTTCAGCTCAGGCCCAACCCTCTCTTCCCCACGGAGGAGTCTGGGAATGGTACATCCTCTCAAATCATCCATCTCCTGACAAGTTCCTGCGACATGGCAAGGGTGGAACTGTTTGGCCCTTTGATCCCTACATGGTGAGGATAAATGGAACTGTTGTCTCCCAAGCCTCCCATTCTCCCCTCTTCCCTTCCTTCTGTCCCCCCCCAGTCCCTTCCCTGCCATATCTCCCCATGGTCTCCACTAGGGATCTAAGTCTTGACTTCCATAGTAATATAGAGGGTACTGCCAGAGCACTGGCTTGGCAGTTGTCAGTGTGGGCTGAAGGATGCTGGTGGCCAAGAGCCCAGCCACGACATCCCCAGGGCATGGCACTATTGAGATAGTGCTGTTACCCTGACGGCCACTGGTCCTGGAAAACTCCATCCTCAACCCTACCTTGCTGCTGCCCAACCCTACTGTAAATTCCGGTCTCTGGCCTCCATCTTTGGAGGTCTAGCCCCTGTGCCCCTTGCACCTTGACCCCTCCCCAGAGGAGGTCAGGACCACTCCCCCATGAACACGTGGTGTAGTGTCGTTCTCGCACCCACCCCACCCCCACGTTGGCGGCTTCTGATTCCCCTTGGGGCCATCCAAGAGTACAGGAGTTCAATTAAACCTGGATATCTTTTAATTTGGTTTTAATTTGGCTTGATTGGATTTTTGCGTCGGCAGAGAGCTTGTGTTAGAAATATTCCTAACACCTACCTATAGGGATAAGTCCCGCCCCTAAGGGGGCATGTTCGCCTCAGGCTAATGTTTGCCTATAAATTTGGCGAGCAGGCTCCCAGCCGCTGCTTCTGCTTTCCTGGTCTCCGCGGGAACGGTGGTTCTGTAAGTCTATTTCTCCATTAAAGCTATCTGCATTCGTTTACGCCGTTACACCTACCTCGCTGCTGCTCGGCCCTGCCCTGCTGCTACCTGGCCCTTCCTCACCGCTGCCCAGCACTCAAGGTCCCCCCCCCCCCCCCCAAGCTACAACTCTAGGAAAAACTTCTGCTTCTCTCTGTCCCTCATCCAGCTATGTCTCGGATATTGCAGATATGGTCACTTCACAGTCTATGGGTCCTGGGGAAACATGCCAGTTGGCTTCAGGTAGACAGGCGGGGCTCATCAGGACTCCACAGCAGCCATCTCCCCAGAGCCAGGAAGGTGGCTAAGACACTGGCAGACAGCAATCAAGGGGTGTACCATTCACCATGGCACAGCCTCCAGTGCTGGGTATTGGAGAAGAGCCTGGGCACAGCCCTGAGATGAGAGGAGGGATGCACAGTCCATTGCAGGACAGGGCTCACAGTGCCCACAAGGAAGACACGCAGCTTTGCTTGCCCCACCTACAAAATGGGAAGACAGGTGAGCATTCTCACCCAAAAAGCTTGGGACCAGAAGTGTTTCAAATTTCACGTTTTTTTTTTTTAACTTGGTTAAAACACAATGGCACATATTGGGGAATGGACTGAAGTCCAAACATGAAACTCATTTGTTTCATATACACTGTGTGTACAGGACCCTGGGAATCATGTTATATAACTTAAAATTAGCTATGTGCATCAGACAGCCTTAAAGGGTGGGGCCTTCCTTTGTGCTTCATGTTGCGAAGTATTTCTTTTTCTCTCTCTCTTTTTTTAAATAGATCTACTTATTTATTTTTATGGATATGAGTGCTCTATCTGCATGTACAACTTTGCCAGAAGAGGCCATCAGGTCCCACTATAGATGGTTGTGAGCCACCATGTGGGTGCTGGGAATTGAACTCAGGACCTCTGGAAGAGCAGCCAGTGCTCTTTGCTCTTGACCATCCAGCCGTCTCTTCAGGCCCGTTTTGAAGTATTTTCAATTGCAGGCTTGCAATTAGAACTCAACCTACAACTTTCAATAGTTGGGTTGTTTTCACACGGTGGGATGTGTCTCCATTAGGGTTACTATTGCTGTGAGGAAACACCATGAACGAAGCAACCTGGGGAGGAAAGGGCCTATTTGGACCACATATCTCAAGTCTCAGTCCACTGAAGGAAGTCAGGGCAAAAACTCGAACAGGCCAGGAACTTGAGACGACAGCTGATGCAGAGACCATTGAGGAACGCTGCTTACTGTCTTACTCCTTGCGACTTGCTCAGCCTGCTTTCTTATGGAACCCAGGGCCACCAGCCTAGGGATAGCACCACCTACAATGGGCTGGGCCCTCCCCCATTGATCACTAATGAAGAAAACACCCTACAGGCTCACCTATAGCCCAGTTCTATGGAGCATTTTCTCAGTTGAGGTTCCCTAATTCCAGATGACTGAAGCTTGTGTCAAGTTGAAATGAAACCAGCTAGCAAGATATGAAGGATAAAATTACTACATGCAAAGTGCTTTCTGCTGTATGGTATGTGTAGGACCCTGGACCAAGTGCAGGACTTAGCACTAAAGAGGCAATTCCACACAGCTGTCAGGATGCTGTCACCCCCAATTTAGAGTCACAGAATCCCAACTATACCTTTTGAAAGGCAGAACAATTTGGGGTTAAAACCTCAGGCTCTGAAGCCAGTATGCTAGGCCCCAAGCCCATTCTGATACAAAGCTAGGGGCCCTTGAGTAATTCATTTTAATTGCTTCATTCCTCAGTTTCCCCATCTATGGCAGGAATCATTATAACTTACCTCATAGAGTTGCTGTGAAGATTCAACAAACTGGCTGCTAAAAAGATCTCTGAGCCATGTGTGGCATGCTACTACAATCTCTGTAAGTGTTCATAACTTATTTTCTGGAGACCCCCTGCAGGCACAAAGACTGCAAAGCCACAGAGAGACCTGTGCTACATGGATACACTAATTGCAAGTAACTGTAAGAGATCATGCAGCATATGGAGGGGCCTGCATCCCTCAGATCACATGCAACTATAAACCTTAGTGTAGACAGAGGTGTGAAGGGCTGACTGGCTTCTCTGAGTGGTGAGACTGTAGGGGAGTTTTTCTTCTTCCTACTCTCCCACATAACAGAGCTAGACTATTGCAACCAGCAGAACCCAAGAGAGGGTTCTCAGTGGAAAGTTTTCCTTTCCTGGTGCTGTGATTAAAAATGCCCCAACAAAAGCAGCTTAAGGGAGAAAGGGTTTAGCCTGGCTCACAGTCAGAGGAACAGCCCATCACTGCGGGGGAGGTGGGGAGGAGGCAAGGCATCAGGGGCTTGAAGCACCTGGTCACATGACACCCACAGTCTGGAATAGATGCACCGAGTGCTTGTACTCAGTTTGCTTTCTCCATTTTCTGCCTAGGGAATGGTGCCGCCTACAGTTAAGAGTCTTCACACATCAATCATCAACTTATTCACACACCATCAAGATAACCCTCCACAGGTACACCCAGAAGCCCATGACCCAGGTTATTTTAGAACCTGTCAAGTTGACAACCAACCCTAGCTGTCATAGTGGATGTGATAACCAGGGTTGTTTCTGGACTCCAATCTACCCAACCACCATAAAACAGGTCCTCTAAGTCCCTGACAAGGTGTTGAAGCAAGGAAGATGGCTTCGCTCCAAAATTAGCTGCAAAGAATGTGGAAGGTTGAGGCTTGAACTTCTTCATTTTTCTGGGGACAGCCAGGAGCCCCTAAGGGGGGGCTTAAGGAAGTAGGAAAAAAGGGGTATAGAGGAAATCAAGCGGTTATTTTCAATAGCAGACCACAGGTGTCACGAAGGTCAGCTGCCTTCAGTGGATACTGTCCAGACCTCCTGAGCTTTCTGTAACTCAAGCAGTTGTTAGCATGATGAGATGACATCGTAGGTCGCACATTAGCAGACCAGACACTTCCTGCTGCCCGTGTGAAAGAGCGCAGGTTGCTTGAAGGCTGTGGGAGATGTGGGCTCTGCTGTCTTCTCGGATCCACCAGCTTGTCAACAGGGAGCTGCTGCAGGATGACAGCCGAGTGGCCAGCAGGAGAGCAGCACAGAGCTGGGATGTGCCACCCAAAGGAATGACTCCATTTCCGGGGGGGAAGCCAGGAGACCTTGCCACATGACTCGGAAGATCTTGCCATTTAAAGCATGATTGCCTGTCTCTGAATTTCTCATTTGATATTTTGGGATCATGGTTGGTTGTGGGGAACTGGGCTGTGGAAAACAAAACCAGACAACGGACAGGCTATCATAGTGGTTCCTGTGGCCAGAATATGTTGAAGCTGGGAGTATGTGGGCTCTTTTGTTTGTTTGTGTCAGGTCCGTGATTCCTTCCAACAATCACATGTGGTGGTTACTGCTGCTCCCTCCCACCCCAGCTAATGTACTGGGAAACTCCACCCTTAAATCACATGTGGTGGTAGCTGGAGGTAGGACTTTGGGGACGAAATTGATGCTAGAACGGACGGTGAAGTAGGGTGTCTGTGATGGCATTAGTGGCTTTACAGGCTGAGGAAGCATTATATGCTGCCCATTTTCCTCTCTTTCTTTCTTTCTTTCTTTCTTTCTTTCTTTCTTTCTTTCTTTCTTTCTTTCCTTCTTCCTCTCTCCTCCTCTTCCTCCTCCTCCTCCTCCTCCTCCTCCTCCTCCTCCTCCTCCTCCTCCTCCTCCTCCTCCTCCTCCTTCTCTCTCTCTCTCTCTCTCTCTCTCTCTCTCTCTCTCTCTCATTATTTTAAGACAGAGTTTCTCTGTGTTTCCCTGGCTGTCCTGGAACTCACTCTGTAGACCAGGCTGGCCTCACACTCAGAAATCCACCTCTCTGCCTCTCGAGTGCTGGGACTAAAGGTGTGTGCCACCACTGCCCGGCTTCCTTCTCTTCTTTTTGATTTTTCTTTCTGTTTTTAATTTTGAGAAAGGTATTTTACTGTATAGTACAGGTTGGTTTTGAACCCATGATCCTTCTGCCTCCAGTTCCTAAGCACCATCACCCTCAGCTATCTGGACTCACAGTCTTGCATCTTCATGGCCCAAGGGACAGGAAGTTCCCTAGCAAATCCTATCAGAATATTCCAGAGATAAACTCTGGTCTGTACTGGGTCACACATTGTTTGGAGGGGAAATTAGTGAGCAGGGGCTTGGTGTAGAGTGATTGGTTGAGACTGATCCATGAACCTTCCCTACAGAGGACATAGAGGTAAGGTCTTTTACTAAAAGAAATTTCTGGGAGAATGTTTTGGACAATTGAAAATGATACCTTTATGCTGTTGTGTTGAGAAATATGCTTCCCTTTCACTAGGGACTTCTGGGGACAGAATGCCCTAATGCATTGTGAAGACCAATGGTGGGAACTTTAGGCATGATTAAAAAAAAACCATAGAAATACTTTGGGTTTAGAAAAGCATGTTTTCTAGTGTTATAAATGAGCACATCATTTTTGCGGCCATGCCTCACCAGCGAATTCCCAGAGTGGAAAGAGTTAGTGTTTATATGCATATTTCAGGACGGTGTGGGAGTTGTGTTTCTGACATTAGAATGCATCCTGCCATCCAACTGCATGTTTAATGTGTTACCAGGCAATAAACTGTGTTTGCTGCAAAGGGGAGCTCTTGCGTTGGGCAACTTTAGTTCAAATCTTGTTTCTACCCGTGCCTAGCTGTGCGACCACGTGACTTAGCTTTGCCATGGTCTCCATTTGCCACGTGCTGAATGGTGCTGCTGATACCACCTACCGCCCTAGATGCTGAGACGGGGGAAGGAGGTGGGCATTGATGGAGCACGGCGCACAGAAAAATCCCCTCTGTCCCTGCTATTGTTTTTGTTATAACCCCCCAGCAGAAGTCATATTAGGGGCTGGAGAGTCAGGAGGCTGTATGGGAGCGTGGGGGTGAGAAGTCGCGGGTCCTCCTTACCAGGAGCGTTGTGGCAGGAGCGAGAGGGGACACACACCCGTTTACCCTCTGGGATCAGGGATCTTCCAGGAGAAGATAGTGGAAGGTTGCTCAGGCTGAGGTCATGGGTCAGACTCTGGGGAACCTAAATGAGAGAGGAATTCCACATGAAGCATTTATCTATCCACAGGAAGACCAGACTGGAGTAATTTATGTTTCTCACTGTGACAAAACACGGACACAAACCCTTCCCAGAAGCTCCTGGTTTCAGAGGTGGTTCAGCCCGCCGTGGGAATGTATGAGGACGCTTATGATGACAAGAGGGTGGGGAGGGTCCCCTCACATTGTGGAGGGCCAGGAAGTGAGGCCTTGGGACAGGAACCAGCAGTTGATATAAACATGGAAGGTCCAGCCCTAGCAACCTGCCTCCGTCAGCTGGATCCTACTTTCCACAGCTTCTACAACCTCCCAAAACAGCGCCGCCAGCTGGGGACCAATTATCTAGACACAAGAAATTGTGAATTAAACTACAACATGGCACGGCTGCCACTTATACCAGGCAGAGAGCAGACTTAGCAACATGAGGTGGCCCGTGACCCAAGAGGGAAAAAGGGGGAGGAGTGTCATCTCTTAAGCACTTTACAGTGAGTCCAGCCCCATCACTCATGCATCCAGCTGCAGCCAGCTGTGGAGGCTTATATTTGCTGAGGCCAGCTAGGTTATGTGCCTAGGCTGGTCCCTCCTTGCACAAGGCCATTGCAGAGCTATGCAGCTGCACTGTCTGCACACTCACACACTCCTCAGTTAGTCCTTGTGGCCAACAACCTGCATGCACTGTTTTTCACAGACTAGGGAATGAGATGAGTTAGCTAACTCAGACAGCCAGTGGGTGAGAGGCAGGGCCAGAGGTGACCAAAGAGCCGATGGATTCCATACGGGCACTCACTTGCAGTTCAGGTCAGTGAAGGCCTAGGGAGGTTAGCGGATTCCATCAGCATCTAGGAGCTTCTGAGTAGCACAATGTGGATGTCTCTGAGGCAGCAATGTCTACCCTACCCACCCTCAAAGATGCATTAATGTCTTTATTCCTGCAGCAATGAGGGATGGCTATGGTGAAGCACACAACACAGTGGCTGTCGTATACAGTAGCCATCTCCCCTGGCACTTGTAAAGTGGCTTTCAATCTATGACAGCTGGGTTCTTAGACTCCTTGCTCTCACTAGGGTGTAAGGCGGTAGTGAGTAAAGGTGAGTCGCTGGGCTTGAGCCCCATGGTCCCCAGCAACAGCTTGGCTCTCACTTTATGATGATAGACACTTTGGGAACCAGTGCAGAGGACTTGACTGACCCAGGCAGCCCAGGGATGCAGTGTTGGGGAGGATCAGCATGCCTTATCTCTCAGTGCTCTGACTGCAGACCCGTAGAGGGCTAAGGTTGAGCTGGGACCTGCTGGACATCTAGGATTTCTTGAGGTGGTTTCCTGTTCTAATCATAAGGACCAACTAGAGATGATGAATGTGTAGAGAGAAAAAAAGCTCATTTGAGCTCACAGTTCGAGAGGTTCTGTTCTCTATCAGTTGCCTCTGTGACCTTTAGGTCCAGGATGAAGCAAGGTGGTGCTTCTTGGCAAGAGCATGTGGTGGAGACAGACCAGTCCCTTTGTGGTCAGGGAGCAGAATGGGAAGAAAGCTCAGGCTGCATGGCCCTTCCAAGCACCCCACTACTGTGGGACAATACTCTTGTACACTGTAAAGATTTGTCACTCATATTGGTTTAATAAAATGCTGATTGGCCAGTAGCCAGGGAGGAAGTATAGGTGGGACAACCAGACTAGTAGAATTCTGGGAAGAGATACAGTTACCAACCAGATGCAGAGGAAGCCTTACTGAGAAAAGGTACCAAGTCACGTGGCTAAACATAGACAAGAATTGTGCGTTGATTTAAGTTGTAAGAGCTGGTTAATAATAAGCCTGAGCTAATAGGTCAAACAGTTTATAATTAATGTAAACCTCTATGTCTTTCTTTGGGCCTGAACAGCTGCAGGACTGGGACAAAAACTTTCATCTGAAAATGGATGAACATTCAGCAACTACATCCATATAAAACCTGAGAGAGCTTGGGAAGGGATTCTAGACACACACACACACACACACACACACACACACACACAAAAACAGAGTCGACATGGCTCCTTGGTAGCAGCATTGTCTCAGGTGGGTTCTGTTTGCTAGAAGTAAGCAAAGGTGCGGCTCCTTTAAGAGAGACTACCTGACTCAGCTTTAGTGGCAAAAACCTCACAGCTCTTTCAAGAGGCCCTGCCATCAAATGCTTAAATGGTATTCATGAGAAGCTGGCGCCATGCTTCTCAGGGATGGCATGAACCGAGAAACTCCACAGAGTTGTGGCAATAAACATGGCTCCTGCTAGTACCTCCACCATGAAGCTAGACTCTCAGGAAGCTAAGGAGTGGTTCTGAGCCAGTCAACGAAGCCACAGCTTTAATCCTAGCCATATTGCTTAGCAGATTAAAGACTCGTGTGGCCAGAAAAAGATATAGATATACAGTAAAGACAGATTCAGATTAAAAAAAAACCCTAAACACTTTATGGCATGTTTAAAAATATAAGTAGACTTGGGAGAGAAAAGAAAAAGGATAAAGTCCTTTAAAAAATAGAGTAAAAGCTCATGCCTTTAATCCCAGCACTTGTGAGGCAGAAAGCAGGTACAACTCTGAATTCAAGGCCAGCTTGGTTTACATACTGAGTTCCAGGACATCCAAAGACACACAGAGGATCTCTGTCTCAAAAAAACAAAAATTAAAACATAAAAATAAAAGAAATAGAGAAAAAGCCATGTAAAGGTGGGAAATACACAGAGAATCTGGATACTGTATGTTATTGTGTTGTCTTTGAATTGTTTGGCTCCTGAGGAAGGAGCAACAACTGCTAAAAGATTATAAATGCTGCTGGATTAATCCAACTGATATATTTTGAAAATGCCTTGATTTCAAAATTTAAGTAAAAAATATGTTACTTTGGAGAAGAGATTTTTTGTTTTCACAGAAAATGAGAGGCTGTGGATTCATTTGGAGTTAAGAAAAAAATCAGGTTTGATCTAATTGAGCTTGGGGTTCTCTGGTTATTCCAATATGTTGGACATGCAGAGAGACCAAGTTTGCATACTTGATTAAAATAAAGGCTCTTTGCTTTTACAAAAAGAAATAAAAGAAAAATCAGGATTGATCAAGGAAGACCCCCTGAGAAATCTCTGGTAGGAACAGATGGTCCAGATGATCTGTTTCAGAGCACCTCTGTTGGAGTTTCTTCCGAGTTCTGCATCCAGAACAGCTTCAAGGTTGAGATGATCAAGCCTCACAGAATACTCCAGTCAGGAATTGACCATAGTCTTAAATTTTCTTTGGGTCCCCATAAGATTAACAGCAGGAAGTAACCTACACCCACATTCCCCCAAAATGAATTATGGATGTTTATCTTTGTTTAGCATGTTGGCTACAAGTTGTTATGGATAATGATCAGGGAAAAAGTGAAACAAAGGAGATTAGATTTAGGGTTTTTGTTTTGAAAAGAAAAAAAGGAGAAATGGTGTGAGATAATGCTCTTGTACACTATATAGATTTGTCACTCATATTGGTTTAATAAAATACTGACTGGCCAGTAGCCAGGAAGGAAGTAAAGGCAGAGGAATAAGACTAAGAGAATTCTAGGAAGAAGAAAGGCAGAGACTCAGTCACCAGTCAGATAAAGAGGAGGCAAGATGAGACTTCATTACTGAGAAAAGGTACCAAGCCATGTGGCTAAACATAGACAAGAATTATGGGTTAATTTAAGTTATAAGAGCTAGTTAATAATAAGCCTGAGCTAGTAGGCCAACAGTTTGTAATTAATATAAGCCTATGTGTATTTCTTTGGGACTGAATAGCTGCAGGACTGGGTGGAACAGAAACTTCCATCTACACCCAAAGATTTTCCTCTAGGTCCCATCTCCAGAAGACTCCATGTCCTCCCTACACTGCCACTCTCGGAACCAAAATTTTGCCACATGGCCTTTAAGGACCCCAGAAAGTCAAACTATAGCAGAAAGTCAGGCATGTTTTTCTATGGGCTCAGTGCAGGCCTCTTGGGCAAGAAGGATGGGGCAAGACTATTCTAAATCTAGCCTAAGGACCAGCAAAATAATGTTCTGGAAGCTGCAGGCACAGATGCTTTTGAAAGTAGTGGAAGGAGGAAGCCATGAGCCCCAAAAGGGACATGGCCACATGTAGAAGGAGCAGTGGGCTGCATTCCTGTTGCCTGGCTCCCGGCTGCCTGGCTAGCTTATGCCCCGAAATAACAACACACAAACTGTGTTCATTTAAACACTGCCTGGCCCATTAGTTTCAGCCTTTTATTGGCTAACTCTCATATCTTGCTTTAACCCATATCTAATAATCTGTGTAGCGCCATGAGGTGGTGTCTTACCAGGAAGATTCTAGTGTACATCCATCTTGGGTCGGAGATTGACATATGACCTTCCCACATCAGCCACACTGAGGACTCAGTATAGGGATTTGTGGTGTGGAAGAACCCACCGCCACACCCCCATGAAAGCCAGGCTTAGACGTCTGAGTGGAAGACAGCTTTGTTCCCCCTTTCCTCTTTTCTAGTCTCCCTGCCCCCCTGCCTCATCCCAGAACAGGTAGCAACTACAGCTCACAAGCGAGAAAGGAGAGGAGGGAGATCTGCAGGGTGGGGTGTTGGGGGGCCCTTCCCCTCTATGCAGAAGGTGTGCAGTTTCCCTGAACAGCAAGTGCTGATGCCAAGGACAAACCTGTCCACTTCTCACAGATATCTCTTTGATGCTAGGTTCTGACCTAGTCGCAGGCTGCAACAAAACACAGATAGGTCCAGAGGGGCTCCTGCCATCTAGAAGCTCAAGTTCTTCAGTGAGTATCAAATGATGGGGTACACACGGTAACGGAGGCCACATGCCAGATGCTTGCCCATTACCCTCATCCTCATCCTCATGATCTTAGGAGATGGCTGCTGCCCTTCTCGAATTACAGATGGCGAAGTTGGGGTTCAACGAGTTTAAACGGGTCAGAACTTGGTCCTCTTTGAGTCGGTGGGTGCATTCTTGACCCTCTGACTCTGTGGGTACACTCTTCACCCCTCTGCTGCTCTGTGAGTACATTCTTCACCCCTCTGACTTTGTGGGCGAGCTCTTCACTTCCCTGTTGCTCCCTGGTGCACTGAGGAGGTGGCTGCAGCAGGTGGGCAGTGTGAGAAACAAACCGGAGAGACGGACCATAAGAGACGGAAAGAAAGGAATCAGGCTCTCCAGAGGCTGAGCACTTGGGTGGGTGTGAGACGCTGCACAGCCACGGGTCAACAATGGCACGTCGCACCTCGTGATTGTGCATCATGATTATGCGTCACTAGCGCCTTTTGGGCCATTTGGTGTGCTCTGCCCTCCCAGTGTGCTGGGGATCCTGAGCTATAGTCTATAAAGAAGAGATGGGGCCTGGGGCAAAACCTGGCTCTAACCTGAGCACCTGATGGCCAACTGTGCTCCCAACCGAACCCTGCTGACAGAGCCATAGGAGTCCAAGTGTCCTGTTTAAGTACAGTTCATTCATTTTCATTGTGTGTGTGCGTGCACGATTGCATGTGTGAGTGTGTGTGAGTGTGTGTGTTCACGTGAGCGTGTGTGGCTGTGTGACCCTCCACCTTACTTTTTTGAGACAGTGCCTCTTAGTGAACTCAGAAGCCACTGATGGGGCTAGACTGGCTGGCCAGCAAGGGTCTGAGCTCACGTCCTCATGTTTGTGTGGCAAGCACTTCACAGACTGAAGTGTGGCAACACTTCACTGCCTGAGTCGTCTCCCCAGAGTCCATTTACTACTCGAGGGGACAATCAGGAACTACTCAAAACCTTCACCGCAGACTCAACAACACGTCCCAGGTGGGTCCTTGAGCAAATGCATCTCCTGCCACAGTAATGAATAGGAGGTGGGGATTAGAAGTAAAGCCCGCTGGGCTTCCCTGCAGATGCCCAGTGCCTGGGAGATGAGCTTCTCGTTTCTGCCTCAGAAGAATGCCCACCCCACCTGGTGGTTGCCAGACAAGTCTTAATGAGTTTGTGAGCTTTGTGTTTGAAGTGAAGTCAGTCTGGAGGCTTTGGCTCAGACCATGACCACAGACCAAGGCTTTGGCACTGCCCCATGACCACAGCCTCTACCCAGCTGCATGTGGACAGTGGGATGAGGTGCACCCCAATGGCATCTCATAGCCCATTTCAGGGCTAAGTCCTACTGCCCGCGGTGGCTGTGGCCCATGAGACTGCATGCCAGCAAGATCTAGGCTCAGGCATGCCCGCATCCAGATGCTTCCATGCTACTAGCATCGAGAGAAGGTAGCAGGCCGGGGTGAGAGAGAAGTGTGGCATGGCTCTCTTGGGTGGCATCCTAGTCAGGACAGGTAGTATCAACCCAGGGACTGGCAGAAGGGGTTCCCAGCAGCCCTCAGTCCGAAATAAGCTTAAGCACCCAGATCACAGGGCTAGGCTCTGAATCTTACAAGCTTCCTTGACATCCTCTTTTGGGATCTCTAGCAGCTGGCACTGTGCCCACGTGTGAGCCCCTCTCCACTTCTTGGGCTGCTTAGGCCTGCTTTGTCTCTCGTGGCCACTGGGGGTTCCTAGGTTGAGTCACTATGGCACTTTTGTGGCTCTGCTTATGTGATAAGTACTCTGTATACCTCTAAACACAGGATGCACGAGATACAGAAGAGCGGTGCGTTCAGGCGTGTGAAATGCAGTGTGCCTTTGCTTAGAATAGCACATGGAATTGGCACATCCCAGAGACTGCAGAAGAAAGAAGGGTTTTCGTGGGGACCCCAAGCACTGGGTAAGATGTGTGCTGAACAGGGCGGCCCAGTCTTTCCTCTTACAGCTCTCTCTGCCCCAGCTCAGGTTTGTGGAATGAATATTTTTGGTGTAAAAAGCAAGGACACCGCACAGTCATTCCATTCTGTGTCATGGCAGTGCTTCCTACAGTCGGGATCGCAGGCGTGCCACCAAGCACAGCAGCTGAGCCACCGAGTTTCTCTGGCGTTACAGTAATCTGGACAAGCTCTGAACATTCCTGGTCAGGTGATGTCACCAAAGGAACATCACAGAGTGACCTTCTCCAGCCCAGGTGGTCTAGTTACTCAGCCCACACAGCCTCTGATGGCCAGAGCAAGTGACAGGGTCACCCATGGGGAGGACCGGCGTCTGCAGGCACTTGTCCTCTGCTGGCTCTCTCACCGTGCTCCTCTGTTGTCTTGCCGACTCAGCTCTGGGCCTAGGACCACTTTCCCACAGTCCCCACCTGAGGCTGGCCAGCAGCCTGTCACAGCAGGGAAGGCAGGCAGCAGGAGCGGCTCTGTCCATGGTGGCCAGAGCTGTTCACACAGAGAGATGGGAAGAAGAGCCAGCAAGTTGGAGGAAGGGGCAGCAGGCGTGAGTCTCCCCTTCCAAAGCCCTACTGCCTAGTGACCTACTTCTGTCACCAGGCCCTGCCTCCTAACGGCACTGCAGCCCTCACAACAATGCTACAAGATGGGCCTGGGTGTCAGAGCATGGCAGGGCACGGTTCAGAGCAGAACTCATGGAGCTGCCAGCTTGCCATGGCTACTACCTTCCAGGAAGCTCATTGTGTCACTGGGAGGGGGACACCGATGCTCGCTAGCACAGTGAGGGGAGTAGTAAAGAATGAACTGGTGAGATGGCCGTTCGTCATGGGCATCAGCTGTTATGCAGCGTCGTGACCCTGTGAGCCGTTCATTACTGAAGTGCAGGTGAGGGGATTACATCAGGACCGCCTCAAGCACTTGAGGAGTGCGCTGTGCCTCAAGGCTGAACCATTCAGCACTGCTGTGATCTGGTGGGACCACTGTCACCTTGAGCTGCACGGCTGATAGGGCTGTGCACCACGGCTGTGTGTACCCTTGACTTGTCTGCCACGCTTCCACCGCTGATGCCCTCTTCTTGGCACTGATGTCCTCTCACTCTGCCCGGTTCCTATGTTGCAGGAGGAGATCGTGTCAGCCTAACAGACAGCAGTGACAAGCCGTGGGCACAACTGTAGAGTGACTGTGTAAAGATGCCAGGAGACAAATGAGAGCAAGAGTGTCAGAGAGTCCCCTGCGAAATGGTTACTGTGTGTGCTGAGGTACAAATGCATGTGCATACATGCTTGTTCATACACATATGTGCACACACACGCAAGTCCACACTTACACACAAGCACATAGAGAAAGTTCATCTGTTGAGTGGCCATGGCAGGTACCAAGCAAAATTATACTGTCAGGTGGAAGTTTTGTTTGGTATGTCTCGCTTTGTCCTATAATTGTCATTTTTTTAAATTTTTCATCTTTTTTAATGTATGTGTCCAGATGTGCTTGTCCAGATGTGCACCATTTCCCCTTTTCTATTTAAACAAAAAAGAAAGGCTTTCACTTTAACATAATAAAATTACATATAACAAAACAGGTATCAAATAAGAACTATAGTTACAATATTTATATCTATTTTATCTTTTATCATAACAATGGAAACTATAACTATCTATCTATTTTTTAACTCCATCAAAGACTCCAGAAGGATATAAAATATTACCTAAGTAAACAAGAGGTAAACAACTTCCAAAACTCTAGAAATGACAGACATATTGCTGCCTGGACAATCACCCAAAGTTCCTCTGTACCAGTGGGGCATCCATCTTTGGCCTACAGACCCATAGTATCCAGCAGACTTTTTCATGAAACAGGAAATTTCAAAGACAGTGCGGTCACTTTCTGCTGTGTCCTGCAGAATGTCTCACAGACTCTTTCATGAAGCAGGAACCCTGAAAGACCATCTCACCTTTAGGCAAGTTCAGCAGTCCTCTCTCTGCGGGTTCTTCATGTCCAGTCTATGCAACATTCCAGGCAAGAGCAGTTTCTTACCCAAATGGCTAACCAATTCTATAAGGAGCCTCTTTGATGCCCATTTTCCTCAGGAAGTAGCTTGGTGCTGCTAGGAGCAGACGTGTCTCATTGTCATGAAAAGCCCTAAGTTATTAAAACATTAAGTGCCATTTTCTTTAGTCTTTGAAAGATATGAAGAATGTCTATCTGAAATATATCTATGCACATCTAGAAAATCTAACTAACATGACTACAAACTTGACTATTATAGATGATTATCCATTAACAACCTATATTTCCTAATTATACATTACATTTTTAAATGAACGACACAATCACAATACCTTAATCAAGATCAGAAATACATATACATATAACAAAATTGACCTTAAACTTGTATCAATAAGTCAAGATTTATACCAATGCAAATTATTTATGCCTATATCATATCCCCCTTTAAATATAAAAGAACATTTATAAACAACATGTCACCACGAAGTCGTGGTTTACTGGCATGAGTCTAACCAGCATCCATCTTGGGCAGGAGAAGCATGGCATCTGCCACACTTCCCTTTTTTCCAGCATTTTGTTCTGTCTACTCCGCCCACCTAAGGGCTGCCCTATCAAAAGGCCAAGGCAGTTTTCTTTATTTAGCCAATGAAAACAACACATAGAAAGAAGACCCTCCTACACCAAGTGGACAAGGGGAAGAGAAGAGAGTTGGAGAGTGATGCACGCACACAACAGCTCTTCACATTGGATACTGCAAATATATGTAGTTTTTATCTGTCAACTGACAATCAGAGAGCGAGACAGCGTTAGGGACAGCCAACACCACCCCAAGTTCCTCTCACCTCTTTGCTCATGACTGGCATCCAGGTGGGTACTGTGTTTCCTGCCTGCTGTTTCTGGCCCGTGTTGCTGCCACTGTTTACTTACATACAACATTCAAGGTTGTTTTTCCTTTCACACCGTAAACATCGCAACCACAAAAGCACCACTGAGTGGCCTTGCCTTAATGTTATCAGCACTGTGCCCCGCGGCCCTGTGAAGTCTCTTTTGCAAGCTGAGTGAGCAGCTAGGTGAGCAAAGTCACAGACCGGGTTCTGAGCCTCCATTTGCTCAGCTGTAAAATGGGCCAAATGGTAATAGCTCCCTGCCTGTTAGGAGGGATCACAGAGGCCAAGAATGAGGGGTGAGGGCTGGAGGTCTGGCTGATCACTAGTGGAGGTTCCTTGACTTTGTGTCTGGCTTGTCTCCCCCCTGTTCTCAGACATTATAACATGCCAATTGTATTTTTTCCATTCCCAGCCAGGAAAGGAGAAGGTAGCTGGGCTTCTAGTCCTGGGCCAGGCGGGAGGGGAGCTGGAAACCTGGAGAACTGAGTTCTCACTCTGTGTGGTCATTCATGTGACCTTGCCCACGAAGGGGCCTGCTGCCTCTACCATCCTCTGCCACAGGAGATTCTCTGGATGCTGTGCTAGGGTGAGCGGCTGCTTGCCTTCGAGCTCTTACTTAGCCTGCAGAAAAGGGAGAGCAGTCTGCTTCCCACGCACATAGTAGGTCTGCGCATACTGACTGGTGGACAGCAGAAGCAACATGGGTCCATTCAGATGGGGCCTTAAGCAGCTGGGTCTAGCCCTGTCTGCTGGTGCCTGAGCAAACTCTGCACTGATGGGGTGTTCATCTGGGTCTCTGAGGGAAGCTCATAGGTATTGTGGAAGGATAGAGATAATTTTAAAAAGCCTTTTAAAAATTTAAGCCACTAGAATTGTGTGCATGGGCTCATTGTTATGACAGCATCATCTTGCCTATCCTGACAGAACCACAGTCTCCTTTTCACATAGTGGCTGTGAAGATTCAGTTGGACTAGGGAGGTGGTAAATGCTCACTGGACAGTAACTGCGATTACTATGGAAACAAATGTATTAGCTTTCCAAGACTGTCACAAAATATCAGAGCTAACAAAGGTACAGAGAGGAAAGTTCATTTTGATTCACAGTTTCAGCAGACTTAGACTGCAGTCAGTTGGTTGTGTGGCTTTCAGACAACGGCATGGCGAGAGACACCCTGCCTACCTCTGACAGCCAGGAAGCAAAGGAAGAGGAACCCTGGGGCCTCAGTATCCCTCTCAAAGGCTGACGTAACTCTTCCAATCTCCATGCATCTAAATGGTCCACCATCTCCTGACAGCAAGTTGGTGATGAAGCCTTCGACATGTGGGCCTTTGCGAGACACTTTATCAAAATCCAACAGTGAGAACGGCAAGGAGTGGGCGGGTTCAAATCTCAGCTTGATCAGCCCTCTTCATGGCCTTGACCAGGCTACAGCTCACCAAGGTGGAAGTGACAGAGGCCATCCCCAGCCCTGGGTGTTCCGTGGGGACCCCAGGAGGGCAGGGACAGGGCTGCACCGTGGTGTGAGCTCCAATCATGGCTGGCTTCAGGTACCTGCTGTATGGCTGTGAGCACAGCACCCCATCACTGTCCCACTGTGCCCCCATCTCTCAAATGGCTAGGACAAAAGTACCTATAGAAAGAGCTGCTGGGGGGCTGGAGAGATGGCTTAGAGGGTAAGAGCACTGGCTGCTCTTCCAGAGGTCCTGAGTTCAATTCCCAGTAACCAGTAACCACATGGTGACTCACAACCATCTGTAATGAGACCTGGTGTCTTTCTTGCCAGTATGCTTAATAAATAAATCTTGAAAGGAAGAAAGAAAGAAAGAAAGAAAGAAAGAAAGAAAGAAAGAAAGAAAGAAAGAAAGAAAGAAAGAAAGAGCTGTCGGGAAAATCGGTTGCTTAAAAGCCTGTCTGACTTACGAACTTCCTGCAAGTACAGAATCTCAATGCCATTGCTATTGCCTATGGGGAAACCTGGAAGAGTGTGCGAGCCAGACGTGGGACCCCAGCCTTGTGCTTCAGCAGCCGTGTGACCTTGGGACTGTCAGGACTTCCTCAAGTCTCCCTTTCCTCATTACCACACAAGTGTGATCATACCTGTGCATAGGCATGAGGGCTAAGCGGTCTAGTGTGGGGCACTGACATCTACAGAACCAGCCATAGGGTCCAGGACTAACAAGTGACCAATGTCAGTCACGGGGATTTTGATAGCAATAAACAACTTACAGACTAGGAGCTTGTTTTAGTCCATTTACCGCTGTTTTTTTTTTTTTTGTTTTGTTTTGTTTTGTTTTTGTTTTTCGAGACAGGGTTTCTCTGTGGTTTTGGAGCCTGTCCTGGAACTAGCTCTTGTAGACCAGGCTGGTCTCGAACTCACAGAGATCCGCCTGCCTCTGCCTCCTGAGTGCTGGGATTAAAGGCGTGCGCCACCACTGCCCGGCCATTTATCGCTGTTATGACCACATCCCTGACACTGGGACTTGGCTCTGGGGAGGAGGGCCCAGGGCTCTTCAGAGCTCACTCCTGAGATCCTACCTCAGCCTACAGAACCAGTATCATGTCATGCATGATGGGGCACCACCAATAACCTAACCTCCTCCCCTCAGGCCTCACCTCCCAAAATCTCTTCACCTCAGCATCCCTCGCACCTTTGACACGCTCAGACGTAACCAGCCCATTGTCTGTCCTCCACCATGCCACATTCCACCCTCTCTTCCCTGTGGCCATGCCGTCACCATACCGACCTCACACCCAGGACCAGTGTGAGGCAAATGGAGGGGGTTGTCAAGATGCCGCAGCCAAGGAAGGCTGTCCTTTGATCTGACGTGACTAGTGGCAGCTGAGTCCTCCTGTCACCTCCTCCGATTGCAAAGGCTAGCCTGCTGGTGCCCCATGGGCCCACACTGCACACACCCGTGCTTTGTGAGGGATGGGAGCAGCTGGGCTCCATAGGCCAGGTGGCTGCGGGTGCTTCTCCCCTGGGCATTGCAGTCACTCTGGTTACCCTCTTGAATGGCCCCTCCCAGGCTGCATATTGGGTGGGTATTCAAGACTGCTGGTTTCTCCCAACCTTCCCACTGCAGCTGTTGCCCCAGACAAGCTGGGGTGCTGCTGGCGTCGGATCCAGCCAGAACAAGCATGCAGAGAGACTGTCCCCAGAGAACCTGTCCCCAAAGGCCAAGATGGGGTTGTGAGACTCTGTCTTTGAGGAAGGAGCTGAAGTTTGGGAGCTGTCTGCAGCTGCCAGGTAGGAAGGCCCAGCGGACAGGTGAGCTCTCCTCCATATGGGCGGGGGGGTGTTCTGCTGGGACCTGCGAGAAAGGCTGCTTGTTTCTGCCTCTCTTCCCAGCCTTGCTGAGGTCTGAGTGCAGTTCAGCCCAGCCCCCACCGTGGCCTAAGAAGGAAAATGAACAGGGCTAATGGGTGGGGGATGGGGTATTGGAAATCTCCTTTTTAAAGCAGTGCCCACCAAAGTAAGCATGCGCTGTATAACTCAGATGTGTCGAGTTTGTATTGGAGTGGACACAGGTGACATCCATCAGGCTGGGAGCTTCCAGTGAAGGAAGAGGAGCTTCTAGAGGAGCCCCATATGGCTGGTTCTGACTCAGAGGTGGCCACCATCTCTTCACGTCCTCATGGTCTCTTTGTACTAGTGGGAGAGTGGGCTCTGGTGGCTCTCTGTGTATGGATGGAGACCTCACTCTGATGGCCTCTCTGAACTCTCAGTTCTTTCGTATGTCTCCAGACATGGCCACATTGGGGCGTGTGAAGGCCAAACACTCGATCATAAACATACACAAGAATCCAGAGCTAGCATCATGGCTCACAAAGACCTTGCATATAGGAGTGAGTTCCTTCCTGGGTGTAAGTGTGTACAAGCACACTGTTGTTGTCAAGCAGTAAGCACATGGCTCAGGGGCTGCCTGGAGCCTACTCTCTGGTTCCCACATCCTAGCAGAGTGGTTAAGGGTGCAGGCTCTGGAGTCTTCGGAGAACATGGGCTCCTTTACCAAGTTCGCTTCATCTGAGCTGTATGTCTTTAGGTTTGTGCATGGGGGATGGGTGGGATTGCACCGTGCATACATGGGGGGGCCAGAGTAAGATGCAGGCGTCTAGCATACTCCACCATATTCCCTGGAGATAGGATCTCTCCCTGAACGTGTGGCTAGACTAGAGGCCATTGAGCCCCAGCATTGCCCTGTTTCCATCCTGTAGTGCTGGGTCATAGGCAGGCACAACCACATCTGGCCTTTTATCTGTGTCCTGAGCTCCAAATGCTCTTTCCCACAGAACCATCCCTCTAGCCCCGCCTTTATCTCTCTTTATATCAGCTTCCCCATGTGTTTAGTAGAGCGACAATACATGCCGCAGAAAGCGGCTGATGTAGCAGGAAAGACAGGCTAGGGGGTGCTCAGGGTAGGGTCTGGGAGGCCGGGATTTGGGGAACACGAGGGTTGTCCTCTCTGCTCGAGGACAAAGATATGCTGCTTGTCAAGACAGAAAGAAGGCTGTGAGGTCAGGTGTTGGAAGGGCTTAGCCGCAGGAGGTCCAGCTATGGAGTGAGGATGACCAGGGAAGCCCCTGTCCCCAGCACTGTGCTTAGCTGAAAGCATCAACACATGTCCACATGAGCTGGACCCTCAGCAGCCACACCTCCCCGCCCATGGAGGAGCTGGGTACATGTCAGCGCAGTAACAGAGGCTCAGCCCAGCCCGGAGCCATGGGAGGGCAGCACACTGGCCTATCCTAACCCCAGCATGGGGTCTTCACAGTGGGGTTAGGACAGCTGCAGCCGAGGTGACAGGGGGTTACCCAGGGACACACCCAGTTTGCAACAGTGAGGTTCGGTCATTTCAGAGTGAGCTGGGGGTTGGCTGGGTGGCTCACGGTCTCTCCAGTGTCCCCTGACCCCATTGAACCCAGCACTTAACTCAGCACTGGGGCTAGAGCCATGAGTGAGATTCCTGCTCTTGGCAACTAAGTCCTGGCAGGGAAGCAGATGGCAAAGGGGTGCATGAGTAAGTATAGCACAGGTGGGTGAGGGCTGAGACAGCACGGAAGCAGAGTAAGGAGAGAGGGAGTGGGGTGGGGGAGTGGGCCTGGCGGGCGGGGGAGGGTGTCTTACAGTCTTCTATGGTGATGTCACCTGAGCATGGGCTGGAGGGATGCCAGGGGCTGAGCTAGGCTGAGTGTTCTGGATAGAGGCCATGGCCAGTGCCAAGACCCTGAGGTGGGAAGAGGACCTGAAAAGACCAGGAGGGAAGCACAGCAAAGAAGCAGGCAGGACCCAGAGGGGAGGGGTACGGTGCTCAGTGTGCAGGAGCCATGGGGGTTCACACAAGGACATGGATTTTCCTCTAGATGGGCAGCTTCAGAATGGAGAGCTGGCAGAAGGAAGACATGTTCCAACTGACGGTTCACATGCATCCTGCAGTAGATCACACACACACACACACACACACACACACACACACACACACACACACACGGTATCCACCTCTGACCCCATACACTGTGAAAATGGAGTCTTGCTATAGCGAAAAGAAGTTCCCAGATGAGGAATGGAGAGACAGAGAGTGTTCCGGATACCCAGGTGTGTCCACAGCTGGAGTCACAGGTATCTTTCCAGGGGCAACACGGGGACGTGACATCAGAATGGAGAAGCTCAATGCAGGGCTTCCTGAAGCCAGAGAAGGTGAGCCTTCTCAGCTCGGGAAAGACCCCAGCACTCATCCGCCTTCATCTTAGCTCAGCAAAGCCAAATTGGTCTGTAAGAGAATTTATATGTATTGTTCCAAGCAACCAAAGGGGGAAATTTGTTGCTGCAGCAATAGCATACCTCTACTGACCCTTCCAGCTTGGCAGGGCACAGTCCATGGGAGTCTCATTTAATCCATCCCCAGGGTAGACAAAGGGACCTGGACCTGTGAGGTGAGAAGTTGGAGTCTGGATATGGTTGGAAGATAGGGCAGAAGGACAGAAGATGTCAAAGATACTCCCAAGACTCGGACAGAGTAGCTGGAGCTAGGGGTGGGGGCTGTTTTCTGAGAGGGTAAGAGTGAGGTGGAGAAGGGGAAAAGCCAAGCCTGAATTTTCTATGTGTCAAGTGGAAGCTGATTGTCAAGGGCCCTCTAGGTGTGGCCAACCCAGCAAGATGGAGTAGGATGGATCACCTTGGGGAGGGGGTAAGGGAGGAAGCTGCTGATAGCAGGTGTGGGTCATCAATTAAAATCTCCATGCGCTTGATGTCGAGTGTCTCCAAGCCTTGCATGGTATCAAGGAGGAGGTCAGACAGGGACAGCAGGAGTAAGGAGCAGGGCAGGATTTGAACCCAGGGAGGCAGGGCACTGGGAGCCGTCAAGGGCTAAGCTGGGGACTGGCCTGTTAGGAATCTCTCCACCTCCACATCCTGGATGGGGTCGCCTCTTCCCAGCTATTTTTCCAAAGAGAGCCAGGGCTGCATTTGACAGGAGCCAACAGGTGGGAGACCGAAGTCAGCGGGCATGTGCTTACTCGAGGTTAGACCATTGCCGTAGGCATCATCACAGCCTGCTCACTAAACAGTCCATCGGCTCGGTGACTCTCGAAAGCTGGGTCCAGGTCAGCTCCATCCCTCTTCCCTCCCAGCCTCACCCACAGGTGCTGCGTGGTGGGGGTCAGGCATCCAACCTCTGTCTTTTGTGCTTTGATCCTTCCCTTTCCAGGCCTTGCCAACAGGCCCTGTGATACCCTCACATCTGAGCAGAAAGCCAGCAGAGCGTGGATGTGACCGCCACAAGGGCATGGAGGCCAGGACGCAATGAGAACTCTTGATCTGATCTTGTCTGGAACAGATGTCCAAGCAGCCGCTGTCCATCAGGACAAGAGGAGCATGCTGCCCAGCAGACTAAGGGGCCTTTTGTTTCCTTTGTGGCTAGGGAAGCCCTGCTGTTGTCTTCTGACAGCAGATCGTTAACAAATGTATCTGCTTGCATGTCCCTCGTCACTAGTGTATTTGAATTCTCATCTTTCACGGCATACGAGGGCACAGGCACCAACAGTAGCCACTCGCGGGACCCGTACTGGGTGAAACCCAATACTGCCAACCTGAGTGCCTGGCGTGCGGTGAGAACCTACTGTGGGTTGGGGAAGTGGGCAGAGGCCTGCCGTGGCTTAAGACAGAGCAGAGTGCTAAGATGCTGGCCAGCTGTGTGACTTTGGACAACACCTTTGTCTCTCTGCCTCGGTTTCTCCTGGTGCAGAGTCAACTGTGCCTGGGCAGTGCCCAGAGATTACATCGTCATCTCATTTATTCCTGTGCCGGGGGCAGGTGTAAGCTACCCACTTTGGTGACAGCAACATGAGGCTCACAGAGAAAGACAATTGCCCACAGCCTTACCTAGGGATACGCTTCAGGGCCCCCAACTCTCGGCTTGGGTGACTCTGGGTGTCTCCTGGGGACTGGAGCTAGGGGACATGGTCCAGGCCTCCCTGCTGCTGCTGAGGGTGGCATGCTGAGCTGGGGAAGGGGACGTGCTGTGAACTTCAGGGACTCAGGCCTGGTGATGGCTCCCCTTACCTTCCCTCGCTGCCGTCTCTGGCTGGCTTGGTTCCCTGTGGGAAGTGTTTTCTTGGTTTCAGCAGCGGAGACCTCCTCCACATCCACCCCACCCTGTGCCTCCCAGCTCTGAATCCCTGTGAATGTGAATTTCCTTGTAAGGACTCAGAGCAGCGAATCCCAGACCCTGGGCTGACTTTTTTGTTTTTCCCTCTGCCTCCTGGAAGATAGCCTGTTTGATTTTTATAAGCCCGTCATTGTCCTCTGTGCGTTTCTGTGTGGGGCAGGCTCCTGGCATCAGGGAAGAGATCAGGAAGCCATGTTCCATTTCTGACTCACTGGGAAAAAAAAAAGGATAGCTCCTCTGAGGGGCCTTTACTCCCTCAGCCCCAGTGTCCCAAAGTGTTGATCGTGCTTGAAAGCATTGGTGAGATGCTTTTCCTCTTCAGGAAGGCAAAGATGCCACACACTGGCTGTGGTAGTGTGGGCATGTCTTCAGGAACATGTGGCAGGGCCAGGCAGCTCTTATGGTGAGCCTATCTCTAGGGCTTCCGTTTAGAGCCACATAGCCTGAGGAGGCGAGGAGAAGCTTCTGAGACAGGAAGTGTTTAATTAAGCCTGTGCCCTCAGGTGTCATGTTGTTCAGGAGTCTGAGCATCTCCTCAGTCCAGGGTGTGTGGAGGGAGTGGTGGCAGACCACCATCAGGGCTTGGGGAATACACAGAACTGGTGTCTTACTTGAGGATCATAGCTTGTCATGGCTGGAATGCCTTGGGCGAACTCTCAGCCTGAGCCTCTGTTTCCGTGTCTGTGGAGGGGTAGATGGTGTTTGTAACCTCGAGGGACAGTTCAAATTTTGGTCCTTCATTTAACAAGCTGGAGACCCGGCTTAGTGCAGAGGGGCTGCCTCCCTCTCAGGGCCTCTCTTCTAGGTCAGCTCTATCTGGCACTGAGTTGGTGCACACTCTTTAATAAGAGCTGTTCAAACAGGTCTTAGAGCAGGGTGTCGTCTGTAAAACCACCCAGCTGCTCACTGGGTTTGGGTTTGGGGTGCTGCTGGACATATTACCACCCCTAGGCCTTCAGGCTCAAGTCAACAAAGAGAGTCTGGTATTAGACACAGTGGGAGTACATGGGGGCAGGTGGATCCCAGTCCAGATGACAGGATGAGCCCAGGCCAGATCTCTCCTAAGTTTGACAGCTTAGAAGGTGGTAAATACCCATCTGGGTGGTACCAGCTTAAGATGGGGGTCTGCCGTTGGCCCCCCAAACTGCCCTGGCTCATGTCATCAAGTATGGATGGCAGATGGGGCATTAAGTTATAGACCTGGAGGGGGTGCCGTACCAATGGAAGGTTATCTCTGGGAGGGAGGGAGAGAGATAGAGAGGGAGGGAGGGTATTACACCAGGGCCAAAAGGTCCAGGGATGCAACTGAGAGCTGGTGTGTGTATCTCTCTCCCATCAGGAGTGGACTTGAGTCTGTAGAAAGCTGACGGCTCTTGACCCTGGCTGGCTCAGCACTCCCTCCACATAACCTCTGGTGGGTGCACTGGCTCTGAGCACCGAGAGACACGGTCCTGTCTTCCAGCCACAGTAACGGCTCCTGTTCTCAGAAGGGAGTAGGGGGCTTTGGAGGTGTCATCAGGGCTTAGGGATCACAAAGAGCTGGGGGCCTATTTGAGAACCTTGCCTTGTCCTGACTGGGATGCCTGGGGTGAACTCTCAGCCTGCACCTCCATTTCCCTAGGGAGGGGTGGATGGTGCTTGCAGCCTTAGGGGACAGTCCAGATGCTGGTCATTCACTTGACAAGCTGGAGACACAGTTTAGTGTAGGCTGGCCTTCCTACAACTTTAACTGGGGCTTTCTGTAGAATCTATGTGACCTGTTCCCCAGGGACATGTGACTGCTCTCCACGGAGAACACGGAGCAGAGAGCCCGTCCCCTCCCTCACACACTTAGGCTGATCTTCTCTTCTCTCTCTTGTCCTCCTCTGGTAGAGAAGATGGTAGGAGCTCTGTACTGGGTGCTTGGCTGGGCCAAAGGAAGTCAGCTTAAGTCAAGTGTCTGCTTCCCTCTCTAGACCCATGGGCTGCTTGAGGAGACTCTTCCCCAACAAGCCAGTTCTTCTCTACACCTGTCAGCATGGCCTGGGACGGGGCATGAGGGTCAGTGTGGGTGTGTGGGGTCAGGTTTGCTCTGACTCCCCAGTGTCTAGCAGGCTCTGCTGAGCCAGGGTTAAGCTGATGCCCAGAAATCACAGGGTCAGGCACCAGGGGCTCCAGGCCCTGTGAGCCCTGTTCTGGGGACTCTTCTTCCTCCTGGAGGGGATCTGCTGTGTGAGAGGGACACAGAAGCTGGGAGGGCTGGCTGGTGGCTTTGTCCAAAAACCAGTGCCTTCAGGAGAGTTGGGAGGGACTGTCTGATGCTTAAGGGAGTCAGTTATGTCATCTCAGAGTGGCACCTGTCCACACATAACATAGCGTGGGAGGTGTGATCCTGTGGCCATCCAGGGGAGAAAGCCCTTAACTGCTAAACCTTGGAGGCGTAAGACATGTGGATTCCATCAGTTAACTTCATCCTCCTGGGTCCTACTAGGGAGTGCATTTTCAGAGACCAGAGAGGTTGACCAAGCTGCTCAAGGACACATAGAACCAGCTTTTTGCAACTGGTCACTGACTACAGGTCAGCTTACCTTCTAGTCATGGCAGCCATACTGCATGTCCCATGGGGCCTCCTGGGGAGCTGGCTCATCCCAGAGTGTCTCAAACTCTGAGGCTAAGCCGGGCAGTGGTGGTGCACGCCTTAAACCCAGCACTTGGGAGGCAGAGGCAGGCAGATCTCTGAGTTCGAGGCCAGCCTGGTCTACAAGAGTTAGTTCCAGGACAGGCACCAAAACTACACGGAGAAACTCTGTCTCGAAAAACCAAAAAACAAAATAATAACAGCTACACTGAGTTCCTGAGTGGCTGAGCGACCCCATGTCAGCAAGCTCCGGAGACTGAGAACACTTAGGATCCCTCACCCTTCAACAGAAAGCCCTCCTCTTCCAAACCACAACTCCACATGCTTCAGGCTTATTTCCAGACCTGCACAACCCAGGAGACAGGGTGTGCCACCTTCTGCTTTGTGGCCAGAAATCTCTACAATGTTCCCACCTCTATGCAACCTCCAGGACCCACCATTGCGTGAGATTAGAATAGTGGCTTCCAGCTACTTGCCCGCCCTAAGGAAAGAGAGTGGAGAGGAGCTTGGAGACCTGGGGGTGGGGCAGATGGAGAGAGACCATGTTTCAGACTCTTGTCGCTTCCCCCAGGCCTGAAATGTAGGGACAGTGATGCCCTGCAGTGTGACAGGGGCATCCAACTGCTCATGTAACAGAGGCTGCAGGGATTTCTGAAGCTGGGACTGGAGACCGTGGGGACACAGCCTTGACTTGCTGGCCCTGGCTGGACAGCTTCTCTTTTGTGGCTCTGGGATGGTGGGAGTAGGTGGCTGAGCACAGCGCCTCGCTGGAGACAGCTTGGCATCTGGTCTAATCCAGCTGTTGGTTTTGGCTTCATATCCAAGACTCCTGCGCCCTAATTACTCACTGTCTTGGGAGCCTGGCTGGGAGCCTGAGAAGGGAGAAGCTGGACTGGTTCTCATCTGATAAGGAGACAGAAGTAGCAGAGCGGTACCCAGGGGCCTGGCTGGAAGGAGTCTTCTGCCTGTTGTTGGCTTGACTGAGATAGAATCTGCATACAATAAAATTCACAGTTTGGATAAAACACCCATAAACCCATAACCCATAAAACCACACCACAATCAAGATGCAAAACACTTCCAGGAAATTTGGCTCCTGCCTGGATCTGCTGGCGCCCACCTGCCCGCCAGCTCGCAGCCTTTCCCCCCCACACACACACTGCCTCCCTTCTCGGAACTTTAGGGAATGGGCTGGGTAGGTGGGACAGACTTTCCGTGCCAGACAATTGTCACGGGACCCATGAGAGTCATCTGCGCAGCTGATGAATCTGAAGTCCGTTCCTTTTCATTGCTGAATTGTATTCCGTTTGTAAGGATGTCACACCATCTATTCACACCCTTGTCGATAACATTTGAGACTGTTTAGATAAACATGGTGTTCTTCTTCTCTCTGGCTGGTAGCAGGGAATAGAATCACGGAGGTTCATGGTAAGCATGTATTTAGCTGTACAGACCAGAACGGACACACTGAATTTCTTTCTCCTTCCAATGTTGAGTGTGACCGCACATCCAGGGTCCCTGAGCTATGCATGACAGTATCTCTCTGTGGGTTCAATCCATGCTTCTTTGGTGATGAAAAACGCTGAACACTTTTGAATAGGTTGGTGCCTTTTGTATGAACTCAAGACACACGGGTCCTAAATGAGGTACTCAACCTATTGTGGACACCCCTGCAGACAGAAACATCTTGTAGAAGATTCTGGAAGTCTACATGGTGGGCTCCTTGCAGGTCTTTGATCAGAACATTTCAGACAGGCATCAGTGGGAAACATGTCTTACACACTGGTATAACTCTTGGTCACTCTCCAATGTACCATTTTGGGAACCAGGTTCTCCCTGGTTCTTTCTGTGTTACCCTCATCTCTTTCATGGCTTAGAATCTCATCATGAGAATGAGCCATCCCTGCTGGGTATTAAGGGTGGCTTGCCACATTTTCCCAGTAGTGTGGCTGTGTGAACATGCCTGTCTTTGTTTCTTGTCTGACTTGAGCTTCTCAAGGCAAGAAGTAGAACCACCAGGCTTTTGTATCATTTAGCCATCGTCAGGATGCTGCTGCATAACAACCCGAGCCTTAAAAGCAGAAAGCACCAACCTGTTATTTGTTACTAGGCAACTGATACTGGGCTGGTCTACTGACATGGTCCAGTTCAAGTGCTCATGGCTTGGTCAATCATGGGTTGAGGTTGGCCTCAGGTCAGCTATGGATGGATGGATGGCCACAGGACAGTTTCTGTTTTGCTTGGCCTCATTTCCTTCACCAAGTGGGCTTAGTTTGTTCTGGTGTAGAGTTGGGGCTCAATGAGGGGAGAGTCATACAGGTCTTAAAGCCCGAGCTCACAACTTCACATTCTTATTGCTGCTCCATTCTACTGGCCAAAGAACCCCAGAGAGCAGCCAGACCCACAGACAGGGTGTCTTCACAGCACAGCAAGTACCGTTGCAAAGGGTGTGGTCACAGGGAGGGAGGACTGGGGACACGTGCATTCTACAGCGCAGCACAGCTTTAGAGTCCACATTTCCCCTGTTGTTGCCAGATTGTCTTCCTCAATAGGATACAGGTTATGTTCCATGACAGTAGCCGGAAGTCCAGGATCCTCCAGCCTCACCTGAGCCAAGATATGGGATTTTCCCACACGGTGTAACAAGAGAAACAAAGTACTACCTTCCCAAAGTATTGACTGATTCTAATCACCTTCTCAAGAGACAAATGCCTGTCCTCAAGACTGAAAGCGCTCACAGAATCAGTGTGTGACATCGCATGATTTTTTCTTTTTCTTTTTTTTGGATTTTCGAGACAGGGTTTCTCCATAGCTTTTTGGTTCTTGTCCTGGAACTAGCTCTTGTGGACCAGGCTGGCCTCGAACTCACAGAGATCCTCCTGCCTCTGCTTCCTGAGTGCTGGGATTAAAGGCGTGCGCCACCATTGCCCGGCATCGCATGATATTTTAAGCAAAAGTGAGACTCTTGGCTGACGGGCAAGGCGGCCTCCTCCGGACTCCATCGCGTGCCCTTCCAGAATGGGCATCTGCTGCTAGCTTGTTCCACCAACACTGAGCATCCCCTGTGTGCTGGGCACAGCTCCCAGTATGAGGACAGGATGGCAGAGGCAGGGTCCTGCCTTTCAGAACCAAACACTCAGGAAAGGAAAGGGACCACTGTCGTAAACAATGCCACTTCACAGACAATAAATGCCAGGAAGGAAACTGCACAGGGCAATGCCACAGAGACACTGTTACATTGAGAGTTCAGGGCAGGCGCCTTCAGGTGACAAATTGAGTCCATGGTGACAGGAAGGAAGCAGCAGGCCAATCAAGCAGTGATGCCAAGGTCCTAGGGCAGAAATGGGGTTGCCCAAATGAGAAGGCCAGGAAGGCCAGAAGAGACGGGTAGAGGGCAGGGGCTGGCTGGTATCAGAAGTCTACTGTGTGCCTACTGTGTGCCCACCAGGGTGCTGTTCACCTCTGCCCTCTTCTGCCACCAAAACAGAGCAAGGTCTGGGCTCCCCCTGCTGGTCCACTGTGAGCTGTGACTTCAGCTGTAGGGCCAGTGGACTGGACGTGTCTCCTGCTGGGGGAGGTGGGATGCCAGAGGCTCTGTGGGCACAGTGGGAGAGGCACAGCCACAGGTCATGGTTCAGTCCAGGAAGGAGTTCAAAGCTAAGCAGGAGAAAAGGATGCTGGGAGCCCAGTTCTACACAGCCAGTGCCACCCAAAGTCACCAGTGAGTCAACTGCTGGTCCATGTGTGACTTCACAGAAAACAGAAAGGAACCACTTTCTCAAACAGGGCATCCTGTAAAACAGCATCTCCCACGAGGCTGCCAGGTACTGTTGCTAAGGGGGAGCCTCTGGAAGCCAGGCAAGTTGCCCTAGTTCCTAGCCCTGGGTTTCTTCCATTCCCATACTCAGAAAGGCACAAAGATGTTCAACTACAAAGAGATTGATTGAGTCCAACTCCCCTTGAGGTCTCTGTTCAAACCTTGCCTAGGATCAGCCAGTAAGGCATGCTCTCTATCCAACTTCTTGTGATTTTAGTTATTACTTCATCAAATACTGAGTATCTTTCGGTGGCCTAGGAGCCATCAGGGTCTGGAGATGCATGCATGAGCGGGACCAAGACCCCTGATCTGTGCAGCTGGCATCTGTGGGGCAGGATGGCGGGCACAGGTGGCACCATGAAGAGAGTGTGTGGGTACTTGGGTGCTAGCTGGTGAGTGCTGAGAAAGGCAGAGAGGAACCTGGCAGGGGGACCAGCCCGAGAACAGTGCTGCGGTTGCTGGATAAACAGATGGGCCACAGAGGTCTCTTGTCAGGCCAGCGCCAGGAAGAAGGAAGTCAGGCCCAAGAGCAACTGGGGCAAAGACCTTGGAGCAAGCTAGTGCTGAGTGGAATGGCGGTCTAGAGGAAGCCAGGCCCCGTGGGAGCAGGGTGTAGCCACCCCGGCAGCAGGCAGATAATCTAGAGATGTTTGCACTCCTCCCTTGGCTATCAGAATACCGAAACTGTGGCCTCTAAAACATTGGAATTTCCCAGGAGTTTCAGGCTGGGAGAAGGAAAAGGCTGAAGCCTAACGCCAGCTGGAGGGGTGACTACCTTCCAGAAAGACATTCCACGCCTTCAGACCACGTAGCAGGCAAGAGAGACGGGAGCTGAGACAATGGCAGGTCCGTGATGGATCAGACTTCACTTTGACCAGGGATGCTTAGCTACACATGCCTCTTGCCTTCTTTTTAAACAAAAGCCTCATGTCAGGACCCGAAAGATGAACTTGGGGGCCCCTGGAGCTCCTCATTTGTTCTTCACAATGTAGTCACACCAACTAGACCTTGGCTTCTCATCATGTTTCGTGGTGGCCTGTGGGAGGCCATGCCTAGTCTGTTAGGGCTTCCAGGGACTTAGATTCTCACATGAACAACTCTGGTCATGGGAAAGGGGAGGATGCGTAGTGAAGGTGGTGGGGGTGGGGGTGCTCTAGGCCACCCCAGAGCCTCGGCCTTCACTCTGCTTCCGTGGGGCCACTGCAGGTTTTGGAGCCATGGAGGAACAGGCTCTAGCTTCCTCTTCCAGAGGGTCCCTGCAGTGCTGGGTAGATAATAGACTTGAAGTCAGGGGCTTCACAGGAAGACCAGTGGTCCAGGCAAGAATTAATGGTGACTCAGATCAAGTTGCCAGTCATGGAGGCATGAGAAGAGGCCAGTACCTAACTTCTTCCATTTCAGCTCATTTGTTATTAATTTAACAAAAAAAATCACAGAGACCAGTTAACTTACAATGGGAAAAGAACCTTTTAAGTTTCCAGTTTAGGATGGAAATCCAGGGTCAGGCAACCCTATCAGTTTGGCCTTCAGTGACATCTCATATTAGTGACATCATGACGAGGGAAGGGTAACATAACCAGCTGGGAAGCAGGACAATTCTGGGGTCAGGCTTACTGGCCACAGCCCTCTCTTCAGGGCAGAGATCACCTCACAAAGTCAACACTACACCCCTCCCATGAAGCTCCAGCTCTTAAAAGTCCTCTTAATACTGCCATAAAGGACCAGTCCCCCAGTGTGTACAGACTACACCCAAACTCTCCAGCATCCTGACCGAAACCTGTTGCCGCCACTCAGTTCCCAGGAGTCAGGAGCATTTCCCTATCTGTTTCCTATCTTGTCTAGGACAGATGTTCAGAGCAGGGATTCAGGACCCCAGGCCTGAGACAATGGCTTGGATGGGGGATGATCTGTTGATATGATGGCTCCCTGATGGTGGCGGTGACCAGCCAGGAGTGAGGCGAACACAGCCCTTAGCATGACCAGCTGTTCTCTCTTAGGCTGAGCGTGCAGCCTGGCACACTCCCATATCTGAGAAGCTCTCATGGGCCTCCATATTCCCACATAGCAAACCAGGAAGCTTTTCGTCTTTGGGTTCGGCAGGGTAGGGGGTTGCTAGTTCCCTTCCTAGCTTAGTACAGGGGCATAGGAGATGAATGGCAAGGGGCTCCTCCCCATCCCCTCAGGCAGCACAGGGACGTGGGAGCTGGCACAGAACCCACAGACAAGCATGCATTGAGACCACAAACCAAATAAGCAAAGTGGCCAAACCTGCTTCATGCACAGCAGAGCGAGCCAGACTCCCCTTGAGTTTGTTCGGGGGCTGCCCTTCTGGGATGTGCTGTCCCTGCAAGGCAGGACCCTGGAGAACCCACATGGACCCCTTAAGGAAGCCGGACCCATTCCAAAACTCAAGCAGGGGATAGACAGGAGCTTTGCTCTAGAGTGGTGGTACAGACACACACAGGGACGTGCAAGACTCTGATCCATGGTGGCGGACAGGCAAATGCCTGTTTATTCCGGCTCAGGCACTGCTGGGCACCTGCCATGTGCCAGGGGCCTTCAGGTGCAGCTTGTCATTTCCCGCACAGCCTGGGAGCCAGGAGCGGCCTGGCACAGCTGCCACTCACCGTTTGTCTTAGGCTCCAGCCTGCGACCTGGCAGTGTAAGAACTTTTCTCCCTCGGTTTGTGACCGGTTCTCCAAAGTGAGGGTTTTCTGTTCCACCAGGGTATAAACGAGGACACCAAAGCTCAGAGAGGGGAGGTGACTTTTCCAGAGTCACAAAGCTAGTGAGAGACACAGCTATGTTCTTGCCCTTTTTGTCAGTCTGGGACACCTGTGTGGCTCACAGTCATGAGGAGGGTTGTGTGGGGGTTATCACATTTGAGAGTCTGCATGCTGGCCAGGTGTCTGTGAAGGCTCTGTCTGGTCCTGGCCCATGCTTACCCTGAGACTTTTTGTCTCACAAGCTCTGTCGGAAACATTCAGGAATATTGTCTAGAAAACCAGACTGCTGGCAAAGACCTAACCCTGGTGGAGAAGGCATCTGCGTCAATGGCTGAGGGTACTGTGACAAGCTTGCCTCGTCCCTTGGCATCTGTGGCGCACTGGCTCCAGACATGGAAATCAAAGGCCAAAGATGTTCACGTCACACTCTGAGTCGCGAACCAGCTCTGGATGACATGACACGTGGCACTGTGAATAGCTGTGCACGGTGTGCACGCCTGTGTAGCTTTCGGAGAAGAGGGCACGGGCCTGTCATGCCTTCCAGACACGCTTTCAGGACACACTTCCCATCCGTGTTTGGAACCTGCAGCTCCCAAGGACTGATCCTACCAGAGTGAGCTCTGTCAGCTTTGCCATTTAGTCTCCCACTTCCAGAGGCCAACAGACCTAGGACAAGGGTCTTGCTCCGTAGCCCAGGGTAACCCAGAACTCATGGTTTACTTTTTCAGCCTCCAGAGTGCTGAAATCATGGGCAAACACCACCATGCTCTCCTCTTTCTAAGCACCCCGTTGTTTAGATTGGACACCATTCTGGAGTGCGGGTGCACACGAGTTTGTGTGGGGTAGGGTGGGGTGGGGTGGGGTGCACATTTCACAGCACATATGCGGAAGTCACCCAGAAGTCAGAGGCCAACTTCAGGTGGTGGTCCTTGATACACCCCTTGCTGATACAGGCATCTTGCTGTCCACTGGGCAGTACACTCTCATGACCTCATTTTAAGGTGGTTACTTCTGTCTGTCTTGTTCAGAGAAGAGAGGCAGGGGAGAGGCATCCAAAGGCCAGGAGAAGGAGCTGTCCCTTCTCCCCAGTGGACTGGGACACGGTCCGCAGAGTTGCACAGGGCTCTTCTCCCTTGATCTTGCATCTTTGGAAGCTCGGAGAAAGGGCTAGCAAGGCCCAGGCTTCCTGGGTTAGTCTCCTCCATTGGAACGCCTCGGCGCCTGGAAATTGATTGAGTGTGCACTGGCAGGGGCAGGCACAGAGCCTAGAAGGAAGCAAAGAGCCCCGCCCTTCAAGTCCTTGTTCTACCTTCCCATTGCTGTGTGTCTGGGGGCAAACTGCTTAACCTCTGTGACCATGTACACCGCTGGCTGGCTTCATACTGCTTTTGAATGTTAATAGAAAGATTTGCCGAGAGAATGAATGTCTAAGAGTCTTAGCACAAGGTCACAGTGACCACACAGTTTTGTGGATGATGTTTGACTAATTGATGACAGGGCTGGATGAAGGGAATGGTTCTTAAAGTGGCGCTGTCCCGGACATTTGATCCTTTGAGAATCCATGGCATCATTTAGATTGCATTGGCACAAGACTCAGATTCCAGCCCCATCATTGGTTAAATGCTGTGGTAAGAGAGTGCTCACAACAGATATGGCCAAATTATCATGGTCTCAGCTTCAGGGGGGACCCTCCCTTTAGCCTGTTCCCTTCAGCATTGCACAGATGGGGTGCTGAGAACTCTTCCCAGTACTTGGCACGCGTTCTTGCTCCGGGCCTGTTGAGGTTGAGGTAGAGGTGGCTGGCTACAGGGAAGGAGAGAGACTGTCTTCCTGAGCTGGCTCGTGCTCCCTGCAGTACTTCTATGGGGCAGGGGAGGAGGCAAGTGCTGCTGTTGTAGCCACACTGGTACCAAATGGGTCTCACCAAGTCATAGCTTTAATAAGGAAGGTACCTGGAGGGAGGGCCTTCAGGGGTACTCTGAGCTGGTCTCTGCTGGGCTGTGGGGATGTGTCCCCTGTGAGCCCATGATCAAGAGCCCTCCTCACCCCCCTCACGTCCCATCCTGCACTTTGTCCCACATGGGTCAAAGAGGTGGCTTCCACCTGCAGGCCCCTTTTTATTAATGCTAGATGGGTACACCCCTGCTAACCTGACAGGGCCAGGACATGGCTTCCCTGAGATTGATCTGTCTCCTTCCCTGTTGAAGGGAATGAGGGCTTCCTCAGAGATGTCTCTGTGGCCGCTATGCCAGGTCTATTAACTCAACCCCACTCCCTACTTCTTGTAGTGACTCCTCCGTTGCCTAGCTTGAACATAACCCCCTCCGTCTCTCTGCCTCCCTCCTTGTCCTTCTCTCTGCTCTTCCTGCATTCTTCATCTTCCCTTGCCCAAAGAGTAGAGGCCTCTCAGGCACTGGTTCTGGGAAGCATGTGGGTTCTTCCATAGATCAGCATGGATTGTATACATGTCCCACTGTGCCTGCCATACCATCTCCCGAACACAAGGAGGTGCTGTGTATATGGTGGCCGGACAATGGCGATCAGTCAAGACCCAACCCTCCTCCTCTCGCAGCAGGGGCTTAGGAAGCTGCTGTCTCCTGTACCTCACATGCTAAGGGAACACAGGCTAGGAACCTAATAATAAATGGACCCAGTTCCAGAGAGTGCGAGTGCTAAGAAGTGAAGCCCAGACAGTGAGGTGGGACAGACAGGGCTGGGGGCGGAGTCAGGGAAGGCTTCCTGGAGGGGGAGGCACAAACTGGGCTGTGAGAAGTTTCCATAGACAACAGGAAATGGAGGAAGGGCGGTTCAGGTTGAGGGAAGAGCACGGGCAAAGGGGCTGAAGCAGGCTTGATCTGAGCTATTCCGGGAACTAAAATAACGATGCACGTGGCTTTCGTGAGGATCCGTGCCACTTCCTCCTGAGTCTCAGCCAGAGCGTTCCTCTGCTGTCCCTTCTGCAGGCAGGTGGATATTGAGGGATTGCTCAGGAGACACCTCAAAAGCCACCCTCGAAGGCAGGGGCTTGCTCTCCGGCCCCGTGCCCCCAGAATTGGAGTCTGTGGACTCTTGCCTTCCTTCACAGGAGTGGACAGGAGCTGCCTCCAGATTAATCTATGACCAATCACCTTCTACCCCTTGAGCCGCACTCAGGGTCTGGCTGAGGAGAGAGGCTTGGTAAACATTTATTAGGCTAAACGGATATACAGATGGCAAGTGTCCGGGCTTCAGAGGACCACACGGGCATGAAGCGGCCAAGGAAGATCCCTGGAGGAGGTGGGTGGGACCTGGTCCCAAGAGGGGAGGCAGCCAGGAAGGGCTCCCTATAAGCCAGGACTCAGAGAGAGGATGCCAACATAGTCCAGTGACCCACTGATGGCTCTGCCAGAGCTTGGCCACCAGGAGATACAGTTAGAAGAGGGTCACTGGCCCCTCTGATCTGTTTCCTGGAACAAATATTAATGCTGCCTCTATAACCAAGCATACTCAGGGACACTTAGTGTTGCACAGGCCTGGCCAAGGTCCCTCAGCATGTGAAGGACCCAGCTCCTGAGTTCACCTCCGACAACCCATTCTGAGCATCTCAAACCGCATCGCCTCTAAGATCCCCCTGAACAAAAGCCAGCAGGCTCTGACTGAACTGCCTTAGCCTCATCCACACTCTTCAAAACCCCAACCGCCAAGAACACGCTGATGGAGAAGCTCTGGTTTCAGGAGGTTTCCCCAAAAGTGGCTAGCAGAAGATTCCCAGGTTGACCTGAAATGTGAGCTTTGTTATTGTGTTAGAAGCATCAAGAGACCCTGGCTGAGGAAGCCTTAAGGCACGCAGTGCAGTGCCAAGGCCCACACCAGCCTGTGAGGACCCATTAAAATTTCTCTTTTCCTAGGAAACACAAGAGAAACTTAACATAGGCTGGTGAATTTGCCCCTAGTTCCACAGTTCATAAAACACAGTGTCAATGCACTTTTATGGCGTAAGGACCATAGAGACCCATGGCCGAGGGTCCACCCAAGTCCTGATGTCGCCTTGCTCACTGGAGAGATAGAAATGGAAATTCAGGCTCAGACAGCCCAAGGTTACACAGTCCTGGATGCCTTAAGTGGGGTTCGAATCTAGGACTAGTCAGCTTCTAAAGCTTAACTTGAGGGTTGGAAGGCTTTGATTCAAGGGTCAAGGGCGTGGCAGCTGCTCTCTTTCCACGTGCACAGAGCAAGGTGGCCCCTTCAGGTCACAGCACTGAAAGCATGGAGAGCCAGGAGCACGCCTCCTTCCGTCACACAGCTAGTGCACCCAGGGTGCGGTGAGGTAGACACCGGCCACGATTCAGGACTGTCCACACTGCAGCCTACTCTGAGCCTGACCTGACTCAGGAAAGACGCACTATTTGAAGAGAAAGCCGCTGAGTTCTGCCGGAGGGGTGCTCACGGCTCACACATCTTTCTCTCCTGCTTCCATGCTGCCTTGCCCGTCTGCTGAAGCAGCCTGAGCTAGCCCAGGGGTCAGGGAGTACCCTGCCCCCCTTTTTCCTCAAGGTGTCTTTAGTGCTTGAGCCAGGGTGGTTGTCTCTCTGTATCCTGACAGGAGACAGCCCCCTCTTGAGTGGCTGAACCCACCATCTGTGCTCCATCCAGAGCTGAAGGCTGTGGCTGGGCATTCCCTTTAAAGGGAAAGACGTTGCTGCCTTCAAAGCCGATAGAGAAGACCGAATGAGGCAGTGTCAGAAGGGGTATCCCAGTGGAAGTTTCTGGGATACTATGAAGGGACAGTGATGAAGGCTGTGGGTGGCCCTGGGAACCCATAGACACTGTACCCCACCTTGCACAGAAAATACTTGGGAGTAATAAAAAGGTAACAATATAATGATAAAATGTCATAGAAATACAATTACAGTAAACCCGCCATTCACACAGAGCTTATACCACATAAGACACTCTGTCTAGAGAGGAAACAAAAGGCTGGCAGAGAGAACAGTCTAGCCCAATCCCAGCTTACAACTCAGACCAACCAGCAGCTGGTCGCCAGGCTTTTACCCCGTGGGAAGATCCTTCCTGCATTCATAGAAAACGACTCAGGTAGAGAGGGCAGGCCTGTAATGCCAACATCAGGGAGCTTCACTGCAGGAACTTGTCCCCCGAAATCCAAAGAACAAGAATTGAACATGATGATAAGGCTTTCCTCTTAAAGACACGGCATTAAGAATGGGGGGTCATGGGTGCAGCAGTCATGCAGGAAGCCCACTTTTCCGCTGTTCTGGGGTCTGACTTCCTCTAGTTCCAACCTGGGGACAGGGCTAAGGGAAGAGTGCAAGCTGAGAAGTATGGGGATAGGAAGACATCTTCCCAGGGCAGGATGGGGCCAGCTGCCTGAGGCGGTGGCCTTTGGAGGGCAGTTGTCGTGGGGATGGGGCAGAAGCACAGGAAGTCTAAGAGCCCTGGTTAGGGGTTCTTTTTCAGCTGCCCACACACAATGCATCCCAGGACTTTCTGGGGTGTGTGCTTGGGGTTCTTGGACACTCTTGTCCCGTACCACCTCGGCCAGCAAGGATGACGCGACAAACCGGAGCTCTTCCTGCTAGCAGTTTATTCAGGACCTTTTTAAACAATTCTCTCTCTCTCTCTCTCTCTCTCTCTCTCTCTCTCTCTCTCTCTCTCTCTCTCTTCCCCCCCCCCCGGCTAGCCTCTCCCAGCCCTTAAGGGTGGGCATTGCCCATAGGTCCACGCATATGCAAGCAGCTGATAATCATTGCATGATGATAGCATGAGTCAGGTCTTAGCCAATATTCGGAGCTGATTATCACACAGAGCGCTCTCTTTCGGGATCGTGGAGGGCGGGAGCCAGTACCATCAGGTACAGCTCCACACAGCTCTCTACAACTCTTGCCTGGGACCACAGGGAGGGGAGGCAGGAGGGTAGAGTCAGTCAGATCCACTGCCATGCCAGTGTGGCCTTTCACGGAATGCCCTGAGATCGGCCTCTGTGTCTCCTGGTGGCCAGCTCCTTGCAGGGGAATTTAGAATGTCCAAGATGGTTGTGACATCTCCGAAAAATGTAGGCATCACCAGGCATGGTGGCAGTTCACCACAGAAAACAGAACTCCCTTCTGTTTGGTGGAAGCGTCGCCCCAGCCCCTATTAGCCACAGCACAGATTCTGATAGAATCGGTCCAGTTGATTCAACAGGCAAGGACAGGAGCCAAGTCAGAGTAACTTTAGTGGACACCACAGAGGCCTTGCCCAGCTATGTCACCGCGCTGTGGATGCCTCTCTAGGACCCTGGCCTCAGTTTCCTCTTCTGCTGCCCTGCCACTTCCAGCCTTGGCCTCTCAGAAGACACGCCCACAACCCCACTGAGGGACAATAGCTTTCTGCTGGCATTTGTAGGGCACATTCAGGTCCAGGCTCTGATTGGTTGTTCTTGGGTCATGTGTTCATTCCTTATTCCAGTCACATTTGCAGGGGACTGAGTATGTAAAGCAGCCAGAAGCAGCAGGAGTCCTAGCTAGAGAAGGCCAGTCAGAGAGCAGTCAAGCCTGCCCTTTCCAGAATCCTGAGAGAGTCTTCCCTCTGCTCCTCTGCCCACCCCTAATGTGAGCTCCCCTAGGCTACAACTCCACACATCTGCCTGTGCCCCAAGACTTCCCCACTTCTTCCCCTTTCCTCTTCCTCTTCTTTTCTTTCCCCTCCTCTCTTCCTTCCGTCTCTCCTTCCTCTCTCTCCCTTTATTAGCCTTCCCACAGAGATCCGGCTGGGCTGTTTTAGGTGTTCCCCCTACCCCATCCCCACCTCCCGCCACTCTCCTACCCACCTGAGGGCCTGAGGCTATGGGTTTCCTAGCCCCTCTTTCCCCCATAGTCCTGGAATGGGAGGATACCCTAGGGACTCTGGCTTACGACAACAGGCCCTGGCAGACACCCTCCCTTCTCTGCCCAGGGGGTTGGTACCTCCTTGCAAAGCGCCTTGTTCCTTCCCCTCCCCCTCTTTTTGGTGCTGTTAAAAGAGTAATGTAACTCTCAGATCCCCTCTCATCATGTTAATGTTAAAGTGTAACTAAAAATAAACCTCAGGTTGCCATGGGAACCCCGACTGTTGCTAGGCTCAGCCTGTGGGGATTGGGAGTCCTGCTTTTTCTGGCCCTGCTGGAAGGTGGCCTCTGTGGCCTGGGCCTGCCAAGCACCTGGAAGGGGTCCCCAGGGATTGCCCCTCCTGCAACCCTCTGAAGGTGGGTTGGGAGTCAGCTCTGGCTGAGAACTTTGGGGTCTGCCTGGGAGGGGATTTGGTTTCTGCAAAGCCTCAGAATGAAGTTACCAAGACTCCTGGGGTAGAGGGGGAGGAAACAAAATGCAAAGTCAGTGGAGAGGAGAGAGAGAGAGAGAGAGAGAGAGAAGGCTGGGTGGGGGAGAGGAAAGAGGGGCAGACCCCATCCCTGTGTTGGGACCCAGAGCTGATCCTGAGCTAGTCAGCTTTGTGTCCCTTAAAGAGAAAGCGTAGCAGCCTACAGAACCCAGATTTCTGACTCAGGTGAGCTGGGGCCTCAGCGCCCACCCTTATCCCCTCAGCTGTCCTTGCACAGGACCCCATGGACTCCACACATACACCAGGCTGGGCCAAGCCTGTGTCCCTTCCTGGATTCCCAACCTTCCTAATGTGATTAGGGACCAGCAAAGACCAACCACCTCTCAGGCACTGTGGGAAGAGCAGGAGAATTCCCTCTCTAGCATAGTTTGCTAAGCTTGGTGGTCAGGACCCAGGCTGAGACCCAGCTCCGCCCCAGTGTGCTGCCCTGTGACTTTGAGCAGGAGCTTTATGCTTCCTGTTCCTCTCCTCAGCACTGTGGAGGCACAGACACCACCCTGAGGGGGGCGCTGTGAGAATGAGGTGAAGTTGCTGGTAGCCTTGTGCTAAGGAAGGAAGGCACGATGGTGAGCTTGGTGAGCAGCAGCTGCTTCTGTGGATTCCTTTCAGGACAGAGCACCTGCCACCTGCTGTGGACAAACAGAAGACTGCTCCAGCTGCTGTCCCATGGGGACAGTGTCCCCAGCCAGGAGGCCCAGTGAGGCAAGGGAACACTTATGCTTTGTGCCCAGCTGCATAAGGGTGGGAGAGGTGGGGAACACTATACTGGCCTAGCACTTTCACCTCCCCAAGCAGAACCCTGGCCCCAGGTGGTTACCATCACAATCATTTTCAAAGTCAAACACTTAGGGTGCCCCATGGGTGTCCTGGGCAGAGAAACCTCAGATGGCAGCCGGAAGGGCAGCCATGATGCAGAGCCACAGCTACCAGGAGCTCCTCCTTCCTCAGGCTTTCCTTACCGAACCCCAGTGCCAGACCAGGGCCAGCTCAATGCTGGTGCTCAGACCATGAGCATTGATTGTCTTGTCAGTGACAGCAACATAAACAGCGAAAGATGCCACGGGCGGGGGGGTCCAGAGGCTCGTGTCCACAAGCTCGGAATATTCATCCCCAGGGACTTCCAGAGAGCAAAGGGAAACTGCGGTTGTCACCACTGCTAAGGCAGACATAGTGTTCTGTGTTCCAGTGACTGTAGGGTCTCTGTGGATGTTTGGTCAGTGCAGGGTTTGGAGGGGGAGGATCCCCAAACCATCAGATCGGGGGTTTCTGAAGATGCCTTTAGAGGAAAACATGATGGCAAGGATTCAGAGATGTTGTCTGATTTCCCCAAGGCCACACAGCTTACTACAAAATTTCTAAGCCTGTGCTAACTCTATTATACACATCATAGGTCGTGTGCGAGAAAGAGTCTGATAGGGGAATCAAGAGAAATGGAAAAGCATTCGCCAAACACCCCATGTGCCATCCTTATTTAACAGGCAGGGAAGGCAAAAACTCAGAGAGGCACTTGAGCCAAGGGGCAAAGACGGCTTCAGTTCCAGCTCTAGCACCCACTACAGTCTGGAGTGTATCCTACATGACTGATGTGTATTCTCTGAACTGTGGGACTACAGCGAGTTCACGTCCTGGCCCTAGACAGCACTGGAACCTTCCTGGGATAGAGGAGAGGGCTAATGGCAGGATGCTGCAAGCAGGTAGAAGCACTAGAAGGCACAGAGGTCCCTCCTGAGGTCACTGTCCTGGCCAAATGGTCCTGTGGAGACCAGAAAGCAAAGCCTGGTCCCCCCTCCTCTCCTGCTGCCAGGTGCTGCTCGCGGGACCACCCGGTGGGAAGTCACAGGTGGCATGGCCACGGGTAGGCAGGGCAAGAGGCAGGGAGACAAAGACAGGCGTCCAAGCCACGCCCCTCATTGGTGGCTGGGCATGGGGGGGAAGATGCAGGGTGATCAGACCTGGGTTTTTGCTTGACACAAATGGTAGAGGACAAACCAAACAGAGAACGTTCCCAACAATCCTAAATTTATCTTTTATTGTAATGACTGACCTTCATAAATAAACAGAGGGTGGCCAAGTCCCAAGCATGCCCAGAAGTTAAGGAAAAGTGTACTGGGTGCCAGGCAGCTGAGAGAAACCCAGACTCTGCTCAGAGCAAGCCCAAACCACCTCCCGGGCCAGCCACCAAAGCAGCCTGTTTGCCACGAGCAGCATTGACATATTCCAGGCATTTACATATCTCCAATCACAGTCGTGACCTCCAGAATCACAGAACAAGGTGAAAATGCTTAGCGCAATCTCCTACCCATGTTTTCAATATTTACTTTCTTCCTAGAACCCGGCAAAGATCAGGGACTGTATTTTAAACCACACTATAAAAGACAACACTCCTGATGAAAGAGAGGTCCCGCCCTGGGCCAAACAGAGGCCGCGAATGGAGGGAGGCCTGGGAACAAGGGCTTCTGGGGAGACTTTGAACCAGTGAGCTCCACTGAAGCACACTGGGGGGGAAGAATTTAGAGGGAGTGAGTGTCACTGTCTCCTCGGGGAGCCCCTCTAAGCAAGAGAAACTGGGGAGAAGCAGTGACTACACATTGCAGAGACAGTTCACTGAGCCAGTGAGGGCAAAGAAACAGGGTTGATGTTTCTGCTCCATGTTTATTCATCCTGCTAGTTTTGAGAGGAGCCTTCTGGGAAGCAGGTTTATAGCCAGGTACCTTGGGAAGACAGCAGACAAGTCACTGTGGCATTAAAAGGCAGCTGGGCTGCCGTGCTCAGACATCATGGCTGCCCACTATCAAAGCGCTACCCTTATCACCTGGCCATCCTAATGGGCACTTCCTGCAAGACAGCCTGAGCAGAAGTCCCGCATGGCACTCTGAGGTAAAGCAGGGGCGAGGAGCCCTGTCATGTAACAGGAGCCAGCTTAAGATGCCCGGAGTCAATTTAACAGATGTTTGTTTGAGCACCTACTGTGTGCCAGGCCCAGGGTAGGTCACAGCACCAAACAGGAATTTCTTGTCTGAGGAGCTTGTGTTTCCAGGGAAAGCCTGTGCCCTGCTGGAGGATTAGGGGACAGATCATTTAGCTGCTCCTTCTGGCCACTGCTGAGTAGCCTGGAAAGAGACTTCTGATACAGAGAGACCTGATCCAGAACCGAGTCAGGCAAAACTCTGGGTCCAAGTCCTTCCCTACTTACAAGCCAGCCCATCCTAGGCAAGTTACCAACCATCTTAGCTCCCATTTCCTGATCTATTTTTCTCCGAAGTAAAGATAATGAGAAAACCTGCCTTGCAGGATGACTCCGAGAATCGGATGGGAAAGCAGATATGAATACCTTATGTCTGCAGTTCTCAGCCTGTAGGTTGTGACCCTTTTGGGGGACATCAAATGACCCTTTCACAGGGGTCATCTAATACCACCCACTGGAAAACACTGATATTAACATTATGATTCCTAACAGTAGCAAAATTACATTTATGAGGTAGCAGTGAAAATAGTTTTGTGGTTGGCGGTCACCACAACATGAGGAACTGTCTTACAGGCTCACAGCATTAGGAAGTTTGAGAACCACTGCCTTAGACAAGGCTGGACATATTTGGGCCTCGAGGAGCTTGCTGTGTGTTTTATTGGCTGGGAAGACACTGCTTCTTCTATCATGTGGGCCTGGGGGATCTAAAAGGGCTGGAAATAAAAGCTACAATTCGGGAGTGGCCATTTGGAGACTGTGGTGAGCAAGCAGAGGGGGCCGATAACCCTAAAAGAATCAGAGAGATGTTCAGAGGGATGGAGAGAGGCTGACGATATGTAGACACTTCAAGTGGCCATGCTTGCATCTGCTGGCCAGCATCCTGAGTCAAGGAAGCCCCTCCCTTCCACTGTGCTCCCCACTTCCCAGCCACGTTACTCATCTCCACTAGGCTCAAAAGTGAGTAAGCCCTGACCAAACCTAGAAGCCTGCAAACCCTGTTCCACCATGTGACCATTTAACCAGGAAAAACAAAAGCTGTTGACGGAAACCCAACTTGAAGACAAATGGGCTTCTCTGCCCGGCTTCCCCTCCCTGGCTGGGCCTGCTTACCGAACCTCGTGGTTCTTGGAGTAGGAAAAGGAAAGAGGCGTGGAGAACAGAGAAGGGCCATCTAAGAAGGGGGATCTGAGTTCTCGTTGCTCTGCCAGGGCTGAGGGGAGACATCCAGCACTCATTAGTGGGTCCCAGGGCACTTCCTGCCATTCTTCAAGACTGAGAAGGTCACCAGAGAAGCAAAAGACACCTGTTGCTTCTTCCCCTGCTGGAGAAAGCTCTCCTCAGCTAGGAAGCCTAGAGATATTCCAACCCAGCCCCCCCACCTCTTGACCAAGAGGCCTGAGCAGCTTGGAAGTGAGCATGAGACTCAGACCTGAGGTACAGAAGCATTATGGGGGATCTGACATGATGTCCCAATGCTGTGTCAGGGCTGAGCAGCTAGTGAAGACCTTTAAAGGGCAATGAACGACCTGTGTTCCAGGCCAGTTTGCTAGAAGCAGCCTTATCAGTGACAGGATGCAGCAGGGTCACAAGGACAAGGAGCTGGGTTTGTGTCAAGGCCATGTTGATTCGGATGTGATGGAGTAGTTGGTCCCGAGGATGGCTAACTCCCTGTCTACCTTCCTGGTGACAGCTTCAGAGCTGATTGGTGGGGTGGTGAGCAAGCCATGCTCGCTGGGAAGGTCAGTGAGAAGATAGGATGGAAGCAGAGATGGCTTCCAGCCCAGGCAGATGATTTGTTCAGGCAACAGCACTTGCTGTTCTGAACCTAAGCCCCAGCGGTCATCTCAAGCCCTCCCTAAGCTGGGCTTGGGAGCTCTCCTCCCAGGCTCCTGACAGACGGCTCCTCCTCCCTCCTGCTCCTGGTCCTTTTCTCCTTTCTAATTTAAACCTGAGTTCTTTCTGGTATTCAAGGAAGACTCCCTGACTGTATTATCTTCCTGTGGTCTCAAGACTTTTAAAGACTGGGCATCTTCTTTCTTGGTCCGTATGTGCGAAAAATAATGGTGAGGGGATGAAAAGTGTGTTTAATTAGAGAGAAAAACCAAACATTGAAAACTTGCATCACCCAGAAGGGACCACCCTAACATGCTGAGGCGTCTTCTGTGCAAAACCCTGCTGTCTTTTCAATACTCCAGCTATTCAGTCTCAGCCTGGGCACCTGCTGACCTCACCCACTCCCCGCACAGTCCTGTTCCCTGTTCTCCATCTCAGCTCAGGCCTTCCCTGGTGCTCCTAGGAGTCCAGCTACCAGACCTTCTGGATGTGAAAAAATGATGGTGATAGGGGTGGCTCAGGGGGTGAGGTACCTGCCACCAAGCCTGAGTTTGTCCCTGGCACCTATATACTAGAAAGAGAGAGCTACCTCTAGGCACGTGTCATACAAAGCACATAAACACATACACACACACACACACACACACACACACACACACACACACACAAGAGCACTCATGTGCACACAATAAGTAAATGCAAAAACTTAAACGAAAATAATAGGGATGAGTTGTAACTATAGCTTGGGGGCCACGGTCACTGGCAGGGCAAGTCCCAGAATACATCATGTTCATGTGCATGTTACACCACCCTGGGAAAATGGTATTTTGGGCCCCACTTTGCAATCAAGGACATAGATTCAGGGGGGTCAAGCACCTTGCTCCAGGCCACACTAACATGTTTGAGGCTCTGTACCCAAGCCCTTCTACTCTCATGAGGCTGCCTAGGGAAGACCTTCCAGGTCCTAATGGGTGTGCACAGGAGACCTTCCAGAGGAGAGCAAGGGAAGGGCTTCCAGGAAGAGGGGACAGAGGAGGCACAGATGGCCCCGCCCTAGATGCTGCAGTGTGAACACGCAGCAAAGTGTGTGGAGAGGCAAGAAAGGTCAGCAGGGTCCTTCAAGAGGCCCAAACATTTCCCAGAAAGCAATGGAGAGTCCCCAGAATACACCAGCAAAGAGGGAGGGTTCATTTGGTCTGAGAGTGGAGGGTGGTAGGTGTGTGAGGCTGAACGGAGAGACAGGGCAGGAAGCTGACTGGCTTCTGGGGAAGCTGAAGTATGAACCTGCCCGTCTAAAAGGGAGAGGGGGTATCGTGGACATTACTACAATGTTCCCGCTTTCTTGACAAGGACCCCCATGGGTAGCATCTAGCTGCTTGTAAGTCTGGCTCCTCACCATGAAAAGCGTAGGTAGAAATGGTGTGAAATTCTTGGGGCCAACAGAAGGACTGACAGAGAGGGGCCTACCGAGGGCAGGCCTTATGCAGGAAGGGTAGCCCAGGGAGAAGGCAGTGTCCTCCTCCTGGTGGGAAGCAGGCTGATGCTTGCCCTCTTCCTTTCTCTGTACTCGAGATCTGCCTCCCCCAACAGTGTCTTGCATCTGTGCCAAGACTCATGTGCCATGCTGTGCCAGTCCACCAGGCAGAGACTGGAGTCCTGAGTAGCTCCCAGAGTGTGGGCTATTGGTCTCTGGTTTAGACGGCTGAATGAACAGAGCTGTGGCCCCAAGGTAAAAGGGCAGTTCACTCCAGCAGGCCAGCCCAGCCTGGCCTGCGACACTACTAAGTAAAAGGAAATTGGGGAAGGGGTGAGACGTCATAGGAAGCCACCTCAAGCCTCCAGAAGTTGTGGCAGGAAGAGATGGGCACAGCAGCCCAGGTTCCACTGTAGACTCCCTGGACTCCACGCCTCCCATCACCACTCCAGACAAGGGATGCCTTCCAAACTTCTGGCTTGGGCGGGTCCTCCTACCCAGGCTGCCAAGTGTCATTAAGGGCCAGAAGTATCAGAGGAGGAGGACAGGCAGCCCTGTCTCTCTGCTCCCTCCCCTGGCCCGCCCGGCCCTGTACATGGTCTCTGGGGGACCCAGCCTTCCAAGAAGAGGAAAAAACAAGCATTGTTAGTCAGCTTCAGGGTCAGCTTGAGGAGAGTCTGCAGGAGGAAAGGAGGTGAAGCTGAGGATTAAACCTGAGCAGACCGAAGCAGGAGGAACAATGGTAGCGGGCAGGAAGATACCACCACGAACTGGCAAATACACGCTATCAAACCTGGCCTGGCGGTCATTTAAAATGGGCAGATCGGGGGCATTACGAATTTGTATAATCCTCACTGTTTGGTTCTAGAACTTTCCACCAACCATGATAGAACCCCACAAGCTGCCCCCATTGGAGATCTGCTGTGTCTAAGGTGCTGAGCTGGGTGGGCACTTCACCCTCCTCTGCCCAGTTAGCCTTCACCTGAGCTCTGAAGGACCGCCATGAGTCAGGCTTGCATCGTGCCGGGTGGACAGCTGGAGACGGTCAGGGTGACCATAAGGCTTATGGTCTCAGAGGTGCCAGCCCATAGGTGGCTAGCTGGCGCTATTGTCATAGTCTATGTAAGGCTATGTCCTGTTGAGACTAGGCGGCAGAGGAGACTTGTTCCCATGGTGGCCAAAACACAGAGAAAAAAATATTTGGGACCTTATTGTCTCCTTTATGGATCATCCCCATTCACCTAACTTCCTACCACCTCAAGGGTCTTTTATTTCCCAGCGTTGTCACTGACTGTAAACACATAGGACTTTGGGAAGGATTCATCCAAACTGTGGTGTGGAGGACATTGGCCATCTGGGGGTTGACCCCAGTTATTCACTGTAGAGGCACCCAGGCTGATTGACACACAGTCACAGAAGTCACGGGTGGGTATCCCGAGGATGTCTGATATGCTGGTTGACCAAAGGGATCATTACGGAGACAGGGCTCGACTGTTAGAGCCAAGGAAGGGCGGTGTGCTGCCAGGCTCTTGGATGAAGGTTACCCCTGATGAGGTGCTGACAAATGCCTTGTCCTTAGGGGACAGTCCCAGCTGTAGCTCACCAGAGGCCAAAGAGGAATCCGGAAAACCTGCTGGCCAAGGGCGTGTAGTGGGAAGGTAGTGTCAGGAAGTCCTTTGTGGTCAGCCAAGGGACCACTGATGGCTTCCAGGAGCCCCAGAAGAAGGCCTAACTCTGCAGCCAGTCCCCTTCTAGCAGGGTTCTGAGTCCAAGTGGAAAGTGTTCAGGGCCCTCTGTCTATGCCACCAGTGGCTGACACAGGACTGTTGGGATGGCACCAGCAAGTCCTGTCCATCAGGAAAGAAGGGAAGTTGCCACTGTACACATCTGTTCAGCCCACGCTCCTGTGAAACGGGATTCTCGATACATCTGTCTCCAGCAGCTGTCTTCTCTTTGGTCTACTCAGAAACATGGCTGAAAGATCTTACATCATTCCAGCCCTCAGCCTTTACAGAGGGGACACTGCCTGCGTGGCTGTGTCTTGTAATAGGAAGGGAGGCCACTTGTTGGTTCCTGGCCACCCAGCTAGCTTAGACCCAAAATAATCACACAGAAACCATATTAATTAAATCACTGCTTGGCCCATTAGCTCTAGCTTCTTATTGGCTAACTCCTACATATTAATTTAACCCATTTTTATTAATCTGTGTATCACCACGTGGCTGTGGCTTACCAGCTAAATTCCTAGTGTCTGTCTCTGGTGAAGGCTAAATGGCTTCTCTCTAACTCCGCCTTCCTCCTCCCACGCTATAGGCCAAAGTAGTTCTTTATTCACTAACCAATAAAAGCAACACATAGATAGAAGGACCTCCCACACCAGTGTCTCTGTGGATGTGACCCAGTGGGCCTCACCTGGCAGAATCTAGATATTTTGATTGTCTTGATCCAGGAGAGAAGAAGTTAGGGGTGCTGTAGGCACCTTGCAAAGAATTTTCTAACTTACCAAATCCCCTACTATGTGTGATCCTTTTGTTATCATAAGGTGACCACGGTGTGATGGTTAGTGTCAGCCTGACAGATTCTAGAGTTACCCAAGAGATAGGCCTTTGGGCTCACCTTTGGGGAGATTATCTTGATTGTGTTAATTGATGTGAGAAGACCCATCTTGACTGTGTGCAAGACTATTCCCCGGGCTGGGATCCCACACTGAAAATCGTGGCGAAAGCGAGTGTGTGTTTGTCACACTCCACTCCTTGTCTGTGGATGCAGTGTGGCCAGCTCTCTCAAGCTCCTGCATTCTGTAGGGTTGCTAAGTGCATTCGAGTAGTACCTAACAGGAGACCCATGAGCCGCTGGCCTTATCCATAGGTGACTTTATGGCACGTGTATTTTGAGAGCTTATTCAGAGTAAGTGCAACATTATGACCTGAGTTCAGACCCTGAAACTCACAGTGGAAGGAGTGCACTGACTCCACAGAAAGCTGCACCGGGGTGGATGGATTTAGGTCTCTATCTCAGCTCTGTGGTCACATTGCTGTGTGGTGCTGGGTAGACTACTTCACCTCTCTGAGCTTCCAGGATCTTCTGAATGCTAGCAGGGCGGTGCACTTGTGGGTTCAAAAATGAAAGAGGATCCAAGCAGTGAGGAGTCAGAGTGCTTGTCTAGAACGTGTGAAGCCTTGGGTTTGAGTCCCATCAGTCAGAGGGTGGGGAAGGTGAGGGGTTGGGAATGGAGAAGAGGAGAGAGGAGGACCCAGTACCCAGAGAAATGGGTTCTGTGATCCAATCCCAACTCTGACACTCGATGTCTCTGGTCCTCAGTTTCCCCATTTGGAACGAGAGGCTGGGATGCTCCAGTCTGTTAAGGATTCATCTCTGGCAGAGTGGTATTCACCTCCTACTCCTTTCCCCTCTACTGTGGTTAGCCAGCTACACACCAGTATGAATTTGGAGGGACTTACCACACTGAACGAGGGCCACAGTGTCCTCGGGTTGCAAAGACACAAGTGTCAATGCATCAGAAGGTCTTGGCTAAGACAACTGGCCCTGGCTCCCGCGTGGCAATTCACCAGCTTGCAGCCAGCAGGGAGCTTGCCTTCTTGGCACAGCTTCCTTGTCTGCAGAATGAGAGTGGCGGTGTCTGTGTCCCTGATGCTTGGCATGTGCTGTGATTCTGCCGTGTTCCCTCCGTGCCGTGCTGGCTGGTGTGGAGAACGGGCAGTCAGTGGCTTTGAGACACGATGTCTATCTGCAGAGGCCTTCACTTTGGTCCCGATTCCTGAGGCAGCAGCCCCCGGACTCTTCTTCGTTCTGATCCCTTCAGAGCATGTCTTTCTCCGTCATGACTGTGTGACCCACAGCAGTGACCAGGGAGCTGTCCCTAATTTCCCAGGCAGTGCTGTGGGTGGCTCTCCCCGCCACCCCATGGCCTCAGGTCAGCATCAAGCTCCCCTCGTGACAGAGGATGACACTGTGGCTCAGAGAGAGATTTGTCCTCATCTTTGCAGCAAGCTGGACCAGTCAGGACCACTGCATGGCTGTTCACTGCACAAAGGCCCCTGGGTAGGAGCTATCAGGACTGAAGTACGGCTCGCACAGTTTCAGGCCAGCAGGAGACACGCCATCAGAACAAGTGGTATGAGGGCTTTCAGGCCAGGCCACTTCCCCGACAAGAGCATAGAGGCAGATATTCTTCTCAAGGAAGAGGGCAGCCCTGGGAAAGGAGATACCTCAAGGACATAGCTGTTCTGGCCAGGGATCACATCTGGGGGAGGGGGGGCGCTGTAACGGCCCCTCCCCAATGCCAGACGCACCAACAAGACATGATGCTTGCCACACACACAGGTCTCTGACCTGAGCTGTCTCTTCAGCTTTTCAGACATGCATGGATGCCTGCCCCAGCCCACGTCTACAATGAGTCCTTCAAGGATGCCGGATAGGGTATGGCTAGGAGATGGAGAGATGAATGAGCCCGAGTTGTGGGTGCTGTCTACAACGGGTCATAGTATTTATCACTTTGAGTTTGTGTCCTCTGAGTAGGCTGGGTGTCCATACTGGCAAGGCTTGGAGCATTTGGTGTGTGGGGACAACCGTGTGTCACCTGCTCAGGCCCAGAACAAGTCCTCTCCTCTTGGTCATTTTTCCTTCTCATGGCCAAGAGGAGTCTGTGCTTAGGTGTCCCCTAGGCGGAAGCTTCTCCAGACCATCATGCAAGGGAAGAGGTCAAGAACAACAGACACAGTCTCTGAGAGGAAGCCTATGGGACTGGTGCTCGTGTGTCATTTGCTTGTTTGTGCTTCTTAGGCTCTGAATGTCCTCTAAGCTTACTTGTTGGAGCTAATCCTCAGTGTGGTGGTGCTGGTATGGGGGGCCATCAGGGTTAGTGGATTGATCAAGCCGTTACAGAAGGACTGGGAACAAATGAGAGGATGTGTCACTGTGTGTCTGTGTATGACTATTGAGTGTCTCTATGTCTCTGTATGTGTGTTCTGTGTGTGTGTGTGTCTGTCTCTGCGTTTGTGTGTGTTCTCTGTGTGTGTGTGTGTGTCTGTCTGTCTCCATGTGTATGTTCTGTGTGTGTATCTGTTTGTCTGTCTCTTTCTGTGTTCTCTGTGCATGTCTGTGTGTGTGTCTGTTCTCTCTGTGTCTCTCTTTCTCTGCGTATGTGTGTCTTTCTTTGTGTGTCTGTCTGTCTCCATGTATGTGTTCTCTGTGTATGTGTATCTCTCTGTGTGTTCTCTGTGCATGTCTCTGTGTGTGTCTGCTCTCTCTGTCTCTGTGTATGTGTGTTCTCTGTGTGCATGTCTGTCTTTATCTGTGTATATGTGTTCTATATGTGCTTGTATCTGTCTGTCTGTCTCTCTGTCTCTGTCTGTGTGTGTCTGTGTGTGTGTGTATTCTATGTCTCTCTCTGTGTGTGTGTGTGTGTATGTGTGTTCTGTGTGTGCATGTATCTGTCTGTCTGTCTCTCTGTCTGTTCTTTGTGTGTGTCTCTGTCTGTGTGTGTCTGTTCTCTCTCTCTCTGTGTGTGTGTGTGTGTGTCTGTTCTCTGTGTGTGTGTCTGTGACATACTGCTCCTGGCTATGTGGTGACACAGCAGAAGGAGCCTCACCAGAGGTGTCCCTAAGGCTCTTAGCCTCTGGAACAGGGAGAAGTAAACGTTTTTTTTTTTTTGAACTCCCCAGCTTCAGCTACTTTGTTACAGCATCGCATCCTGGACTAAGGCAGACCTCAGAACTCTGTGAGGAAAGCCCAAGGAAAGTGAAGGACCCCAGAGTAGCCCTGGGTCTGTAGCCACAAGGAGCAGGTGCCAGCCAGGGAAGGTAGGAACAGTGGCAGGATGTGCCAGGCTGTCCCAGAGCCCAGGCCTCCTTTAAACACTGCCAGAGTTGCAGGGGTGCGGGGTGGGAGGGAGTGGAGATGAAACAGCTCCTCCCCGTTTCTCCTCTCACCTCTTCAGGCATCAAGGACACATCCTGTTGATCAACCTCCCCTGATCAGAGGGCTCAGAGGTCTGGATGATGCCATGGTGACCATGCCCCCTCAGGGCTCAGAGTGGCCTGGATGGAATAGAGATGGAGGTCTAAAGGACAAGCAGATGCCGGACACAGTTACCAGCCAGTCCTTAGGAGGGGACACTGGTGCTGGGAAGAGCAAAGCCAGACACTCAAGGTCACCAGCAGAGAGGCCAGGATAGAAGGCTTGTGCTGGAGGCATTGGACCACCCCCTGCAAGTCCCTGAGCTGATTACCATCTTCTCGTCTCAGGATTTCAGGAGCAGAGGGGAGATCCCAGGACCAGAGCAGGGGCCTGTGGGATAGTTGCCAGAAAGATGTTTTTAATGCAGCTGCTGAGAGCAGATGTGGGAGAACCCAAGCAGTGAGGTGGCGGGAAGTAATGCAGGGAGCTGGAGAAGAGCCCAGAGATGTTCTGCGCTTGCCCTAAAGTCACACAGCAGATCTGGACAGAACATTGTCTGGGAACCCTGTGGAAGGTAGAAGTCCCCTCGGGCGTGTGTGTGTGTGTGTGTGTGTGTGTGTGTGTGTGTGTGTGTGTTGCAGTCTGAGGCAGAATTAATGTGCTTCTGTCAAGGGAGAGAGGGAACAGGGCACACTTCTTAGTGGCCTATGAATGCACTGAGAAACCAAAATGGACCTGTGAGAGAGAGACATCTCCGAGACAGTGAGTGAAGAGCCGGCCTGCTCATTAAAAAGAAACTCCACTCCTCTTCAGCTGGGACACAGTGGGGAGGGACTAGGGAAAGGGTGTTGAGGCCTGCAGGTGAGGAAGTAATGAGGTAACCCCCCCAGAACCTAACTGACCAGCCCACTCCTAGGTAAAAGTCCACTCCTAAGAGAAAGAAAAAGTGTAAATGTAATTTAAAAAAAAATAGAAAAGTAAGTGCCTTCATAAAAGCTGCTGATGCTCAGAGACAAAATGTAGGGGGCTGGAGAGATGGCTTGATGGTTAAGAGCACTGACTGCTCTTCCAGAGGACGTGGGTCCGATTCCCAGCACTCACACGGCAGCTCTCAGCTGTCTGTAATTCCAAGATCTGACACCCTCACACAGACATATTTGTAGGCAGAACACTAATGCACATAATAAAATAAGAATAAATAAATTACAAAAGAAAGAAAAACTAATAAATAAGCAAAATGTAGAGCCCTCCTAAACGCCGTGAGTGAGGAGAGGTTAATGAAATGTGGTCTGTCCATACGGCAGAATACGATTCCACACGAGAGGGAAAGCGGCTGAGACACAGCAGAGCCGGGAAGGTCCCAGAGAAGGTGAGCCAAGTGAGGTCCGTTTGCCAACAGCCATGGGTGGCATGGCTGCTCTAGAGGAGGACTTTATAGACAGCAGGCAGGCAGAGGGGAGCCCAAGAGAGGAGACAGCGGTGAGGGTGAGGGCCGAGAGCTCACATCCACCTTTCCTTTTGGGGTTCTAAGACCGATGCCGGCGACAGTTACGAAACCAATGAGCCTGCCGGCCAACAAGCTGCGCACTTCGAACGGGCAGATTTATGGTATGCAAATTGTACGTCAATAAATCTGGTGTAAAAAAAACCGAGCTGCGGGAAGATGGGTACATGTCCGCGGGTATGTGCAGAGCCTGGGACGTCTGCGAAGGTATCCCTCACACCTGTCTGCTGTGGTGCTCCGGGAGACTCCACCTCATGCTGTAAAGGGGCAGTGGGCCAAGTTCTTACCCGTGGTTCCAGTGCGGCAGAAAAACTGCGTCTGCACCCAGCTCTGACCCTGGGTTAGCCTTCCTTTAAGAGGCTCTGCTGCTGTGGGGCCATGGCCCAAGTGTTTCAGAAGCCCAGAAACTTGCAGGCCCAGAAATAGATGTCTGAACACACCAAGGGGGAGTCAGAGGGCACGGGCTTCTGGAGGTCATGTAGGAGCTAGCACTGCAGAGGGGCAGCCATTTTGCCTGCTCCCTTCAGCTAGCTGCATGGACACTGCCTGTGCCATATATGAGGCTGAGGAAGGGGGTGTAGTCACTGAGGCTACCGTAGCTGAGGCTATTGTCTGGCCCTCCTATACCACCTGTTAGTCACACACTAGTGACAGAGTAGCATTTAGTGAAGTAATGAGGTCACAAAAGGCTGACACAGGAAGTTTAAGCCAGTCTGGGCTACACAGCAAGACCTTGTCTCAAAAAATTGAACTCACGAGCCAGGCGGTGGTGGCACATACCTTTAATCCCAGCAGTCTGGAGGCAGAGGCAGGCGGATCTCTGTGAGTTCAAGGCCAGCCTGTTCTACAAGAACTAGGACAGGCTTCAAAGCTACAGAGAAAACCTGTCTCAGAAAAACAAAAACAAAAAATTGAACTAGTTGGGCAAGCACAGACATCGTCAGGTGAGTCTAGATCAAGGCTCTGCCCCCTTCTTCAGTGGGGCTCAGGATGGCTCTCCTTCCTCAGCCCACACCAAGTTTCCACATGGGGTCATGTGACTTCTGTCAAGGAGCTTGTGGCCTGACCCTCCAGAGGGAGAACAGTGTGGCCGCCTCAATGCAGCCAGCAGACCCCATACTTCCTGACTGGGGAGGGTAAGGCCATGTTTTAGAGCAAATCACCGTGGTCAGGGTTCAGGCCTGCAGACCCCAGAACCCAGCCCAGAGATGGGAGGCCATTAGCCTTGGGTGTAGCAAGAAGTGAGACGTGACAACAGGTCACTGGGTGAAGGGATAGTGAAGATATTTTAAGATTGGCACAGCAGGATTGGGAGATGGGGCAAAGGAGAGTACCCGCAGCACCTGGGAAGGGTGGCGCTACCACCCTGCACCTGAGGGATGCAGCTTTCCCAAACCTCTCCTGCTTCTGGCAGATCAGGGCCAGAGAATAGTCACCAGCCACATGCTGAGTCTCACTTCCCAGAGTAGAGGATAGGGGCTCAGATGGGGCGGAGCTCCATTGTGCTCAGCGAATATTTTCTCCTGCTCTCACGGATCACTACCTCCCCCCACTAGATTTCCCCATCCTGTCCCCATTCCACTCTGCTCAGCCTCTCTTGCCAGGCCAGGCCATCCCCAGCAACCAGCCTGGCCTACAAGCCAGGGGCTCCCACCAAGGGGCTGGCCGGCCGGCCGTGAACCATCTCTGCCTGCATCCTGCTAGTTCCTTAGAGAGGAACAGGGAATAGGGCACAGGGAGGGGGCAGAGAGGCCAGGCAGACAGTTTCCATGAACGGTTCCCTGCTACTCCCCAAAATAACCACGGTGTATATCCATGGCCTCACACTGTAGACGCTTAGGATAAACCCTCGTAAATCTGCGTGCAGGACCGAAAACCGGAGGCCATACCAGGGGCCAGACCCTCAGAGAGCTCGTGCTCTCTCTCTCTGTCTTCCTCTGCCTCTGCTGTCTGTCTGTCTGTCTGCCTCCCTCCCCATCACATCTCCATGGTGCTTTCCCCCATCATGGAGCTGTGAGGCCCCAGCCCAGCTCACGCCCACGGACCACATATTTTAATGCGCCTTCACAGTCTTCCAGAAAAACAGCTACAGCATCTACGACATTCTTCCGCCTCCTTGGAACAGCAGTGAGGGATGGGCCTGGGGGAGGAGGGCCTGGGAGACGTGGGGGAGGAAGAAGTGAGCTTCCTGCCCTCCTCCCCTGAGGAACCAGAGAGAGAGCAAGGCTCCTGCCTCCTCCTGGGTCTTCAGACCCCTAGAAAGGCGCCCAGAGTGCAGGGACCTTGGGGAGAAGCTTCATGAAAACATTACAGGGGGAGCCTCAAGTTCAGAGTTCATGAACAAGATTCCTGGTTCTGCTTTTCGGCTCCACATAAACCCAGAAACCTCAAAGCATTCTTAACTCGCAATTAGGAACCCAAGGCCTGGGACTGGGAAGGGAGACATGCCACAGAGGAAACAGTCACAGACGACACGGGAATGTGTAACACTGACCCTCCCTCAGGTGACCCTTGTGGGGTAAAGCAGCTCTGGGTTAAAGGGCAGGATGGACCTGGCTGAAAAGAGCCGGGAGGAAGACTTGAGCCCTCAGGTACACACTATAGCTGACACACAGGAAGCTGAGTGTACACAGAGGACAGGGAGACCATGAGGGTCACAGGTTTGGGCCTTCAGTCAGTGCCCATGGCAAGCCTTCCTCCCCCATCCACAGACGCAGAGAATCTGGAAGGGAGGTGGATAATTGTCTTCCTAGTAGCCTTGCTCATGACTTCTCTCCGGTGGGCGCATTAGCCAAATGTTGCCTTAGTCATTCAGCCAGACAATCTTCAGGTTGCACACTGAAGGCAGCCTGCTTCCTGAGCGGTGGAAAGGAACTCACTGGGAAGGGTATAAGGACCAGCTCTCCAGGCTGAGGGGAGTTCTCACTGAGTCCCTGGGTTGTGGTAGGCGAGGGGGTAAGAGGTGATGCCAGAGAGATGGCCAGATCCCGGGGGGAAGGGCACGGAAAGAAAGCTGTGCCCCGTTTGCTGGTTGATTTTCTTGACATTAGCGTCCCCGGGAAGTGTGTGACTTTCAGTGACTCTGCTGTGGAGCTGAGAGCAGACCTGAGTCATCAGCTTGTGAAAAGGGAGGATGTGTGAATGGACGGGAAAGATGGATGACGGCGTGGAAGAGAGAAGAGAGTGGATGAATGAGTAGGGGAGGGTGGTAGACGACAGAGTGATGGACAATGGGCGGGTGCTGGAGGGCGGTGGACAGGTGATGACTGGGTGTTGGGGGGATGCATGATAAACGGGTGCTGGATAGGTGCTGGATGAATGAACGCTGGGCGGGTGATAGTGTGTGGTCAATGAATGGATGGATGGATGGATGGATGGATGGATGGATGAATGAATGAATGAAAAGCTATATGCTCAAAGCCTCAGGAAGCATCTCAGGCCAGGGTTACCGACTGGAGGAAGGACAAGAGGCAGGGGTCCCATCATAATGCTGTCACCATGCACACAAGGGAGAAGGGACCAGAATGTTGGAGAAAACTTGTAACTGTGCTCTGAAAATGAATTGCTGTGTTTGGTCAAATGAAGGGTCTGAAGGGAGAGGTCCCGTGGTGGCCAGGGCCATCCTCAGGAAGACCGTTTGGAGCTGGCTGTGTGAGGTCTATGGTGACTGCGCTGATCCAAATGGGCAGGGGAAGGGAGACCTGGAAGATGAGGTGCAAGGGACCTGTGGTTCGGTGCACTCCCTCAGCGGGCAGGGATGTGAGGGTTGTCAGTTGTGGCACACTGTCTTAGTGAGGGCTTTTATTGCTGTAAAAAGTCACCATGACCATGACGGTCCTCTCTTACAAAGGGTGGCTGGCTTACGCTTCAGATGCTCAGTCCATTGTCATCATGGTCGGTAGAATGGCAGTGTGCAGGCAGACATGGTGTAGAGGAGTAGCTGAGAGTCCTACATCTTGCAGGCGACAGGAAGTTGACTAAAAGTCATGCTGAGGGAAGCTTGAGCAAGAGACTGCAAAGTCTGCCCCCACAGCTAGGTCATCCTCCAACAAGGCCACACCTTCTAATCGTGCCACTCCTCTTGGGGGCCATTTTCTTTCAAAGCCACTGTACCTTAGGCCATGTGCCACTCACTCGAATTTTATTTGTTCTCCCATGGGCTGTGCTACCAGGGGTCCCACCCATGCCGTTTTTGTAAACAAAGGCTCAGGTAGGTGATCTAACTTGTCTAAGGTCACACGGCTGCTGAGAGCAGACGGGCCTCCTCCTTGCCATGTGATGAACATGCACATATGGTGTCTGTACATGTTCACGTTAAGTGTACATGTGTGAGTGCGTGCCTGCATATGGGGGCCAGAGGGCAATGCCAGATGTCTTCCTCTATGACTCTTCAGCTTTTTGTTTAGTTTTGTTTTTGAGACACAGTCTCTTACTGAACCTCATGGAATCGGCTAAGAGGACCAGTCAATGAGCAATAGGAATTCTCCTGCCTCCACCACCCCCGCCCCCACCACCCAAGCACTGGAGTTACAAATGTGCATAGCATGCCCAGCTACTGGGAAATCGACGGGTACCAGGAATTCAAACCCAGGTTCTCATACTTGCATGGCAGTGCCTAACCGGCTGAAGCATCTCCCGAGCCGCTCTCCTTCATTTCTGCAGCTGCCACGCAGTTAGGCCTCTCCCACCTCAGTGGGAGCTCCCAGACAGTGCCACTTCCCACAGCATGCCGAGTGGCTGCAGGGGCCATGCCAGGTGGCGTTGCCTGAGACAAAGGTAGGAGGTGCGTGACCGCACACAGGGTGGGGTGGCCATGACAATAAGGGCTTGAGCAACACAGCCAGGTGGCTTCTGGGAAAAGACAGACACTGTCTCCAGTTTGTTCTCATCAGTGAGTGAAGCAGGGCTACAAGCCAGGACTCCCAAATGGCTCCTGGACGGTGTGACCTCAGCGCCTCCATGGACTGAAAGTTCCAGATGGCTTTTTTTTTCTGCAGCTTAAGTCTTGACGGTGTTTGTTCCCAGCAAAAGAACATAGCAAGCGGCTACCGCTGACCAGGATGCAGAGGCGAGCCGGCTCACTGGAGGGTGGGGCAGGATGAGCAGCTGTCAAGCCCCACAGGCTGATAGTCTGATAGGTGATAGTATCCTCTGAGGCTGGCTCTGTTCACTCAGCCTCCGGATGTGTTCCTGGGAAGGAAGACAGCACTCAGTGCCAGACTGCAGCATGGGCGGGGCTTGGTGTCCTGAAAGCAGCTCACCTGGATGAGCCAAGACCAAGTTCTACTGAGAATGTGTTGGTGGCTTACAATCGATTCTGGTGTAGGCATGGACACAAGGGTCTCAGAAATCCTAGGGGATCTGGAGCCCGGTCACTCATATCTAACCCCGCTGGCTGGCCTTGACCATGGATGACAAACACAACAGAAGTATTCAGTAATCAGATACTGATGCCCGAAAGGGAAGTTCAAATCCAGAGGAGTGGCAGTGGCCAGGAGGCACGCTTGGCCCTGGTCAGTAGCATGGGGCAACAGTTCTGGGGGAGGCTGCAGGAAAAGAGGGTTTGCAAACACACAGCTGACAATAGATCTACCACCATCTGCGCACACAACTGAGCCTCCGGACACCTCCACAGGAAGCAGCAGCATGGTGGCATCTGGATAGGGCCTGTGGAAGATGGGGCCTCCTGCCATTGGCCATTCTTGCCTCTCTGGAGACTTTCTTATACTGTGCCTTCTGTATTTGAGATTAGCTCCTCATGGTCATGTCCCTCCCCGGCAAAGCTCCAGCACAGGAAAGACAGATACACCCAGCTGATAACTGCACTTGGCACCCCTGAAGCTTCAGAAATGCTTGTTCATAGGTTGTCTTAGTCAGTGTTCTGTTTCTGTGAAGAAACACCATGATCACAGCAGCTTTTATAAAGGAAAGTACTTAATTGGGGCTGGCTTACCGTTCAGAGGTTTGGTCTATTCTCATCGTGGTAGGGAGCATGGCAGCATGCAGGCAGACGTGGTGCTGGGAAAGGAACTAGGAGTTCCACATCCAGATCTGCAGGCAGCAGGAAGAGAAAGAGCTGGCCTGGCTTGAGGTTTTGAAATCTCAAAGTCCACTCCCAGTTATACACTTCCTCCAACAAAGTCACATCTACTCCAACAAGGTCACACTCCTAATTCTTTTCAAATAGTGCCGCTCCCTGATGACTAAGCATTCATATATATATGAGTCTATGGGAGTCATTCTTATTCAAACCCCCACATGGGCTGATTGGTTGCATGTGTTTTAGCTTTGCTTTGTTGTTTCTCTGAGTGTAAGTTGCATCTTGTATTTGGGAAAATGACCACCTGATTCATGTGCTACGTCCTTTTCTGGAGCATGGCAAAGGACTGTTCAAAGGGGTGACTCTAACTGTAAGAGAGAGTGAGCCTCACCCTTGCCAGGAGATGCTCTGAGAGCCACATATGCCATCACTGTCTACGTAGAGGAAGGACCAGGCTGGGCACGAGAGCAAAGGGGCGCTGTGCCTGTCAGTGGCACGTGTACGCCAAAACCAGAAGGACCATGCACACTGGCTCCTCCCCAAGGCCAGAGGTTCATGTCGTGAGAAATGACAGCCCTCTGTGCTGTCTGAGCACTGAACAGGTACACCATGGAGTCAGCCTGCGTGCCTATAGAATACAACTCTGCCCTGAAAACAAGGGAACACCCACCATCAGCCACAACAGGGATGAGCCCGGAGGACATTATGTCGTGTGAAATAAGCTAGACACGGAGAGATGGCTGTGTATCTTGTCTCATGTGTGGAAAAGGCCTGAGAAGGTCAGAGGACTCAGTTCAGCCGACATGACGTGACTATTATAAAATGTGTGTTTGAAAAAGCAAAGAGGAGACCATAAGTGTTCCACCAAATAAAACAGTAAGTGTGTGAGGTAACTGGCTGTGGGCCGGTTTGCTTCAGCTGTGCTTCTATGGTGCACATGTCCCTCAGAACAGCTGACAGACATCACATGTGTATGCGGTATTTGGATTAATTTTAAAAACTAAAAGTTTTAAAAACAAATTTCAACAGATACCCCGCCAACTAAGTCTAGAGAAGAAAATTTCAACGCACAAGACACCAGAGGGAGAGGGTAAGACCGATAAGGGGAAAAAGGCCTCTGGAGGTGGGGCTTGGTGCAGTGGGAGATCACATGACAAGCTGAGCAGGTCCAAGCCCTAGACTAGATCCCCAGCTCACCTGCAAATGCTAATGACCTTGAAGATAGAGGACCAGAAATGAGCCGAAATGAGACACAAAAATAACCCCATGTGTTTGTTGTGCTGGGGATTGAATCTGGGGAGGGGGGGCAGGGGATCTGGTACTCTACCACGGAGCTACAGCCCAGACCTAAGAGAAATTCATAAAGACACCAATCTCACTGACCTTGGGGCACCTTCAGATGGCTCAACACCTGTGTAAACTTAGGAGGGCAGCAGCAGGAGGAATGATAACAGAAGAAGAGGAGCCCCAAATCTCCACGTCCACATAGGCCATAATCAGAGTTTCCGGGTCCCTCTGCCCCATCCCATCTGCACCTTGACGTCCATCCCTTCCTCCAGCTCTCAGGGTCCTACAGGCCACTTGCCCCTCTTGCAGGTGCGCTTGTCTCTTCCCTGAAAGAGTTCTGGGGCTTCCCTGATGCTGCTTCCCCAGGGTGGGATTGCAGGATAAAAGCCAAGAAACAAACTGCTCAAAGTTCCGAGCCTCTAAGAAGTCAAATGAGTTTTGACTCCAGGATCCAAGATACCAGAAAGAAAGGGAACATGGGGGTGTCCAAAAGGGCCACAGCTACGTGGAACCTGTTTACCACACAAACTGCACCAGAGGCATGCCCAAGGAAAAGACCACCAAGAGAAGTTCTATCAGGAACATAGCTGAGATTGTGCCAGCAGCGGTGTTCCTGAAGTGAGCATCTTCCAGACTTGAGCACTTTCCTGTCTCTCTGTGAAGCAGAATTACTTCATGAGCTGTGGTGTTCACAGCAAGGTGGACAGGAACCAATCTCACGAAGTCTAAAACATCAGGACATCCATCGGGATTTGGACCTGCTGGTATTGCCATTATAACCTTCATCAAAGCCCGTGTAAAGAGCTGGATGGAAGGAAACTCAGCTTTGGGAGAAGTAAAGTAAAATAGAAATTTAAGAGGAAGAGGATAAGGAATTAGAGGGTTGTCCCAATGAACATGTTCCCTCAGCCTCCTGCCAGCGGTGGCATAAGCCCAGGCTTCTGGGGTGTGCAGGAAGGAGGCGCGGTCATGCAGACCTGCCAAAACAGCCATTCCCCAGTTCCAGCAAGCTGTGGCTCCTGTGGCAGGGCCTGTTTCCCTTCCTTGGTGGGTGGGCTCAGCATAGGTCTGCTTGATGATTCTCATGTATACAGAGCCCTCACAGCTCCCTGATATCCTCAAAGGATACCCAGAGGGACAGCCAGAGCCCACATGCAGGGCTCTTTCTAAAACCCAGAGCCCACACCAGGGCTCCCTCCAGTTGGGTCCCATTCCCTCTCTACAGGTTGGGTTAAGTGACATGTGAGAATCTGTAGGGGACAACCCAGGGCTGGACCATCTGTCCTTTCTCCACTGACCACTCGCTACGTGTCAGGGCTTATTCAGTTCACTGTGTCCCTGTCTCTCCAGTAGCATCTTGGGATGGCCTGAGCTGTCTTGGGTCAAGTCTTTCCCTAGCAAGAAAGTGTTTCCTCTGGAAACACCTGGACCACGAAGCTGTGCACAGGCCCCAGGAAGGGCTGGGGTTGGAAGGACTGCATACCATAATAGGTAGAACTGCAAGGAACGGGGCAGCAGGGATCCAGTTTTGCCTCAAGAGAAAGTAAAAAGGCCCGCCAGCCTAGGAGGGATTTTGTTCAACGGTAGCACGGGGTTGGTTATTTTGTCCCTACCCCATGACTCACTGCTAGACTGTCTTTAATGCCATTGTATCGGGCAACCATGGGGTCAGGATTAGCTCAAAGCATCCCTTTCAGTGTCCCACAGCAGACATTGGGCAGGGTGACATGAGGCGCCGGGCCTCCCTCAGACATGCAGAATAAGAAGTTCCAAGGGCCCAGCCTATCTGAGCCCTTGTGATGCTCACATCCACTAGGTCCCCGACTCCCAGGGTATTCCATCTACATCTCTGATGACTGGCAGGAGGGGATAAGCCTGCCCCTGTTGTATTTGCAAGCGTGGTTCCAAGTCACACACAAGCTAGAGAACTATCTACCGAGTCAATGGGGAGGCGCATGGCAGGGCTGAATTAGCTACTGGGGAAGATACACAGCTGAACGGAAGGTAGCAGTCCGGGTAGAGAGAGCAGCACCATGGAGTGATGGACAGTGTGGAAGCAATGACGTCACCATCGTAGCCCTCACACAGCCTCTACCTCTCAGCGCTCCATTTGTAAGTGAAGCTGTGCTGCGGTTCACTTCTCTGAAGCTTGCGGGTCCTCATTCCCAGGTGCCTGAAACCAGGGTGGGCTTCGTGGTGGCAGTGTCTCAGGCCATGGATTTGGGGTGGCAGGAGAAGGGATGAATGTAAGGAGAGCTTGCAAATGGAAGGAGCCGCCTTCCATGAGGGCAGACATTTGAAGCTTACTGTGTTCTAGAATGATCCTTCCCTCTGTTTCTGAGCCCTTCGTGGTGACAACAGTGCCCATCATAACCTGACTTTACGACAAACCAGTGAACTGCTAGTCAGTTAATGGCCGCAATGACACCCTCTTATGGATGTCATTCCTGTCCCGTTCTCTGTGGGCTACACTCAAACACCTGTCCTCACTGCACGGTGCCCGACGGCAGCCAGTTAATAATGTTACTCAGCCTCTCCCCTGTCTGCCCTGTGAAGGGTGTTCACCATATCCACAGAGGAGAAAAGGGAAGGGTGGGCTCAGTGCTGGGGTACTGCCAGCCCTGGTCTCACATGGGGGGATCCTGACATACAGGCTGTGTGACCCTGGGCAAGTCCCTAACCTCTCCGAGCTTCAGCCTCTTCGTCTCTATCTAAGGCAGGCACCAGCTTTGCTGGGAGTTGGAGATGGGAGGGACTGCTTGTCCACTCATTCAGTGGATATACATCAAAGACCGCGCTGGCGGACAGCGAGGGTGAATGGCCCACCCGTGCATTGTGAGGTTCAGGGGGGAAGGACAGTAGCTAGCCGGCCACCCTGTCAGTGTGACAGAAAGCCTGGTGTGAAAGTGAAGCGGAGGGCGGGTAAGGCACCAGGCTCGGGAAAGGATGGAACAGATTGCATCAGCCTAGTCAAGATGGTCAGGACTGTGGGGCTTTCAGAGACGACACAAGTTAAGACCCCAGTCATGAGCTGAAGCCCTGAGGTTGGGGGAGGGGGCACCTAAGGTGGGGGTCAACAGGTACAGGTGCCCCGAAACTACAGGAAGCTCAGTGTGCCTGCTGAGCCTAGCCATGATGGTGGGGGTTATGGGAGTCCCCAGAAGCCAGGCCAGGGAGGGATCTGATGGGCAGGTGGGAAGGAGGGCTCTACCCACCCTGTATGGCCACAGCAGAAGCTGTGGAGAGGGAGTCTGCCTGTGGGCTGAGGATCTTGGGAATGGATCTCAGTGGCCTCCCGGCCTCTCTATAACTGACTTCCCTATCCAAAGATTAGGAGAATCTATGCCTGAGGCAGACCACCAGGACTGCACACGGCCTGCACATTCACTGAGCCCGCCCATCCCGCCCCCATATCCTGACACCCCAAACAGTGACTCACGGAACAAGACAGCAACCATGCACCCAGGTTAAAATTATGCAAGCCACGTGCGTGATATTAAAAACCCAGGGAGCGTGTGTTTCTAGTGCGGCAGGGGGCGGGAAGGGGGGATGCCAAAATGTAGCTGTTTTATTTAAGGAATTTATTGGGCTAGTGTGAACGGATGTTTGTTGAAGGTTTTTCTCCCAGTGGGGGAGAAGTAGGTACCTGCAGCCTGATTGCTAAAAATAGGGGGAACCTCAGCCTGCTCCATGAGATGAGTCCCAAAATACCATGTCTTTCCTTCTTCCCCAGCAGCAGCTCCGTGAGCCAGCTCCTGCAAAGTCTGGGCTGGGGACCATCCAAGACCCCAGGGCTTCACTTCAGAGCTCCTTCTCTATTCCCTGAGTCACAGGCTTGGTGTGTGCCCGTCCTAGCTGTCTTAGGGAGGCAGGCAGGCAGGCCAGAGTCTATAGCATCAAATCCCCAGTTTGACCCTGATTCTGTCTTCCTGTGTAATTGACTTCGGATGCTGGGGACCAGACTGCAACACCCACCTTTGGGGTCGTTGAGAGGCTGCAAGCACAGCTGTGCCAAGCGAGTGGGGATGTATCAGCCAAGAGTGGGGCACAAGGAAGGGTAACGGGGGCCGAGTGCGACCAAAGCTTGTCACAAAGATTACGAAGATGTCCTGGTTCCATGGGGCCTATTATTTCATGCAACCAGTACACACTATTTTTTAAAGAGAGATCTGCAGAGCCTGGCCCCTCTTGGCTTTTGTCAGCTCTCCCACGTCCAGGCAACCTCCACCTGTCTGCCTCGGTGGCCCTCAGCCATCCTGCTGCTCCTCATATCTGCTCCTCTCTCACTATACCCAGCAACTGTTCTCAGGGCATTTTGCAGGCCTGATCTGGACTCTGTACTGGAACCTCATTATACAGGAGCCTAGACCTGGGGGTGGGGGGTGGGGCTTTGCCCCTTAGATGGACCAGGGACTGACCCAGAGTCACCAGGAGCTTCTCTGACATCCAGTCAGGGTGGGTCTTGTCTTTACACTGGAAATACGAGGCGCGCCCGGTGCAGTGGCTCCTGAGCGGATGGCCCCTGCTCTCCAGAGCCATTCAGCTCCTTTTGGGAAGGCATTCCAGGTGGCCACTTTAGCTGTGAAACCTCAGAGTCCAGGTCTGGAAGGTCAGGACTAGCTGAAATCTCTTAGCCTAGATGCTGGGCCTGTGTGGCCTTGAGTTGATTTATGGGCCTTTTTGAATTGCTCTTTTTTTTTTGAATATCTGTGTGAGCCAGGCATGATGGTATAAACAAAGAAGAAAATGCCACAGGGCTCTCAGACACCCCCACCCTGTGAGGCCCTCGCCAGGTCGCACTTGCTTAGACATCACCTGCTTTCTTTTCCTCCCATACCTCAGCCCTCCCTGTGTGCCCTGGGCTGCCCACCTGCCCACCGCACACCCAATTCACTGGCCTAGTGTTACAACACCCACTTTTTCTGTCACCCCCTAGCAGGGACAGCCTTAGGAACTTCAGCTCCCCTCCTGGGAGGAGGTAGCGGTCAGTGTGCTCTTGACTCCATCATGAGATGTGGTAAATGTGGGGATGGTGGAGGGTGCTCACACCATGGAGAGTCCTGAGGTTGGACATTATTCCTAGCCTCGTTAGCAAAGGTGGGAGGTTCAGAGAGGTGAAGAATCTGTCCGTGGTTGCACAGCAGTGCTGAGACACACCTACAGGTGTCTGTCAAACTCTTGTTCTTTTCTCTAGAATACACAGCCTGTGTGTGTGTGTGTGTGTGTGTGTGTGTGTGTGTGTGTGTGTGTGTGTGTATCTACTCTTTGTACTGACAATTTTCTGAAGAGGGACATAAGGGAGAGAATGTCCCCCTCCTGCTGCACAAACTTTCCCTGCCGGCCTCTGTTCCCTGGCCAAGTGATGGGCTAGCCTTCCACCTCCCTCTCCTGCCCCTGATCATTGAGGGCAGACCTGTGTCACTGGGAGACTATGTCAGCCAGAGAAGAGGACAGGCGTGGGCCTTTCAAGGCAGCTGCTGTGGGAGGAGGGGTGCTTTGCCAGACCTTTTCAAGAGGGTAGGTAGCTTTGCACAGTGGGAAACCTGGGACACCTCTTTCTTTGCTTTCTGCCACACCTCTGGGCCACCTGTTCCTCAGGGGGCTCCTCCCACTGACTCTTGGACTCTCAAGGGGGTCCCACAGCCTGGGCAGTCCTGCCCTGCTGTCCACTTCTGCAGCAAGCATCGCTGCCACCTTTGCCAGGAGGGTTCCCACAGTCCCCAAGACTCGAGGAAACTGCTCCTGACACACACAGTTGTAGCAGGATGTGAATGAAGCCCTCAGTGTGACTCATCTCCTGAGCTGTGCAGGATATGTACTTCACGCGCGCGCGCGCGCACACACACACACACACGTATGTACACACATACACGCACACACACACATGTGCACGCACACACGCACACAAACGCACACACACACTGGCCCCATGGCTGGCCCGGAAAGTGCCAGCCTAGGGGATCATGCAGCTTGGGGCAGCTCTCCTCAGCCCCAGCTCTGACTCGGGGAGACCACCTTGCACCTCTCTGCCATTGTCTGCCTTGGCTGAGAGGAGTCTTTGCTCTCAGAATACTTTCACTGAATATTTCATTCAGCACAGATTCCACAGCTCAGCAGAGACTGCAGGGAGTGGCTCAGAGATTTCTCTAGAAGGTAACAAGCTTCCCAGCTCCCACAAGCCCCCTAGACCTGGCCTTGACCACCATATCATGCCCAGGTGGCCTCCACCGGATGCCATCATCCTCCTCACTCCGTGCTGTCTGTTCTGTCTCAGGGCTGGCCCTGAGCATGGCTGTGTACACGGTCATTGGAACTGCTGCATCATGGCGGTAGGCTTAGTTACAATCAGTGCTGCTCAATAGGTATCTAAAAGGTACAGATAAAGAAGAATGCACGCTAAGTAGGCATAAATAGACACTCGATAGAAACAGTTCAATATATAATAGATACAGCTAAATCATTTTCTAAAGTGTAAGATTTCCTGTTGTCCCACAATCTAGCCAACACTTAGCATTATCAACATTTTAAATTGTAGCCAGTCACTTGGGGTGCTGTGGCTATCTCTTTGTAACTTCAATTTTCATTTCTCTAATCACTGTTGAGATTCAGTACCTTCACGTTCATTGGCCACTGAGATGTTCTTGTGAAATACCTGGATTTTGCCCCCCCCCGACTTACAGCGCATTAACCCTGCCCCGTGTGTGTTTGTGTTGTGTTCTTATTAGTCTAGGTGTCCACATATTTTTGGAGCCCAGAGGTCAATGTTTGGTGTTTTTCCTCCGTCTCTAGACTTTATGTTTTGAGACAGGGTCTCTCACTGGACCTGAAGCTGTTCCCCCTGCATTTGCTGCCATGCTCTAGGTTTCACGTGGACTCTAGAAATCCAGACTCAGGGCCTCATGCCTGTATGGCAGCCAGTTTGCATAATGAGCCATTGCCACCGTTCTTGGTCAGTTTTGTTATTGTTGTTGTTGTGTTGAATGCCACATGAACAAGAAGACTTTCAGTAGTGGGTATTTTGAGACAAGGGCTCATGTAGGCTAGGCTGGCCTTGAACTTGGGACAATTCTTCTGCTTCAGCCTCTCTAGTGCTTGAATTAGAGACCTGAGCCACCACGTCCAGCTGTATTTCTCTTTGAAGGATTTATTTTTTGGTTCGGTTTTATTGTTGCTTTTGAACTCCCTATGTAGTTGACTCCTGTTTCTGCCTCCTGAATGTGGGTTTGCAGGTGTACATCATACCTGACACAGATATTCCTTTTGTGTTGGTTTTTTGTTTGTTCGTTTGTTTTGTTTTTGCGAGTAGGAAGGGTCAGATCTCATGTAGGCTGACATCAAACTCCATGTATAATCAAGGATGACCTTGAACTTCTCATCCTCTCGCCTCCACTCCCCAAGTGCTGGTGCTGAGATGAATTCATGAGATGTAGGGAATTGAATGCTAGTTTTATGCATGCTAGGCAAGCAGGAACTGACCCGTAACTCCATCTCTGGGTCATTCTTCCCCTTTAATCTAGACCCTTCCATCACCATTGCTGTGATGGTGTGGGGCAGGAGTCTGTTCCTGTATGGACAGTCAACGGGACCAACACCAGTCATTAAAGTCTGTGTTTACCCTGTGTTTGGTATAAATCACATGTCTATTGGTGGTCTTCTGTCTTCTAACCAACAGGCCTGGTCATTTATCCACACACAATGCCACACTGTTTTAGCTAGCTTTATAATTGGCATTAATATCCAGTAAAGCTGGGTAGATGAAGGGGAAGACTCAACCGAAGTAGAGGAGGTACAGAAATTCCATAATGAAACCTGCTACTTTGTAAGCTAATTAAAAGAAAATTAAAATAGCACAAAACCAAAAGGTACCCACTAAAGCACCTCCTCCCATTTCGTTCTTCCTCTTCTTCACTGTAAACAGCTGTCTTTCATTCTTCAGTTTCTACAGCTTCTGGGAAAATTAAAATGTGTTTCACGCACGCACGCGCGCACACACACACACACATACATACACACACACACACACCAGACCTTTGTTACGGTTGTTTGCACTGGATCTGTCAATCAACTTGAAGCTGACTTCTTTAAAACACTGAGGCAACCAGGCCATGAAAAGCATCTGCCCCTTCATTTCCTTTAGCTCATTTGGATCCCTCTTAGCATGCTGACAGAGTAGCTCTTGAGCAGCTCTGTTTGATGAAGCGGGGCGGGGGAGGGGGAGGATCTTGCTATAGCACAGCAATGCCTACCTTTCCATAGAGATGTAGTCCCAGAGCCCTGAAATGGCCTGGCCAATTGCCCAGCCAGAAGAGGGCAGAATGAGGACTCGGACCACCTTGCTTGGCCAATCTGGACCTCTCAACACAGGATGCTGCAACATGCAGGCACATAGTGACAGGTCTGGGGTGGCTAGCATCCTGAGGGGTGGCTCTGTGGCTGGTTGATGACCCACTCCTCCAGTACCCAGAGGCATGTGTCCCCTGGCCCCTCCACTGCACCGACTCAGAAACAAGGCATGTGAACCACACAGGGTCAACCAGTCAGTAAGGACAAAGCTGTGCTTGAAGCTGGGCTCTTGAGTGACACACACTCCTCTGTTTTAATTTTCATTCAAAAGTCTGTATCTCTACAGCCAGTTTTCCACAACCCCAGGAAGGTGTCCAGACTCTGGCCGCTCCAGGTAAAACAGGCTGGTCCCTCTGTAAACTCTTAGCCACTTTTGGAGCCAAGAGGAAGAAAGCAAGGGCTCTGGGTCAAACTGGGTTGGCTCCTGGGCATACTTGTGCCATGGCTGGCTGAGTGACCATAGATACGTTTCTCTCCCTCTCTGAGCCACCTAACATAGTGCAAAAATTGCAGCCCTTGCCTTGCTGTAGGAGAAAAGGATTAAAGTAAGGGACAGATAAGGGGGCCTCAGAAGCAAGTCCTCTCAACCCTCGGCTCCTTTTCTTACCTCACTGTAAGAGTTGCCCTGAGGATCAACAAACTAGAGCCCAGATGTTCAATGTCTCTTCCCGCATGACCACAAGCGTTACCCACATGGATTTTAATGTTCCCGTTTAGATAAACAGACAATTTGATAGGACTACATCCTTACACGATTGCAATCTTAGCACACGCAAAGGGTTTAGGGGGCCCGAGGCTCACTCAATGTGGGCCTCCTTCGTGTCGTAACTACTCCAGTATTTACACAGCCAATGAGAGCTAGGATCATGGCCTGACTCCAGTCCACTCCAGCTCAGCCTTCTGCCCTGTGCCCACAGAGTGAGTCAGATCACCTCCACTCTGTCCTTGCATGGTGGAAAGACTGAGTCTGGGTACCTATGACCCAGGCCGTGGCAGGGCTACCCCCATTGGATTTTAGGTAAATTCCCACCTTGGTGTGTACATCCATCAAACCTGGTTGATACATCTTTGGATAATAATGATCTTCTTGTGGCCCTTAGGTGAGATCCCTCTACTTCTATCTTCAGGACCAAACGTGCATCTGTAAGCAAACAAGGAAAACCATGGCACATGCTTCTTTCCCTTTGTATCTTGACTGCCGGGTATGTGTTTGCTAGGGTCTGTATCATGTAGAAGTGATTAACTCATTGAGGGCCGTGCAGCTGGGGTAAGTCCTGGAATCAGAAATTCAGACCCCCTGGTTCCTCTGATTAGCGCTGTGGCAGGGGCATTATCACTCCAAGCCTGCCTCCTCCTCCATAGAGAAACGAGAACCCTGAGTTCTACCTTCTCCCGACTGGGTGAGGCTGACAGTGACCCCCCACTTCATCTCTGAGGCTGTTTCCTTTCCTGAGAGGTTCATGGTCACCTTGGCAGGTGGTGGCAAGGACTCAGAGGGTGCTGCCAGGCTCCTGTACCCGGCTGCTGGCACTTTGTAAACAGCAATTGATAAAAGGAAGGGTTATGAGCCTGAGGTTTGCAAATTGAGGCATTTTCCTTCGATGCTGAGGAGCAAATTGAGGGCCTTGTACATGTCAGGCAAGCACTCTGTCTTGGTGTTATGAGGCAAGAGCTTTGCTCTGGAACCCAAACTGACCAGGAACTCACAGAGCTCCTGCATCCGTCCTGTGGCAAGTGTAAAACAGCTCTGTAATCTAACGACAGCACGGATTCTGGCTTCCGGAGTTGGTGGATGTGTCTGCGGTGGGCACCCCCAGCTCAGGTGCGTCTTTGCAGGTGTTTCTACTGCTGCCAGGGATAGACCTGTCAGAGCTGGCCCTGCGGGTGCAGAGCCAGGGTCAAGCCTCCCACTGCCCATTGTGTGACCACAGTGCTGCTTACCCAGAGCCTACAGCCCTTGTGAGGCTGATATCAAAGAAGGGCTGCTGCCTCACTGTGTGCTGGGTGGGGCAGGGGGCTGTGTGTTGAAGAGCAGTCAGACTGGAGGTGTGGCCAAAGCCTGGTGGTATTCCACATGCCCCGCCTCCTGGGCCCTGTGGGGTGCTTCTGACCTGCCACTCATTCCCGTACCTCCAGTGCCCTGGCCCCTGATAGAGCTGTCTTCTCTCACTTTCCAGGCACACTGGAGCCAGACTGACCTGGGCAGCCATGCCCACTCCTCTTAGCAGCTTAATGCCTGAGGCGAGAGCCTCCACTTTCTGAGGCTCTGTGTCTGAGACTGAGTTTGCAGGCTGTCTTCTTTGGTGTGGTACGACCCATCTAACTGGAGAGGCGGGAGAGGGTCACAGGATGCAGCTATGGTCACAGAGCCCCAGGCACAGCACATGAGCGGGGGCCCTACATCTCTCCTATCCTTTCATGCTTCTGCCCCAGGTCTGGTCCTGCGTCTCCTAACCCAGCAGACAGAGGTTCCACACTTCCTCAGCTGGCCCTGCTGAGGAGCTGGATTGGCAGGGACTACAGAAGCAGGGCCATAGGGCATCAGCATGAATCTGTGGCTTTTCTAGCCTCGCCCACCACGGTGAATTTTGCTACCCTGTAGAACATAGACACCCCTACAGCAAAGCTCCTAGCTGTTTCTCACCTCCTGCCACGGCGGTCTCCCTACCTGGCCAAGCCACTGGCCCCACCCTCTTGCAGCAGCTTAGCTTTATTTATTTGTTTGTTTTTCATGGGTGGGCTCCAGAGTCAAAGCAAATTTTAGAATAAGTAAATCAGCCTGTGTGAGAGTGGCCATGCCCTTGGCTACAAGACTACATTTGTGTTTTAATGCTTTGCTTATTTTGTTTGCTTACTTTGTCCACCGCCTGTCACTCTAGACGAGTGGGTGGGACCGCTGTCACTGCCGCTCCCCCCCCCCCCCCGTGGATTTTTTTCATCCTCTCCCTTCTCTCTCTTTGGCCTCCCTTCCTTCTTTTCTGCCTTCTCCCGGCAGAGCCAGGCCTCTGTACACTGAGTGGGGGGCAGCTCTGTGTGGGGAGCTGGGGATGCATGTGTGTCTGGGTGGCAGAGGAAAGGGCAGGAAGGCAGCACCTACTGTGAGCGGGTAGCTGAAACAGGACAAGGTGCCGAGGGACCTCAGTGAATGGGCAATTACTGTGCATACCCAAATATAAGACAGTCTATACTCTATCTGGACTCTAGCTAGAGGGCCACATCCATTCTCCCCAATAGCCCACACATGCAAAGCTGAATAGTCCAAAAACCACGAGGGAAGCCGGGCGGTCAAATGTCTACTTACAGGGTCAGGGTCTCACTTACACATCCATATTTTAAGTTCATGTTATTCAGCACATTGATTTGCAATTCTGAATCTTTAAGAATCGGACTCGCTGAACATAGCAGACAATGAGGACTACTGAGAACTCAAGAACAATGGCAATGGGTTTTTGATCCTACTACACGTACTGGCTTTGTGGGAGCCTAGGCAGTTTGGATGCTCACCTTACTAGACCTGGATGGAGGTGGGTGGTCCTTGGACTTCCCACAGGGCAGAGAACCCTGATCGCTCTTTGGGCTGACGAGGGAGGGGGACTTGATTGGGGGAGGGGGATGGAAATGGGAGGCGGCGGTGGGGAAGAGACAGAAATCTTTAATAAATAAATAAATTTAAAAAAAGAACTTCTTTGATTTATTTCTTTCCTGTGGGGTTTGTTGCTACGTCACCATCATGGCGGGGGGCAGTATTTCCCAAAACACATCTTCACGGGCTGGAGAGGCTCAGTCTCTGCCTTTCAGACCTGTGAAGCCTGTGTGGACACCTCCTGCACTCCACCGGGACAGCAGGAGGCTTGGTGGCTGCAGATGACCTACAGCCACTCGCTGGAGCACTCTGAAAGCGGTCTTTAAAAGACTAGTCAAGAGCAGCCTCCCTCCCTGCCATCACAAAGTCCTTTTGCCTTGAGTCCTTTTATCTGAGTGAAATTCCTCGAGTCCTTTTATAGCAATGGCGGCCTCTATAAGCACCCCAGGCTCACAGAGAGTGAAGGCCCACCCAGCCAATGTACCTTTCCCCCATCAGAGTTTGGGGTGAAAAAAGAAATAATTCGGAGCACTTTGTAATTGAGAAAAAGAAACGCAGTACAGAGAAGGTCCTGGAGGGGAGAGGGTGAGGACGTCTGAGAAGCCAAGGCAGAGGCTCTCCTCCGAGCACCCGTTGTTTTTGCAGTTTCTGAAGGAGCTTGCCCTCAGCTACTGGGAGATAGGTTTGGGTATCTCTTCTACTCACGGAGCCTCAGTTTACCCTGTCTTCGACGGCGGCGCTAGGAATACACAGCATAGGGGAAACTAGAGCAAAGGTTAGGGACTGGGTCTCCTTACACAGTTACATCTTCCCCACCTTGGTGTTCCAGCCTAGGAGTCTGGACCAGAGAGGCACAGGCTAGCTGACTTCAGTGTAAGAGAGTAGCCAAGGCTGAAAGGTTCTGAGAAAAAAAAAAAACCTATGAGGTGGGCTAATTCACGAAAATGTTTGCCCCCACCACATACATTGCCCACCTCTCACACAACCCCATTCTCCCCAAAACCTCCAACCAATGCTACCTAACACCCTCTATGTTGTTGCTGACTTTGATCATTGTGTGATCTTTATGGCTAATCTTTCCTATATCAACCACTACTGTTTCTTCCTTAAGAGCAGAGACTGTATCTTGGGGCTCAGCACAGGGCCTGGTACACAGGCTGTAGCCAGTATTTTAATGAAGAGTGGGGGGGGAATAGTGAGCTAATGACTGAGTCAACACCCCTCCCTATCCTTGCATGCCACCTAAGTCTCTCCTAGGTATGTGGCCCAGAGAATGGAGAAGTTCCCAGGCTCCACAGCACACCCTGGCTGGACTGCCATGGAGTCCTTGACACTGTCCTGCGCGACCTGCCCGTGTGACCATCACCTCTGTAGTCGGCGCACCGCCCAGAGTGGCCCAGCGCCCGGCAGCCCCTCCCGAGGGGCAGAAAGAACCCGCGCAATCCGCGCGGGAACGGCAAGAACCGGAGGCCAGCCCCGCCTCTCCCACACCCTGCCGGTGCAAACTTTCAAAAGACGCGGCGGTGGCGGCGGCCCCGCCCCGGCACGGTTGGCGGCGGGCGCGGGGGCGGGGCGGGCGCGCCCGGGCCGGTGGCTCCGCCTCCTCCCGCCGCCGCCCGCGCCGCCCATCTGCCGCCCGCCGGTCGCCCGTACAGCGGCAATGCCCCGAAGCCCGGCCTCGGCCCCCGGCCCGCCCAGCTAGCCCCGCGCCGGGACTCTCGGAGCAGCGATGGGCAACACGGTGCACCGGACCCTGCCAGGTACGCGCAAAGCCGCGCCCCGAGGTGGCGCGGAGCGCTCGGTCCTCCCCGGGCAGCCCCAGCCTCGGAGCCCCGGGTGCACGCGGGAGTCTGGCTGCCTGAGCCTGATGCCCGGAGCCGCACCCCAGACAGGCCGTGCAGACCCCGCCTGGTTCTCCTGGCCTTGGCCGTGCGCCCCGCGCCTTTGTTCCAGCCCGAGGTCGCTGAGGAGCAAGCCGGGGGGCATCGGGGCTTCCCCCGGCCGGAGCCTCCAGGGGGTCTTGCGGGTCGCGGGTGTCCCGGGTCCCCGCGCGCAACCCGCAGGCGCCCCCACCACACGTGCTACTTCTTGGCGGCGTTCCCACGCGCGCCCGGCTGCGCCCAGCTCGGGTGTCCGCTCAGCTGGGGGTTCTCCAGCCCCATCTGAGCCACTGCTGCGGAGCGCATCGCCCCCTAGTTAAAGGAGCCCTAGAATTTCCCAGACTGGAGAAAGGCGGTGGGCGAGGGGCGTGGGGCGGGCTTGCGGAGGCTGGGGACACCACGCCTCGCTGAAAATACCTAGTGATGGTAGAACAGGTCAGCTCGCCGAGGCTCTGGGGCACTGCCTGTCTGCAAAGAAGCGTCCTCGTAAGGAAGGGCACCCCGATTTTACACATGAAGAAGTTGAAGCTCAGAACATGAGAAATGACCCGATACCAGGCAGTGGTGGGAGACTATAAGGGCCCTGTCAACCGTCTGCCACCCACCCACCCCCACCGCCTCAAGTCGTCGGAAGTATTTGGGTATAAACCTGGGGCAAATTTAGGGCCAAAGGCTGAGTGTGTGTGTTTGGTGGCGGGTAGCTCAGAGAAGCAGCAGGTTGGCTGTAGGTCAGATTCAGGGCAGCCCAGCTGACACCCCCACAGCCCTTCCTCCAGCAGCTATCAGAAAAGAGTTGTCCCCTCCTCTGGAAAGGATTGTCTGCATAGGGCCAGCCTGAGGTCCAAGGGCTGTTGAGGAGGGAGACAGCCCCTTCTACTAGTAAGCCCTGAGCAGCTTTCTCTGGATGGTTCCTCCTGTCAGCCAGGTCCCAGATTGGTCAGCTCCAGAGGTGGCATTAGAACCTGGGTCTGTACTAGAGTGCAGCTGCTTCTTGTGCACATGGCTACTGCTAGGATTGGGAGACCCATCTCCCCATCCCCAGGGACCCAAGATGTCATCAGCGACGGCACACAAGTCCACGGGAGGGAGATACCACTCCACTGCTCTTTACTCAGCTTCTTAATCCAGAATGTCTGTGTTAGTCTAGTCAGTTTTGTAAAAGCCATTCTGCCACCTGTGGGTCACACTTGGAGTACGGGAAGGGACAGGCAAGTCTTACCAGGTGACCACATATTGCTCGAAACTGGTACTGTGTCGGTTCCTCTGGGGCCTGGTGCTGTGGGTGAGCCCCAGACTGGGGGCTCAGGTCAAGGTAGGTCATACCGTGCTGTATGTAAGTGTGGGAGCCCCCTAGTGTCGGAGGGACCAAGTGTGGGAAGAGGAGGCACCTCAGATAGCAGATGCCAAGAAATATGAAGGGCTGTGTATTTTCTCCAATCTACCTGCCATTGGCTTCTTGCACCTCTGTACCCAGCCCCTCACACCTGAAATGCTCTTGCTTGGCCACACAGTGGCTCACCGTCAAGCTCCGTGGACATCTTTTGCAGGAACCCTTCTGCAGCTACGCTCTCTGCTTCCAAGACTGCTTGTTCATAGGACCGGGCTGCTCTGTCACTGCTTCTTGCCGTGACTCTATGTGGGGTTCTGTGAGGACAAGGCCCTTGATTGTCTTGTACCCCTTCCTGGCTTGTCCATCTCAGAGCCCAGTGACTGGCGCAGGCTCAGAACCGAGTGCTGGAGCACAAACGGAGCCTGCATCTTTGGCTGAAGGAACGCTTGGCTCAGGCTTGCCCCGAGGAAGCTGTGCTTTCCTTCTCAGGCAAGGGACACGTGCGTGGGGCTCATTCCACAGCACTGGAAATAGGGAGCTGGCATTTGCTGAGCACCTGGATTCCGTGCCAGGCTCCCTACATGTGTGGCTGCAGTCACACACCAACACACTGCTCAAGGCGGCTACACCCCCATCAGGTGGCCTGGCAGTCTCAGTCTGATTTCCATGTGACACCCCCTTCCCTTGCCTCAGGCCCTTGCTCTAGAATGGTTCTAGGCATTGTCCTTCCTCCCAGCCCTCTCCCCCTTTTTTGCTTTATGGCTCTCCTGGGCGTACGTCATCGTGTGACACCAGGTGTGTCCGTTTAATCGCTGCTTTATGTTGAGTTTCTGGAGCAGAGGCTGGGCTGGTTAGCGAGTGAACAAATGGGTTTAATTCTCCCAGCATCCCTGCACAGCAGGATCATCACTCCCATTTGATGGGTGAAAAATCGAGGCTCAGAGAGGTCAAATGATGTCTCTGTCTACAGTGCTCCTCTAGGTGACAGCGCCAGAATTGAAACCCAGGTTTGTTTAGCTCCAAAGTCTTCAGTTCTTCTTGACGGGCATTATCCCTTCAACCCAGGCCTAGATAACACTTACTAAGTGCCCCCGTGGTTTAGATAACATTTATTGGGTATTCCACCTTGCACATGACTTGCTACAGTGCACAATAAGGAAATGCCAAAGGAAGGGAGGTGCCCTTTGGTGGTAGGAACCCCCTTGGCAGCTCTCTGAAACTGTGCCAACATATTCCGATGTATACCCTAGACCAGGAGTGAGCACGGGTCAGCAGGAGACCTTGCATCTGCTAAGATCCTACTATGTGCTTCACCCTCCTTTCCAGATGTATCTCCATCCTGCAATGTAAGGTATCAGCTCCCTGCAGTTTAGAGGACATAGGACTGGGTGAGTCCAGCTGGGCCTTAGCAGACTGAGATCCATCAGGTTCCTAATGCCATACGGTAGTATTCGTCAGTTTGCTGGCCTTCCCTGGGCTTTATAAGGGGAGAATAAGCATATAGCAGGTGGAAATGGGGGAGAGCAGCTTTCCAGGATGGGAAGGGTAAGAGAAAGAGTTCTCTCCTTTCTCCTAACCAGCACATTCTAGGTGCGCCTTTCCCTGTGCACCTCTGGGGTTCACCCAGCACTGGTTGGAGGAGATGCTGAATTCAAACTATTTACTTGGTTTAGTCATTAATTTGCCCAATGCTTGGCCAAGCCAACAGCTTTCAGAGTCTGCTCAATGGTCAGATGTCTGGGAGTTTTAGCTAGGAGGTATGCTGAGTCTATCTGGGCCACCACGGGCAGGCTAGAACACTGTGTGTTCTCCCAAGGGCCATCTTTCACAGGCAACAGATGAAGGCTCAGAGAGGTCAAGGGCAGAGTCACTCACTGCTATAGGAGTGAGAGAGACAGACAGACAAGAGAAAGACAGGCGTCTTAACCTACCACATAGCTTGCAGATGCTAAGTCTAAAAGGGATGTACTCCTACCTGCCTTAGATGATCCTTCTCACAGAGCCCCTGTCCCCATCCTCCTAGACAAGACCATCTTGGACCAAGTGCACCCCAGCAAGACCCTCCTAGACAAAGCAAACCTGTAGCTGCTTGGCCCTCTGCTGCCTAGCACCCTGTCTGGTCACTGAGATGATGTTCCCTGAATGAACAGCCACTGGTATTCCTGAACCATGGCTTTCTCAAGCTCTGGGAAGGTAACAGTCTTGTTCACTATGCAGTAGCCAGCCAACAAGTGATGATGGCCCTTCTCTTCACACCGCCTGCCTTCTCCCAGCTGAAGTTCGGAGCTGTGTTTCCTTTGTCCCCTTGGCCATGTATACCCCCTCAAGTTATTAGAATTTCTTTTGTAGTGGAGCTGAGCCCCTCAGAGCCACGGCAGCTCCTTCGATGTCCCTGAGACCTATATGCTGCCGACTAATGTCCAGGCGGGCTGGGCTAGGCCCATTTGTGAGGTCCTGTAAGGGTGCTGTGGGCTGGGCTATGCACACAGTGGCTGTGGGAAGAGGAGCTGGGGTCTGGCTTGTGTGAGCGAATGGTAGAGAAGTCTGTGGTCTGGACGGAACAGGTAGACTTCTGTTTCATCCTCCCCCTCCCCCACCGTGGGAGCTCAAGCCGGCTTCCTGGAAGAGGTTACATCGGAAAGGAAGTCCGGTTGAGTATCTGCTTGCCCTTAGGGTCTTGCATGGCTTTGTGTGGTTTGGTTACTCTGTGGCCACCAACACCTGTCATGTTTCAGGCATGGGGTACAATCTTGAATGCCACAGCCAGAAGGTCTGCATGTTCCTATGGCGCACAACCAGCTTACTGCCACCCTATCCCCAAACCGAGCTGGGCCACCAAAGCACCTGTCTACTGTGGGTTAGCACCAGCTACTAAATGCTCTTTAATGATACAGCATAGAGAAGGTACTGACTTGCACTCATTATAAAAGGATTATTATTGGTGGTAGTGGTGGTGGTTTTTCGAGGCAGGGTTTCTCTGTGTAACAGCCCTAGCTGTCCTGAAACTGGCTTTTGTAGACCAGGCTGGCCCTCGAATTCACAGAGATCGCCTACCTCTGCTTTGCACATGCTGGGATTAAAGGTATGTGCCACCCCGCCTGGCAGAAGGATTATTTTTTTCAAGATATGTCTTATTATTTTAATTACATAGTTGCATGTGTGTGAGATAGAGCACATGAATGCAGGTGTCCTCGAAGGCCAGAGATGTGAGATTCCCTGGAATTGGAATTACTGCGGTTTTAACCCATCTGATGTGGGTGCTGGGAACCAAGTTCAGGCCCTCTAGGAGAGCGGCAAGTGCTCTTAAATGTTGAAAAGTCTTTCCAGCCCTAACGAGTGTGTGTGTGTGTGTGTGTGTGTGTGTGTGTGTGTGTGCGCGCGCGCTACATGTGTGCAGTGCCTGCAGAGGCCAAAAGGACTTTCAGATCCCTTGGAGCTGAAGTTATACAGACTTAATAAGCCACCCATTATGGGTCCTAGGAACCAAACACTGGTCCTCTGCAAGAGTAGTATGGACTCTTAACCACAGAGCTGCCTCTACAGTCCCAGCAGATTCTTTTGAGATGGGGTGGTCTAGACTGCCTTTGAACTCAGCAGCCCTCCTGCCTCTGCTTCCTAAATCCCCACCACCTGCTATGTTCGTGCTTATGTCCATGTGACAGGTCAAACCTAACTCTCTGATCGACACAGTCTGTGTTGACAGAGGCCGCTTGGCTGAATGGGAGACAAGGCCGGAGCCCAGATCTTAGAATAAGGCCCCACTGCGCCCCAGATCCTCATCAGGGAACAGGAACGGAAGGGATAGCTCCCAGTCTGGCAGGGTGACCCGAGTAGTGTGCTGGGAGCGGTAAACAAGAAAGAACACCATGATTGTGGTTGTCATTGGGAAAGGGTGTTCCCAGTCCTGCTCCTGGGGCCTGTAAGGACTGGCTGGCATGTGGCTGGCCAGGTGACCCTCCGTCTCATACCCAGGACTGAATTGGAGGACTCCCTTCAACCCTCGGGTTCTCCGGTGCTTCCCAGACTACCAGCCTTTGGAAGAGAAAGCTGGCACACTCGGTTAGGACAAGGACCATAGCCTGGTCTTAAGGAGTTGGGTTTTCATGGTAGAAAACAGCAAAGTCACCACAGCGATGGTGACAGAGGAGACCCACAGAAGATGCAGGAGCATTTCCTGGAGAAAGCACACTCTATCCAATGAAAAAGAAGCTTTGTTGGGAAAGAGGGAACAGCTGGTGAAGGCAGGGCACCTCAAGGTCAAAGACCCCGGGTGCAGGGAGAAGATGGGAGCCGAGCTGCAGAGTTCTGGGAGCTAGTACTAGCTGGGGACAGGAAGTCTTGTGACGGCAGGCGAGGTTTGCAGACGGGGTGCAATCTGCTCGCTAGCTTCCCAGCAGGGTCAGGGTCAGGCTATTTAATCCTCCACGGTGGAACGAGGCGGCTCTGTACCCCATATCTGTATTTAGTGCTGTGCTTTGAGGGTGTAAAATAGAAGGCAAGAGGCTGGCAGTGGCAATGTTTGAAGCAGAGGGTAAGGGGCAAGATGAGGAAAGAAACTCAGCAGTAATGAGACCTGCCCTGGGTCAGGTGGCTGAGAAGTGGCAGGTGATCCACCCAACCCCAGGCCTGCCCTCAGGAACCTTTGCCTCATCAAGTAGCTGACCCTTGTCCTCATTCTAAGCATCCTGGGACACGCCTTTTCTGTCATCTGAAGTTACCTATGGTAAAAAATATCCCCTCCCAGCACCCTTGGCTCTGCATCTATAGAGGTGGGCGTGGCTCTGCACCAGTCTCTTTGAAGGTGCATGTGCCTGCCCAGTGGAACCTGAACACCCAGGTGATGGCGGACACCATAGGCCCACATTTGTTGAGAGGCTGGCTACCAGGTAAGAGCAGCCTGTCCCCACACCGGCCAGGGTCCTTGATTGTCTTCCTGAATCTGTGGCCCACCTGCCCTTCGGCCAGCCAAGTAGCATGACCTTCCAAGTCTCAACCTCTTCCTGGCACATTGAGGTGACCATACTTCTATTCAGGTGTGCCAAATTCTGGACCAGGAGAGTGTTCACCTGGCTTCTGAGAATTGTGAATCCTCTAGCCAGCAAGCTGTTCCATGCCTAGCCGGAATCAGGTGCTCTTGAAGGAGACAGACACAGAGTAATCAGAACTGCTAGCGTGTGTCCCACAGCCTGCTGGTGCCAAACACTATTCTAAGCCGGTACACTTGTTTAACCCTCAGCTCAGGCCCCAATAGCCGCTGCAGTTAGCTCCATATAACTGCTGAGAAACAGGTACCTAGAGGGGCAGAGGAGGGCGCCCACTGCAAGTTAAGATTAGCGTTCTTTGGTTGTCCAGAATCATCAGATATCCCTCCCACCCTCACCCTGCTGCAGGAAAGGTGGGTTGGGCATGCTCCAGGTGACCTGTGGGTTCACCTCAGGGAACCTGCCTGAAAATCCCCCAGATCTAATGTACATATCTCCAGCCCTTGCCAAAGCCAGTCAGGGGTGTGGAAAGCGCAGCTGGGAGGAGGCCTGTACCATACTATTGGAAGTGTCGCCGTTGGCAGCTTGGGGCCTCCCAGACCTGTGGTCTGTTTTCAGACACGATGGCGGAGCAGCGTGGGCAGAGGTCCACTGTGTCCAGAGAGACAGATTTTAGTGCCAGAAGACTTCCTTGTGGCAGGGCCCCCAGGGCAAAGGTGAGGGAGTGCTTGTCACCTGAGTGGCTTGGCCTAGTCATCTGTCACACAGACCCCGGGAGGATAGTTTACTCTCAAGAAATTGGTGAGTTAGGGATGCCTTCTGTGGCCCTCCCAACCATGAACCTGTGCTCCCCTAATAGTCTACAGGAGTTAGACCTATTTTACAGATCTGGACACTGAGGTGATGGGAAGCTACCTGCTGTAGCTAATACAGCCAGCCTCTAATTCAACTCAGTGGTTCATGTGTTTGTGAGCCTGTCCTGGAACCTGCACCCAGGACAGCTGCCAAGCTCCCTAATCCTTCCTCATACCTTCTTCTCACAGGGACTCCACTGGCCTAGTGATACCCTACCTCAGGCCTGGCCTCCCACTGGTGGGGAAAACTTTTTAATGAGTAAGCCATTTGGGGAAGTGGAAGGGCGGGGGCATCTGGCTGTGGGCTGGCCGCGTGCCCGGGGTATTTTGTTTACACCCCAGGCACCACCCAGTTTATACCACAGTATGGCCCTTGGGCATTTGCCTTTCTCCCCTTGGCCCCCCAGGATGATGGATTTATGAGATGGGTAGGCACACTTCCACCTTGTGCCTCCAAAGCTGGGCTCAGTAACTTTCCACTGTAGGCCGCAAGCTCCTTGGGCCTCAGGAGAGCTTCCTTTCCCTCAAGGTTCTTGGTGTTCAAGGGCAGGAGATGGCAGAGTGGAATTTCCATGTGTCTGGGTTATGGCGTAGGATTGCATCCTGGACAGCGGGGGCTTTATACTCAGAACCAGGGAGCTCTGCATCACCTTGCCCTGTCTCCCACTTGTCAGAATGGGCCAGTGAGGCCTGGAACCTGACCCAGGGTCTCTGAGCAATCACAACCGGACTTTGAGTAGAACCCAGGAGAGGTGTTTGAAAGAGCCCTGGTCTTAGAGGCAGTACTGAGTTTAGACCTCTGTCTGTGTGTCCTCAGGCAAGACAGTTGCCCACTCTGAGCCTCCATCCCCTCGTTATCTTTAGGGTGAGAAAAATGATGGCACCACCCTCCTTTTCAGGGTTTGGAAATGAGTACCAGGTGGGAGTCAGAGCTCTGCACACAGTAGGACTCCATGAGTGTCCTTTATTCTTGGACACAAAGAATCTCACTCCCGAAATTTGCTGATGAGGGACTGAGACCAAGTTGCCTTGTCACACCCAACATCTCATGTCCTGTCCCATGGAAACACGCGTGGGCTTTCACTGAGGTGTGGTTTACCTGTGCCCTGGAAATGGGCTTCGAACTATACAGTGGCCACAGGGAGCCAGTACCCAGTAGGAAGGAGACTTGCACAGGGCCAGCACGGGTCATGGCCTTGTAGGGAAGCAGGCTGTCCTCAGCAGCCTGTGAGACATTGGAAGATCCAGCCTGGGGTGCAAAACCAAGCACACCCCCGCCCGCAGTCACGGCATCTTGACCCCAGCTTTAGCTGATGGCCCAGAGCCTCACTGTCAGTCCATCTCAGCCTGCTGGCCCTGGGCACTTTCCTCGCCTCTCCAAGCCCCTGCTCTTCAGCCACCTCTATCTCAGTCCCAGGATCTGCCTTCCAGCAGGCTCCCCTCTGATTCTCCCCCAACCTCAGGGTTGTAGGCCCTTAGGAACTCCCCTCCCCCACAGTCACCGCTTTCCCTTTTTAGAAACTTTGCCTTTGTTCATCCCAAGTTCCGCCAAACTGTGACCTTTTTTGAGGCTGTGAACTGGCTGATTGATGGCTCTCACTGCCACCCCGCTGCCCCAGCCAGAATCCCTTATCTGTGCCAAGCTTCACAATGGCCTTGCTTCCAGCTGCAGCCTTCTCCTTGCAGGTTGAGATGTTAGGGAGACCTGGGGTGAGCATGTTGCGCGGTTTGAGTCTAGGGAGAGGGGCAGCCTTGATGGAGAACCTGTTCCACTCCCTGCTCCATTTCCACCCTGCAAGATCACCACAAGCACCCAACTCTTAGAAGGACCTGCAGGTGCTCACCTGGCAGGGTGTTACAATGCCTCTGCTCGGGGCACCACCCAGGTTGGGGGAGTGGCTGTCTGCAAGGCTAAAGAGAGAGAGAGCTAGAGGGAGCGGGAGCGAGAGAGAGAGAGAGAGAGAGAGAGAGAGAGAGAGAGAGAGAGAGAGAGGCTGGGGCAGCTCTAGCCAGCTTATCAGTGAGTACTGCCAGGGCTGCCTGGAGAAGCGCCACTGGGAGTGGGGGTGGGGGTGGGGGGCTGGACCAGGCAGGAGTGTGTGGCAGTTAGACAGGATGTTCAAAATCTTGGCTGCCTTTCTCATGGCCTGTCCTACTGGGCCATTTTGACAGGCAGGGAAGAAAGGAAGGTTCACAGTTTGAACCTCATTCTGCAGAGAGGTAGATCCAGTGGGGGCGTGGTCCAGCCTCAAACTCTTCAGCACCCTGAAGCTTTCTGGAAGACCCCCTTTGCCTGGCCTTTAAGACCCTTTGTGATGCAGCCCTTGACCCCCTCCGCATCCTCCTGCTCCCGTCCACTCAGTGCTTCTGGAAGGTTCCCAGTGCAGACTGCTTATTCTCCCCTCTAGACCTTCCCTGGTGCCCTTCCCCCCACCCGAACACATTTCCCCTGTCCCTTCTGTCCGCGAAGTGGCTCTTTCCGACTTCCCTGTGCGTTTGTCTGTGTGTCCTTCCTGCTGCTTTCAGCTCTGATCCTATCTCCTGGGGGAAAGAGATGGCAGGGGAGTCCCGTGTGTGACACAGGAGCTGGCACAGAGATGCTCCGGAGCTGTCAGATGGAGGAGGAAGTGACATACTGGGGAAGGAATGAGGGACATTCCCTCTGGCCCTCACAGCACTGAGGCCCTAACCCTGAAGCTGGCGCCTGTGAGACTGGAGTTTCCTGGGCCCTTTCATCAAGAAGCAACCTTCCCCGAAGGGCCCGTGCAGCTGGAGGGACAGTGAGCTGACACTCTGCCTGGGCTCCCATCCGAGGGGGCTCCCATCAGAGGGGGCTGCTACACCCAACAGTCCCTAGAGAACAGACAAGACTTTCTCCCTGGTTGCCTGGAGAGACCCCCAGCTCCCCACAGCTGTTGACTATTGACAGTTGTTTGCTCAGCAAAGGGCCAGTGGCGGTTTCCAGCGCGGGCTGGCCCTCTTCCACGCAGGGTGCTGGCCAGCCAGGCCTCTGAGGCCAAGAACAAAGTCCCTTGCGCGCCTGTTGCTGTGTTTGGCAGGGGAGCCAGGGCCGGTTTGTCTTTTTCTAGCTACTTCAAACCCACCAATGGAAAGGTCCCGTCTGCTGCCAAGGACAGCCAAGTCCTTGCCCTTTCGGTATGGCGGGAAACCTTGTTTTTCTTATCTTTGAAGCTTGCCCTACACACACCTACCCACGCGCGCACCCCGTGTTGTTTTGTGCTCCTTGCAGCGCTGGTTTGCATTTTGACTGTGAACAAGTATTTCTTGAACCAGATATTTCTCCCTCAAGGTCTGCAGTCTAAGGATTGATGATCCAAGGGTCCAGGAAGCCTCTGAAGTTGAATGTCAGGTTCTGTGCATGGGGTGCGGGTATGTTTCTGGGGAGAGAAGGTCATTGCTCTCAGCCTGAGACTCTGCCATACCCTTACCCAAGTGTTTCAGCCTGCAGAGGGCCAAGTGGGAGCAGAGCCCTGAGCCTGTCCTCACAGCCTAACTTCTCCTCCCCAATGGAAACAGAAGGTAGTGAAAACGGACTGCCGGGGTCTTTCCAGCTAAAGCCCCAGCAGGAAGGTCTGTGTCCAGCACAGCTTAGGAGCTCAGCAGGGATTCCCAGCCAAGGGCATGCTCTTGTTAAAGGTGGTGCCCTGCTTCTGGCTAGAACCAGAATGCTGTCACCAGCAGCACTGAGAACATGCTCACCATGCCTGTGGCAGTGGGCACTGTTTCCTCATCGTAGATCAAAGACTCGGTGGCATGAGGATTGGGATGATTGACACGGCACACCTGTGCCTGACACAGGACAGCTGCTTAAGAACAGGCCTCTGTCTGTGGACAAAAGAAGAGGTAAGGAATAAATTAAAAAAAAAAAAAAAAAAAAGAACCAAACCCAACCTAAAAAAAAAAAAAAAAAAAAAAAGAAGAGGTAAGGGTCTAGGGTAGCATTTCCTGGACAAAGCCATGGGGCCCCTCTTGGAGAAACTCTGTCCCTCATCCACTGGTTTTAAAAAGGACCAAGTTTTTCACAGCTACCTGCTGAGCCCATGCCAGCCTCGAGACAACCTTAGAAGGTAGACATAATGGCCACTAGCCTTGTAGGTCTGCTTGAGGCTCAGAGGTGTTAAGCACGGAGCTTAAGGTCGCACAGCAGACACACAACACAGCCTGGTTTGAGCTGGGTCTGTATGGCTGCAGGCCCATTCTCTCTGGAGCTACTTCCACATTGATACCTGGTTGGAGGTGAGGCTCGACCCGCTGTTTGCACTTTGATGGAGGGCATGACCGTTTAGGACCTTTCTACCACGTGCCCGAACGTTAGAAGCCATATGTGTGTGTTCTCATCAGCCATGCCAGCCACCTCAAGGTAGAGATCCAAGGTCACCACCATCTGCAGGTGACAGAGCCACATCTGTCAGAAGCAGAGGGGTTTGCTCAAGGGCCCTCGGGTAGATTAGCGACAAGGCACAGGCTGAACCCAGAGTCACCGCAGGAACTGCCCAAGGAGCCATCATAGGCTTGCCCAGGCCTGGGTAGTGGAGAGGCCTAATCTGCCCACCCTAGCCTTGAAGATGCATGGTTTAGTGTCAGGCATTGTTCCTCTGACCCACACCCTAGGCAGGGCCAGAACTACTGGCTGTGAGGTTCAGGCAGAGACTGTCCCTGGTGTCAGCTACATGGATGACTTCAGAGGTCCGTTCTGTTCCACCTCCCAGGAATCTCCCTGACTGGGTCTCACAGTTCCTAGATGGGCCTCACTAACCAGGGACCTTGGCTGTGTGGGGGAGGGAAGGGACATGGGTTTGTCCCTGGTGTGATTTGGGAGCCTCATCCTAGCCAAGTGCTCTTGTCTGAATCTGGTCCTGGTGGCAGCAGCTGAGACCTGTGTTTGCAGCTGCAGCTCAGCAGCTGTGACAGGACGGTTCACAGGGAAGTGCCAGGAACCCGGGGCAGGATGGGGTGCATGCCAGCAGACCCTTAGCAAAGGTGGTGAGTGACCAGGTCCCCGGCCGCTGTAGAGAAGGAGTCTGCTACCTGGGGCTCGTACCTCAGCACTGAGGTGTGCCGTGTGGGTGATGGACACCCGGAGCCTGCTTATCTACTGGAAGTGGAGACAGTAAGGTGCAGATTCATCTTAAAAGCCAGCTGCCATCGTGCTGAGACACCTCCATTGTGGGGCGTGTGGAGTAGGGGACTGCGGCTTGCCAGGGGACCAGCACAGAGATGAACAGTGCAGTGGGTCTGGGACTGGGAGGATTCATCTTTTCCTCTGATTTTCTGCTGTTGATTGCCCCTGCTGAAGTGACTGAGTTCATTTTCCTGCTGACATGCTTAGAGCCTTGACTCTCCCGCTAGCCCCAGTCCTGGTGTCCCGGGGCCCAGCAAGGCAGGTGCGGGAGGCCCATCAGGACACCGGTTGGCCTTTCTTGTAAGTGTCCCCACTTTGTGTCAAGAACACATCCATCCTACCCACAACCACTCTGGTTTTCTTTGCCTCTCATCGAGTCTCTGGCCTGGGGATGGGAGGGGATGGAGTTTTTATCCCCCATTCCCTGAAGGAAGTTGAGTTGTATAATCAAGATTAAACAAATATGTCCACCGGGCCTAGATTGCTCTCCGAAAGCACAGTGGTGTCTGCGGGGAACTTACCCTAAAGTTGTAGAGGCTGGATCTCCCCATCTGTCTGCCTACCCCTGCCTGCACATACCATCCAACTGGGCTCTGAAAACACCTGCGGAGGCTCCTGGGATGTTTGACAAGGACACGTGATGAAGAGATAGGACTGGTGCCCAGAGGGGAGCAGGAGAGAAGTCATCCAAGGTCACAGTACATTTGGATGCTCTGAGGGCTTTGAGCTGTGGTCCTATGAATGCTTCCTGGAGAACACGGCAGATGCAGGGGACCTTGGTCTTTAGTGTTCATTGACCTGCAGAAGGCTGCGCATGCATGCTGCCTGAGCGAGTGCTCACACTAGGGATCTGACTTGCTTGGATTTCATCCTCTAAACTCTATAGGTCTCTGATTGATTGTTAGCACATCGGTTCCAAAGATGGCTGCCTCCTCAAAGCCACCCCTCTCTGCAGGCAGTATTGGCTGGCGAAAGGGCTGGTCTGTTGGAAACCTCTGCATAGCCCCTTCTCACCTTGGGTTATGTCATCTGGTCTGAGCCTCCTGCTTTGGCCTTTAGGACCATCCAGCTGAGTCCCGGGACATGGACAGTACATATACCAACCCTTCACCCAGCAACTGCCCAGCCTTGGCACTCTGAGCCACCACTACTGCGGTCCTCTGCTTCCCCCACAGCAACCAACTCCCCGCTCTGCCCACAGCACTCCCCTCTGACCTTTCATGACCCATCTCTACCACGCACTGCCACCCTGGGTGCTGGGGCATGTGCTGGCCTTCATATGCTCCTTGCTGGGGTGAATTCAGCTGTGACAGTGGAGAGATGCCAGTCACTCTGTGGGGTCACAGAGAGTATGAGCGGGTGAAGACAAGTGTGAGTGAGCAGTGGACGGAACACTGCCTGGCACTCTGCTGGCGCTCTCCAGAGCCTCCTAGGAGCACTCCCTGCAGCCCTCCGGCCAGGCCCTTGTTGCTTTATTGTGAGAATGAGAGGGAGGGAGGGTGGAGGACAGGCACTGCAGAGTAAGCGGCCTGGCCCGGGGTGTGTGCTGGCTGCGTGGTGACTGCCCAGTTTGTAAGTAAAAGCCTGTCCCAATCAGGAAGGCCTGTCTTGGCTAACCACCAGAATTGCACCCCAGCTTCTGGATTTGAGTGCAGTCACCCTAGTAACTGGATGTGATAATGGGGAAGGAAGGACCATTGTGGGCAGGCAGAACAGCAAATACGTGTGTCTGACTGTAGGGTGTGTGGAAAAGGATGGGATCTTACTGCAGCCCAGACCTGGAAGGCATGCCTGACCAACCTGAGGTAACAGTGGTCCTGACACTCCCGTGGCTGCACTGGGATCACCTGGTAGAGTCCACAGAAGGGAGTTATACCCTTACCTGACCAATCTGAGTTTGGGGCTTGTAGTCTCTCTGTTGGCCCATGTCCCTATGGGCTCCTGGAGGAACTAATGCCTGGAGGAAGCTGACATCTAGGCTTGCAGGCAGCAGCTAGCCTTTATCGAGGACCTGATTTGGCCAGGCCTTTGATGGGCTGGTGTGACTGAAGCCCTGCCCCCGAGTCCACACCTGCTACAACCCTACCCCTCCCCTTCTCTCCGCTGCCCTTCAGACACACTACATAGAACCGAGACACCTCTAAAAAGCAGGTTCTGTTTGTTGAGTATTGCTTTAATGTTCAAAGCAAACATACCAAGTGTTTTTATTTCTGTGTGGAAAATTTCTTAGGACCTTCGTATCTCCCCTGTCTTAAGACATACTGACCCCTTCTCTCCACCTGCTGGCTCCTCTCCCATCTGAGCATGGTGTTCCCACAGGCTTTGTCCAAGCTGTGGCTCTCGCAGCTGCCCATCCTCCCTTGGCTTCAGGGTGTCTTCCTCTCTAGGCTCTGAGCTTGCAATAATGAAGCTCCCTCGTAGTTGTTGTTTTTTCTTTTAAGGCAAAGATCTATAAGCTCCCACTCCCCCAGCTCTGGGCTCACCCAGAACCCAGTCCCTTAGCTTGCCCTCACTGGCTCCTTGTAGCTCAGGCTCATCAGTACTTTCCTTCCCAGGAGCCTTTGTGCCGCTGTAGTCTCTGCCTGGAACTCTCCTACCTAAACTCCTTGGGTTCCTTTGGTGTTTTCTGTTCCAGTCACCCATCAGAGAGACTCTCCATGCAAATCCCAGGGCAGGCTTTCAACACATTGCTCTCCACAGCATACTCCCCCCGCCCCCCCCCCACCAGCACGCCCCCATCAGCTCACTCCACCAGTGCACCCCCACCCGCGGAGAACACTCCCTTTGTTGTTAGGCTAATCAGAAGGGGACCGTTGTCTGTCTTGGGACAGTTGCATCCCCATTGCTTAGCATGTTGTCTACCGCATAGTAGACCTTAACGTTAGCTAAGCAATTAGTTGTCGGCAGCCCTTGAAGTTTATTTCCTAGTGAGGGTCTCTGTTTTGGTCCTTGTCCGGCATCTTCGGTGGCTGGGTGCCTTCTGTCTGAAGAGGACTGCTTTCCTTCTCTGCCTTTAGAGGGGCCATGATGGTTTTTTCCCCCTTGCTCTGCCTCCCATCAGCCTCAGAGTTAACCAAACCCTCCACCTACCTCCATCCCCGAGAGGACCACAGCACAGTGCACTCTGGGTTGAGCGTGGGAGGAGTGTCCCCACAGTGGCCTGTCATTCTTCTCAGAATGTACTGTGGTGGCCTGCTTTGAAAATGGCCTCTGCAGCTGTGGTAAGTGCAGGATTCCTCCCTGCAGTGACCACCCACCTGCAGCCTCCCTCAGAGTGGAAAGAGGAGGGAGGCAGAGACATTCCCACTCCATTCTGGGCCGCCTGGGTTGTGACCAATGCCTGGGTTCTCTGAAAAGGCCCTCAGAGCCAATCCCCTTAGACATGAACCCCCAGAAGGCACATTCTAGAAAAGCTAACCGCCTGACCATCAGAGAAGGGGGAAGGCCAGAGTCCTGGCTGGGACCGCTCTGGAGCCTCAGAGAGATGGGGAGGTTACCAGTGGTTCATCACAGACTCTAAGTGTCCCGCCATATGTAGGCATTTGGTCCACAGGGCCTTCCAGCAATGATGGGAGTTTCTGAACCCATTTGGAGACAAGAAGATCAGGTGGGGAGCCTGGGACAGCAGGCTGTTTTAGTGATCCCAGAACAATGTGTGTGCCCCAGATCCCAACCTCACTGTGAACACAGATTTTGAGGCAAGCAGCCAGACATCCCCACCTCAAGAATCCAGGCACTCTGCAGCTCAGATGTAGTCCTGGGGGAAAGCTTCTTGATTTGGGGGGCTGTGGGTTGCTGGGAATGAAGAGGTCACCTGACCTCAGACCAGGAGGTGATAAGCTGGGTGTGGTCCTCAGTTCACACCCAGCATTAAACCTTGGGTTGCTCATCTGTGAAGTGTCTACAGTGACTTGCCAATGTTAGGGACGGGTAGAGGAGCTCCTTAGGTCTAGGCCGGAACCTTCTAGAATGTATCCATGTCCAGTCAAAAGTGGAAATTATGGAAATGGTTAATAACATCCCTGGCCACAGGAGTTCCAAGCGCTGACTTGCTTTCTCTCTGTCCATAGACTCCAGCCCTCCTGCCCGCCTCCTGGCCACCCGCCCTTGCTACGGCCCTGGCCCTGAGAGGCGTGCTGTCCTGGGTGAGGCACCACGCTTCCACGCGCAGGCCAAGGGCAAGAACGTGCGGCTGGACGGCCACTCGCGCAGGGCTACACGGCGCAACAGCTTCTGCAACGGCGTCACCTTCACGCAGCGTCCCATCCGCCTGTATGAGCAGGTACGGCTGCGCCTGGTGGCCGTGCGTCCTGGCTGGAGCGGTGCCCTGCGCTTCGGCTTCACTGCGCATGATCCGTCTCTCATGAGCGCGCAGGACATCCCCAAGTACGCCTGCCCGGATCTGGTCACAAGGCCTGGATACTGGGCCAAGGCGCTGCCTGAGAACCTGGCGCTTCGGGACACGGTGTTGGCATACTGGGCCGATCGCCATGGCCGCGTCTTCTACAGCGTTAACGATGGTGAGCCGGTGCTGTTCCACTGTGGCGTGGCCGTGGGGGGCCCACTCTGGGCACTTATCGACGTCTACGGCATCACCGACGAAGTGCAGCTGCTGGGTAGGTCGGTTGGCACAGCCTGTGCGTTCACAGTCCCGGGGGCTTGGCTCACCTGAGGGCTCCCAGCTGCCCAGTGTGTCACCATGTGTCTCAATTCTCACAACAGCAATGACGATCAATTTCCACGGGAGGAAACTGAGGCACAGAGAGTTACTTTGTCACAGAACTGGGAGGGAACCCACGTGGGCAGGGCCCAGAGCCCATTGGCTATGCAGCCGGTCAGTCTTAAACCGCTACTCCCTCATCCACTCACCCCTCTTCCATCCCTTTGGTCATTTGTTCATGTGCCACCTCCCGAAGGCCGGCATGCATTTCTTCCGCTGGTTCTTACTCATCCAGCAGATGAACCTATGCCAGTGGGCAGTCAGGTGCAGCCTCCAGAGCCAGGCTAACTACGGAGTGGGTTAGGGAGGCCCTCACAGCTCTGAAATTCTGACTGTGGGTGCTCCCAATGTAAAAATTTTCTCCTATCATCTTGAGGCATTGTATGTGGTCTCATATGTGTATTTGTGTATATATGTATGTGTGTATATGTGTATACATATATATGGCCCACCCCATCACTGAGCATGGAGGAAAGACCAACACATGTGCACACGCACACGCACACACACACACCATCTCCTGAGCATTCAGGACTTCCCAAATATTCCTATCTCAAGCTGGTCATATGGCTACAAGGACTGCCTAAGAACATATGTGTGTGTTACTTTTTTAAAAAATGATGTTTAAAAAAATTTATGTAGAATTTGGCCAGGAGTGGGGTGGTGCGTGCCTTTAATTCCAACATTTGGGAGGCAGAAGCAGGTGGGTTTTCTGAGTGAGTTCCATGCCAGCCAGACTATATATAAGACCCCGTCTCAGAAAGAAAAATGATGTAGAATTAACGCCAACAGGAAAGTGTCCACTTTAAAAGGCCTCGTTGGATGGCCTTGAGTTGGTGCTCATGACCTCTGTTTCCATCTTAGCTACTCTTATGAAAGGACACCATACCCCTGAGGTCATTGTCTGTTCTCTCCTCCCACAATGAATGGTGGTCACTTGTCCTCTTCTGAGGCTGCAGCCCCCATTTGAAACAACTCAGCCTGGTACGCTGGGAGAGTAGGTTTCTCAGGGAAGCTGGACAGAGCCCTGTGTGTAATTTACCTGCAAGGAAATATGCAGGCATAAAGTGAGTGGGCGAACAGGTGGACAGATTTACCCTCCTCTGTCTGTAGCCGGGAGCTTCCACCTCCTGAGGGTCTTCTTCACTCTTTAGTCTTTCTGCATAGCCTGTTTCTTAACGCCCTGTGAATGAGCTGATCCACACCAGAGATTGCTGCTCTTTTGGTTTTTGAGACAGGGTTTCTCTCTGTAGCTTTGGAGCCTGTCCTGGAACTCACTGTGTAGACCAGTCTGTCCTCAAACTCATGGAGATCCACCTGTCTCTGCCTCCCAAGTGCTGGGATTAAAGGCAAGCACCACCACTGCCCAGCGATTGCTTCTCCACTCCGCCCACCCGTGGGAAGATGGTTTATTTTCCCATAATAAATGTTTGGGTTGTTTCTGTCCCCACCCTACTGGGCATGGCAGGCAGATTCAGTGACCAGGAGCTAACTCTCCTCTCTCCCCAGAAATAATGAAGTCAAAAAAGTTCTGTGTGGTTAAAGCAGATGGGGAAATGAGAGCCACGGAGCCTAGTCCCTGCCCTCACGTGCCATCTGTGTGGAATCGACACAGAGACAGACCCTCTCTGGGCCTCAATTCTTTTCTCCTGTAAAGTGGGTGCATGATGGCACCCACCTCATGGGCTTATCGGTAGGGCTATAGGACATGGTGTCGGGCCTGAGACACTGAGGGCACTTGGCCGGCAGCTGGCAGACAAGGACCTCTGCTGGCTTGCATGTGGGCAAGGCCTGTGTCCCAGGTCTGGGCTGATCAAACTGGAAAGCTCCACTCTGGGGCCTCACTTGGGTATTCTGACCACACCCCTGCCCGCCTTTACCCCTTAAAGGTTTTCCATGAAGGCGCCAGAAATCGCAGCTTGCCTAAACCTCACCAGTCTCCCACCACTTTGTCCCTGTAGAGCTAGGAAGCAATCACGCCTGGCTTGCCAGCCCACGTCTGTGTGAGCAGACAGGAAACCACAGCCACACATGAGCAGTGCAAATGGGCTAGGAATTTTTGAAAGTACAGATTGGAGGCTGTCCTCAGTGACTCAGTGAGGCTGAAAACACCCGGGGGACACACGGATCCCTCCTTTCATTTTCTCATTCAGTAAACCTGCGTGGAAACCCCTCCACTACCACAGTGTTCTGTGACCCTTGGTGGGGGGAAGAGGCCACCATGAGATAACAGGGCAAACCTGAGCCTCAGATTCCTTATTTGCAAGTCATCCCTGAGCTGCACCAATTGACGTGACATGCGTGGCACAGAACGATGTTCACACACACACATGTAATAGGGGCAGTGAGAGCGAGAGGAACTCCATCTCTGGGTTAAGGGGCTGCGGGTAAACTTCTCTTGCTCCTGGTATGTGCATGTGTTCAGTTGTGTTGCATGTTTCATATGTATGAGTATGTATATGCATCAGCTGTGTGCATGTGGTGGAGGCCAGAAGTGGGTGTCAGAGCACCAGGGACTGGGGCTACAGGCAGTTGTGGGTCACCGTGTGGGTGCTAGGAACTGAACCTGGTCCTCTGCAAGAGCAGTACGTGCTCTTAACCCCTGAGCCATCTCTCCAGCCCCAGCCACATTTACAATTAGAGCAACAAAACCATTTCTGGGGCTATGTGATGGAACCTTCTGGCTCTGTTGACGTTTCTTTCCTTCCTGAGGGAAAAGCAAGTTGATACTGAGCATATCAGAGACAATGGAATGGATCTTTTAGAGATCCACCATTTCTGGGGGTCACAGACTGTCCAGCTGAGGCCCCAGGGTGGCCAGTGGGTTACTAGCAATGTGTAATGTTTTTTTTTCTCCTCCAAAGTTAAGTTTTTCAGGTCTTTTGCAGGGCTAATGCAAATAAGAAGAGGAGCCTGGCATGGTGGCACATGCCTTTAGCTCCCGCACTCAGGAGGTAGAGGCAGGTAGATCTCAGTGACTTTGAGGCCAGCCTGATGCACATAGGAAGTTCCAGGCCAGCCAGAGTTACATAGTAAAATTCTGTCTTAAAAAATATCACAAGAAAGAAGAAAAAAGGAAGTGTGGTTGTAGCCCGGTGGCAGGTGCTCCCCAGCACGTGAGGTTTGGGGTATGACTCCCCAGCAGGGGAGGTTTGTTAGGTGTGACTCCCCAGCATGTGAGGTTTTAGGTGTGACTCCCCAGCATGTGAAGTCTTAGATGTGACTCCCCAACGTGAGGTTTTAGGTACGCTCCCCAGCATGGGAGGTTTTAGGTGTGACTCCCCAGCATGGGAGGTTTTAGGTGTGACTCCCCAGCATGGGAGGTTTTTTTTAGGTGTAACTCCCCAGCATGGGAGGTTTTAGGTGTGACTCCCAAACATTTGAGGTTCTAGGTATGATTCCCCAACATGTGAGGTTCTAGGTGTGACTCCCAGCATGGGAGGTTTTAGGTGTGACTCCCCAGCATGGGAGGTTTTTTTAGGTGTAACTCCCCAGCATGGGAGGTTTTAGGTGTGACTCCCCAACATTTGAGGTTCTAGGTATGATTCCCCATCATGTGAGGTTCTAGGTGTGACTCCCAGCATGGGAGGTCTTAGATGTGACTCCCCAGCATTTGCGGTTCTAGGTGTGACTCCCCAGCATGTGAGGTTTTAGGTGTGACTCCCCAGCACTGAATAAAAGGTTTTCGATTACAGTAAATAAACGGATGTTAGGCCATTATGACTTGATATTAAGAATGGGCAGTGGGTCAGAAATGATGTAATGTGCAATCCTGAGAGATCCCTGGGAAAACTTGGCTTGGGGAGGTACCCCAGGACCCACTAGTGGGTACCTCACAACAGCCAGTGTCCGTTTGCCCTGTGCACCCTAGACTTCTGAGGAGACGGTAGAATTACTTTTAAATTCTCAGCTATAAAATCCCAGAACAGAAACAACAACAACAACAACAAAAAAAAAACCAACAGTACCCTTCATCTCTCCCTCACGTCTCATACCATACGGAAAAAACCTGTGAAACAAAACCCAAAGATGACGTCAGGGTACGGCTGTCAGATGGGGCAATAAATACAGTATGTCTAGTTAAATTTGAATTTAAGATAAACAAAAGAAAAAATTTAGTACTGATTGCCTCTGCCAGTATTTGAAACATGCTCATAACCCTGCCCCCTCCAAAAAATTGTTTATTTAAAATTTAAATGAACCCAAGCTTTATTTCAGCCAGCTCCACAGGCCTGGGAAACACAGTCCTCATCTTTGGGTTCTGTGCCTTCAGTGTTCCAGAACTTGAGCCAAGTCAGAAGGGGCCTATAGGCTGCACACAGCTTTTGGCCTGGCGGAAGTGTGTGCCCTTCCCTGTGTCTTCTTGCAGTGGGTCTGACTACCACATTGGTGCGGCCAGGCCCATGGTGCGGTTCCCTGCTTAGGGAAGAATCTGGGTCCTGAGAAGGAAAGTGCCCAGCCCTGGAGTTCCCGGCCTCCAAGGCTGGATTTGTGTGTTTTGGGCTCTGTAGCTCTCAGCCCTGGCTGTACACTGAGTCCCCTGGGAGACCTGGAAAGTCTCTGCTCAGGCTGCACCTAAGCCAATGACAGCGTGTCTGGCTCCCAGCACCAGGCTGACCCAAGGCTCTCAGGTGGCACAGCCTGCAGCCGGGACTGTAATTCTGAGGAAGCCCTTCCCTCCCCCTCCCTCCTAGACATCCTCACTCTGAGGTGGAATTTCTTTAGATCTCATGTCCCCCGTTTATATTTGTGTCATGTCACGTACTGAGCCTGCCTCATCAATCAATACACCCCGGGACAGCATGCAGTTGAGGAAAACGACGCTCACATCTGCTAAGGTACACTGACATTCCAGCTGTCCTCTTCCCCCAGAACGTTGTAGGGGTCCCAAGGATGAAGCACAAAAGGTCTGGCTCCGAGTGGATCCCATCTTCCCTCTGCCCCGTGACTCGTCAGATTAAACAAACACCATGCCAAGGCCATAGCATCACAGGCTAGACAATCTGAAATATTTGGTTGCTTCAATATCATTTAAGTGGGGAAAAAAAAAGGACACAGAGCCTTGCAGCTACCTGGGAAAGGCCAGTCCCTGGGTGGCTCTTCACTTCTTGCTCTGATGTCATTCTGTAAGCTTCTTCCTCAGTCTGGCTATCCTGTGGGGCAAACAAAGGGCCACCCACCTGCTATGACAGTCCTGTGTTCTACCAACTGCTTATCTAGGTCTCAAGACATAATGGCCTCATTGACCTATTAGGGTTCAAACCCCATCTCTTGACTTGTGGCCATAGGCAGGAGGTGGGGTAGTAGTGACTGGCCAGATTGAAGAACCCCGGACTCCTCGGGTTATAGCTGTGAGGGTGGGTTGCTCTTTCTGAGGGAATATCTGGGTGTGGATACAGAAGCCCCAGCTGCAGTCGTGCCTGGGCCTTGCTGGCACCATGTACCTGACTGGAAAGGCTGCATGCCCTCTGCTGAGACAGAAGGCCCTAGATTATATGCTAGCTGCACTCATTTTCCTAAATTATATATCACAGCACACAGAAAACACATGTAAAACCAGTACATATGGGGCTCTCAAGCAGCTAAGAGCACCTGCTGCTCTTCCAGAGGACTCAGTTCTATTCCCAGTACCCACAGGGTAGCCCGCAAACATCTGTAACTCCACTTTCAGGGGATCCAGTGCCCTCTTCTGGCTTTCGTGGGCAGCAGCTGTGCAAGTGGCACACATACATATATACAGGCAAACACACACGTAAACATAAAAATAAGAAAATGTTTTAAAAGTACATACAAGCATATTTTAAATATATATTCAGCTCTTAGAATCACTCAAAGTACAGAGGGGTGTGTGTGTATGTGTGTATGTGTGTGTGTAACAACATGAAGATAGGTATGTGTATGTATGTATAAACAGCTATAGGCTTAAAAAAGCGTTCAGAAAGGAAGACCGTTTCTCCTTACCTGCTGGTCTGAGGACATGGGCAGGCCTTGAAAGCCATCTCTAAACCGTTGGCTTCCATGTTAGTCACTATTCCGTCTGCTGTAACAGAATACCTGAAGCTTTGCTGAGAAGTCTGTTTGGCATGCTGTGCAGGTTGAAAGAGCCGATAGGGCTGCCTTCCTGATCTGGCCTCTGGCAGCCCTCCCCCCCACCGGGAGCTGCCATCAGGGTGGCGGACACAAGCAGAAGAGTTCACCTAGTGAGACAGAAGCTGGAGGGAATCGGGGCTCAGGTTTGTTCCCTTACAACAACCCATCCTCACAGGGCAGAGTTGCTCCTCAGCTCAGCTCGCACCCTCGGGGACCAGCACATCCAGTAGCGTGCACTGAGCCCTGGCTCTCAGAATTTACGTTTCCTCTTAATCATCCAGGCCCTAGCTCTATTCACAGAAGACCCAGAGGACTTAGCAAACTAGAGTTGCCAGAAGCACACCTCACCCTGCCCACTGTCCACCTGCCACTTTGTGACACCTCAGCCTTGCACTGAACCTGCTAGAAGGAGCGCTTGACTCTCCCCACCTCTTGCTCTTCCAATCCCCTCTGTCAGCAGAGGCACCTCCCACTGCAGACGCTGGCATCCACACTTCCTCTTCCCTCCCCGTCTATCGTGTGCTCTGTCGTTTCTGCTCCCAGAGTTACTGTATTGAAGAGTCCTCAATCTAGACAAGACAGCTTGGATTCTGTGCCAAGTCGTGCCCCCTACACTGTATGTCTCAGCTCCCACCTTTGCCAAAAGGCAGTAGCAGCAATTCATACCTAGCAATCACAGTATTTAAATGAGATACATGAGTTCAGGTTAACCTGCCACACGGTAGGACCCCAATATTGGATTTCGGCTCTTTAGGTTGCTGTTAGGTTCTAGCTGGGGAAACAATAATGCCCAGATGTACAAATGTATGAAAACCTTGGAGAGCGAGAGAAAAAAGGACGAAGGAGGCAAAAAGTTGGACTTTTTGCATGAACCCCAGGACTTGGGAAACTAAGATGGAAGATCACAGGTTCAAGAACAGCCTGGTCAGGGAGTGAAAAAAGAGAAAGAAGAGAAGGCCCTTTTTTGTTTGTTTTTTCAAGACAGGGTTTCTATGTGTAACAGTCCTGGAACTAGCTCTGTAGGCTGGCCTCGAACTCACAGAGATCCGCCTACCTCTGCCTCTAGTGCTGGAGGCAAGTGCTACCACCACCCGGCCAAGAAGGCCCTTTTTAAAGCAATAGCAAAGACAGAGGCTCAGGTAGCATGCAATCCAGTCTGACCACCTGCAGAACTAAGGTCAGGGGGTCTGGGGGCCAGAGTCTGAGGTCACGGGAGGATCTGGGATGAGATCCGAGGGAGCTGAGGTCATTAGGTCTAAGTTAAGGAGTGGTGCCTGAAGTCTGGGATGACATCAGGAAGAGCTGGGGTCTGCAGTCTCATGGCTGAGATTACGGTGGGGAGTGCTATCTAAGATCCATGTTTTGAGGTTTGGGGGTTAAGAAGTGTGGAGTCAGAGGTCAACGGAACCCAGGGTCCAGAGTCTGAGGCCTGAAGTTGGAGTCTAGGGACACGGGTCTGAGGTCTGGGGTCCAGGGTGCCCGCGGGCCACCTGATGCTACTCCTCTGTCCCACAGAGAGCACCTTCGCAGACACACTGACACCCCTGCGCCTGGGCCAGGCCCGCCTCAGCGCCTGCCCTCCTCCTGGCAGCCACGACACCGCCAACTTCGACAACAATGAGCTGGAGAATAACCAGGTGGTGGCCAAGCTGGGTCACCTGGCTCTCGGCCGTCAGGACGCCGCCGTCCCGTGCGTGGTCCGCGATCGCGCGCGGCCCGCGTCGTCTCCCGCGCTGTTGGACGCGGAGCTGCGCTTCCATGCCACGCGCGGCCCCGACGTGAGCTTGTCCGCCGATCGCAGGCTGGCCTGCGCGTCCCGGCCCGACGGCGGCCGCACGCTGGTGTTCTCCGAGCGGCCACTGCGGCCGGGGGAGAGCCTGTGCGTGGAGGTGGGCCGGCCGGGACTGGCGGCACCCGCGGCTGTGGCCTTCGGCATCACGTCGTGCGATCCCGGCGCGCTGCGGCCATCCGAGCTGCCCGCCGACCCTGCCGCGCTGCTGGACCGCAAGGAATACTGGGTGGTGGCGCGCGCCGGGCCGGTCCCCAGCGGCGGCGACGCGCTCAGCTTCACCCTGCGGCCGGGCGGCGATGTACTGCTCGCCGTGAACGGGCGCCCACGGGGACGCCTGCTGTGCGTGGACACCTCGCAGGCGCTCTGGGCCTTCTTCGCGGTGCGTGGAGGAGCGGCAGGCCAGCTGCGCCTTCTGGGTGAGTGACCCAGGGTCCCCAACAAGAGCTCCCCCCAGCACCGGGCTGCTGTCGGGGCTTGGCTGGCCGGCCCATGGGTGTAGTTTTTATTTCCCTTATGATTAATATTATTAGGATTTTTAAAAGAAAATGAATAATGGCTATTAATTGTGAGAGAGAGGAGGGGAAGTCACTAGCATGTGCAAGAGAAGCGGCACCCCAACACGTCCAGAAACCGAAGGGAAAGCAGAGCCGTTCTGTTTTGAGATGATTCTTGCCTGTGCTGCCTGGTCAGCAAAGGGACAAGACACCCACCCACTGTATGTGAGACGCCGACAGGGACAGCTACACTGTGTGACATTTGCTGCAGTAGAGGGGGTAGCGAAGGGTCCAGAGAGCACAGTGCCATCCTCACAGCCCTGCCCAGAGCAGATACAGCTGCCTTGCCACCACGTTGCCCTGGATGCTCCCAGCGACCTATGAATCCCCATCCACACACAGGACAACAGGAAGGCAGAACTCACCATCCAAGGGTCACAGAGCCCTGGAGTGCTGGGCAGATATCATTCTCCTGGGTTCTCAGTATCCCGGGTGGGAGAGAGTGCTGTGTCCGAGATGAGGTTATCATAGGGATGAAATGATGAACTGCTCTTCACGCCCCTAGCTGGTGCCTGACGCAGAACTGTCATAGGTAGCTACAACCAGGGTGTCTGGAGGGCAGAAGAGGAGCAGGGTGCCTGTGGCTGTTGGCCAGGATTATTTTGCTTTTATTTTTGTTCTTTATTTTATTTTATTTTATTGATATTTATTGAGCTCTACATTTTTTCTCTGCTCCCCTCCTCCTTTCAATCCTCCCCCAAGGTCTCCCATGCTCCCAATTTACTCAGAAGATCTTGTATTTTTCTACTTTCTACTTCCCATGTAGATTAGATCTATGTAAGTCTCTCTTAGTGTCCACATTGTTGTCTAGGTTCTCTGGGATTGTGGTTTGTAGGCTGGCTTTCTTTGCTTTATGTTTAAAAACTACCTATGAGTGAGTACATGTGATAATTGTCTTTCTGTGTCTGGGTCACCTCACTCAAAATGATGTTTTCTAGCTCCATCCATTTTCTTGCAAAATTCAAGCTGTTGTTATTTTTTTCTGCTGTGTAGTACTCCATTGTGTAAATGTACCACATTTTCCTTATCCATTCTTCGATCGAGGGGCATTTAGGTTGTTTCCAGGTTTTGGCTATGACAAACAAAGCTGCTATGAACATAGCTGAGCACATGTCCTTGTGGCACGATTGAACATCCTTTGTATATATACCCAAAAGTGGTATTACTGGGTCTTGAGGAAGGTTGTTTCCTAATTTTCTGAGAAATCACCACACTGACATCCAAAGGGGCTGTTCCAGCTTGCATTCCCACAAGCAATGCAGGAGTGTTCTCTTTACCCCACAATCTCTCCAGCATAAGTTGTCATCAGTGTTTTTGATCTTGGCCATTCTTACAGGTGTAAGATGGAATCTCAGAGTTGTTTTGATTTGCATTCCTCTGATGACTAAGGATGTTAAACGTTTCCTTAAGTGTCTTTCAGCCATTTTAGATTCCTCTGTTGAGAGTTCTCTGTTTAGGTCTGTACTTCATTTTTTTAAATTGGATTATGTGATCTTTTGGTGTCCAATTTCTTGAGTTCTTTGTATATTTTGGAGATCAGACCTCTGTCTGATGTGGGGTTACTGAAGATCTTTTCCCATTCTGTAGGCTGTTGTTTTGTCTTGTTGACCGTGCCCTTTGCTTTACAGAAGCTTTTCAGTTTCAGGAGGTCCCGTTTATTAATTGTTTCTCTCAGTGTCTGTGCTGCTGGGGTTTAGGAAGTGGTTCCCTGTGCCAATGAGTTCAAGTGTACTTCCCACTTTCTCTTCTATAAAATTCAGTGTGGCTGGCTTTATGTTGAGGTCTTTGATCCATTTGGACTTGAATTTTGTGCATGGTGATAGATATGGGTCTATTTTCATTTTTCTACATGTTGATATCCAGTTATGCCAGCACCACTTGTTAAATATGCTTTCTTTTTTCCATTTGATATTTTTTTGTTTCTTTATCAAAGATCAGGTGTTCGAAGGTATGTGGATCAATATCCGGGTCTTCTATTCGGTTCCATTGGTCCTCCTGTCTGTTCTTATGGCAATACCAGGCTGTTTTCAGTACTGTAGCTCTGTAGTAGAGTTTAAAGTAAGGGATTGTGATACCTCCAAAAGTTCTTTTATTGCACAGGATTGTTTTGGCTATCCTGGGTTTTTTTGTTTTTTCTAATGAAGTTGAGTACCATTCTTTTGAGGTCTTTGAAGAATTTTGCTGGGATTTTGATAGGTATTATTTTTGTTCTTGTTGAATCTCCTAATATTTCAGCCTGAGACAAGTTGCCCAAGTTCCTGCTATGTTAGCTGACTTTCCATCAAGCGGAGTAAAGGAGGTTCACTATCTTCCCAAGGAGGGACAGATTTTCTGAATTAGCACTGAGCTTGGGCGGAAGGAATTAGTCACAGCCCAGGATCCTGTAGCTGTGACAAAACCCCATTCTAAGTGCCCCATGCAACAAAGGGTAGTGTAACTTGGAAGCGCAGGAGTCTGTCGGACAGATTCAGGAAAGCTAGGTCTAGACGATGCGTGCGCGCCATCAGGACAAGCCCTGTCCTGGCTCCTCTCTCAATGGCACAAACCTTCCCTTTCCCAACAGTTCTAATGTCAGTGTCAGGGTGGCCTTGCTTGGCTTGTGTGCCCTTCCTTGAGTCACAGTGGGATTGGAGAATGGAAGGTTCTCTGGACCTGACCTGGTATCCTAAGGCTATTTCTGAATTAGGAGTAAAGTTATAGCCATACCCCCGTGAATGCCCCAAGGTAGGGATGGCGGCTGGGCAGGCAAAACCACATCCACCACATTGATGGAACCCTGGACGGTCACTCTAATCTGCTTCCCAGACAGAAGGGCTGCAGAGAGGGCTGCAGAGGAATGAGGAGCAGGGACTGGCAGAGCCTGTGCCACCTGCACACCCCTAATGGAGTCTCTTCGGCTCCCAGGTACCCTGCAGTCCAGCCCTGAGACCACAACCCCATCGGGGTCCTTCAGTGGCTCCCAGGATGACAGTGATTCGGACATGACCTTCAGTGTCAACCAGTCTTCCTCGGCATCAGAGTCATCTCTGGGTAAGGAAATGTAAACCTCCCCGGGAGGGCACAAGGGTTCTTGATGGCGTGGGTTCTTTGGCTGTGCCAGTGGCCTTGGCCTCTGCTTGCTGAGCAGGTCTGCTGTGTTTTCCATTGCATCTGCTCCTTCCTTCCTTCTGGTGTGCTGAGTGGGAGCATAAATATGGAGGTTCAGAGGCCCAATGGCTGCTGAGGAAGCCAGTTTACCTTTGTGCTTTTGGGGACAGCAATATCAAAAATGTGTAAAACTGAAGAGGTAGACGAAGATGGGACTCTCCACACTGTGCCCCGTTTCTACCGTGGGAACACCGCGTTCTTGGGGTTTCCCAGCAGAACCCCCCTGAGAGCCATGTCACTAATGATGTCCTACCTTCCTTCTGGCAGTGACCGCCCCCAGCTCCCCGCTGAGCCCCCCAGTGTCCCCAGTATTCTCTGCACCTGAACCAGTGGGCAGCAGGAACGGAGAGTGTACAGTGTGCTTCGACAGCGAGGTGGACACGGTCATCTATACGTGTGGACACATGTGTCTCTGCCACAGCTGCGGCCTGCGGCTCCGAAGGCAGGCACGGGCCTGCTGCCCCATCTGCCGGCGGCCCATCAAGGATGTCATCAAGATCTACAGGCCGTAGCGGTGCCGCTGCCGCTGCCTCGGCCAAGGCAAGGTCACCTTTCGGAAGCCCCTGTCAGGTGGGCGACACCATGGCTACCAGGGAGCCCAAAGTCAGAAGCCATCTCTCATCTGCCACTCCGCAGTGATGAGCAAGGCAGGACAGGTGTGGTGATGAGGCCCTGGGGGCCAGAGCCTAGGCAGGCATTGCTTCTGGCTCAGACACACGCTGCCCCCAAAAGCCTGTCCCAAGATTCAGCTCAGGAACTGCCTGGCAGATCACCTGCCTCTTGGTGACCTTCCGCTGGGAAAGGGTGCCCTCTGTCTGTGCAATGCTTCTTCGGGGTTGGGTTGAGTGTGTGTGTCGGGGTGGGGTGGGGGAGACAGCACAGGGAATGAGTGTGTGCGAACGGGTGAGGGCGTGTGTGCGGGTGTTCTGTGCTGGGATCTGTCGTCTCCCAGAGGGTATTTAACACTAAGGGATGTGCAATCCGGGCCCAGATGTTAATATGATGGTTGTCCACTTTCTGGGGGTGTGGGTTTCTGCAACGAGCTAGCTTTGAACACATGAGGCCTGAACCTACCTACACAGAACTCCTTCGACGGTATAGAAAGAGGCACTCACATTTCCTAAGGGAAAGCAAAAATAACTTCACTGTTTACAGCTCCCAGAAACAGCTCTTGCTGAGGGGGAACGTGGGCGGGGACAGAAGAGCACAGGCGGCATTCAACCGCCTTCCCGTGGCGGCTGAGGACAGGTGCCCCAAGCCCTAGCATCCTGGATTCCTTCATCCCCAGCCAGTAGAACAGTAAGCGCCTCGCCTCTCGGCCCCGTCCCTACATGCCATGGAGTTTTATAATGCCCCTGCTGTTCTCTGGGGCGACTCCGTAACTCCGGTGGTAGAATTAAGGAGAGCTGTGGGCATGTCCCAGCCATCAGCTGGCAGAAGCCAGAAGACCTAGACTCCCTATCTGGAGCGTGTCCTGATCTCTCGTTTTCCTCTTGACTATTAAGGTGTTAACTAATACACTTGTTAGATACTTGTGAAGAGCTGACTGAGATGCTCCCCACTCCTGGACCTGTTTGCTGACATTTCCCAGGACCCTGGCCCTGGCCCTGGTCCCCTCTCACTGGGCCAGATCTGTTCCTGTAGGCTCCCAGACCTTGCCATTGCTGATGTTCTAGCCAGGCGTGCCCCTCCCTTCTGAAGAGCCGCCGTTCCAGCATTCCATCTGCCCGCTGGGAGCTGTACCTTTAGAAGGGTTCCTTGGCCCCTCTGTTTCTTGGTTCCTACTTGGAAGCCTGGTGCCAGGCACTCGGGAGACCCACATGTTCTGAGAAAGCTTGAGGCAGCTTGTGAGGAGCAGCTTTTTTTCCTCACAGCTGGCCATCTCTTGCCGTGAGGGAGGAAGGGGGAAAAGAAACATTTAAGAAGTGAGGCTCATGGGACAGGCTTTGACAGGAGCCATGGACCACCTGACAGAGGCCCAAGCCGCAGTCAGTGTGACTGGGTGGTGGAGCTCCTGGCCTGCGTTGCTTCTCTGTTTGGGAGGGTCTGGATCTGACTCAGTCACAGCTTCCCCATTCCTGTCCCCAGCAAGAACCTCTGGCTTTTCCCTTAGGGACTGCAGGCCGCATGTTCACCCTTTCTCTTTGTCCTTTTGCAGTTGTTTTTTTGAGAAAGGGTTTCTCTGTGTATTCCTGGCTGTCCTGGAACTCTTTCTGTACATCAGGCTGGCCTCAAACTCATAGAAATCTGCCTGCCTCTGCCTACAGGGTGTTGGAACTAAGGGCGCGCACCATGCCTATCTGGATGCAGTTAAATGGTTTAAAGAGCTACAGGAACCCCTGTCTGCCTGGGTTAGAGTCGGAGAAGCAGGCACATTGGGTACCCAGCTCAATTTATGCAGCCAAGTTTTTGGCTTCTCCATGTGCTGGGCATGGGCAGAGTCACCTCATCACCAGTGGTGGTGACTTGGTTTCCAGGCAGCCATGGCCCTGTCTGATCGTAGTCTCTAACTGCCCAGTCTCGTGGCCTTGGAGAGTCACTTCCCCTTTGCCTCTTGCTCTCCCAGATAGACCCTGGTGTTGCAGCAGGGGTCACCCACGGCCACTACCAGGAAATGAGCAGCTGAGGTCCTAGAGCCAGGGGTGGACCAGGTATGCTCCTGGTGACCTCTACCAGGGCAGAAAGGCTTCACAGGCCTGTTTAGCCCGCTCTGCAGCTGCTAGAAATAGCTGCCGTGTTTCCCACAGAGCAAAGTGGGCTGCTTCTGTTCTAAAAGCCGGGCATTTGCCAGGGCTCTGAAAAGATGGAGCCAGGCCCTAGAGGCAGTGTGTGTGTCTCATCTCAACAAGGAGAAGGGGAGCAAGGAGTCCGTGACTGTCCTTCCCACCTCTTCCATGCCTGCACACTGAGTTAGAGAGACACCTTTGGCAGGACCCTGCATACAGGTTTCAGTGCCATCCCGAGTCCCATCTGAGACCTGACTAATTAGAAGGCATACCGTCTTATGGGGAACTGTGAAAACCACACTCACCATAGCCCTAGGATACTGGGATGCAGCTTCTAGGTCCAAGACCTTCAGCTTCAGGAAATGGGTACTCAGGATCTAGGAAACACAGTATTGTCCTCATTTGGTGGGGGAGATGTGAGATCCTGTGAGGACCTTAAGGCTCACACAACAGGAAGTGGCATGGCCAGAATCCCAGCCCCCCCCCCCCCCCCGCCGCATCTAGTCCTGGCCTGCCTGCCTCACTCCTCAGGAAGCTCAATACTGCCCAAGTCTTCTTTCCCTCAATTCCTCAATTCACCTGGAAAGCCTGGCTTCCGCATCTGTGTAGAAGGTTCTGGGCCACAGTCCCTCTGCTGCCCACTCCCTAGAGGGGACAAGTGTCCTCTAAGGCCCGTGTATTTGCTGCCCTTCTGCACTGGAGTGTCACATGGGGCTGCTCTGGAGAGGGACCTTAGGCCACCCCTTTCTGGGATCTTGTGGCCACACCCCTCTCGGGTAGCACCCTGACCCCTTTTTCCAGGCTCACTGCCCATTTTGTGCCCTGTGAGCCTCAAAAGCCAAGAGTATGATGGGGGGAGGCCAGGTGACAACCCCTCATTCGTGGCAGCCGTATCCTGTCCACTAGAACTTCCTGGAAAATGGTTGTTTCCCAAGCAACGTGGACTTCTCCACTTCCTGCATCCTCGGCGCCGTCTTGGGGTTGGCTTCTTGGGCAGCTGTCCTGCAGGGGCTGTGACACGGGTTTTCACTTGTTCAACATCCGCTCACCAGTGTGGCTCATGATGAGGACATGAGGTTGAGAACCGGGGCCAGAGGCTGAACCTGTGAGCAGCTCTTAGACCAGAGGCCGGAGGCCAGGTTAGAAACTGATCTCTCGTTCTGGAGTTGCATCCTGTGCTAGTACATAGTAGGTGCTCAGGAAAAGACTGCAGATGAGTTCAGGGGCCAGGTTATGCATAGTCAGGAGTTTGGTGAAGTAGCATCACATGCATATGGACACAAAGTCATTCAACAGATGTTTGCTGAGTACCTCAGGATGTGAGCAGCTGTGTGGAGGGAACAGAGAGGGTTTGCCCAGCCCTGATGCCAGAATGGTGCCATCAACCAGGTAAGACAGGGCAGAACACGTGGGCTTTCTTGACCATTCTGTTGCCTTGGGTCCATTTAGTTACAATGCCCACAAAGCTTCCCACACCCGCATTAGGTATGTGGGGGTCCCTTGTGGTAAGTGAGCTCTTGCCAGACAGCAGGACCCCACCAGTCAATGGCCACTTTCAGGTTCTACAAGGAGTCTCTGGGGAGATATTTTCCAGCCACTTCCAGGAGCTGGGAGCCACAGGAGCCCCAAGTCCCAGCTGAGAGAGGCATTGTGCAGCCTAGGAGCCTGGGAAGCAGAAAACTGCACTGCACCCTCCATCCCGCCCTGGCTGGGGCCATGGCTCAGGAACACACAGCCTCCCGGCTCTTCTCAGTACTTCAGTGTCTCACCCGGGTCCCTAATGGAACTGCCCATGCGACAATCTGTCTGTGCCTTATGGAGGTGTGTGTGCGTGCACTTTTTACCCTTTACAATGCAACCCTTCAAAGTGGACAAGAAGCTAGCAGATGTGGTAGGGCTCCAGATGCTGGCGGGGAGTCCCCGAGACCCTCCTGTGGTTTGCTGGTGGACTGATAATGTTCATCCCCACCCCACTCCCACTCCTGTGTACAGACCCCCTGAGACATGTCTGTCCTTTCTGATTCAATACTGTGACTCTCCAGCCCTGTCTAATCTTTGGGGAACTGTACTAAAGGCTTGAGAGCTTGGGGAGTGAGCCGGGAAGGGTTTGCGCTGATCTTTGTGTGTTGTGTGTTCTGATATTTGTCTGTTTTTATCTGTTTTGTATTAACATAACTTTCCTGTTTGAAAAACAAATACAACTCTGGCTTGATTTAAAAAAAAAAAAAGTCTCATCAGATTTTTTTTTAATTGTGCTGAATGTTGTATTGGTGAGTGGAGGGAGGGCTCCAAATCCTGCCAGCCTTTAAAACAGGTGAGGTCACATCTGAAGAACCTCGACGGTCCTTAGTCCTTGCACCATGTCACTACACAGTTGCAAAACTGCTGCAAAGAAATCCTTTCATTAAGGGTGAGCACTGATCGTGGCGATGTTAGCAGCAGTATTGGTTAGCGTGGCAGGAAGCCAAGAGCCCGAAGTGTGCAGCGATCGGGTGCTTCCTGAACTCTGGAAGTATCAAACTGCCCAAGGTGGGAAGAACAGAACACAGCCTCTGCCCCTGAGTCGATTCCTCTGCATCCTGTGCTCCTTTGTTCTCCCTCCCTCCCCAGCTGTGTTCTCCAAACCCAATGACTGCTCAGCCTGCATCCTGCCCTCCATCATCCCTTAGGGGACCAACCTGTGCGGCATCCCTTCCTGAACCAATCCCCGACACCAGGGGATTGGCTAGACCTAGGACTTGCCTTGGCCTTTTCCTGGGAATATTAGAGCAGCCTGGACAGACAAACTGACAGACGTCTCTGTAGGAATGGCTGACTGAGCCATGAGATGGTACCAGGAAGCTGTCATGTGAAGCCAGGGCAGCCTGACTCTGGTACCTTGGTTAGGCCTCTGCACATTGAGAGCCTTGATTTCAGGGTGGGTGTGACTGCTGTTGTGGTCGTGCTTGGAGATGCTCTGGGCACTAGTGTCCAGCACTCCCAACAGGCAACAAATGTTAGGCTTTACAGCACAGGAATGTGTTAATGTTAACAAGACTCGGGACGGAAGCTTGGAGGACCAAAGCCAGTTCAAGGCCACCCTGATCACATAACAAGTTCCAGGTTGGGGTGGGAGGCAGTCTAAAATCACACACACAGGCTGACCTGTATGGATGTGAGGAAGCCATGCATCACAACCAGCACAGAGAAGTAGTCAGAGTGGGCTGCCCTGAGCTCATGGTGACTCCCTGCCAGATCCACATCTTTTTCCTCTCCTCTCCTCTCCTCTCCTCTCCTCTCCTCTCCTCTCCTCTCCTCTCCTCTCCTCCCCTCCCCTCCCCTCCCTTCCCCTCCTTTCCCCTCCCCTCTCCTCTCCTTGCCCCTCCTCTCCCCTCCCCTTCCCTCCCCTCCCCTTCTCTCCCCTCGCTTCCATCTCACTATGCAGACCAGACTGGTCTCAAATTCAGAGATCCACCTGTCTCTGCCTCCCAAGTGCTGAGATTAAAGGCGTGCTCCACCACTGCCCAGCTGGTTCTAACCAGTTATAACAAGCAGATATGATTTCATTAAAGCTTGAGGTTAGAATGAAAATTACCTCTCCGTTCTGCAAAACCCACAAAGAGTGGCTGACCCCAGCTGGAATTTGTTGGAATTTGCCTGGAATTCTCAGGCAGCTGGTGTGAGTTTAGGATCAGCAGTTAGTCATGGTGAGATAAGGCCAGGTTGACTGGCTTGCTTGGGCTTCCTATAGTCCAGGGTTTCAGGCCCAGGTGACCGGGGTGGGCTTGAGGCAGCCCCAGGAATGCAAGTGGGAAGGTGAGGGGAGCCTCAGCCTGTCAGAACATCCCAGCTGGACCACTGCGTTAGGAACAATGGGGAAAGAGAAATGTGGCACCAGCCTTTGGTTAGCCTTAGCTGTGGAAACCACCATATCCACAGGATGTCTATAAGGCCTCTTAGAAGTTCCCACATACAGAGGAAGAGACCAAGGACTCCCCAGAGGAAGCAATAGATCCTGTCAAAACAGAACTGTTCACAGTTGTGTTTGTTCTCCTTTCAGAACCCAGGCCCCTCCCTTTCCCCATGATACCATTTGTTTCTTAGGCACTGGGGGATATTTTCATGAATATTATCTAATAACTAGGACTTTTTTAATTAAAAAATTGTTACATTAACCTGGGTTCTTTGGACCTGGAATACATTGTGAGATCTTGTAAAAATAAATGGATAGAGATAGATAGATAGATAGATAGATAGATAGATAGATAGATAGATGATAGATAGATGATAGATGAATGGAGGGAGAGAATGGGAAGGAAAGCCAACTTAAGAGCAAAAGGAGGGGGGGAATTCTTGATTGAACACGTTGAACCTGTTGGTTCTAGCTGCTTCCAGGACAGCTGGACCCAGGAACTCGTTATACAACTGCCTGTTTCTCTAGTCTTCTTTCTTCTAGGTTAGTGTCATGCTAGGCAGGTTTGCCCGTGGCAATTAAGGTGGCCCCATGGCACCTAACATGTCATGCCAACTAGTAAACGTGTTAGAAATCTGTCCTATTGTGGAGACAAAAACCTGTCCAAAGCAATTGAAGGGAGGGATGGTTGGCTTTAGCTCACGGTTTCTGGTGATGAAGACGCTATGGAGGTAGGAGCAAGAGAGGGCCGGTCATAACCAGCTCTGCAGTCAGGAAGTAGAGAACGGTGAATGCAGGTGCATGACTTGCTCTCTCCTTTTTTATTCTGGCAGGTAGGGTGGAACTTCCCACCTCAATTCTCCTAATTAAAAAACTCATAGACACAGCCAAAGATTTGTCTCCAAAGCGATTCTACACCCTTTCAAGTTGAAAGTCAGTATTAACCATCCCAAATTCACTCCTGTCTATTTGATACCCAAGTAGAACATTTTTAAGCCTCAGTCTTCAGCCCTTCTTCCTGTATGCACATGGACATCTCATAACACACATTCAGTCCAACTTCAGAAGTCTCTATGGTCTTTAATGGTCCCTTTGTTTGTCCGGGCCACCCAACTAGCTTACACCGAAATAACCTCACAGAAATAACCTCACAGAAATTGTATTATTTAAACACTACCTGGCCCATTAGCTCTAACTTTGTATAGGATAATTCTTACATCTTAATTTAACCCATTTCTATTAATCTGTGTATTGCCACATGCCTGTGGCTTTCCGGCAAGATTCTAACCAGCGTCTGTCTTAGGAAGGAGATCCATGGCATCTGCCGCTCTGCCCTTCTTCCCAGCATTCATTTCTGTCTACTCCACCTACCTAAATTTTGTCCTATCAACTAGGCCAAGGCAGGTTTCTTTATTCATTATCCAATGAAAGCAACACACAAACAGAAGGAACTCCTACACCCGTACAATGCTATTTAAAAGCCGAAATCTCATTTGAGACTTAAGGTAATCACTTCACTATGAGCACCTATAAAATAAGTAAATTAAACAAATAAATAGAAACACATTGCATATTCCAACACACAATGGAACAAAATAGACATTCCTGCTTCAAAAGGGAAAATTGAGACATAAGAAGGAATAACTGAAAGACAAAAACCTATCAGAGCAAACACCAAATCCTGAAGCTCCACCTCTGTCATCTGGGACACATGATGGAACCATCTGAACTCCAAAGGGGTTAGGTAGACACGCTTCCAGCTTTGCTCCTTGCAGTATGCATACCTTTCCTTTTGAACTGTCTCTACTCCATGTCTTCAGCTTTCTTCAGTGGACAGTCCATGGTTCTAGCATCTCAAGTATCCTGGGGTCTCCACTGTAGCTTAGGCTTCACCTTCAGAGCATCATGCAAAGTCTTCTTTGCAGGGACTCCAACCCTAACACACATTATCTAGTCTCAAAGCTCTCTGGAACCCCAGTACAGGACTCTATGACCCCCCACAATCTTAAATCTTCCCTGTATGCAAAACCATGTGAATGCTGCTGCCAAACTCTGCCACTAGCTGGGGATGGAGCTGTTATAGAAAGGCTACAACTGGAAAATTCCAAACTTGTGCAAAAGCTTGGGGGGAAAAAGAAAAGAAAATATAGCCAGCAGGGCAATGCCTCTGGTAGGATTAGACAGAAAAGAGGAGATGATGTGGGATGTCCTTCTGTATATGACAGAAAAGGGAAGATATGTGAGATGCCCTTCTGTATATGTGTTGCTTTTATTGGTTGATGAATAAAGCTGTCTCAGTCGGTGACTTAGCAGAGTAAAGCCAGGCAGGAAATCTGAATGGGGGTGGCAGAGTCAAGGAGGCACCATATAGCTGCCTGAAGGATTCAAGATCATTGCGGTAAACCACAGCCTCGTGGTGATACATAGATTGATAGAAATAAGTTAATTTAAGATGTAAGAATGAGCTAGGAATATGTCTGAGTCATTGGTCAAACAGTGTTGTAATTAATATAGTTTCTGTGTGATTATTCAGGTCTGGGCAGCTGGGAAGCAAAAGCTCAGGCTCCGTGTACATCCTGTTTGCATGCTGCCCCTGGGCATCTCTGTGGGCATTTGCTTTCCAGGAGCAGGATTCCCCTTCAGCATACTCAGGTAGGTAGGCTTTGCCCTCTTAAATGAAGTTACATTTCACAGTGTAGAACATTTGGTGGTGAGGTCTAGCCATCAGGACACTTTTTCTATTATCCTGGCACAGCCGGAAGTTTCTTTAATAGTTACAGCCCCTTCTGCAGTACACACCTAAGCTGCAACTTTAAACTTACCCAAGATCTTTTCTTCAACAAACTGAAATTTTAACTGTCTTTCCTACCCCTGTTGCTCTTTTTCCCCGACTGTAGACCTGCATAAGAGTGCTGAGCAATAACCCCTCCACAGCCTGAGTGCTTCCCTGCTTTGGAACTGCCTTCACCAAACAAATGACTCTTGTATTCAGATTCACTCAAGTCCCTCTCAGTGTATAGAGATGATACAACCAGACTCTTTGTCAAACAATCACACAAATGACCTCTAGCCCAGTTGTCAATAAAAGCCATGTTCCTCATGAGCAGGGCCTCCACTGCCTCCAAACTCTCACGGGAACAGCCCATGGAGTTCTGCTGACAGCACCCAAGGGCTTTCTAGATCAAAGTCCCAAATGCTTCCATGCTGTTCCTACAGAACACTTCCAAAGGCCGAAGAGCCGCACGGTCAGGTTCTTTACAGCAACAACCCCACTTCTGAGCACCAGTGTCTCACTTCTGTGACAAAAGACTTGACAAGGGAAAGGAAGGGGGTGTTGTTTTGGTTTATAGTTCCAGGTGACACAGCCCATTGTGTCAGGGACAGGATGGTGACAGGATCAGGAGGCGACTAGCCAGCCTGAGTCCACATCAGAAAGCAGGAAGAAATGAATGCTGGGACTCAGCCCGCTTTCCTCTCTTTATTCGGTGTGTCAGTTAGGGTCTTCCCACGTCAGCGGCTAATCTCTCTCGCTGGTGTATCTGGAGTGTTATCTCCGGTGTAATTCTAGATCAAGTTGGCAGTTAATATTAACCATCGCAGTGACTCTATAGAAGTTTCTGGATAAATCTCAAAGTGTTTTTTTTCCCCTCTTCGATCCAAAGGACCAAAAGCCCAGTCCCTGAGCCAGTCTCTGTCACATGCCCTCACCTGACACAAAGCCAGGGTTCTTTCTCTCTAAAGCTCACCTCCCAGGAGGGGCAAGCAGACCCAGAAACAGACCAGTTTGAACCAGCATGCTACTGAGGCTGAGGGACAGGTCCATCCAGATACAAAGGCCATGGATCATTTAGTGACATGCTGGTTGTTGTTGGTAACTTGACACAAGCCAGAGCCATCTCTAAGGAGGGAGCTGCAATTGAGAAAATGCCTCCAGCAGGTTGGCCTATAAGCAAATATTTGGGACATTTTCCTGATTAATGACTGACAGGGAGGGGTTCAGCCCACTGTGAGCAGCGCCACCCCTGGACGGGTGGTTTTAGAGTGTATAAAAAAACCAGGCTGGGGGCTGGAGAGATGGCTCAGTGGTTAAGAGCACTGACTGCTCTTCCAAAGGCCCTGAGTTCAATTCCCAGCAACCACATGGTGGCTCACAACCATCTGAAATGAGGTCTGGTGTCCTCTTATGGCCTGCAGGCATACAATGTAGACAGAATATTGTATACAGAATAAATAAATAAATATTAAAAAAAAAAAAAAGAAACCAGGCTGAGCGAGCCATGGGAGGAAGCCAGTCAGCAGTGTTCCTTCATTGTCTCTGGTTCAGTTCCTTCCTCCAGGTTTCTGCTTTGATTTCCTGCTCCAATTCCCCTTCATGGCGGACTGTGCACTGTAAGATGAAATAAACCCATTCCTCCCAAGCTGTGTTTGGTCCCAGTGGCTTTATCACAGCAATACAAAAAAGAACTCATCAGTGTCCCCCCTTTCTCCCCATCTTGCACACTTCTCCCCACCCACTCCTATTGATGTGAGAGTCCAGCCCCCAGCCCCACCTCCTGCAGCCAGAAGCTGAGTCTACCTCAAGTTTGCCCGTAATATGTGCATACAAGTTTTTCTTTCCCTCACTCCTGGAGTCCTGCACACGGAGCTAATAATAAGGGGTCATTTAGTGAGCACTTTCTGCAAGTGAAAGACTTTCATTTCACCCACAGGACCTCACAGGATCTCTAGAGCAGGCTTCACCACTGCTTGCATTTGACAGACAGGGTAGCTCTATGCCTTACTGGGCATCCCAAAGGTTTGTCCTCTGGCGGCGTAATTATGCCCTGGGGTCTATCCAAGACATCTTATCACACCCCCCCCACGAAGTGTTCTCACCTGTAGTGCAGAGGAAGGAGAGGAGGCTCCTGGAGGGCAGGAACTGTAGGAGAACTCTGAGGTGGGGTTTAAACAGGCTGCCTCTTTCCCTGAAGCCCAGCTGGCCGGTGGGTAAATCTCGGTAGAGAAGAAGGGAGAGGAGAGGGAGAGAGGAAAAAAAGGGAAAAAGAACAAAAGCATCCCGACCAGTCTGGAATACAGATGGGCAAAGAGCAGCAGCGGGCCGTGTGTGGACCGCAGGGTACCATTGTACCCTCCCAGAGCCAGGGTCTCCTCACCTAGGTTTCCTACAGTTCAGCCTGCTCCTGGAAGTTGTTTTGGCTTCTATATGGGGTGTGGAAAATAGAGCATTTTCAGACATCTAGTTCTGGGAATAGCATCTGACCATAGCTATTAAATGCACACAGAGAGAAGTTTCCAGGAATCTGAGGGAGGAGGCAGCAGCCATGGTTCCCTTTCTCTTCCTGCTGTCCCAGATATGGCCTGCCTAGGCCTAGACATCTTTCCCCAGACTCTGGCTGAGGCCCTTTCCTGCAACCCCAGCTGCTCGGGCAACACAGGACCAGCTCTGGAGTTGCTAGTCAGACCTGAAACCCATACACCTGCTCTACCTGGCGAGAGACCTCTTCAGGGGTCTCAAAACCACTCTGCGTGTGACTGCATTCTGGAGCCGTTCATGAAGGGAAGACTCCTCACTAAAGTCCATCTTCCCATCTTCTCACCTCTGGGTGGGCATGCAGCCTAAGCTCTTGGTATCCCGGCTAGCGCATGTGCTCTGAGGATCTGATGGCATCCAGTATGGTGGATGAGGGAGCATGGACACACACATGGGCCCCTGTCAGTTTCTGGGTGAGACTCTGGACAAGTTACTTCCCTCTCTGAGCCTCCTGGATCTCTGAGGAGGGAGGGGCATCCACCACCTTGTGTGTTACGTCATGGTGACGTCATATGGTCAGTGCCAAGTACAGGGCTCTATTTTATCCGGCTTTCCTTTCTATGGTTTCAGTTACCCATGGTCAGCGTTGGTCTGAATACCAAATGGGACACTGTGGTAATAAATAGCCCATACGTTTAAACTGTACATTCTTCTGAGTGTCCACAGTGTATAGGCTACCCAGCTTGTCATCACTGCGAAGTGAACTCGCTAGCCCGAGCCACTGTCCGTTTAGGTCAGGACTCAGACTGAGTAAATCTTACATACTTCATAATTTCCCATAGTGGGAGCAGTTAGGTGAAGGCTATGCCGGGACAGGAACCTTGGAGGGCGAGTGGCTGCTGTCCCCGATGCTGCAGGATCGGACAAAAGGGTTCCGCAGTACATGTGCTTAGATACGCATCCCTGGGGCTGTGGGTAGGTCGGTAGGTCAGAAGATGTCTCTTGTGGATAAAGGCCACTAGAGGGTTGCTTGCTCACCCAACCTTCTGCCAACAACTAGGCTGCTGGGTTTCCCTTCAGCTAGCTCTATGGCAGGATTATGTGCAGCTCCGCTCCTAGCGGAGTCGGCCACACGGTGGAGCTATTGCGTTCCATCCCACCACCACCAAATGAAGTCCCTGAATTTAGCGCAGCTCCTTGCCACAAGGAATGAAAACGGGGTGCTGAGACAGGGGCTTACCAGGCCTGCATCTGAGCTTGCCATGGCCCTGTGCCCCATGTTTATTTTGGCTCCTGGTCAAGAATGCTGGTCCAGGCTTGGGAGGCTGACCTTCTGACTCCAGAGGGAAAGTCACACTTTTGCTCAACTCCCAGGAGCAGTTCTGCATTCCAGGAGAGGCGTGGGAATGGCCAGGCCTTCCCCAGTGAAGGCAATGGAACTGCCTGGGCCCCAGTCGTTGCTTCCAGCCTCTGCACTGCCCTCGGGGATAGCCAGCCCACCGCAGCGGAGAGGAGATGCCCCCCCCACGGGGGGAGGGGGAAGGCGGTTCTAAACCAACACAGGACAGACATCAGAAGTCGCTAGAAGGGAACCATCCAGACACTTCGCTTGCTCGCTCTCACTCTCCTCCCTCTCAGTGCCGATCTTGCCTCCACATGGGCCCCATTTGGTTATCCCCTGGCAAGGGATGCCTTTCCACAGGTGCGTTGTTTTAGCTGATGTGGAGGCTGTACAGGTACCGGCACTTGCAGGGAGACTCCCCTGGGACTTCAAGAAAAGCCAGGCACTGGAGGCAGGGCGGCTGTTGGCCAGCAGAGAGACCATCCTGAGTCCTGCCGGCAGAAAGGGGATGCCAGGCCAAGGAGCAGAGGGCAGCAGGTTGGCGCGCCGCTGGGGCTGGGGCAGTAGTCCAAGTTGACATTCTCCTGCCTGGTTCACCAGGCTCTTATCCAAGACGTCCCCAGATGCCATTCCCTGATAGCGCTTGAACAGGCTTCCTCCATGGGGCTACACAAGGTTCCTCCTCAGGGACAACCCGCATGAACCTGAAGTTGAAAGGGGCTTTAAGCAATTGGAAGGAACCGGCCCTTTCTTTTCAGAAGATGAGGCATTATCGCCCTCTTGCGGTCATGATGAGATATGGCATCTCCTCTGGCTCGCATAAAAAGTTGGCTCTCCAATCAAATCCACTCCGTACAGCACACCCTCCAGGTAACACCCAGCAACCAGGAAAATGAAAACCTGTGACTGACTTTGCAGGTCTGTGTTAACACGAGATGGGAATGTCAAGGTGACATTGGGGCTGGTTTTGGATGGCCTAGCGCTGGCCTGGGAGCTTACTGGAGGAGCTGATACCAATACAGGGTCCCAGGATTGCCATACCCTGAGGGACCAGCAAGTGGTGCTGTGTCAGGTCGTGGTCGTCGTCGTCGTCCCCGTCCGTGTCGTGTCCCCCACCCTTACCCTCCCCACCCCCCACCCCCGTCTCTGGCTCACTTTAATTCACCCAGACAACCTATGCCAGGAACCATGAAGAAAGACAGTGGAAAACAAGGGCACAGATAGTCATGATAAGGATGCTAAAACCTTAACTTTGGCTATGGGAACATGAATGTCCCAGAATTTGAGGAACTGGTGACCCAGTGACTCAAAGGTCTGCCTTGAGTGTGTGGCAAGTCTCTGGTGACAAAGTAAACTATTTTTCAAGGTGGCAATTGAAGCCCAGGATGTATGGCTTGAACGGTGACCTCTGCACATCCCGGGAATGGGGCTGCAAAATACTGAGTCAGGCTGGATGGCAGCAGCATTGGCAGTGCCAGCCTGCTCTCTCGGGGACACAGTGGCCCTCGGGCAGATTGGCCAAGGACCCCTCCTCCAACTATACAGTGGCAGGTCTGAGATTCACTCTTGTGGGGCTAGCTTTGGTATGCTGTCACAAAAGCATCTGTGCAATATAATGTAATTAAAATAAATATTGTATTAATCAGAAAACAAAATAAAATAGATAAATAGAGGCTGGAGGTATAGCTTGGGGGGAGGGAATACGTGTTCTCAGCACACTGGAATACCCGAGTTCAATCCCCAGAATTGCAGCAATACAATAAAGAAATGTGTTTCTCATGGGGAGAAAGCTAAAGGCAGGTCAGCAAGATGGCTCAGCAGGTAAAGGTACTCGCTACCAAGGCTGAAAACCCGGGCTCGATTCCTGAAACTGCACGGTAGAGGTAGAGATCTGACTCCTGCAAGCTGTCCTCTGACCTCTATGTGATGTGTGCAAGTACATCTCACACACACACACACACACACACACACACACACACACACACACACCACACCACACACACACCACACTACACACATGCCACACACACATGCCACACACACATGCCACACACACATACATACCACACACACCACACACACCACACTACACACACACCACACTACACACATGCCACACACACATGCCACACACACACCACACACACATACATACCACACACAACACACACAACACACACAACACAAACACACGCCACACATACACCACACTACACACACGCCACACACACATGCCACACACACACCACACACACATACATACCACACACACCACACACACCAACTACACACATGCCACACACACACCACACACACATACATACCACACAGACCACACACACACACCACACCGCACACCACAACCACACCACACTACACACACCACACACACATACCACACATACACAACACACTACACACATGCCACACACACATACCATACACACACCACACACACCACATATACACACAAACACACACACGTAATAATGCTAAGGTATTTACTGACCTGTTAACAAAGGTGGTCTTGATAGAGGAACAGTGAAAGTAAGTGAGGAGAAATTTTATTTTCTTCGTTTGTTTTTCTGCATGAACATAGCAACACATTTGTAATTGTATATGGATCAAATACTATTGTCATAATATGAAAATTATGATTACTTAATTCAGGAATTTTTAGGCAGGGACATAAAGAGACAATTGATAAGAGGAGATCTCTTCTAAAGAAAAAGATCCAAGGGGCACTGAGGGACAGGGCATGTGGCTCAGAGTAGAACACTTGCCTAATTCCTATGGGCCCAGGTCCCATCTCCAGCACCTCACACAACAGTGAGTTGGATAATTAACACAACTCCACTCTACCCTTGAATCTCTCTGGCCTGGGCAAGGACGGAAGTGGAGCAGCTACAACAAAAGAAGCCGGTACTGGGGCTCGGGTAAGCCTAGGGCTGGAGGGGCTCTGACCTAAGCTGAGAGGGTCACAAGAGCCTTCCAGAGCTTCTTAGCTTCTTAAAGTGTGTGCAGTTGGTCCACAGACAGAGACAAGCAGACAGGGTGAGCCAGACAGACAGCCCAGCATCCCCTCCTTGAAAACAATCTAAGAATAGGTTGCTATGGAGAAAAAGTTGATGCTCCTGGGAATGTATTTGAATGCTTCATTTTAAATAGTCCCTTTTGCTTACCCCCCTCTTTACCCTAAACAACAACAATAACAACAAAAACGCTCAGACCCACCAACGAGGCCTCTCCCTTGAGCAGTAGCCTGCTAATGCTAAGACATTGAGTCAAACTGAAGAAGAGAGACTTCCTGGGGGCCGTTCATGTATCCCCACTTGTCCACAGGGGAAGGAGGAGCGTTCCCTGGGATGTGGGTAAGATACGGGCACTGGAATCTACACGGTGCCAGCAGTCACGGCACCTGCTACCCTCGGGGTCTCCAGCAGTGGAGCAGCAAGACACTGAGACCACCTCTCGATGTATCGTCTGGTTACAGTGTGATTGTGAGGGTCCCCAGTGCTGGAAAAGAAACTGTCCCCTATCTCATGGATAGAAAAGAGTAGGGGATGGGGGGAGGCGGCTGTGAGAAGTCCGTACGCAGCATATCTTATGACTTTCAGGCATTTTTTAAGTGTTGACGGCCACCTTTGGAGGTGAAAGCCGGGTTCCCGTGCACAGGACATTCACATTCTGTAGCCTGATGCTCCGACTTCCCGTGCGCTCCTCTGTTTCTAGCCCCAGGCTGTGTCTCCCTGTGCCCATCTGGAATGAGCCACCATTAAATGCTGAAGGCGGTCATTTCCTCATTACCTGGAATGTTCCCTCTCAGTTCAACAGAAAGATGTCACAGGGCAGGAAGCAAATAGGAAATGGGGGACCACTAGTCTGAATTGCCATGGCAACAGACAGACTAGAAAATGTACTCCTGGGTTCTCTGTTTTTCATCAATACATTGGTACTATCTAAGCCCCTAGCTGTGACCTTGTGACGAGGGGGAGAACCCAGGGGGATGGGGAGGGAGTCTCAGGACAGGCAGAAACTTGAAGACAAAAGTTCATGTCATGCGTGCCTGGGTTTGTAGATCAAGATCAGATGCTGTTTGTGTTCCTGGCTGCCCAGACCCAAAATAATCACTTAGAAACTATATTATTTGCAACACTATTTGGCCAATAGCTTAAGCATATTTCTAGCTAGGTATTAACATCTTAAATTATTATTTTATATTTTATTATGAGGTTCGTGGCCTACCGGCAAGGTTCTAGCTGGCAACTCACGTCTTTCTCCTCTGGTGGCTACATGGCATCTCTCGGACTCTGCCTACTCTCTCTATATATCTCTTTCAGCCTGGCTTTACTCTGTTAAACCATTGGCTGAAAGCAACTTTTTTATTAACCAATGGCAATAAAACATAGTCACAGCAGACATCACCTTCCACATCACCTCTCCTTTTCTGTCTAAATAAAAAGGAAAGTTTTAACTTTAACATAGCAAGATTACATATAACAGAACAGGTATCAAACAAGAATTACAGTTATACTATTTATATATACTTTATATTTTACCATAACTAAGGAAAATTATAACTATTTTTCAACTCCATCAAATACTCCAGAAGGATATAACATTACCTAAGTAATCATTTTGCCCATATGCTCCTCTCTCTCTCTCTAACACACACACACGTGCGCGCACACACACACCCTGCCTGGATCACCCCCACTCATTCACTTCTATGAACCCCATTTCCATAAGATTTCTTCCAGAAGCTGTCCCTGGCCGGCTCCACTCCGTCAGGCTGAGTTCATCTGTCGTCATCCAATATTCTGCTCCTCAAGGGCGCATCTCATTTGCTACTGAGACTCTGGTGTGCAAAGAGTGTGTGGCTTTCAGCAGACAGCACACAAACATCCCCCTTGCTTACACAGATGACTACCCCGTGGGTGAGGAAGGCAGAGATAGGGACGGGAATTCCAAGAAGAGCTTCTGTCTCATGGTCACAGAAAGTGACTTCAGGCCTTGTGATGTGGAAGTGTGGTCTCTACCACCTGCCTCTGTCCTGTTTCTCCGTCCCCTCCAGAAGGGTTCTGGGGAAGAAAAGCGGGCAGGAAGCATGGAGGCATGCTAGCTGGGCCCAAGGGAAAGACTTTTCTGAGTCTAAAAGTCTTTACGGACAGGAGACAGAGGTTAGGACCCTTCGTGGTGACTGAGAAGTATGGCGTCGCAACGCAGCTTAATTTTGTCTGTGCGTCTGGCTCCCAATTCCACAGAGGTTTCTCTGATGGGGCCGTGTGGAGAAACAGCTTTATAAGTATTCTAGCCTGGAGAACCCCTTACAGATCGCTCCCGCCTCTTAGCTCACAGCTCCTGAATCCGGAAAGGGATTCCCGTGTTAGCTCTCATTTAATAAACATCCCAGTGTCCACAGCCCTTGGTCAATCATTCTAAGGCAAACACCCCTGGGATCTTGGAAGGAAAGCGGCACCAGGAATCCTGGGGACATCAGGATAGTGTTTGCACACCTGCCCCTATATCTGCAGTCAACGCTAGAACTCTTCAATGGTAATCGCTCCTCGTCTACAGTTTAACTGCTCCGCTTTCAGTTGCCCATGGTAAACACAGATTCAAAACAGCACTCAATGTTCTGAGGTGAGCTGCCTCCCAGTCCTGCCCAGGACTCGTGCAGACAGGTCCCATTCCCCGGACCATAGCTGAACATATAGCCTGACCAGATAGTGCTTCTTGAATCTGCTGAGTCCTTCTTTTAAGTCATTATCTACCCAGCAGCGGGAAGAAATTTCTTCAAATGTAAACCAGATTATCTAATTCCTACATCTGCCATCTTTTCCAGATTCTCATACTCAACCAGAAGCTCCCAGGGCCTGGGGAGCCTGTGCTATTTGTATTAACGCCTCAGTCTCGATAGAGCTGCTCCGGAGTCACCTTGCATGACCACGTCAGCAGCCTCATGTCCCTTCACATTCATCTCATGTCACTGGGTCTTTCAACCTGCTCCTTTAGAAGAGGGAAGGCAGGGACAGGTGGGTCTCATCCACACGCTCTGCCCAGCGCCTGGCCCCATAGGTGCTCGGTCAGTCTTCGGAGAAGATGCTCGTGGGGTTTATGACATGGGCTGGAGGGCTACTTTCAGAGGCCAGAGTCAAGAGCCACAAGTAGGCAAAGGAAATGGGGGTCACTTCTGGTGGATGTGGCAGAAGAAGGCTGCCCTCCTCTGCATTTGTGGTGCCACATGCATGGGATCAGCCAACTGTGGCCTGGGACCATTGAGAAGAAAATCGTATTTCTACTGGACATTCGAAGATTCCTCCCCCTTTTTATTTTATCAAGTTACTCTCTGAAAACTGCAGTCTGGCAACTGGTGCAGAGCGTTTGCGTTGTATTAGGGATGCTGTACAAAGATGAGCCGGTTTTCAGGAGGATGGATGTAGGCCATACACAAATTGTTCTCTATAAAAGGGATGTGAGTAGCTAGGGTTTGGGCATCTTCCAGAGTCCTGGAATGATGCCCCCCCACAGACTGAGGAGTGAGGGTTCTCTGACCTGTGTGTCTTACCAACCACAGAAGTCACTTCTTACAGCTCTGGGGTTAGGAAATCCAGGACTGAGGGGCCTGCAGACCCCCTGCTGTGCCCTCACATGCTAGAGGGCATTGGAACTCTCTCTGGAAGGAAGCCCTTTTAATAAAGCATCGATCCCATTCTCAAAGGCCCCACCTCCACAGCAGAAGCAGCCTACAAAGGCCCTGTGGTATAAAATTCTCTTCCTCGGGAGTGCTGAATTTCTAAATGTGAGTGTGTGGGGGAGATACAGATCTCAGGTAAGAGCCAGGAATTTGTGCTTTGAGACAGAGATAACATAATGCACTGGGAGGACTAGATGGGAAAGGAATCAAATATGAGCCTTAAATGTTCAACCCGAGACCCTGAAGAGGTGGTCATGCCAGTAGCCGGGAGGTGGCAGAGAGACTCTCACTATTCCTATGGGTTTGGAGCCAGGAAGAAAGTTTCAGAGGCAAGATATAGAGATGAGGGCACCGCCATATGGGAGTTATTTAGAAATCATGGATTGTGTGAGGTCAAAGGCAAGGGTCAGCAGAGAGAAGAAGAAATAAAGCAGACCCGCAGCATCCATGAGTCAAGCGAGAATGGCCTCTCAGGGACAGAGAAGCCTATATATAGCAAAGATGCCTTTGCCAAGGGAAGCTGGACTGTGACGCCAGCAAGGACAAGGGCTCTAGGGAGTGACCCAAGTGCCAGCTTGATGCCTAACTGCCCTGCGAGGTGGCTGGGGGTCTAAGATAAAAACAGACATTCTCTCCCCCAGGTTGCTCAAAGGAGATTGGAGAGACAGGTCGTGGCTGGAGTCGTACAGTGTCTGGAGGCTCTCTCTGTGGGTGGCTGATGACTGACAGGAGAAACTGGTGTTTGGGGTAAGGAGAGTCAACACAGTGACTTTCTGTATAGTGTCAGGTATTTAGGATACATGGCTCCTCCCGATAAATGCACACAGAACCCTAAGAACAGAGACAGCCAGGAGTCACTCCCATCCCCAAATTCTGGTCATGGGCACTCTCAAAGTGTCCCCAACAACTAATGCTCCAGTGTTGAAGCCAATACACTTTGAGAGGCAAGGGTCGGCAGACATTATTTTGACATTTTTCTTGACATTTAGAACCAGTATAGAGTGATGGGTTTCGTGTGGCATCTTTACCTATGGTGAACCCACAAGTATGATACAGTACATGTACAGCTGATGTATCTACTGGACTAACCCACAGCGGGTGTATACATACGTGTCCACATGGAGTAACCGGTTTTTGCAGGCCTATGGGAACACCTGTCTTTGGCTAAGTCACTGTCAGTTCTGTATAAATCTTGTGAAATCGTGGCTTTTCTCGCTTCTATAGTACCTATAGCAGTGTATAAACCTGACTTTTCCTGTAAGGGCAACTGGATACCTTCCCTACAGAGTGAAGACCTGGTGTGAAAGGTTCGCTCAGCCAAACCTTTGTTCTCATAGGCAAAATCTACATAAAACTAGGCCCCCACAACTTTCTTTATTGACAGGACTCACTAATAAGAAAGGAGCCCCAAACAGGAGGTGGTACGTCTGCTCGAACAGCAGCCTCGGGAAGGTGTAATTGTCTGATCTGCTCTAAACAAATTACTAATATTCTGTAGTTACCCTTCGCCTTGGTTTCAGCTAACACACCATCATAGCCCAGGAAATTAACTGTTTATACAGGAAAAGGGCCTGAGTCGCTAAAACCAGCTTCAGAGAGAAAAACTTTCACCTGGGCACCCCGCTGGAGTCAGAAGCAGGGTTCCCAGAAGAGACTCCTTTTAACTCAACCAGCTGGGCGCTAATGCAAATCAAGCCCCCAAGTTTGTATAGCAGCCACCACTGTGTTCCCAGTCGCCTGGGAACTTCACAGTCACGCCACCTCTGAGACACAATGTGCCTCCTTACCAGACAGATCCACCGTTTCTTGTGACTCTGTGAAAATGCATGCTTGATACTATTGCTTTCGTCTGTGGGACTGCTGACTTGACTGTATGCCTACATAAACTGGAAACTTTGTGGAGATCTCCCCTTAGGTTTCTTCTCACTGCTTCTCCCATCCAAGGAATAAAGAACAGGTAGTGGTAATGTGTGTGAGTTGGTTTATTTTGTTTTACCATCAGATACAATTAGCCAGGTTTTTGCCTGCCGTAGTGAATCTTTCTAGACCCTGAGAGGTTTAATGTGTTATTTTTACCTGTCTATATAACACACTTTGTGTTCACTCCTAGTTCCCTCCCTTATCCCTTACACACACACAACACACACACAAACACACACACACAATACACACAAACACACACAAATGCACACAAAACACACACACTTTTCCTCTCCCCAAATAGCCCAGCCCCAACTTTCATCTCTTCCTCCTGATTCCGCACATAAGAGCAAACAGCATGCAGCGTGGTTACTCTCATCCCACTCTGAACTGGACTTGGAATCACCTAGGAGACACACCTCTGGATGTGTCTATGAGGTGTTTCCCAGAGGCTTGACTGAGTGGGGAGACCTGAGTGTGCAAGGCATCGTTCCACAGGCTGGAGGCAGGAGGCTCAACTGAATGAAAAGGGAAGGGGGGGCAGCATTCATCTCTCTGTGTTTGCTAGCTGCAGGTGTGACCAGCTGCCTCCCACTCCTGAGGCTAAGAACTGATCTCATCACCCCACTTTCCCCATCAGGATGGATTGCACCCTCAAACTGTGAGCCAGAATAAACCCTTCCTTCCTACTCCTGCTTTTGTCACAACGAGAAAAGTGACTAAGGTACGTGATGTCCGCCTCTGGGGGTCTGGCTGGTTTGTCTTAGCATGTTCTTTAGTCCCACACACTTGACTGAAGATGACATGTGTTGTTGTTATTGATCGTGGAGTGAGACCCCACTGTACCTTCTTTCTAGCCTTTTTTCTTTATTTTCTTTTCTTTTCTTTCTTTCTTTTTTTGGTGAGTTTGGTTTGGTTGTTGTTGGCTAATTGTGTTTGTTGGTTTGGTTTGGGTTTTTTGTATATGTATAAGTGGTCTGTATGCAGGTAAGTACACCACATGTGTGCCTGGGGCCTGAAGAGGCCAGAAGAGGGCACCAGATCCCTGGGAACTGGAGTTACAGATGGTTGTGAGCCACCACGTGAGTGCTGGGAACCGAATCTGGGTCCTCTGCAAGAAGAGCAAGTGCACTTGGCCTCTGAGACATCTCTTCAACCCCTTGGTTTGCTATTTTTTTTTTTTTTTGGTTTTTCGAGACAGGGTTTCTCTGTGGCTTTGGAGCCTGTCCTGGAACTAGCTCTTGTAGACCAGGCTGGTCTCGAACTCACAGAGATCCACCTGCCTCTGCCTCCCGAGTGCTGGGATTAAAGGCGTGCGCCACCACCGCCCGGCTTGGTTTGCTATTTTTTGAGGCAAGATCTTACTCTATAGCCCAGGTTGCCCTGGAATACACTATGTGGCCCAGGCTAACCTCAAATTTTTAGCAATCCTCCTGCCTTGACACCCTCACCCCATGGGCTGGGGTCACAGACCTGAGCCACCATGCCAGCGCACACACCACACTTTCTTTAGCCACTTGGGCAGCCGCGCTGAGTCCGTAACTTTGGCACAGTGACTGGTACCGCAGCACCATGGGCATGGGGGTCTCTGCTACAGTCTAACCTCGGTTCTTGAGGTTGTTCTCCTGAGTGATAAGGGTGGATCACATGAGAACTCCAGATTTAACAGTAGAGAAAATTCTATCCTGGTTTGCATAGTGGTAAAACTAACTTATGTTTTCATAAGCCATATATAAGCCGTACGTGGGCCCTGCAGCCTCTCCAGTATTATTTGTTTTCTTGATGGTGGCCTCGCTGATGCACGGGAGATGGGCTTCTAATGTAGTTTTGGTCGGCATTTCCTTCATGGATAGAGATGCTGAATTTTTTCTTCATTTTTTTATTTGCCATCTATATCTCTTCCCCCTGCCTTTTTTAAAACAAGGTTTCTCTATATAGCCCTGGCTATCCTGAAACTGACTATGTAGACCAAGATAGCCTCTAATTCAAGAGATCCTCTTGCCTCTGCCTTTCAAGTGCTGGGATTAAAGGCGTGTGCCATCACACCTGACTATATTTCTTCTTTTTAAAGTGTTTCTTTAGTCTATTTATCCATTTATTGGCTCTGTTATCTGTTTGCTTGTGTTTTATTTCTATATGTATTTTAGATATTAGTCTGCTGCCAGATAAATAGTTAGAAAAGATTTTCTCCATTTTAAGGACTGGCTTTCCCCTCTGGGCAGTGTTTCTTGTGCCGGATGAAAGCTTTTAATTTAATGTGACCTCATTTGTCAATCCCTGTTTCTCTCTGGCCAGCTGGACAGGGTCGTTGCTGTGACTGTGTCCCGCGGGGTTTTTCTACTAGTTTAAAAATGTCAGGTCTTCAAAATTAAAGTTTTGAGCCACTTTGAATTGTTCTTTATAGAAAGCAGGAAGGAGGAACCTGGTTATTCTACACGTGGAGATCCAGGTTTTCCACATCACCTGCTAAAGGATTTTTTTCCCTATAATGTGTGTTTTGGGCAACTTTTTAAAAAAGAAAAGGCAATTTTAGCCGTGTGGGTTTATTTGTGCAGGCTCTGCTCTGATTCACTGATCTGCAGGTCTAGTTTTCCGCCTTCCCGTGTTGTCTTTGTTACCATAGCTCTGCAGTGTGGTTTGAAATCAAGTTATTTTGACACATACAACATAGCACCCCCGCCCCCAGATCGTGTTGACTGATCTGGGTCTTTTATGCTTCCATTTGCATTTTGGGATTATATTTTCTAGTTCTGTGAGCAATGTCTTCATAATTTTGATGGAGATTACAGTGAATCTGCTGATGCCTGTAATTTTTTGAAAACTATTTTAGACAGGGTTACACATGTTCATTTTCATGCGATTACATAATGTACTTTGCCTATTCGGTTTAAACACATAGCTACCCACACCCGCCACTACTCTCCTTCTCAGCAGCCTGCCCCCTCCCATGTTATCCATACAGATATCATATTATGTATCTGTGAACTCTAGAACCCACAAACGAGAGAAAACAGACGATATCTGTCTTGCTGAACATAACTCAGCTCACTCATTCTGTCTCCCTCCAGCTGTATCCATTCCCCTGCAAATGATACAACTCCACTCTTCTTTTCATCTGAAAACATGCCATTATGAAACTGGGGGATGCCCCAGATGGCAAAGTGTTTGCCTCACAAGCATAATGGCCTGAGTTTGGATCCCCGGCACCCACACAAACCCTGGATACAGCGGCACATGCCTGTAACCCCGGCTCTGAGAAAGTCGAGACCAGAGGATACCCGGAGCTTGCAGGCCCGTCTACTCAAATATATGGGCTCTAGGTTCACACACACACACACACACACACACACACACACACACACACACGGCTCCATTATGTGTATACAACATTTTATCCATTTCTCTGTTGTTGGACATCTAGGTTCCTTCTATAACTGATCTGATCTGAATAAAGCAGCATCAACACTGACGTCTCTGTGATGCGTTGACTTGAGGTCCTTTGGAGTGGCATAGTTAGGTCATGGAGTAGGTCTCTTTGTAGGCTCTTCAGTTACCCCTGTGCGTATTTCCTAATGGAGGAACTGGTTTCTGTTCTCATCAGCAATGTAGAAAGGCTCTCATGAGGTGTCAAAGGTGAGGTAGATTCTGAGGACAGGGACCCTGTGTGTGTAACAGTAGAGTGGTGTCTGCTGAAGAGGAAAGAACATGAAGATCATGGAGAGGAGACCAAAAGAGAGGCAACATTTTGTAAAACCAACTCAGATAAGGGAGAACTATCTTCCATTCCAAGAAACAGAGGATACCATGTCTCCAAGGCAGCCCTCAGAAAGATAGGGCTCAAATGGACTTCTCAGAGGATCTACTTGGAGAAGGTGGGTTGCTAGCTGTTTGGCTGTGAGAGCGGAAGGCTCAGGGGAGAGCCTGGGGATAAGCCGGGATTGAGGATGAGTATATGGAGATGTGAATTATGGGTAAGGGTGGGGTGACAGTGTATGATGGGGATGAGAGTTGGTTAATATTGTTGTGGTTGTGTAAATGGAGGGTGAGCATGTGTGAGTGTGACAGAAAGTAGCTAAGTCAGTCACTTAAGTGAAGAGTGTGTAAGTGATAGAGTATACACTCATAAGTGTGGAGCTTTTATATATGGGTTTTCAAACAATACACTGTGTGCGTGTGTGTGTGTGTGTGTGTGTGTGTGAGAGAGAGAGAGAGAGAGAGAGAGAGAGAGAGAGAGAGAGAGAGAGAGAGAGAATGGTGTCATTTAAGTGAGCAGAGCATGTGTGAGAGCTACTCACGCTTTATAAGTGGGTTTGGAATACATCTATATGTGATTGAGCAAGTATGGGATGTGTGTGTGTGAGTGGAGTGTGACTATAGTGTGCATTTTTGCATGAGTGACTTGGGGTGCAAGTAAGAAGTGTGTGACTGAGTAAGTCAGTACGGAACTGAGGGGAGAGTATGTGTGTAAAGAGAGAGGAGAGAGAGAGAGAGAGAGAGAGAGAGAGAGAGAGAGAGAGAGAGAGAGAGAGAGAGAGAAGAGAGAGCAGGGAGTAATGGGCAGGTCAGCTGAGTTTTCAGAACAGAGTAGCATGCTGAGAGTCTGGAAGACTCTGGAAGATGGTGCAGCTAAGAGGTGAGATGAGATTCCCCAGGTGTGAAATGATTGCTTATATTCTGCTATTATTAAATAAAATTCAGGAGTCAGATATTGGGGTAAAACCCTGGGAGATACAAAGAGGGATGGAGGAACAAGCAGCTGATCTAGCATCTCTACACTTTTAGATCCAAAAGCCTGGGCATCTTTGTAAGCCCCTCCTTACTACTTCCTGTGCCCTCCTATCTTGGTCCTCCAAAATCTTTATGGCTGATTCTGGCCCGCTGAACATTGACTCTGCCCTCTGATTCAAGATTTAACTTAATGGGCAGTCTCAGAGTGTTGGTGCGAACAAATCTCCCACATTTCTCCCTTTTTAATCTAAATAAAAAGGAAAGTTTTTAACTCTAACACAGCAATACTATATACAATAAGAAAAATTATCAGGTAGCATCTAAAAAGGGGATGTTTTGAACTTAACGAATTAAAACTATGTACAATAAGAACAATTACAAAGTAATAATTACATAAACAATGTCCAGTCTATTTGCATTTGGCAAATTCAGAGAAAAGACCCATTATCAGTCCTATCTTGGTGAGTCCAAAGTCTTGTGCTGAATTTATTTTCTATTATAACTTATATTATCATCCTAAAAATATCTCTTTAGACCTTAAAACAGTTTTCAGATAAACAACTTAAGCTTCTATGTTTCTCAACTTTATAAACTTTACATCTTTTCTGTGAGTTTTTCTTTTTATTTTCCTTTTCTTTTCTTTCTTTTTCCTTTTTTTTTCTTTTTTTGGTTTTTTGATACATAGTTTCTCTGTGTAACAGTCCTAGCTGTCCTGAAACTTGCTCTTGTAGACAAGGCTGACCTTGAACTAGCAGAGATCCACCTGCCTCTGCCTTCCAAGTGCTGGGATTAAAGGTGTGTACCACTACCACCTGGGCAAGTTTTTTTTGTGTGAATTTGGTTACAAGTGAAAAACTCTAATTATCTATTCTTTAACCCCATCAGAGACCCACAAAGGATATAATATTACCTGAGTAAACAGAAAGTGTACAGCAAACTACTTTCCAAACTATAGAAATGACAGACACATCTGGCTGCCTGGACAGTCACCCCAAGTTTTCTCTGCAACATTGGGGCATCCATTTTTGGCCTACAGCCCTAGAATATCTGACAGACTTTTCTGTGAAGCAGGAATTTTGAAGAACTGGACCTACCTTGTCTTATTAGCAAAGTACAGCAGTTGCTTTCTTTTGTGTCCTGCTTGCCCAATTTGGGCAGCATACTGTCAGCAGTTGAGACAAGGGCACTTTCTGACCCAGGGGATAACTTTGCCACAAAGAAAGCAAACTCCATATGAAGGTTATTTGATGCCTATTATTTCTTTTTGAAGAAAATTGGTGCTGCCAGGAGCAGATGTGTCTCACTGTCATGAAAAGCCTTAGGTTATTAAAACATCTTAAATGCCATATTCTGTAGGTCTCTGAAGTGTTTGAAGACTTTCTATCTACCTAAAATATATACTTGTTTGACCTTGAAAACATACCTAACATGGTCATAAATTTGATGATTATAGATTAACTAACTACTAGCCTGCCTTTCTTATTAACCTAAATAGCTTTCAAGGATTAGAACTTTACATTACATTTTAAAATGACCTGCACAGGTATAATACCTTAAACAAGAGTAGAAGCATATATATATAGTATGTTTAACAAAAATAACCTTAAATTTGTATCAATATACAAAAATACCTTAAACAAGAGTAGAAAAATATACAGTATGTTCTAACAAATATAACTTTAAACTTGTATCAATACACAAAAATCCATACCAATGCAAACTTTGAGATTAATAGTTGCTTTTTAGTTTAAAAGTAGATTCAGTGATCTACCCTTTTATCTTGTCATTCCCATACCCCCTATTTTCTTTTCAGAAAGAGATCCCTGAATCTAACCTCCTTTGTTTAGCTTTTATTTCTGACCTTGACCAGTAACAACTTGCCACCAACTCCCCTAAACAAAGACAAACATCCACAATCCATCCAATGACTGAAAACTACCCACCCCTTGGGAATGCGGGTATTGTGTTTTTAAAATTACTTTTTGCTGTCTGGGGGCAATGGCATCTTTAGGGGACCCGGAGAAAATTGAGATAATGTTCAAGTCCTGGCACAGCTAGATATTGTTTGATCTTAGTATGGAGTGAACGTGCAGGGTTTATCTGAAGTCCTGGCTGGAGTAGTCTGTAAGGCTGGACCATCTCAGCTAACAGCCTTGAAGTCATCCTGAGCAGTTAGTACTCTGAAGCTGATCTTAGGTGGTGTCTGTCAGTTTAGTGGCATTAAGGCCCCACTGCAGGGCCCCATCATGTTCTTAGAGACCTCAAAGGTCACTGTCAGGAATGGTCACTGTTCACTGCAAAAAAGTTAAACATTTAAAAGTCATAACCTCTCTGAGAGGTTAAAGGACCACAATTTGCTAAGTATGTCCAAGGTACACAACTTAGTTCCTAGTCACCTGCTTTAGACTCAAGCCAGAAATCATGTACAAGAACCTAGGTGAGCCGGGCGATGGTGGCGCACGCCTTTAATCCCAGCACTCGGGAGGCAGAGGCAGAGGCAGGCGGATCTCTGTGAGTTCGAGACCAGCCTGGTCTACAGAGCTAGTTCCAAAGCCACAGAGAAACCCTGTCTCGAAAAACCAAAAAAAAAAAAAAAAAAAAAAGAACCTAGGTGAACCTGTTTTTAAAATTAGTACTCTATTTAATCATTAATATCATGACAGAAAGTTCAAATATATATAATAATTTAAAATTTTTTAAGATAATATTTATACCTTAAGAAAAGTTTTAAAGAATCAAAATAAAGTCAAAGAATTATGAGATTAGTGACAATAGAACAGTCCCTTAATTTATTTTTGTCCCATACCAGCTGGCTCTTCTGACATGAGACAGAGATTTTGGATTTTCCTTTAACAAACATATTTGGGTTTAGGAGAGAGCCATGGTTCAACTCCAAAGCCAACTTCAATTTTTAATTGAATTGGGATTACAAAAGACCTTATATATCTATATAGAACAGCAGAAACAAACATTCAAGAAGATTTTTTATTAATAAACGTCATTTATTCTATGTGTTTTTCACACCACGTATCTTGATCCCATTCAATCCCCGTCCCTTCATATCCATCCTCTGCCCCGAGGCCTCCCCCCAATAAAACAAAATTCAAGAGAAAAAATAAGAAAAGATATTTTTTAAAAGGGAAGGAATTAAAAATCTCATCATGGAAGCTGAGTGCAGTCAAACAAGTCACACCGTGGACTCTTTGGTTCACATATCTCTACTTGCAAGTGTGCATTGCAAAGAGTCCTTGGTCTGGTTTGAGACCCCTGGTCCTCAAATACATTCAATGCTGGGCCCTCATTAGGACTCTTCCTGGACAGCTTGCTGGTACCCTGTGTGGTGGAGAGCCTGAAGCTTTGGGTCTGTAGGTCAGGTCCCTTCACATGTTCCAACAAACATAGGTGGGGTAGATGTTTGGGCAAGTCAAGTCACAACCCTGGGTTTGCGTCTAGACAGCTGCAAGGATGACCCTCCAGATGTGAGGGACAGCTGTCACATGCTTGTGATTTTGTGGCTGGCTCACCCATATTCCTGCTAATAGGGTTGACTCTGCTGTGGTGCCCTGGCAGGGTGCAGGGCCTGCTCTCCTGAGTATTGCAGCTGGTGGGGGGTCAGGGACAGCTTCCCTATTCTTGTGACCACAGGGCCAGCTCTCCCACCTGCCCCAGGCATTGGTAGATGTGGGGGAAGGGCATCTCTCCCCAGCACATGTTACCATGTGACAGATGAGGGGTGGGTTCGACTCCCATGATCCTGTCCTCAGAGCTGGCTCACCTGTGCTTTCATCATTGGGTCATCTCTGCTGGCTGCCCAGACAAAGTGCAGGGCTCGCTTTCCTGTGTTGCTGCTGGTCGAGGGGTCAGTTCCCTCACCATCTTAGCCCATTCCTTTCCTCATTGTCTCTCTCTCTTTCTCTCTCTCTCTCTCTCTCTCTCTCTCTCTCTCTCTCTCTCTCTCTCTCTCATGCAATGCCGTATCTCTGCTCACTCTAACAGTGGCCTTCTGGCTGGTACTATAAGTACCCGGTGGACTCGTGCTTTCTCTTCAGAGCCTGGGATGGGAAGTCCCGGGCCTGCATGTGGGTCTCCCTGTCTCCCTCTGGTCCCTGTGATATTGGGCTGAGCCACGCATCCTCATCATAAGGAGACTTTTATAGTGACTCACAGCCCAGTGTCATAGGTGCTGGGTGGCTCCTGATTGTTGCGTTTCGCTGCTTTCCCTCCACCCTGGCCTCATGGTGTGGTGTAGGGGCTTGGCTGGGGTTACGCTACAGGCAGGGTTAGAATACCTTGCCCCTGTCTGCTAGGCTGTGATGTGACCGTCCCAGATTCAGGCCCGGATAGGGTTGGTGGCTCTTGCTTGAATGGGACCCCCGTGGGCCCAAGAGTCATGGCGGGGGGGGGGCACCCTCTGTGTCCATTGTCAGTTCAGGTCCAGGTTGGCCCAGGGCTCTTACATTCAGGAAGATTTATGAAATGTTATCCTCTTGGAAATGTGCTAATACCTTAGGCCAATTTACTTATTTTGGGGAAAACCTTTTTTTTTTTAATGATTTATCCCCTTCTTTTTGATGTCTCATTTGCCCAGTGTTTTTTAGATATTTTAGTTGGATGTTCTTATTCTGGAAAGACAAAACAAAACCCTGTCCCAACCCTAACTTTGGGGAGTTTCAATTTATGGCAGGTTATATTTGATCAAATCAAGGGCATTTGTTAGTCTTATAAGTTAGTTTAGATTGAATGGACACGCTGTTTGATGAACTGTCACCTCCCCTAATCAAGAGATCTCTCGTGTCCGAATCTAATCTTTATCAATTTTGATGGTATCCATAGCTTTTCTTCTGTGCAAACAAAAGCAAAACATCTTCTCCAATGTAACACATATCCTGGTTTCTATTCTGAGGCTCAACACATCTTTGAAGTATACAAGCTGATTTAACTCAGTAGTATATTTTACTATCCATTGTCTTTCCACGGCTGTTGTTTTGGTTTATTTGTTTTCATTAGTATTTTAAAAAATTTAAAGTTAATAAAGCATTGTGCAATCTATCTCTGGGGGGTCTTTATGACCCCTTTCTGTTTATTAAGCATATCATCATTTAAAGTGTGATTAGCTCTTTTTATACCTGCTTATCCTATAGGACTGTCTTGTAATATGTTTTTTTATTTTTTTATTGATTTTTATTGAGCTCTACATTTTTCTCTGCTCCCCTCCCTGTCTCTCCCCTCCCCCTTCAACCCTCCCCCAAGGTCCTCATGCTCCCAATTTACTCAGGAGATCTTGTATTTTTCTACTTTCTACTTCCCATGTAGATTAGATCTATGTAAGTCTCTCTTAGGGTCCTCATTGTTGTCTAGGTTCTCTGGGATTGTGGTTTGTAGGCTGGCTTTCTTTGTTTTATGTTTAAAAACTACCTATGAGTGAGTACATGTGATAATTGTCTTTCTGTGTCTGGGTTACCTCACTCAAAATAATGTTTTCTAGCTCCATCCATTTTCCTGCAAAGTTCAAGCTGTTGTTATTTTTTTCTGCTGTGTAGTACTCCATTGTGTAAATGTACCACACTTTTCTTATCTGTTCTTCGATTGAGGAGCATTTAGGTTGTTTCCAGGTTCTGGCTATGACAAACAAAGCTGCTATGAACATAGTTGAGCACATGTCCTTGTGGCACGATTGAGCATCCTTTGGATATATACCCAAAAGTGGTATTATTGGGTCTTGAGGAAGGTTGTTTCCTAATTTTCTGAGAAATCACCACACTGACATCCAAAGAGGCTGAACCAGCTTGCATTCCCACAAGCAAAGCAGAAAAATTTCCCTTTTCCCCACAACCTCCCCAGCATGACTTGTCATCCATGTTTTTGATCTTGGCCATTACAGGTATAAGACGGAATCTCAGAGTTGTTTTGATTTGCATTTCTCTGATGACTAAGGATGTTGAACATTTCCTTAAGTGTCTTTCCGCCATCTTAGATTCCTCTGTTGAGAGTTCTCTGTTTAGGTCTGTTCTTCATTTTTTTTATTGGATTATGTGCTCTCTCCAAGACCTTTATCATGAAGGGATGTTGTATTTTGTCAAAAGTTTTTTTGGCATCTAATGAGATGATCATGTGGTTTTTATTTTTCAGCTTGTTTATGTGATTGATTACATTGACAGATTTTCATATGTTGCATCTCTGGGATGAAGCCAACTTGATCATGGTGGATGATGAGTTTGCTGTCTTAGACCTACTTTGGGCCTAAGTTGCCGGCTTTGACCTGTATCTGTAAATCCTGGTCTGAATTCCCTCCTGCAGAAGTCCCTGGGTTGAAGTTGGACCTGGAAAGGTTTCTGGCTCTGGTCTACTGCCTCGGATGTCCCAGGCTCAGGTGCGCCTGGACAGGCAGAGGACTTGCTTACTCCCTCAGAGGTCCCAACCTCACGCTTGGACCCGCAGAGGTTCCAGGTTCCTGCCTATTCCCTTTGATGACCCAGACCAATGCCCATACCCACAGAGGTCCTGGCTCAGCTCTACTCCCTCTGTGGACCCAGACTCACACCTGGCCCCGCCGAAATCTCTGGTTCCTGCCTATTCCCTTGGAGATCCCAGGTTCACTCACGCCCAGACTGGCAGAGTTCATGGTTCAGGCCTAGTTCCTGGGAGGTCCTAGACTCACGCCCAGACTAACGCGGGTCCTGGCTTAGGTCTACTCCCTTGAAGGTCCCAGATTCACGTCTGGACCTGGCTCAATCCTGATCCGCCAGGGTTCCATGACTGGGTTGGCTCCAGGGGCTGGATTTGCTCCTGGCTTCTGCTCCCAGTGGAGCTTTGTAATATGTTTTATATTATAAAACTCTCTCTCTCTCTCTCTCTCTCTCTCTCTCTCTCTCTCTCTCTCTCTCTCCTCCCTCCCTCCCTCCCTCTCTCTCTCTCTCTCTCTCTCTCTCTCTCTCTCTCTCTCTCTCTCTCACACACACACACACACACACACACACGCAGAAACTGTTTTATTTTACTGGAGCATTGTCATTCCTAATTTGTACAGGTATTCCAATAATGACCATAACCTTTAATAAATGTGTAATTACAGAATGGTCAGAGCAGTTGCCCATTGAAATCCTGAATATGGATCCATACACATACTTTAATTTTCCAAACTCCACAAAATGAAACTCAGCCATTTGCCAAATTTTCTTTGAGTAACTTTTGGGTTGCTTCCTGCTAGTAATGGGGTTTGGTTATACAAAGAACAAGTAGGACATTTCCTTTTAATTTCCTTGATTTCTTGTCAAGTGCTAGAAAAATCATTCTCTAAACCCTTGCTATTAACATGGCGTTTTTTATAAAATAGCTGGTCAATTTTGTCCTTACCTTGTGCTAAAGGGCCTGGTAGACCCATACGGGATCTGATATGTGTTACATACAAGGGATGACTTTTATATCTGATTACTAGTCATTGAATAAATAATAAAGTTAATTATGAATCATCTGGAACAAGTTTGGGGGGGTCGAGAAGCCAGCAGCAGCAGGGATGCGTGGCTGCGGGCAGGAGCGGTGTGGTGCCCAGGCAGCCAGGCTAGTGTGACAGGTTCTAGGATCACAGCAGGTTGCAGCTGTGCCGCATGGGCCAGGCTGAGGGCACCTGCAGCTGCTCATGTGTAGCCAGGGGCTAAGGGTGTGCGGCAGTGGCGGCAGCAGTAGAAGCCTGAGGAGGTGTGAGCGGGTGGTGAGGTGGTCCAGCTCGTGCAGCAGCGGACCAGGGAGGGGGTCCAGGGAAAACCTGCAACCCATAGGGAGAGGGAGCAATCTACCTAAAGAGCAGACACAGGGGGCCGTGCAGGAGAAACCCACGTGGTGGGAAGTGAGGGCACGGGGGTGGGGTGGAGAGGGGGCTGCCTGATAGACAGTCCTGGCAGTTGGCCGCTGGCTGCAGTGGCTGCTGAGCTGGTGGGTGGCTGTGACTGTAGTGTTTGGGGTCAGTTGCACAGCCTGGGGTGCCGTTGTAGGGAGACTGCAATGGGAAAAGCCCCTGGCTGGAAAAGTGCTGACTTAAGGTGGTGTGGAGAAGTGGTGGCTTTAAAAGCCGCTGCATGATCTCCACCCCACGTTGGGTGCCAGATGAACTGATTGCTTATATTATTCTATGATATTGTTCTATTATTAAATAAAACTTGGGAGTCAGATATTGGGGTAAAAATCAGATAGAGCCAAAGACTAATGGAGAAATGACCAGCTGACCCTACTTCTCCAGATCGAAAAGATAGGGCATCTTTCTAAGTCCTTCCCTACACTACTTCCTGTGCCTTCCTATCTTGGTCTTCCAAAAACTCTACGGCTAATCCTGGCCCGCTGAACCACCCTCTGGCTCAAGGTTTAAATTTATCGGCAGTCTCCGAGTGTCAATGCGAACAAAAGTTCCCCAACACAGGTGTCTCCAGGAGGAAGGGCCTCAGCCAACTGCTGAACGGACCTTCACCTTCACAGGTGTCTCCAGGAGGAAGGGCCTCAGCCAACTACTGAACGGACCTTCACCTTCTCTATAACCATGGCGTCCAGATTCCACAGTGTTTCTGGGTTGCTGCTTCATTTTATCGTTCACTTTAAGAGGTACACAGTCGTCCATCACCAAGCACCCCATATCTCAGTTGTCACCCCTGTTGATAAACACCAGAGTCGTATATAAATGTCTCAGCTGTCTAGAGTGCACCTGTGCCTTGAAGCTGCCCTTTTAGCTCAACTGTCTGCATAAGTTAAAACCTGAAAGAAAGCCGGGCGGTGGTGGCGCATACCTTTAATCAAAGCACTCGGGAGGCAGAGGCAGGTGGATCTCTGTGAGTTTGAGGCCACCCTGTCTACAGAGTGAGTTCCAGGACAAGCTTCAAAGCTACAGAGAAATTCTGTCTCAAAAAAAAAAAAAATCAAAGGGGGGAGGGGGGACTTGAAAGGAATTATTAGTTCAAAAGAAACACAAAGATGACCAGGCATGGTGGTGCAGGACTATAACTCCAGAACTAGAGAGCCTTGGGCAAGATGATCATGTGTGCCAGGCCAGCTTGGGCTAGAGGATGAGACCATGTCTCAGAATGCATATTCTATACATACCACACACACACACACACACACACACACACACACACACACACACACACTGGCTTTAATTGGTAGTGGTATGAATCTACTCATGAGGGCAGGGTCTCTCCGATCTAACAGTCCACCACGGCCCCAGCTCCATCAGTGCAATGCTAGGGCCTAAGTTCCAGCAATTGAATTCAGGAGCCACACTTAGACCTAGCCTTCCCCTAGGCAGTCATAAAAATGGGTCTCAGAACTAGCCCTGGCTCATTGCCTCCGCAGTTTCTCTAGTAGTGGGATCCTTACCTCCACTCAAATGACTTTCGATATCTTCCTGACCAGGACCACCGCCTCTCAGGCAGCTCCTCCAGGTCACTGCTCTGGAACTGCAAACTGTCCCTCTTTTAGGCGTACCAACCTCCTTCCCTGCCAGGAGTATCTCCACCTGCCCTTTCCTGTTCTGTCCAGTTCCATCAGCGACAGGAATCCTAGTGACAATACACCCTCAGTCCACCAGAGGGCGCTGTGTCACGAGAAAAGCCCACAACTGTTTTCCTCTCCAGTTCTCCCTACCCCTGGGTGACAGTCCAAAATCCTGCCGCGAGTGACTGCTGCAAACCCCTAACTGTACCAAAGAGTTTGCACCACAAGCTGCGCTGTGCGGTTTCCCAGTGTGTCTTTCTCTACCCTCTACACACTGTGGCCGGAACTTTTACAGTTTGAGGTGGAAAATGATTAGACCCCAATTCCTTTTCCTCTTTTGAAACCTCACAGGTAGATTTGTTCTGGAGGAATCTTATCAACCTCACTTTGCCTTTTTCTTACTGTCCAGGATAGTACCTTTTCGCTTGAGGGAAGCACTCCACAGCCTCGCTGTGATGTTTCCAAGTTGCAGTCTCAACTCTAAAAACCAAGACAGTTACTCGGTGATTGACAGCATAGCATAGAGCAAGGAGCATGGCCAAGCGGGACAGAGGGGGCTCGTGTGCGAGCCCTTTATGATGCTCTTACATATCACTTGATAGAATACCCTACTGAGTGTGTTATGATTATAGTAACTGCAGGTAAGGGATGGAGGCTGCTAGCCTTGAAGGGGTTCCTCAACCAGGAGGAGAAACTGGGTTCCTGGGGTCTCCTCCTTCAGGGCTAAGCACAGCCACAGGAGAGCAAGCCCTCGCGTGGCCCCTCCTGTGCTAATTCCCATCCATGACCATAGCACGACCTGTTTCTCAGGGTGGTGGAAAGATCCACATTACCCACAGCAACCGAGCCCGAGGATGTGGGAGAAGGAAGCAAACATTTGGGAAAAGAGCCAGGTGGCAGGGGCGTTCTTTCGGCTCCTGTGTCCTGAAGTCCTTACAGCCACAACAGTAGGCACCCTGCTGTTCTTCACAGTCAGAGGAAACTGAGCCGTAGCAGTGTCTGGGAGAGTTCGCGGTCTACACCTGTCTTCCCACTGACCCCACACCTGGTTTGCTCCACATCAGTGATTCTCCAAGAGTGGTCACCAGGACAGCAGCAGCAGCATCTGGACTTGGTAGAGACGGGGGCATGGGCCAAGCAATCCATGTCTCCCCGAGGAAGGCTCTGAACAGAGTCCACAGTTAGAAACCCTATTACAAGTATTGTGATTAGCTGGGCTGTGGTGGCACACGCCTTTAATCCCAGTACTCGGCTGGTAGAGGCAAGAGAATCTCTGTGAGTTTGAAGCCAGCCTGGTCTACAAGAGCTAGTTCCAGGGCAGGCAACAAAGTGACACAGAGAAACCCTGTCTCGAAAAACTAAACCAAACCAAACAAACAAAAAAAGTATTGCGATTTCTATGTCAACTGGAGTTTATCAAGCAAGCCATACGGTCTGGGAAGGACTGGAGGGTGCTAGGTACTCAGGCCCAAACCCTCCTCTCCAGGGTGGGTGCTGGGAAGCTGCCATTTGGACAGGACCTGCCACCCAGTGCAGGCTAACCTTTGAGAACCTCAGCATAGAAGGCTTTAGACTAGACAGACCCGTGAGGATGGGTGGTGTGGCCTGCTATAAACCTTGCCCCTCTGTGTCCTGGGGTTCCTCTCTACAGAAGGTAGTCCTGGCAGAAAGAGATGGATTCTGGGGTCAGGTTTGCTTGTTACATCTAAAAGGGGAAGCCAAGCTAGAGGTGAGGCAACAAAGGTTAGGCCATGGACTCCTTGGAGCATGGTTTCTGAATCCTGGGGCAGAAAGGACCCAAACAGATCCCATCAAATTTGCATTTTCAGCACTACAGCCCGAGGGGGTTGAGCTGAGGAGGAGGGAGAGGAGGTGATGCTGGCTAACAGGGGCACCAGCTCTGGGCCATACTGCCTAAGTTCACATCTCTGCTCCGCCCAAGCCCACAGCTGTGGGACCTGGGACAATGGCTTAACCAGTTAGTGTGTCAGTTGCCTAATCTGCCAAAGGCTCAGGAGAAGAATTCAAAGACCCGTGTGAGGTCCACAGGGTGAGTGCTCCGTCGGTTCTATTGGCAAAGGCCTCATCATTTCTCGGAGAGCAAAAGCAGGATGCCAACTACCACAGCAATATAAGCACTCTAAGGACCAAGACAGGTAGTATGGTCACTGACGATCCTCTGAGTAGCTCTGGGGACAGTATGGCCCCCTGTCACATTAGAACAGATCCCTGTCCTCAACCTCCCAGGAGCATAGGCCACCTGCTAGACACAGAGAGCTGGCAGGAAGGCTGACCCTGTCCTCCCTCAGCCCAGGCCTGCCCACATGACCCAGCTTCCTGTTTGTGATACCAACGTCGGAGGGAGGAAATCAACACCCCACCCAGAGCTAGAGGGCAGGAATGTGGACGTGCTGATGTGACGTCAAAGCTTGTCCCAGTTCTGAAGAGAAGGGATGGGAAGGGCTTCCTGCTGAGCCTCTGCGCCAGTGTGCTTGGCCTGCTGGAAGGAGCCCATTCAGAACTTTCTCTGTGGTTTGTTGCAGGGGTGAATGCAAGTCCTGCCCCAACACAGCTGTAGAACCTGGGCGAACCATCTCCTCCTTGCAAGTCACAGTTCCCTCTTCTATAAGACAGGAACACCAGCGCTAAAGGAGCCAGGGAGCCCATCTGGTATGAGAGAAGCCCCCCAGTCCCCTTACCGTGAGCCTGTTCCTCACTGCAGGAGCCGTAGAGATCCTTGTCTTCAAGAAAGACACAAACCCCCACTCTACGCCCCCCCCCCAATGGCGCCTACTCTGGCTGCCACAGGCTCCTGTGCCAGCATCTGCCTGCTGACAAGGCGAAAAGAGGAAGTCGGCCACCTAGGCATGAAGCATTTCCAGGGGTGGCTAGGAGGAGCTTTCCCAGCGTTTGTGCTGTGACTCAGGCTGAAGCCTGGACTTAGGCACTTCCTGGTCCAGTGACTCAGTTTCCCCCGTTCTACAGAAACGTCACACTGTAAGACCTGCCTTGAAGAGGTATGGAGGCAAGGCTACTGCGTGTCGGTGGGGTCCTTCAAATACCATGCTCGGAGGGCCTACTGTGTGCTTGTGGCTCCATGCTTATGTGCACTTGACTCTCAGTTGAGCCTTACGGAGTTAGGAATACTATTGGCCCCACTGTGTGGAGCGATAAGCAGACCAAGGTAGGGAAAGAGATTGTCTAAGATCATGAAGGTAAAAATGGCTGAGCCTGGAAGGTGTGTGGCCTCCATCGATAGTAGTGGGCCGTACCCTTGACCCCAGCGGGTGGTTATTTCGGGGCTCACCTCCCCACCTCCACCCTGTACAAGGTCTCCTGATCTACTCTCCCACCTGACCCTCTTTCAGATTTGGTCACATACGCGATAGCAATTTAACTCAAGTCTGTCCTCCCTTCTGTAGTGGACTGCTGGTGTCCCCAGGGGCCAGGGTGGGTCTGGAGTGCCGCTCCTCTGCCCCATAGGCCCCGGGGAGGACCATCCAGGTGCTCCACCCTATGAGCCTGGACTTCCCAGCTTGGCACTAGAGGAGAGCTGGCATGGAGGACTGATACAGAGTGGGCAGGCCCATGGATGCCCCTCGGAGGGCAAGTCGCTTAGGAGGGGGAGACCAGGAGTGGACCTGCCTGGGGCCCAGATGGGCCCTCGCTGGATAGTCTGCTCTCCTTCACAGTTCCCCTCTGTCTTGCCCAGGATACCAGTGAACCCCACTTCAGAACCAGAGATACCTGGATTAGAATCAGGATTGGCTGTTCCCCAGACTTGTGACCTTGGGCAAGCGCATCTGTCCCTGAGCCTGTGTTCCCCGGTACTGCTACACAAACACAGGAACTACCCAGTTTCTGATGAAGACGTCACATCTTTAAAAAGTCTAGAGCATGCCGGACGTGGTGGCGCGTGCCTTTAATCCCAGCATTTGGGAGGCAGACAGGAGGATCTCTGTGAGTTTGAGGCCATCTTGATCTACAGAGCTAGTTCCAGGACAGGCTCAAAAAGCTACAGAGAAACCCTGTCTCGAAAAACAAACAAACAAAAGTCTAGTGCACTTACCATCTGACAGAGCATTCACTTAATAAACTCTGGCATTAGGTAGCTGGTGTGTATTGGCTTCTAACTATATCTAACCATACGGACACGGGGAGGAGCTCCTTGAGTGACCCTAAGAGCCCCTTCCCCAGGTGACCAGCAGGTGGCAGCATCGGCCCCTTGTTGGCTCACAGGCACCCTCTCTCAAAAAGAAATGTTTTGTAGATTTTTGCAGAATTTTTTTTTCCAGCCTAGAAGTTGGCGCTCCACCCTGAGTTACACCCGCGGTACTTACAGAGTTTCACGCCGTCGGTGGTGAGGAAGTAGGCTTAGGAGTTGAAGTCTCCTGTAGGATTTCCGGCCCGCTAATCCCATAGGCCCATGCTTCCTGCTCTCCCCCTCGCAAGGCTGCCAGATCTAGCTCTGTGGGAAGAAGCAGAGGAAGCCTCAACCTGGATACCCTTCCGCCTGCTGCCCTGCCTGTCTTTCTGAAGCCTGGGCTCTCTCACCTTCTCCACCTCTTTCTCTATCCCTTCTTTTCTTTCTCTCTCATTCAACTCCTGTGTGCGCCACATCTACCGACGGTGCACAGGTTCTGGTCCAGGGTCAGGGTGTAGGGTACAAGACGTGACCTTTAAAGCCTTCAAGCAAAACTGGAAAACAGGCAGTAATAAAGGAAGAAAGGTGCTTTAGACCCTGGCGAAATCTGCCTGTTGTGGTGTGACAGAGTGACCACCAGAAAGCATGGAGGAGGCCGGGAAGCCGCTAGGGAAAAGGCGAGCCAAGCAGAGGTGCAATGCTCACAGGCCCTTGGGCAACCAGTAATGTCTTGAGGGTGCACGGGGCCTGGGGCCATGCTTTTCCAAGGTGCTTGAGCTTGCCGCAACCCACATAGCTGCCAGCACTGAGGAGCGGGCTCACTGCCTTTCCACGACGGGAAACTAGGATCCTCCGCCAAAGCAAGCTCTCTGAGGTACCAGGAGAAAAAGGAAAGAAGAGTGGATAAGTTAGCTGTGCTGGGTGCCACGTACTCTGCTGGGCTGTACCTGTAGATTATCGTCACTTAAGAGGATTCCAGAGGCAATGAAATGGGGGTCTAGGAACGAGGTGACCCACCCAAGGTCATAGTCGTCATAGTCAGAGAGTAGCAGACCTGAGGTTTGAACCTGAGGCTTCCCTGAGGAAGTAGGCAACTCATGCCCTTTGTCCTGGAAACCTTCGAGCCATCAGGAGGACCTCTTCTTCTTGGGTCCAGCAAGTCACCTGGCAGAATGTTCTTAGGATCCCTGAAGTCACCCAAGAATATCTACTCCCATCCCACGGTGGTCTCACTTTCCTGCAACAATGTTCTCCTACCTGTCGCTGCCACCACACCACACCACACCAACCCTGTCACCTCTCCCTGGATGGCTCCACTCTGGGACTAGCCTCTAAGGTCACAACACTATGTCTGTGCCCTCCACCGGGCTGCACCTGAACTCCTGTGGAAGTCATGACTCAACTATACCTGCCCCTGCACCCACACTGACAGCACTTACTTATCCATTCCTCCCCAGAGGTGAGAACTATGTGGATAGAGAAAGGGCTCCATGGATGGAAGACCTTTGCTTGAGCCTTCAGGGAGAAGGTCAGAGAAACAGTGGCGGCAGTGACCCGGGCCATCTGGGTCATGGGTAGAGTCAGTGGTAGGGACAGGGCATCAGCAGTCCTAGTGATGTCTGTGTGTGCAGAATAGTGATGGGTGAACCCTACGACGTGACCTGGATCATCTCCTCCTGTAGCGAGGGTGGAGTCCCCAGAGCTCAGAGCAGGATGGCAAAGTGTGTGAGGGTCTGACTCAGCCAGGAAATATGGGGGAACAGGGGAAACTGGGTACAGACACCATCCTTGCACAAGCAAGGCTTGGGCACAGCCCAAAGGACTGTCACTTGCTGTGCCATCTCTAAGCCTCACTGTGGTCCAGGAAGCAGGTGGGATTCTACTCTTGGTATAAACAAGGAAGCTAATGTTTCCAGAAGGAAAGGTGCTTGTCTGTGAGTCCCCAGTCAGAAAACAGCAGATCTGGGTTAAGGGACAGCTGTGAAATAATCCTTCTGTATACTGTGAAGATTTGTCGCTCAGATTGTTTTAATGATAAGCTGACTGGCTGGTAGCCGGGCAGGAATTATAGGTGGGACAACCAAACTAGGAGAAAGATGGGAAGAAGGATGGAGTCAGAGGAGATGCCAGTCAGTCACCGAGGAAGCAGGACATATAGAAAATGAGGTAATAAACCATGAACCATGTGGAAAAGCATAGATAAGAAAGAGGGCTTAATTTAAATGTAAGAGTAGGTAGTAATAGGCCTGAGTTATTGGCTGAACATTTATAATTAATATTAAGTCTCTGAATCAGTTTTTTTTGGGAATAAGTGGTCAGGACAGGAAACCTCTGCCTACAAATGGTGCCTGAGAAGGCAGGATAAAAGATTCTAGATATGCAAAAACGGAGCTTCCTAGTCTTATGTCTCTCATGCTGGCTGCAATACAGAGCCGCTTCTCCTGGCAGCTGCCAGCACACCATGAGCTAAACTGCACGGATTCTGCAGTCTCTCATGCAGGTGGCAGTACAGAGAGGTAGCTCTCTTAGTTGCTGCCTGTGGGCTTGAGCCAGCATGCTGCATGGCGGATTTGGGATTTTGTTCATGCATACAAAAAAGGATTATAGATACACAGTAAAGACAGGAAAAAAAACTCTAAATGGGGTACAGTGTGTTCAAAAATGTACAAAGTCTTGGGAGAGAAAAGGATAAAGACAATCATAGATTAAAAAATAATTTAAAAATAGTAAAGTCCTTTAAAAAGGAATAGAATAACAAAAAATATCATAAGTCACACACATAAAGATGGGAAATACATAGAGAGTCTGGAGACTGTATGTTATTGTGCTTTGAATTTTTTGTCTGCTAAGTAAAGAGCAATAGTGGCTCAGAGACAGTTGATTATAAAAGCCACTGGATTAAATAAACCTATATATTTAAAATGTCTTCACTTCAAAATGGAAGTAAAAAAATACGTTACTTTGGGAAAGATGTTCTGTTTGTATTTCCACAGAAAACAAAAGGCTACGGATTCATTCAAAGTTAAAGAAGATCAGGTTTGGTCAAGAAAGACCCCCTGAAATTAAGACTAGAGACATAAATAAATAAACCTAGAAGAACTACAAGACGTGATACATATATTTTACCTGCTCAAACACATAGCAAAAAAAGGTCATCTTTGACTTGTGTACAATGCAGCGTCTATACTTATATTAATGCAGATATGTATGCTACCTTAAAAGTTTATGTATTTTCAGAGAAAATGAACCAAATGCCAATGAAAACAGATAACCCAGGTGACATAGCTTTTCAAAATGCCTCTGTTACAGTCTCCTCAGAAATTTGCATCCAGAACAGCTTCAAGCCTGCTGGCTGAGGTGATACAGCTTCATGGAATACTCCAGCCAGTTTTTGACAATAATTCTAAATTTCCTCAGAGTCCCCCAAAGATAACAGCACCCACAAACAACAGGAAGCAGTCTAGAGAATTACGTCCACATTCTCAAAAGATAGGTTATAGATATTTATTATCATTTAAAGGGAGTGGGTGGTTACAAGTTGTTATTGGTCAGGAAAAAAGTTGAACAAATAAGATTATATTCAGAGATCTCACTCTAAAAAGAAAAGAGGAATATGGAAATGATAGGATGAAAGGGTAGTTTATTGAATCTAATCCAAAACAACTATTAATCTTAAATATTTTACATTGGTATGGATTTTTGTTTATTGGTACACATTTAAAGTTAATTTTGGTATATTGTAAGTATGTTTCTACTCTTGCTTAAGGTATTGTATTTATGCAGCACATTTAAAATGTAATGTATAATTAGAAATACAGAGTAAAATTCATCTATAGTAGTCAAGCTTATAATCTTGTTAGGTATGTTTTATTTTATTTATTTATTTATTTTTTATTTATTAAAGATTTCTGTTTCTTCCCTGCCACCGCCTCCCACTTCCCTCCCCCTCCCCTAATCAAGTCCCCCTCCCTCGTCAGCCCAAAGAGCAAGGTATGTTTTCAACATCATACACAGATGTATTTATATAGATGGTCTTCAGAACACTTCAAAGACCTACAGAATATGATATTTAATATGTTTAATAACCTAAGGCTTTTCATGAAAGTGAGACATGTCTGCTTCTAGCAGCACCAATCTACTTCAGAGAAGATGATGGGCATTGAAGAAACTCCATATGGAGGTTTCTTTCTTTATGGCAAAAGCTAGCCTTGTGGGCAAAGAAACTGCCCTTACTTTAGTTGCTGACAGTTACTGTCTAAACTGGACCAGAAGGATGCAAAAAAGAGACTTCCAAACTTTACCAACACAAGGTAGGACAGTCCTTCAAAATTCCCTGCTTCTCAAAAAAAATGTCAGATATTCTAGGCCTGCAGGCAAGGGATGGATGCCCCAACATTAAAGAGGAAACTCAGGTGACTGTTGGCCTAATGCCTCTGTCATTAAGTAGCATTTTCTCCTTATGGGGTCTTTGATGGAGTTAAAGACTAAATAGTTAACTTTATAGTTTTTCTTAGTTATGATTTAAAAAAAGGAAATTAGGTATAAAACTTTAGGCCCACAAAGATAAATTAGATAGTCGACTATTTTCTTTAATTTTGTCAAGTACAAATAGACTGGATATTATAAATGTTATTCTTACTTGATAACTGTCTAATTTTACTATGTTAAAGATAAGACCTTCCTTTTCAATTACACACAAAGGGAGAAAAACTGGGAACAATCCTTTCATACACTGTGAAGATTTGTTACTTGGATTGGTTTAATAAAAAGATGATTGGCTGGTAGCCAGACAGGAATTATAGGTGTGATGAAGATGACTAAAAAACTAAGGGACAGATACTGGTGTTTAACCTGAAGATCCAAACAGAAAAACAGTCAGTCACTGACTCTTACCTCAACCTCAGTCTGAAATGGCGATCCTTCCTCCAGGAGTTTCAGAATGAGACTGAGACTGAGAGCTGCCTCCTCCCATTTTATAATCTTCTCTAGGGCTGGGATTAAAGGCATGCACCACTGGAATTAAAGACATGCACTGCCCAGTTTCAATGGCAACTAGTGTGGCTAGTAAGATAAAAAAGGTGTGTGCTACCACTGCCTGGTCTGTAAGGCTAACAAGTGGGGCTGTTTTACTCTCTGATCTTTAGGTAAGTTTTATTTATTAAAATACAAATGAATTGCCACTACGTTGGAACAACCAAACTAGGAGAAGGGTGAGAAAAAGGGTGGAATCAGAGGAGACACCAGTCATCCAGCTGTTGAGGAAGCAGGATGTATAGAAAATGAGGTAAGAAGCTATGAGCCATGTGGGAAAGCATAGATAAGAAGTAGGGTTTAATTTAAATGTAAGTGTTAGGTAGGAATTGAAAACAAAATTTATGCCCTGGCAAAGCTGAGGCATGCATGGGCAGCCTGTATATGGCGGTTCTCTTGAACTTGTCCATATTGGGTTTCATAGTCTAAGTTGATAAGGATGACTGACCAGCTCTCTGGTGCCTCAAGAGGGCACCAGATCTCATTACAGATGGTTGTGCCACCATGTGGTTGCTGGGAATTGAACTCAGGACCTTTGAAGAGCAGACAGTGCTCTTAACCATTGACCCATAGGTATTACTAATAATAATAGGTATTAATAATAAGCCTGAGCTATTGGCTGAGCATTTATAATTAAGTCTCTGTGTCAGTTATTTGGGAGGCAGTTACTAGTTATTTGGGAGCAAGCTGTCAGCACAGGAAAACTCTGCCTACAGGGGACCAGATGGAGATGACCCAGTGACCCTGGGTAACAGGTGCTCACAGGGGTTCAGGAATGAGTTAGGGATGCTGGAGTCTCTGAGGGGATAGGGCTTTCAATGCAGGGCCTATGGACTGGAACTAGTCTCAAGGGAGTATTCAAGCACACTCTCCAGGACTGGCTCTCCAACCAGCCCACAGAGGAAGTGACCTAACACACAACCTGACATTCTGGGCTGTTCACTGTGACCTTTCAGCAGGTCCATGCTAGGCCGAGACTTGGCCCTGGAGTTTCTCTGCCCTTAGCAAACCTTCCAGCCTTGTACCCTCCAAACCTTTCCTGGCCCCCGTGTCCACAAGCTGACCATTTACTTAAACCCCATACCTCTCTCTAAGGTCTGCACGTCTTTACCCAGGCCATGCTCCTCTGTGGCTCTGCTAGGGTGACTCCCAGAGGCTCCTCTACTACTTCAAGAGCCACCTCTGGTTTTATGGGCTCTGATGATTCATTCGCTGGCAGATGGAGGGCACCGTACTCTGCCAGGACCCCAGATCTGCCCAGCTCTCCTCTCTGTGGTTGGTCCTGCTCTTCATCAGGCTATCAGAACAGCCTCATTGGCTGTTCATTAGTCGGCCTCAACTAACCAGGATGTCAGGGCCCGGCTTCACCTCTCCCTCACTTGGGTGTCTACAGTGCGGGCAGCATCTAGCTGGCATCTCTACCTTTGTTTGTGAAGGGAAGGAAAAAGCACTTTGTAATTGGCCAGGTAATTCTGTCATGAGATCATTTGACTTAATGGCTGGGCGGCAGGGATGTTTTAGAGAAAAGGCCAATACATGAAGCATGGTGAGCATCATCGTAGGTGGGGCATCCGCGGGGCAAAGCAGAGATGACCATAGTGCCAGCCTGGGAAACATGGATGTAGACATACAGAGCAGATTAATCTCAGACCTGAGCGCTAGATATACTCATTAATAAGATTTATTTTTCTCCTTTGCCTGCATATGTACATGTGATCATGTATGAACCTGGTGCCTGTGGAGTTCAGAAGGGGCAGTCAGATCACTCTGGATCATTCAGGAAGGTTGTTAAACTGCCGTGTGGGCGCTGGGACTTGGACCCAGGTCCTTCTAAGCACTGAGCTCCTAGGATCTCTCCAACCTAACTTTCTGGCAGCGTCCATGGACGGAAGTGACTCCAGCTTCTGCCGGGTGGGGACAGGACACGTTCTTTCGAGAGCCATTTGCTTCACTGACCTAATTAACAGCAAAGGTTATAAGCGTGAAGCAATCGCCCCACCGACGGAGCAGCAGATTGGCAAAGCCCTCTGACGCCAACCGAAGCCCTCTGACGCCAACCGAAGCCCTCTGACACCAACCGAAGCCCTCTGACGCCAACCGAAGCCCTCTGACGCCAACCGAAGCCCTCTGATGCCAACCGAGCTTCAGCAGCATGCTGCCCAGCCTCACACCCCCTCAGATACCTTCCCATCCAGCCACCAAGTCCCTTGGACAGATTTGTCTTGGACCTCTGCACCAAGGAAATATTATATTGCTTCTGCTTTGAAGGAAGGGTTGAGACACAGAGAAGCCATAACTGGCCCTGGATTGCCTGGTTGGGATACACTCTGAATGCTTGGCTCCAGAGCTTGTGTCTTGGACGGGCCATTTTGTAGAAGGGAATCCTGAGACCCAGACCAAAAAGGAGCTGGGCAGGGACTCCAGGGGTCTGTACTGAATCAGAGACTAAGTACGGGGACTGGTGTGCTGCTGCGTGTGGCAGGGTGGGGTGAAAGGCCCTTCTTGCCTCAGAGTGGCCTGGCTGGCCTTGCTGGGATGGCCTGCTCTCCAACCTCTCCCACATGTTGCAAAATTTCTCACACAGGTAGACCACTGCTTCCTGGTGAGAAGACTGTGGGCTAGCCTGGGAACCAGAGGAACCCAGAGGGTGGAACTGGATGCCACCCTGAGGGCTTGTGCTTGGCACTGTTGTGTCTTCATAGCCACTGTGGTGGAAACATGGTGCTCTCGTTTTCCAAGCAGTGATGCTGAGGCCCAGAGATGTTCAATGTCCTGCCCCAGGGAATATGATGGAGGCAGAAACAGAGTTAAAACACAGGGCCTGCAGGCACTGGGAACTTTCAGCGCCTACCCCGTTCCTTCCCAGCGAGCAAACCTATAGGAATCTGATAACATCAATGCCACAACTCCAAGGCTTGAGCTCTGCTGGCTAGAACCAGTTAACAGGTATTGATTAGAGGTGTTCACATGACCCCAAATGGTCCAAATCCATATTATAAACATTGATTTGGGGGATGGTTATATGATAAAGGACAGTTCCATCAGAGAAACTATCCAGGGACCTTTCATATGGATGCTAGGATCTGTCTCCTGCTCTGCAAGGCTGAGGAGCCACATGCTATGTGGGCGCTGAGGATGTGTGGAGAGTCCAGGGTGAGGCTGCCCACTCTCAGTGTTCATACAAAGCAGACAACGAACCCTGCTATCGTGTGAGCTGGGGAGAGGTGCAGGGCTTTCTCTTCCTTACAGGAGCATGCATTCTGTCACCCACCGAGTTGAGAACTTGGGTTTTCCCCTGACATGAACTCATGTGTCTCCAAAGAACACTGCTGATCCAGGTGGTGGCAGCACATGCCTTTAATTCCAGCACTTGGGAGGCAGAGGCAGACCCAATCTCTGTGAGTTCAAGTCCAGCCTGATCTACAGAGTGAGTTCCAGGACAGTCAGGGAGGTTATACCAAAGAAACCCTGTCTTCAGAGAGAGAGAGAGAGAGAGAGAGAGAGAGAGAGAGAGAGAGAGAGAGAGCCCTATTGATGAGCTTTATCTCAGTTTTACAGATAGGGAAACTGAGGCACATCAACCTTAAGTAATTTACACTGGCATCTTAATTTGAAAGGCGGGAGCATGGATGGGAATGCTATGTCTTCGTGTGGATATTTTTGACTTCCAGAGACTCTGAGCCAGTGGCCACATCTCTTCATTAAAAAGCATTACTGGGTCCTGGGGATGTGGGCTCAGCAGGTAGAGCGCCTACCTAGCCTGTACAAGACCCTTGGTCTGGTCCTCTGTGACACAACCTGAAATCTTAGCACCACGCCCAGGAGGTGAAGGCAGGAGGATCAGAGTTCAGGGTCAGCTTCCGTGGCACAAAGAGACCAAGGCCAGTCAGGGCTATCTATCTAAAAAGGGGGAGATCCATAAGTGTAAAGGGCATTAAAGTCATGGTCTCAACAGCCTGAGACTTTGTCCTTGGAATCGTCTGAGGATGGGAGGAGTTGCCAAGAAAAAAAAAAATGGATTGCTCACATGGGATTCGCCATTCTTTAAAGCAGAATCTGGTGTCAGAATGTCTCTGTTTGTGCACAGCGCACACTGTGGGAGCCCAAAGCAGACAGGGTCCCCAGACTTACCAACAGCACCTCCATCCCTCCCCTCATTTGTGGCACAAAGCAATGTCCATGTGGAGCCATGGTTCTCAACCTTCCTGATGCTGCGACCCTTCCGTACAGTTCCTCATGTTGTGCTGGTAAAATCTCTTTCTCTACTACTTCATAACTGTAATTTTGCTGCTGTTATAAATTATAATGTAAATAGTTTTGGAGAGAGAGGTTTGTCAAATGGTCCACGACCCACGGGTTGAGAACTGCACGCGGCTTTAATTCCTGAAGTCATCCTGCTCAAGACAAAATAGAAAAAGGATAAGGGGGCAGAACAGAAGGAGGGGCAGTTTCTCCATTGCAGAAAATGTCAAAAGTGCGCAGGACATGGAAACACATGACCGTTATCAGCATGGAATCAATTCACTTGCTGCCAGGGGCTGCTGGGTGCCTTCAGGTCAGGGTCATGACTAGAATGTTGTTTGTATCTATGTGAACCCTGAGAACACATGGAAGCATCTTCAGTTCACAGTGAAAAAGACAGACAGATCCAGTCTGACCCAGAGCTTGGGCTGTGAGCCACCAGGACCTCCCCACCCCAAATGCAGGACCTGACTAAGTCAGACTGAAGGCCGTGCTATACACAGTGTGCCTGTGTTCTGCAGAAATGTCAAGGTTGGGAGACAGGCAGGTTAAGGAAGCCGCTGCTATGGGTTAAAGAGAGAAAAGAGATGTGACAGGTAGAAGAAGCCATCTGATCCCAGAGTGATCGTGTGTATAAGACTGTCACATTGTGTCAGGGTGTGAGCGTCACACTGTGATTGGGGTGGGAGACGCTGAAAAATGGAGGGTGAAGAGTCATTGCATTTATAGTTATTCTCAAAGGGCTGGAGATACGTGCACAGAGGCTTCTTTTGCTGTGTGTGTAGGACGGGGTTAGAAACCCACGAGGGGTGGGAGACGGCACACCATGTAAGCATGAGGTCCAGATAATGCAGAGAAGCCAGCAGGTGTAGAGAAAAGGGACCCAAGAAAGCTCCGAAATGAAAAACCCAGTGACAGTGACAGAGGAAGACAGCTGGTGTCAGTTTTGGGTTTCCACACACACATCCACACAGGTGTAGCACCCCACAAACATACACAGGTGTTCACATACATGTGAACATCACACACACACACACACACACACACACACATGTGCCTATACCACAACACACACACACACACATACACACAAAGAAACCAAGATCTGGGCATACTTAAGGTGTAGGGGAGGAGGGAGGGAGAGAAAAAGAGACAGGGAAAGAGAGACAGAGAGAGAGAGTCAGACAGAGAGACACATACAGACAGAGACTCAGGAAGACATTCAGACAGGGAGATAGAGACACTGAGAGACAGAGACCCAGAAACAGAGAGATACAAAGAAAGAGACACAGATGTAGACTCAGAACACACAGAAAGACAGAGCTGGATAGACAAGGAGAGAGTGGAGAGAAAAAGAGACACAGAGAGAGGGAGACGACAGAAGGGGCAGAGGCAGAGACAGATCAGCGAGGCAGGCAGGCGGCTGGTTTGAGGCGGAATTTCTCAGCCTGTCACCATTGTCACTTTGGCCCAGACAGTTGTCTGATGTGAGAATCATCGCCTCCCTTGCCCTACCCACTAGGTGCCAGCCGCATCTCTGACTATAACAATTCAAGTGCCCTTGACATGTCCCAGAGGGACCCAGCTGAGTGGCAGAATCTAGGCGAAGGGCAGAAGCGTACATAACTCTATTGGTTCTCTTGCAACTTTAAGATTGAACCAAATAAAACGTTAAGAAAAAGATCCATTCTACCCCACAGGAAGTGGTTCTGAGTAATGCATGTGGTTGGCAGAGGGGGATCCTCCCCCGGTGAGTTTAGCATGCCTGTGGCTACCTTAGAGTACTGCGGGGCATGCCGAGTTGCAGCCATGAATGTTAGTCTTGGGCTAGTTGGCAACATCTGTGCCTACACCTGGACTCAATTAATGGACCATGGCATAGAGTATGTCACCAGCTGACATGCCAACACCAAGAGTCAGCCAGGATGGGGAAGAAACCAGAAAGCCAGCCCTGAAGAACAGTGTTGGGAAGGTAGCCTTAGTCCAAGCAGAGAGGTGGCAAGGTAGTTCAGTGAGTGGCGTGGGACCATAGCGTGACCTCGAGGGTAAGGAAGCTCACCTGGGAAACTGGGTACTCTTTAAGTACCAGATCCAACTGGATGGTGTTTCAGCACATCTTCAGCACGGAAGAGCAAACCTGAGAGAGGAGCCAGCTTGTGTCTGGAAAAATCATTCAGGCAGAGGGAAGAGCCAGTGGGAAGTGTCAAAACAGGACCTTGCCAGCAATGTCAGGGGGTGAGGCGAGGGTGGGGGTGGGGGCAGGGGGGCAGTGTGGCATAAGAGGAGGGTCCACAGCAGCACGTAAATCAGGGATGTGACGGGGCAAGTGTGTTCTACCAGAAGCCACACGGGACTCACCTCATCCCGATGGTGACTGAGACACAGTGGTCCCACGGTATACCACTGCAGTACAGAGAGGCACTGAGAGCCAAACCAGGAATGTGGTCTTGCAGTGTGGTAGCTCAGAGCAAGGCTGACTTGGAGAAGATATTGTTGATTTGTAACAAGAGCCTTTGGGGTCCAGCTCCAAGGCTCTCTCAGGGATCAGAAAGGAAGCAACAGCCAGCAAAGGTCTCGGTGTCTGAGGGCGAGGGAGTCTCTCACTACATGCTTCTCCAAATCAGTCTCTTTGTTGTTCTGTCTCAGTCCTAATTCTCCTGTACTACTTCTAATTCCTCCTAGCTTCTTCTTTTGGCTTCTTCTTCTCTAGCCTAAAACCTCTTCTCCTTACAGGAGCCTTGAGGCAATAAACAAATTACAAGAGTTATCTCTCATTGGTCAAAAGCACATTCCTCGAGTAAGCAATATGGAGTTTAGTCATTGCCATGGCAACACAAGGGTCCAAGGTTACAGGGGTAAGGCTGTGACCTGAGGGCAGGGGTACAGTGTCCAGTGAGATACACTTTGAGATATAGATCTTTTATTAACAGACTGGCAAGCCAGGAATTGGCATGCTTTTCTTAGGGTACTGTGTGTAGCAACCTTGGTTGGACATCTGTGGCTCTGACCTTGTGCATAGCCATAAAGTTTCAAACTTATGATCTATTTACAAAAAGCCTTTGGTCCAGTTTGAATTTGTTTTGAAGTGAAAGTAAGCTAATTGTGTGCAGTTAGTCTGAGCAAAAGAACAAAGCCGACTTTAAGTGTCTACAGTAGTCATGGGACAAATCGATCTAGTTATGAAACATGTCCCAGTACATATTCTATATTCAAAACTATACAACTAAATGAAAAGTCATCTTCCTGACTACCCACAGTTATATGCTCCCACAGGACTGAGATGTGACCATAAGACTACAAATACATATCACATGAGACCACACACTACAGTGCAGGTATTAGGGAGACACCAAGCTGCTTTAGCAAGAGTGAGCACCAGTTTCAAGAGTTGATGGTCCTGCAGGCCTTTCCTGGACAGGATTAGACTCCATCAGAGTCATCTCTCTGGTAGGTTGGCATCTGAATTAGCAATTGCCATATGCTGGATAATTCCACAGTCTCTGACAGATTTGGGTAATATTTGAAAGTCAAGTGTGCTGGCTAGTCTTAAATCAACTTGACACAAGCTAGAGTCATCTGAATGGAGGACACCTCAACTGAGAAAGTGACTTCATAAGAGCTGGCTGTAAGGCATTTTCTTTTCTTCTCTTTTTGTTTGTTTTGTTTTGAGAGAGGGTTTCTCTGTGTAACAGTCCTAGCTGTACCAGAACTAGCTCTTGTAGACCAGACTGTCCTCAAACCCCAGAGATCCACCAGCCTCTGCCTCTCAAGTACTGGAATTAAAGACACGTGCCACCACTGCCTGGCTGTGGGGCATTTTCTTAATAAGTGATTGATGGAGGGCCCAGCCCAGTGTGGGTGGTGCCATTCTTTGGTTGGTTGTCCTGGATTCTATAAGAAAGCAGGCTGAGCAAACCACAGGGAACAAGCCAGTAAGCAGCACCTCCATGGCCTCTGCCCAGCTCCTGACTCTAGGTACCTGCCCTGTTGGAGTTCCTGTCCTCACTTCCTTTGATGATGAGCAGTAATGTGGAAGTGTAAGCCAAATAAACCCTTTCCTCCCGAACTTGCTCTTTGTTCATGGTGTTTTCTCACAGCAATAGAAACCCTAAGATGCCAAGTCAGTTAGACCCCTCCCCCCAACAGTACATTTGGGTGTGAAGTACAGACACATCAAGGGTCCCTCTGAGCCTCATAGCTAGAGCTGCTAGCTGTTTTCAGAGAGGAAACCGAGGCCAAGATAGTGAAGACGTCTGCCCGTGGTCACACACCACTGTTGATTTGAATCCAGACCTCTGGCTTTGAAATCTCCTAGTTCCTTGTTGGCTCCCCAGTCTGCATACTATTCAATTTATGTCTTTGTTTTCTTTCATTTGTGACAGGATCGTGCTACATAGCCCAGGCTAGTCTAGGACTCAGAAATCCATCCTCCTGCCTCAGTCACCCAACTTCACTGAACTTTAAAAGAACTGTTTGCAGGGAGTGACCAGAAGAATCACAGTCAGTCTCCTGACCTGGTGCTTGTTTCTGGGCCATGAAGAAAGTGTAACCATGGAACACACAGTCCTTGGCTTGCACAGTACTCAGTACCCACCAGTCCTCCAAAACATCATGGTCAAACTCAAGAGTCAAAGGAGAGGGCAGACCCAGGCTGATGTCATCTGACCCATTCATTCCTCCTAGTTATATTGGAAGACCAGGGTTGACATCCGTATCCCCCTGATAAAGAGCCTGGTCACACAGGCCCACAGCTCAATGCCAGCCATGCCAGGCTCTGAGGCAGAAGAGCACAGCCATGGGGCCTGGGTATTAACTGTCATCCCTCCTCAGGCAGACTATAAAGATAGACTAGACAGCAGGATTCAGGAGCCCTCACCCCAGCCATACCTCTCCCTCCCACACTCCCCACTTGTGGCCAGGTTACCTTGACGTTTTACTTGGTGGTTTTTGTTTCACTGGGTCAGATGCTTCCCCCAGTATCCCAGGGATGGGGACAGCACCTCGGGATGTCTGGCACTGATCTGCTCCTTCGCCCCCATCCAGGTTGGAACGCTGTTGCCATGGAGAGACATCAACAGGCCTGCACAATGTTTGGGCAACACAAACTGGAAGATTGCTCTTCTTCCCGGAGCCCAGGCCCAGACATGCCAGGGTGTGGGCTGGGGGTGGGGCAGGGAAATTCTGGGGCACCACATGACAGTCCCAGACTAGAGTAGAGTCAGACAGTTCTCCCAGCACCCTTTAGTACAGAACTCTTCTCATCCACCATAGTGACTATTACTCCTAATTCACAGCCGGGTAAACTGAGGCCAGTGTTCTTGCCTCTGCCATGGGCCTCTGCTAAGCCCAACAAATGGCTTGAGTATTCTATCCACAGCTCTTTCCCTACTGCTTGCTTAAAAGTTTCCTCATTGACCTCACCCTAGGGCTTTCATCGGGTCTCTGGCCTGACCACTCGCTAGCAGTGAGATCCTGCCTCTGAGCATCAGCTATTCGGTCATCTGTAAGTGGAATTGTGATCACACATTCTTTACCAACTCTATTGGGTACAGGTAACCATGGGTTAGGGAGCAGTATGTGTTTAACCAGCTTCCCAGGGGATTCTGGGATGTGCTTAGATTTGGGCATCATTTTATGACATTCACAAAACCATGCCACTTCACAGCCTTGAGGTCTTCTTCCATGGCTCCCCATTTCCTTCTGGATTGAGTCAGAAGGTCTTAGTGAAGTTAAATGAATGAGGAGTATTGTTCACTCCTAATTCATCAGCATGTTAATCTATGGGAGTTCCTCACTGAGTATCTTAGATAATAAATGAATTAGACTTCTGAAACCCTGTGCCCAGGAGTTTGGGATGAAGGACTGTGACTCCCAGGAGTTTCCCAGGGGCTGGTCCAAGCACTTTGCACAGGTGACCTAGCTCCATCCTCATGGTCACCAAGGCAGCTGCATGGCTGTTCTCTGGAGAATGGAGAGCACAGAGGGTCAGTGGACTGAGGTTCCATGAAGCATCTTGCTCTGATGTGGGAAGTCCTTCTGTATATGTGTTGCTTTTATTGGTTAATGAATAAAGAAACTGTCTTGACCTGTTGATAGGGCAGAGTAGAACTAGGCGGGAAAAACTATACTGAATGCTGGGAAAAGAAGGCAGAGTTGTGGAGAGAAGCCATGCAGCCCCACTGGAGACAGACACTGGAACTTTACCCAGTAAGCCACAGCCTCGTGACAATATATAGATTAATGGAGATGGGTTACTTTAAGATATGAGTTAGCTAGAAATATGCTTAAGCTATTGGCCAAACAGTATTACATATAATATGGTTTCTGTGTGGTTATTTTGGGGTTGAGCAGCTGGGAACTAACCAGCAGAGCCTCCTACAACAAATTAATCTCAGGGTTGTGGATTCAAGCCCCATATTGGGCGCCAATTTGTTGTAAGGAGGCAGCTTATTCATTTCTGGCTGCCCAGAACTGAGATAATCACATAGAAACTATATTATTTAAAACACTGTTTGGCCGTTGACTCTAGCGTACTTTTAGCAAGCTCTTACATATTAAATTAACCCATTTTATTATTTTACATTTACCATGAGGCTCATGACCTACCGGCAAAGATCTAGTGCATCTGTCTCTGGCAGGGTTACATGGCGTCTCCCTGACTCTTCCTTCTTTCTCCCAGCATTCAGTTTAGTTTTCCCTGCCTAGCTCTGTTCTACCCTGCTCTGCTATAGGCTCAAAGCAGTTTCTTTATTCATTAACCAATAAAAGCAACACATATACAGAATGACTTCCCACATCACTGCTTGATCGCACAGCCAGAGTGAGGCCAGCCTTTAAACCTCTGTCATAGAGTTTTGAGTCTGCCCTGACTGCAGGGATAAAGGGGTGCCAAGCAACAGGTCCAAGGCATGCGTGGCAACATCATCTTCCAGGAGCCCATCATCTTATGGACTAACAGCTCAGGTCACACAGGACCAGAAGGGAAGGCCTCCAAAGCTTGTCAGGAGCCTTCAGCTTTATACAGGAAGCCATGGAGAATAGCCAAGATAGAATCCATACACCAGACCACTGGAGTTCCAGATTCAGTTGGGCTGGAATAGGGTCCTGGGGTGTCAGCACTGCTGGTGATATGGGAACCATACTCTGAGAACTGGCACTGAGGAAGGAACACACAGCAGTGAGAAGCAGGGTTGGGTACCCCGGCTGTCTACCGCAGTAAGGGCTACCCCAGAATTAGGAGGTTGTAGGCCGACGGCCTCTTGTTCTGTCTTCTATGAGATGCACTGACTCAGTCACGTGGTCCTGAGTCGATGGGACAGGCAGGATATTGCTATGTGCCCCTTCCCCCTTCAGGGAACAGCCTGCCCTTACTCTGTCTCCACAGCAGACTCAAGCAAGCCTGACAGAGAAATGGGTTGTCAGGACAAGCCCAGGGTCTTATCCCTGGCAATCCCCTGCCCCAAAGGCTGTGTATCAGGAGACGCTGGCTGTTTTCAACAGTCCAAGTTCTCAACAGTCTTGTCCCAACACCCCATTAGAAGGACCCACCCTGGAAAGTCCCCTTCCCCCTGTACCTTCAGATGGACCAGCTGCTGATACCGGAGGGCCTTTCAGTGGAGGAAGGGGATTCAGCCTTCACTGGCCACAAAAACTTCCACACATCTGTCCCAGGGGTCCTATCTCTCAAGGACAGACAGACTGAAGTCTCAAATGGACTAGCATCTGGAAGATTGTCTCTGGCAACTGTGGATAGACTTTCCCAAATGGCCCAGGGCCCAGGATGGCCTGTCCTCAGTTTCCACCGGTCCAAATTCCTCCATCCCCTCTTCTTCCCTCCACTTCTTTTTCTCCTTCCATCCCTTCCTCCCTCTTTCCTTCTCTCCCTTCTTCCCTCTAGTCTGCCACCTTCCCTCCTTCCTTCTCTCAGAGCTTGCTCTTTGTAAGGAAGGGCAGTAATGCATGCTTTATAAATAATTGGTTTATAGATTTCATAAACAAGTCCTAAAACCACTTGAGGTAGAGAGAAGCATGCTAAAGACAAACTAAGGAGAAAGGGGACTAAGGAGGAGAGCTGGGGTAAGGAGGGAATTAGGGGCAGGCCTCTCTAAGGCAGCTCTCTCTGGGTAATGACCTAGAAGAGAAAGTACCAGCCCCGGGAGCACCTTGGGAAGGGCAGGGATCATATACAGAGTCACAGATCTAGGCAGGGCGGCCTGAAGGGATGGTTGTATGGAGGCTGGAGAGCCTGGGGCCCTAGATGGTGGAGGCAGTCAGAGGTATGTAGTGAATGGGGATAGGGAAGACCAGAGAGTTCAGGGCTGCTCCTAGGTTTGGGACTGAGGGCTGAAGGACAGGATAGTGAGGTTCTGATGGGAAAGATGGAAGGGAGATGCTCTGGTGACCAAGACCAAATGGTGAGTGTGGATTCCGGATACACAGATAGAGCATCAGAATTCAGAAGCAAAACTCAGCTCTACCCTGGGGTAGATCCCAGGGCATCAGAGCAACTCCTGGTGAGTCTGAAGCAGGGAACTCTGGGATAAGAAATGTGTGTCCCTCTGAGAAGCCACCTGCTACAAGTCGCCTCTCTCTTATTATGCTGCTCGTTGTAACCGTTACTCGATTTCTTCAATATTTTTAAACCAAAAGATTTTGCTATGTGCCAAGCACCAGGTCAGCTTCCACACTCTAGTGCCAAGGGTGGCCTAGTTACTACCCGGTTCTTTCAAAGAGAGGAGTATTGTGTCCGATGTCACACAGCTGAGAATTTTAGAACCAGGCAGTCTGGTCCCAGAGTCTTTGAGTCTGACCACCATACTTAGTATCTGAAAACACACACACACACACACACACACACATCCCACAATGCATTTGGGGAAATGAGCTCGTGGTGCAGGATTCTGACTCAACTTGGTTTTACCCACAGGTTTGAATTCTCTTGTCCTCTTGATAAATATGGCCCAGCATAATGAGAAGGAGCCTGGGAAACTACCCAGCCAGGACAGTCTGTGCCCAGAGAGCATGAGGCTGTACATGACACACACAATGTTCTGGCTACCCTCTATCCTGTGAGACCTCAAACGAGTCACCTTCCTCCCCCAGCCTCCCTTTCTGCCTCCCTATAGTGGAGACAATGATGCCATTCGTGGGAACTCTCATGGGAGCTCCATGAGAATCTTCACAGTGTCCATCCATAATTTCTGTCTTCTTTATGTTAGTGGGGACCTGATCCACTACCATTCACTGAAGGAAACTCCTTCATGGTCTGGGATCACCATCTCAAGTATCTATTGATGACTGACTGACTGAACTCTGGGACATTCCTTGGCATCTCAGAGATGCTGGGAAAAGAGGGTAAGCACGAGGTTGAGGGGTGGGTCTTGACTGCTTTGCACCCCAACCTAACCACCATCACTAGGGAGATGCCAGGCCACAGAGATTTTCCACTGTCACAGACATAGGAGATAAAACCCCTGTTAGGACCTGTGCAGGGCTGGGCAGCCCCACCTTCCCCCTGCCAGTGTTCACACATCTCTTCCGTTTGTATCCAGGCCAGAAAGCAGCCGGATGCTGGGCTCAGCCCATCCTCTAGAAGTCTCGCTCTCACTGCCTCTAGCCCTGCAGGCCCCCGGAAAGACAGCAGGATAAGGGAAGCTTCCTCCAGGAAGGAGGTATGTTACAAAGCTGTCTCCTCCAGCGGAGCCCCTGCCTCCTCCCACAGCATCAGGTATCCATAGACACCTGCATCTCCTAGGGAAAGACATAGCAGACATCTGGGAGGAATGGAGAGACAGCAGCGTGGCATCCCCTGCCTCCGGCTAGTTATGCTTAGATTTATTTTTATAAATTTTCCCCCACTGGAAATGAACTGCTCTCAAATCACAAGAAAAGAAGCTCCTAACTTTATTTATTTGGGGGTTGTTTTTGTTCTTCTGTTTTGTTATATTGAGGTTGGATTTCACTTTGTAGCCCTGGCTGGCCAGGAACTCACTCACTAAGTAGACCAAGCTGGCCTTGAACTTAAAAGTCTTGCCTTCTTCTGCCTCCTGAGTGCTAGAATTAAAGGTGTGTATCCCAACACCTGACCTCAAAATACCTTAGTTTTCACATTGAAAAGCAAAAGTAATTACATAACTTTACGTGTGCACGTGATCTAGGTGGGACAGAACATGACTTGTGACTAAGAATCACACATGCGTGTGCAGCACCTATATTCAAATAAGAAATCATGAGTAAGCCAGAATGACACAGTCAAACTCCCTAGCTGTCCCTGATGCGTCCAAAGATAAGGTTCCGCTGATTCTTTCAGTGGACTGTCCTGGGACACTGTGAGCCCCTGTGTCCCTGTCTGAAGAGTTGGCATTTGGTAGAAGACACAAATGTTTCTGAACGGGTACATTAACAGTGCTTCTAAAGCTGAAGATGCCACTGCATCTGTGAGCAGAGAGCATGCTGGGAGTGGCTGAGGGACGTGCTCCACATCTGTGCCAACACACGCTGCATTCTCATACAGGCCCCCAGGGAGGCTCCGGCACCCATAGCACCCCGCCCTGAGCTGCAGGTGGCCCCGAGCTGCCCACCAGGTCAAGGTGGATAAAACAAATTTTTTCATCTCTGAACTCTGGGCTCTCAGCTCTAGAGACTTGGGCAGAACTCAGGAGGACTGTGGGACTATGGGAAGTAGATCAGAGAGAAAGGGCAGTGGACACAGGGCTTTTATTCTAGAAGTGAGTCCTCAATATATAAAAGAGGGGAGAAGGAAACCTTTAGGACAGGCCTTGAAGGGACCCTCGAGGTCCTCCTGCAGACACAATCTCTTCCCTCTTCTGTCCTGGGGATGAGCAGCAATCACATATGAGGTCTTCTGAGAGGAAAATGCCCAGGACAGGGGAAGGGACGTCATTGCTCCCTCCTGTGTCACAACGCAAGGGTTTTATGTCTGTTTTCCCCTCTAGCCTGAGTTCCTGGTATGTGGGGTGAGTGGTCCATCTGCGTCTGTGTCTAGGACAGCCAAACAGCATCCAAGAATCTGCAATAGACTACTGCACCTATTGGATGAGTGAGTGAGTGAGTGAGTGAGTGAGGGAGGGAGGGAGGGAGGGAGGGAGGGAATGAATGAATGAATGAATGAATGAATGAGTGAATGTGATTTGCTGTCACCACATTTCCACCCCTGTACCTTTTCAGTGAGGACACGAGAATGAGAAAGAATTTGGGCCTTTGTTCTCTGAACTTCTAGCATGTTCCAGGTCCAGCTGTTGTCGTCAAGGTCATGTGTTCAGGCATAACTATGTTGGCATGTTAATCCACTCTGCATGGTGCATACTTTGACTTGGGGGCTTCGGTTTTCCTTTTTAAAGAAATATGAATGTTGATTCTCCTCCTAAGGGTGCAGCCAAGAGAAACAAGAACACGAAACCACACGAAGTCTTGAGCATGAATGGTCACGGCAGCGTGAATCACCACAGCCCGAATGGAAACAACCCACGGGCGTCACCAGTCAGAGAATGAACAGAGAATGTGGCATAGCCATGTAGCCATGAAATAGAATAGTATTTGGCTACGAAAGCGAATGCAGTCCTGGCACATGCTACACCATGTATGAACCTTGAACACACGTGTGAGATATGAGAAACCCGCCCCAAAGGCCACATACTATGAGATTCTGTTTCTGTGAAATGTCCAGGATAGGCAAGCCGCAGAGGTGGAGGGTAGCTTCCCACTGCCTAGGCCCAGGAGAGGGATGTGGGTAGGAGTCGGGTGGGGGAGTGCAGTGATCAGTAACAGACGGGTATGGACAGCTGTAAATATATGGAAAACCACTGAATCTTGCATTCTACAAGGGCAAGTCATGTGTCATGTGAATTTTTCAATGAAGCTGTTATAAAACCCAAAAAAACGAAATTAGAGAACTCCCCCTTTCAAGCAAGCACACTCAGAGAAGCCAGTTTCACAATCCTGTGGCGGCTCTGGTTTGCCAATGGCATTTCTATTTTTCAACAATCTTCAGCCCATTCTGCCAGGCGACTTTTCTCAAGACCTATATTGCCCCCACAAGCCCCATGTTGCTGGTTGCTGCCCGTCCCCAGTCTGGGTAACCCCATCTGTTGCCCTTGGCCCCCTTGCTCATGCCCACGATGCCCCTCCCTCCGTTTCTCTCTGCTCAGGAAAGCCAGTTCCCAATGCCAGGGCTGCCTCAGGAACCTGGTGACGCGGCCTGTTGTGGTGTGTTTGGGCACAGAGGCCTTTGCTGCCAGCGTTGCCAGGCACAGAGGGTGACTAAGCCATCCACGCTCAGGTTTCAGTGCCGACCAGGAGCAGGGGGGAGCTGAGGCCGTTCAGCTGCTTGGGGAGGGACATTCTCATTTCTGTCCAGTTATGCATGCTGTACTCCGGCTGCCCTTACACACGCTTGTGCCCAGCGAGCATCTTCAGCCACCTGCTGTGAGATGGACAACCAATGACAAAGAGATGCTAAGAAAGAATTCTTGGGGAGATAGAATTTTAAAAAATCAAACAAAAATTGTCAGGGCTCCAGACAGATAAACATGGAAGCGATTGCCACAGCCCACTGGCTGTGCCCATGGATTCCACACGCACAGGCCTAGCCAACAGCAGATCAAAAATAGAGCATTTTAAAATTGTGTCTGAGTCAAGCATGGTGGCACATGCCTGCACTACCAGCTCTGAGGAGCAGAGGCAGGTAGATGACAAGTTAGAGGCTAGCCTGGGCTACAAGAATAAGAGAGGCTGCCTCCAAAATTAATTGTGTCTATTCTGTCTATTCTATTCTGCACATGCGGTTTTCTAACCATCATTCCACAAGCAATACAGTATGGGAGCTGATCCACGTGTGTGCAGTGTGTGAGGTGTGAGGTGTCATGCAGAGCTGGTATTCAGGAGGGGGTGTGTACTCCAGCTCTGTGCAGACCTGTGCTGTATGGGTGGACTTGATCTCTGCAGCCCTGGAACGATTCTCCTGCTCCCATCCCAGGACATCTGAACTCAGAACTTCTGGCCTAGCTAGGGACTAGGGAGAGGGGCAGTTTCTGGGAAGGGCTTGGAAAATAACATTTGTCAGTAAGGCTGATCAGCTAGAAGCAAGGAGGACCACCAGAGCAGAGCAGGCTGGCCCTCAGCCTTGGGGAAGCATCTGCAGGACAGGCTGGGTCCTTGTGAACTTCTGGGTAACAGAAGCCTGTAACAGGGCTCACACTGGGGTAGCAGGATCTGGCCTAGCTTCTAGTTCTCAAAGACTGCTGGATGGGGAATGGACAAGTTGAGGGGACCAAGAAAGGCTGCTATCCTATTTCTGCAAGAGGCCATGGACTGGCAGCAAAGTCCATCTCATAGCATAGGACAGCCAACACAGTCGCTGTCGGCACTTGAAACGGGAATTTAAATCAAGCACTAATCATTTCGGTAAATTTTACCTATGTAATTTAAAGCTTAAGAAATGAAACCCAGGGGCTGGAGAGATGGTTCCGCTGTGACTTGCTTCTTCGTCTGGTGGATTGGGCACACTCCTCTAGCTCCTGTTGGCACCAGGCACCCAGGTGATGCATACACATGCTTGCAGACAAAACGTTCAAACACATCAAATCAAATAAATAAATCTTTTAAGTAAGAAAAGGAAGATGACCTCAGCCAAGGGCCACGGTTTCATTAACAATTCCTTAGTTCCTTTTGCTTTTTTTTTTTTAGTTTATATTAGTTAAAACATAACTAATGTAAAAAACTTGAGCCAGATTAGTGGTGCATGCCTTTAGTCTGGAGGCAGAGGCAGACAGATCTCTGAGTTTAAAGCCAGCCTGATCTACATAGAGAGTTCCAGGCCAGCCAGAACCACATAGTGAGACCTTGTCTCAAAACACCAAAAATAAATAAAATAATAATTGTAATAAAAGTTTTTTAAATGAATGAATGAACAGACTTAAGACTGAAGAGGAACAGTGGTGTACAAATTGTAAAAATTTACCAGGAACACATGGGCTTGTTGTGGCTTGGTTGTCTTTTGTTTTTTAGTAAGTACTCAATTTTTAAAGTATTACCGCCCCCCCCCACAAACCAGTTCAAACCCTCCAGAAAGCAGCCGTCCAGGTCACTGACCACACTGCCTGGCTGTGAACTTGGACAAGCTTTCACCTCTTCTCCTAGTTTGGTGTCTGTGGCTGTGACAAACTCCATGACCAAAAGCAGCTTTGGGGAGGAGGAGGTTTATTGCCTCCTACAGTCAATCAAGGCAGGAACCTGGAGCAGAAACTGAAGCAGAAGAGGCAGGGGGGCGCTCCCTTGCTGGCTTGCTCCTCCGGGTTTGCTCAGCCCGCTTTCTTATACAACCAGGACCAACTGCCCAGGAGTGGGAGCACCCACAGTGGGCTGGACCCTCCCACATCAATTATTAATCAAGAAAAAGCCCCCACAGACTTTTCTCCATCACGGTTTCATCTTCCCAGATGACCCTGGCTTGTGTCCAGTTGACAACACAGTAACCAACACACCTCTGAAAGTTTCAGTTGCTTTAGTGAGGTTGGAGTAAAGCCAGCACAGAAAACAAATACTTAAAGCAGCCTCCACAAGGGTCATGTAGCTATGCCAATCAAACAGCCTGGGGTTTAACTCCTCTAGGATCTGAGCACCTACTCTGTGCTGTATCTGAATAAAGGCTGCAGTTCCAGGGATAGACATAGACAGACGAGCTTCCACAAAACACAACTTGGTGTAAAGGGGCCCAATAGGAGATTGTGGCCCAGAGGGAGGGTGACTAGTTCTGCTTAGGGCAAAGTCATGAACAGCTTCTAGAGAAGGTGCTGTTGAATCTTGGTTTCAGTGGATGCATGAGTTTTCCAGGTAGACTGACAAAACTTAGAACGCCCAAGATGAAGGAACAGTATAGGCGGAAGCGTGGAGGCCTGGACTGGCAGCAGTCAGAACATCCAGTGCAAGGTCGACCAGAAGGAGCTTTCTCTAGGCATTGCCTTTACTTCAACCATAGAAGGTGCTTAAGCCAATGGGGCAGTAAGGCCGGGCCCCATCTCCTCATTCTCAGGAGCCGATTATAGATACTACAGAGAAAGAACACTGACTTCTGCAGTCAGTCCAGACAATTGAGCTTGCCTGAAAACTGGGCCCACCCTTCTCCTATCTGTAGCACATCCGCCGCAGGTAAAGGGGATAAGGGGATGTTGGCCAGATACAGACTAGCAAGAGGTACTCAATACCCACCTCCATGGCTCTGCCCCACCCAACTGGTCTGTGGGAAGGAGCAGACCAGCCAGGCCGGTGTGTCCGCACCCACCCGCTTCATGCCCCATGCACACCCAGCAAGCTCTTCTAGGCAGACTTGCTGAGCCTGACTTGCTCTGAGTGGAGGAGGTGTAGTGCCCAGGGTTCCGTGTTCGTCCTTGGCCTGGACCTTCTGTTAGCTCTTATCACTCAGCCAGTTGAGATACCCACAGGCAGGCCCCTAGACTCCCATCCTTCCTGCTGTCCACTGGGGTGTATTCTGTGGGTGTGTGCGTATTATGGGTTTGAGAGTCTCCAGTGTCCCCAACTTGCTAGCCACCAACCAACCCTCATATCCCCTAAACTTCTTATATCCCCCTTAGGGGACTCCTGCTGTTCCTGGAGACCTGGTCTATGTCACCCTCCTCTATGCTGGGAAGCCTCTCCTTAATATTCTTCCACCCACCTGACCCCTGTCCAGTAAACGCTTACTGAGTCGGTTACGCCCTGCCAAGCTGCCTCCTCTTCAGAGAAGGCTTCTCTGATTTTCAACCCAGCAGCCAGCCCTGAACCACAGGCCTCTAAGTCACAGTGACTGAGAACCACACAGACTCAACTCCGATGTCGCTAGGGCCTCTGGGTAAATAATACGTGAAAGAAGGAAAAATGGATCAACCAACCGCTTTACTGCCCTGCTCTAGAGAGCGGTGGGCAAGAGTGGAGAAGACTCTCGGCTGATACCACAGTAATCTCACACATTGCGTTGTCTAGAAGAGGGCACAGACCCATCTGGGCCCTCAGTGCAGGTGCTGGAGCTTGGGGACGCAGGCTTCGGCCTCCGACTCACTCCGCTCAAATGTTAGTTTTGCAACTACCAGCTATGTACCTTGAAGGAAGTAACTTAACCTCTCTGATCTTCTGTCCTGAGATGAGAACAAGTCCCCACCCCCTAGCACTGAGGCAATAGGAAATGCCTAGCATAGCACAGGCTTAAATAACTCCAGCCACTTCCCTGGACATCAGGAACCCTTGTTGCTCTCCCTAACATCCAGCTGTGTTCGCGTCGGCACTTCTACCAAGAGCCTAGGCCAAGGTCTCTCCCGACTGGCTGTGAACCCTTGTTGTCCTAGCTCCCAGGACCAGTGCCAACCAATTTACTGTGATACTGAGCCTGTAGAATCTCCCTCATGGGCACCTACAAACTCGTGTGAGAATCCGCACGGAAGCGAGGCAGGTGGAGCCAAGCCCATTAGAAGAAGCAGGGCAGGCACGGCTGAGCCCCAGCAGCACCCAGCCGCTCTAGATCAGGGACACACTCGGTGTCCCCACAGCAGGTGGGCGTTGTTTATGCCTGTTCCCAGGCAGCAGAATCCAGCAGCCTTGGCCAAGAGTTCTAATTTTAAACACTGGCTCTGGGCAGGCAGAATTAAAGGTCAGATTCTGGAAGGCTATCCAAATGATGCACACACTAAAAAAAGATGACCCTCCCTGCAAAAAGATGTCCTGCCTCAGTCCCACTGTCTACATTGCCTAACGTGACAAGGACAGACCTGTCAGGACCACCTGGGGGAGACTTCAGGAGGTATTATCATGACCGGTCCCCTCCTACCCCAAGCCGGTAGTCTCCAAACTGCTGGACTCCAAGAATTCCATCTGGAAACCCCAGGGACCCCCCCCCACAGGAGATTCTTGGGGCTCCGTCCAGGTGTCCTAATGTTTTTCGTTTATTGGGCTTGTTTCTATGAAAGTCCTAATCGCGACCCTTGCAGTGAATTCATAGCACACGCTAGCCCCTTGCAGTAGGCCCCCATCTGATATCTGGTCTGATGACAGCGGCACATCTTTATGGTGCCATTTACCAAGGTCCTTTGTCTGGTGGCTCTTGCCTAGTGTTGGGAAATGGAAGGGTCTGGCGGATTCAGGGATGATACGGTAAACCCCCACCTTGTGGGTAGTATCTTGGTCTTCCAGCCAAGGCTCAGGTGACCTGCTGCTGAAGTTTTTCCACATGAGATGCCATGGCCGCCCAATGTCCCCTTCAAGTCATGGGCTAGTAGAACAATGGGCCTTGCACTTACCGCCCTTTTATATTGCTAAGCAGGGTTAAGTCTAACAGAGCGCCCCGCGCTCGCCATCCAATCGCGTGCAAGTACAGTTTACACAATTGAAGAGGCACAATGACTTAGCATCCCCTTTATTTGGTGGCACACTCCTGTCCCTTGGCAGAGCTCCCTTGTGCCTAGGCACAAGCTTTCCAACTCACAGACCAGGGCCACAGATCTGTCTTGGACCCCGCCCTCGCCCGGGCCACAGTCCTTCAACACAGCCCCCACCTTCCGCGGTGACTCTATTGTTCAGCTGCTTCCTACCCCAAGGCTGGTGGGAACTGGAGGCGCCGGCTCTTCCTGCCCCAGGCAGGGCCCTCGGGAGGAGCCGCGTTCCAGCGCCAGGCTGCACATCCGGCTGCTGAGCCGCCACTGTATGAGGCCAATAGGGGGCTCTGGGCTCGGGGTACCGCCAGTCCCGATTTGCCCTCAGCAGCTCAGGAGTCTGAAAGCCACCTGATAGACTCACCTCAGCACAACTCCAGGGTCTGGATCTCACGGTCAAGTGCTCGCTGGCTATCCCCAAAGATGCAGGCATGACACCTTTTAGCGACAAGCTGGTCAAATGGTCACCTGACCTTGGTACAAAGTCATTGAATCCAGACTTCCCAAGGATGGAGAGCTTTATTTTTCCATAGAGCAAAATGTCGCCCAGTGCCAGAACAGCCCAGCAAACTGCAAGCTTGCCCACTGTACAGCCATGGGTAAGCTGCGGCTCCTTTCTTTGCCAGTTTCCTTGTTGTAAGAAGGCGATTATAACAGCACCCACTACAGCCATTGTTGTGAACACTGGAGAGATCACACACATCGTTCAGTCGTTGCTTTTCTAAAAGTAAAGAGAGCCAGGGTGACTAGCTATCCCTACCCCCTTCCTGGATGTGGATCTTTGGTGCTAAACTCAGGACAGCCCTGGCACATGGTGAGATGGTTTCCATCACCAAGCTGATCTGGTAAAGTCCAGACAGCTCTCAGCAGGGCGGGAGGAGGCCCCAATTTTATGCTAAGGGCAATGTTTCTTCCAGAAACCCTTGGGTCCTTGGTCCTGGTCTCTGCATCATGTCCTTGCTTAGCCACAGGAAGACCAGACGTTAACATTAAAAAATTTTCCACATCCTTCAGGGCAATCATTTGATGCCAGAAATAGTTGTCAGGATTTGGGAGTTAGCCCAGGCCACTAAAAGTAGCTCCATTGCCCCCTGGAAGGCCTGTCCATGTGGGCCCCGGATGCCCTAAACCTAATGAGGTGCCTGTCCCCAACCAGCACCTTAAATGAACAAGAGCACTGCTGGGCTGGCTAGCTGGCTGAATACACACGGGAGGTCATCTCCACTCAGCTTCCTCAGACCCTGGCACACCCTTCTCTCCACCCAGAAGAGCAGGGCACAGTCACTGGAGTTCTCGCCTGGACAGTCACAGGGCAGCCTTACCCTCCTTGCTTAGTCGCACCGCCACAGACCTTAACACAGTTCCAGACATACAGAACAGCACAGAGGCACACCCATGCTGAGTATCTGAGAGCCCAGCTTTCCTATCTCCATTCCCAAGGTGGTGTCTCTGCTTTGTTCTTCCCCAGTTTCCCTGGCCTTGGAGAAGATGGACTGTTATTAATTTTTTATGTGTATAAGTGAGAGCCTTGTGAGTTTATGTAGACCATATGCGTGTAGGTGTGCGCCCTCCGATTCCAGATGAAGGCATGTATCCTCTAGGCAAGTACAAGTAGTTGTGAGCTACCTAATGTGGGTGCTGGGAATCCATCCCAGGTCTTCCGCAAGAGCAGTAAATGCTCTTAACGGCTGAGTCATCTCTCCAGCCCCATAGTCTGTGCTGTGTGTGTGTATGTGTGTGTGTGTGTGTGTGTCTGTGTGTGTGTGTGTCTGTGTGTGTGTTTTCTGGCATCCAGGATTGAGCCTAGAACCTCAAGTGTGCTAACCAAGCACTTTACTACCAACCTATGTCCTCAACCCTTTCTTTACAGTTTATTTGGAGACAGAGTCTCACTGATTTACCCCAGACTGCCCAGAGCTGCGACTGTGGGGCTCTGGGTCACTCTGTGCTCTCCCTGGTCACGAGGGACTCTGTCACTGGAGGGGCGAAAGATAAGCAGCTCTCCCTGTGGCCGCCCTTTAGAGCTGGAGTCAGAGTCCTCCCAGGGCAGCCTGGTCTTTGAGAAGGAAAAGGGGCTAGCTCTGGAAAGAAGCCAGCTAGGAACCAGGACAGAGGACGTGTGTCTGTTGTACATTTGTCTCAGTTCACAGAGTTGGCCACTAACATGAACTGTGGCCATTGCCTCTCAGCCCCCAGCAGATTCTCGGCTCTGCCAGATGCTGAGGGTGGAAGGCTCTTTGGGCTTGGGACAGAGGGAAACCCTCCGCACACTCTTTAGTTTTGGTCTGAACCTAAAAACACTTTAAAAATTAACTCCATGAAATTGATTTTAGAGATCTATTAATACAAAGTAGATCAATCAAAACAGTTGCATTGACTAAAAGAGTCAACCATGGTAGGAAGAATGCTGCATGATTGCCTTAACAGAAAACTCTAGAAAACACTGGTTAGCTAAGATGGGAAGGAAGGGTACAGAGAAAAAATATATATGGTCTGTATTTAAAACATGTTGGCAGGAATAATACATTCTATTTTTTTCAAACTTTAAAAATTTGTAAAACTAATGACTGGAAAGATGGCTCAGTGGTTAAGAGCACTTACTGCTCTTGCAGAGGTATTCTGCATTCTGCTCCCACATCCTCGGGACTCCTGTGACTCCAGATCCAGTGAGATATGACATCTGTGAACACCTGCATTTTCATATACACATGCACATACAAACACACACACAGCTATGAGTCGTTTTTATTAAAAAGTAATAAAGGCATGTGTGGAGGCGCACACCTTTAATCCCAGCACTCAGGAGGCAGAGGCAGGTGGATCTCTGAGTTAGAGGCCAGCCTGGTCTACAAAGTGAGTTCCAAGACAGCCAGGGCTACACAGAGAAATCCTGTCTCAAAAAAAAAAAAACCCAAAAAAACAAAAAAAACTAAAACCAAAAATATCCAAAATAAAATAATAAAAAGCTATGTTAAACTGTATAAATTTGTCAACACTCATTAAACTGCAAAACTAACACTAGATGTGTTTGTTGAGATCAATTTTATTTCTCTAGGTTACAGAGGGGCTCACCAGGACTAATGACAGGACTCTACTTCATGGGGTCCTTGTCAGAAACATGGCCGCTAACATGCTTTTCCCTCCTTGCAAACTGGCCCCTGAGCCTGCCTTGGTTCCCTGCTCTGGTAGAAGACACAGTGCCCAGAAAGCAAACGACTTGATCATGCACCAATTTTGTACAGGCCCTCTAGAAACCAGTCTCCATGGGGCCAGTGCAGACAGCCAGATGGATGCGGCTTAGTCTGTGCTGGAGCCAAGGTAGAGACCCCTCATCTGCGGCTGCATCAGTCCAGGGCATCCCCACTGGCTATAGCATCCACCCGCTAGTTATTTTGTAGCTGTCGTGGCTGCGAATGCCATTCTTGGAGGACAGCCATGCTAAGTGACTGCAGTGTCGGGACAGACAGACTGCGGGCAGGTGGAGCCTGGGGTTGCCTCTGAGCCGTTATCTCATCTAAGCGTTAACCATAACAAGCCCCAGCTGTGACCTTAGCGTGCCGTGGTCCTGCCGCAGAGTTCCACATTTCAGTGAGCAGACCGAACCAGCCGTCATATCCTCCCTACGTAGCCGGTCCCAAGGAGAAACAACTCACATTTCAAAACTTAGTCCTCAAGAAAGTGACGTGGTATCAGTGAGCTACTTTGAAAAAGCTTGTCTGCCTTCCTGCTGGTAGCCTGCGCCCTTATCTGGGTGGTTCTTAACCTCTGCTTTCTAATTCTTAGTAAACTCTTTTGAACCTCCCACTTTCCAGTTTTTCACGTGCTTTCTTGCATGGTTCAGGCCGGCGGCTGTGGTGGCCCCGGACTTGAGTTAAGAACATCCCGATCTGAGCTCAGCAATGCTGCCAGTTCACACATGTCAGCGACACTGTCATGGGTTTCTTGTAAGTGGAAAGGTGGACACTTAAAGGTCATAAGAAAGAGACAGTTCAGAGCCAGAGAGATGATTCTGTGGTTAAGGGCACTTGCTGCTCAATCATGAGGCTTGGAGTTTAGACCCCAGAACCCACATCAAGAGGCTCATAGAGGCCAGGCTGTGGTGGCGCACACCTTTAATCCCAGCACTCAGGAGGCAGAGGCAGGCGGATCTCTGTGAGTTCGAGGCCAGCCTGGTCTACAAGAGCTAGTTCCAGGACAGGCTCCAAAGCTACAATGAAGCCCACTCTTGAAAAAAGAAAGAAAACCAACAACAACAACAACAACAACAACAACAAAAAGAGGCTTATAGCAGATCCAGCACCTTCCTCTGGCCTCCACAGGCACCCACAAACTCTCACACGTAGACACCCACACATACACACACACTCATAGGATAATTTTTTATATTTAGTTCTTATAGTACTTATATACTCCACAGCTTCATATCCCACGATGGGGAGGGCATAGAATACGACATTTGTAGATAAAGATGTGACTACTCTATTCAAACTCAGCCCCTGCATATGAGGGGCTCTTCTACTGGGCCATGGACACTCTTCATTTAGGAGGCAAATCTATCCTAATTTAGACTGGAGAAATCCAGATTTTGTTTTGTTTCTGGATAGAATCTTGCTAGGTAGCCCAGGTTGCCTTACAACCTTGGCCAAATTCTGGGCTTAAAGAGAAAGGCATTATCTTTATCTTCCTGCTCCAGAAACAGATCTGCCTCTGTCCCAGGCTAGACACCTGCAAACATCCTTGAAGAGATGATTTTGTAAAGGGTCATACCATAGAGGCAGCTGTGGAGACTCACCCTTCCTGTAGTCTACCATGACCCTCCCAGAGTCCTTCTGTCTCCGTTCCCTGTTGTCATCCCCAGGGTTTCTTCACGAGTCACCATGGTCGCCCCAGCTCCAGGCATTATCTGTTGGGGAAGAAAAGCACGAACCCTCTTTATGGAGCCTGCTTGCTAGTGAGACACATTGTTAGCTTGACTCATGCAAAGGGCTATCTTGGGCTACAGGACCGACTGGGGAATACAGGACATATCCTTGACTAAAAGCTGTGACTAAGAACAGATGTAGAGAGAGCTCAGACACTAAGAGCTTACTGCTCTTGCTGAGGACCTAGGTTCAGTACCCAGTACCTTCACCAAGCAGTCACAACCACCCCTAGCTCCAGGACTAACCTCCACGGGCGTCTACACATGAGCGGTGCACATAAGCTCATACAAGAACACATAAGTACACACCGATAAAGTCACTGGGCATGGTGGTGCACACTTTTAATCCCCGCTCTCAGGAGACAGAGGTCAGTAGGTCTCTATGCATTCAAGGCCAGCCTGGTCTACCAGAGTGAGATCCAAGACAGCCAAGGCTGTATACAGAGATCTTGGAGTGGGGTGGGTGGGTGAGGGATAGTGGGGGATTTCTGAACATATGATTGGTTTAACGAGGGTCTGTGCACCTACTGAGCACCAAGGACACATAGTAGGGCTCTGCAGAGTCGGAGCATTTGCCAGCTAGACTGAAAAGAGGAAAACTGAGCATGTGACTTCCCGTGTTGTTGGGACAAACACCTGACAGAAGCGGTTTAAAGAAGGCCACTTCCGGCTCACAGGAGCAGACAAATCATGACCAGGAAGTCATAGGAGCAAGAAAGAGGCTGCTGATTGTATTTATCCAGTCAGAAAAGAGAGAGAAGATGCTGGGGCTCAGCTCACTGCCTCCTTGTCGTGCAGTCTGGCAGCTCGGCTGGGTCCTCCCATCTCAGTTAACTTAACCCAGGAAATCCTTCAGACACCCACCAAGATTTGTTTCTGACATGACTCTAGATGCCGTCAAGCTGTCAGTCAAACCAATCCTTGGCTAAGGGTAGGACTCATCCTTGACTGGTGTATGGTTGGGAGACCCTAATAGACCAAAGCCGGGAATTTCAGGCTGTGCCCAGCATACATGAACATGTCTTCCACTCTCCAGGTGTCAGAATTGTATTCCTGGAGACCTAGGTATGATCACAAGGTCAGACAGACTGAAGGGAGCATTGTGTCAGGCCAACAGCAGCAGGAGTAACAGACTCGAGTTTCTCTTCCACTCTGTTAGACACAGCGTCTGACTAGCACACTGGAAATGAAGTCCCAGGTCTTGGGGGTACTATGCTAGACCAATGATATCACTAATGGGCTCCCAGGTCCTGTATGGTTGAGACTATGGGCACCTCTCTTCACAAAGGCCACATAGGAAGAATAAGCAGAGCCAATTCCTGGAGCAACCAGGCAGCGTCAGGTCACAGTCAATGTATGAGTGAGGACCCTCATGGTTTTCTTTGGGCTGGGGACAAGATCACTTTAATTTTATTGCACATTTTTCAGCCTCTGAAGATTTCATGTCCATGATGGACCTATCCTCTCAATGTTTAAGGAGTAAGGACCTGAAGCTCAGAGAAGTCAAGTGATTGGCTGAGTGTCACACAACAAGAAAACGGTGCACTTGGGGCTAGAACACAAGTTTCCTGGCTCCTCAGAAAGTGTTAATTGGTGAGGATGTATGTTTGTTGAGGGATATTTTGATTGCACTCTGACACTCCCAAGACCCCCAATAAAGTTAAACCTTAAATCAAGGGGAGGAGCCAATGAGCCAATGGCTAGAGAGAAGCCAGGAATCTGGATGGAGAAGGAGGAAAGGGTGGGGACTAAAGTTTGAGCTTGCTATGTGTCTCTTGTAGAGTCTCCAGTCAAAACACAAGGTCAGCTAGTTGCTACTCAACCTCTCAGAGCTATCAGATTTTCACCCCAACTTTTGACTCCGAAGTCTTATTGATAAATAGAATGACAGAGAAGACCTAATTTAAACCTACATATCATGATAGCAGAGTTGGTAGCTGAACTGGAAACACTGCTGGGCTGCAGCCTAAGTGGCTGATGGGGCACTGGTCGAGAGGCCATGGGATGACAGATAATTAAAATATCAGTAGATTCATGTGCAACTACTGCTAAGCTGAAAAAAAACCATCACTTTGTGTTCCAACATGTGACATGACCACACGGATGGAGAAGTCATGCCGGGGTCTTTCTAAAAGTCACTTGTGGGACTCCAGAAAGTGGGCTCCATGCTTGGAAATCTCAGAAGCTCAAGCCCTCAGCTGATGGCACTGCTGCTGCAGACAAACTGAGAAGTCAGCAGAGTTGGTGAGCTAATTGGGAAGTTCTTAAGGAGAAAGTTAAATAATATTTAAAAAAATCTTTCCCATGTGAAGAATCAGAAATATAACAACACAGGGAATTAGGACTCTGTATAGTGTGGATGGCTTGAAAATGGAAGAAATAAAAGAGGAGATAAACCACTTAACTGGGATTGACATAATGCTGATTACAATTACTATAAGTTTGATAATTCATTTTTTATCCTTAAAAAGTGGTTTAAGAACTATGCCAAAAAATGAAAATTTGACTAATATAATACAAGGCTTACTAATAAAAGTAATAAAAATCTGACTGATAAGATACAAGCCCTAGAAAGACTTACTAATAAAGTAATAAAAGTTTGACTAAGAGACAAGTCTTACAAGGGCTGACTATTGATAAGATATAAGCTTTAGAAAGAGATTCTACTGATAAGATGCAAGCCTTAGAAAGACTAATGAAAATAAGAAAAATTGAATGATAAGATACAAACCTTAGAAGGACGTGTACTATTGACAAGATACAAGTTTTAGAAAAACCTACTAATGAAAATAAGAAAAATACATGCAGACAGAGGAATTTAGAGCAGAACCTACCACACTATTGTGTTATAAAATGGAGGAGGAACAGCCTAAGATTATTAGAAAAACAATCTTAATTTATCCAGTTACTATACAAGAATGACTGCCAAGTGATAGGCACCCCCCACAAGGCTATGCAAATGTTAATTGGGATCCTGTAGAAATGTTAGATTTGAAGAGATTTAAGAAAGCGGTTGTATCATATAGAATACATGTACCCTTTGTGAAGTAGATGTTAAATTCATGGGCAACTCAGACAAGATTATTCCACAAAACAGGAAAGATTTAGCTTCAGCAATATTGGAAACTGGTCCTCACTTACAGGGGAAAACATGGTGGAGAGAGAAAGCTAGGGTCATAGAACAATGAAGTAGGGCTAGAGGTATTGAAATTTCCCAAGACCAGCTTCTTGGTGAGGGCTAGTGTGGTGATCTGCAAAGACAGTCTATATTTGATGATCAAACTTTGGTTCTATGCCATAAAGCAGCTTTGAATGTTTGGTACAGGATTGAAGAATCAGGGAAGAGGACTGAGTCATTTACTAAAATTATACAAAGTTTACTTGAATCTTCAGCTTTTGAAAATGCTAATTCAAAATGTGAAAGGGTGGTAAGGCTTTTAAAGACAAGATCAATACCCATCGATGAATGTAGCTGAAATACAGTTGATATTGGATCTTATAACGATACTTGGATAGGAGAAGTGATTTCCAAAACTTTCAAGAAAAATCAAGGGGCTGGAGAGATGGCTCAGAGGTTAAGAGCATTGCCTGCTCTTCCAAAGGTCCTGAGTTCAATTCCCAGCAACCACATGGTGGCTCACAACCATCTGTAATGAGATCTGGTGCCCTCTTCTGACCTTCAGGCATAGACACAGACAGAACATTGTATATATAATAAATAAATATTAAAAAAAGAGAAATCAAAATGTCAGATGTTTTAATTGTGGTAAACAAGGTCATTTGAAAAGGGATAATAGGCAAGGTATTCCTAGAAACAATGTTTTTTCTAGGAAGAATCCAAACAGAAGACCCCAGCCTTCTAGAGTTTGCAAAAGGTATGGCAAAGATCAGCATTGGGTTAAAATGAATGCAGATCAACAAGGGACAGGCAAGGTAAACATTTGTCATTGGTAAATGCCCTGAGGGGCCTCCTGCAAGTTTCAATATCAAATCAAATCATAGAAACTCATCCACAGAACAAATAAAAGACTTAATATTTGGTTGTTAAAAATAACAATACTCTGAATGTGATCAAAGACAGAACAGCTTCAATAGACACAACAAAAAGTTTAGGAGCGACCAGAAAAGAAATATTTTGGCAAACTGCCAAAAACGATCAAAGATCAAAGCTAAATATACAAATAAATGGCACTGAAATTGAGGGTTTGGTAGACAGATGTAACAATCATTTCACCAAAATCTTGGTATCCAAATTGGCCCCTTCAGGATGTAAATATTCAGTTTCTAGAGACTGAAACTTTATCTCCAGTAAAACAAAGTGCAAGATGGGTTGAGTGTATAGGGCTAGAAGGACAAAGAGGAAAATCAAAACTATATGTGACTAACACAGCAATAAATTCATGGGGACATGATTTGTTGCAGCAATGGAAAACACAGATTAACATTCCTCCAATCCCAGAAAAAAACATAAAATAAAAAAATGCTTTTGAGCACCAACTGTTCAAGTTGTACATAAGTCTTTATGTACCAATGACCCTGCCTTTAAAATGGTTAACTGGTCGGGCAGTGGTGGTGCACACCTTTAATTCCAGCACTCGGGAGGCAGAGGTGGTAGATCTCTGTGAGTCTGAGGCTAGCCTTGTCTAAAAAAAAAAGTTAACTGAAAAACCTGTGTGTATGGAACAATGGCTTTTGGCATCAGAGAACTTACAGGTGCTAGAATAGTTAGCTCAGGAGCAGCTAAATGCTCAACATATTAAAGAATTAACCAGCCCTTGGAATTCTCCTATATTTGTCATTAAAAAGAAATATGGAAAGTGGAAAGTGTTAACAGACCTAAGAGCCATAAATAATGTGTTTTGTACCATGAGCTCATTACAGCCTGAAATTACTTTACCTTCTTTATTACCTAAGGGATGGCCTATAATAGTGATTGATTTAAAAGACTGATTTTTTTTTACTATACCTTTACAAGAACAGGATAGAGAAAAACTTGCCTTCACAGTGCCTACTTATAATTCTCAGCCTACTAAAAGGTACCAGTAGAAAGCTCTTCCATGAGGACTCTTAATCAGTCCCACCGTATGTCAATATTTTGTACAACAGCCATTAGAACTAATTTGTAAACAGTTTCTTCAATCTATAGTTTTACCATTATATGGATGGTATTTATCTTACTAGGGTTCAGATACTTTAGAAAAAAATGTTTGATGAAGTAAAGAGAACTTTGATTTGTAGAGAATTACAAATTACTCTCAAAAACTACAAAGAGGAGATTCTATTAATTATTTAGGATACAAGATAGGTCTACAGAAATATCAATTACAAACTCTTAATGATTTTCAAAAATTGCTGGGAAATATTAACTGGCTATGACCCACAAATGAATTAACAACTCAAAAGCTAAGAAATTTATTTTAAACCTTTCAAGGTGATAAAAACTTAAATAGTCCAAGAAAACTATCAGCTAAGGCTGAGAGACAATTGGTTCTGGTAGAGAAAAGAAATTACAGGATGCAAATTCTGGCCATTTTACCTTCTACTCATTCTTCTGTAGGAGTTTTTATGCTGAGAGAAGATAATATCTTATAATAGATATATTAGCAAATAGACTGAAAAAATGGAGACCTATATAGAAAAAGTTTCTGAACTGATTCTGAAAGGAAAATTGAGACTTCATAAATTAAAAGGAATAGACCCAGCAGAAACCATGGTATCTTTTACTAATGCCTTATTATGTGCAGAAAATGAACTTTGGCAAAGAGCTTGCTGTAATTTCTTGGGAGAGATTAACAACAAACATCCCAAAAACAAGAGACTTCAGTTTATAAGAACAATTAATTGGAACATTTTTCATATAATAAAGGGAACAACAATTTTTGGAGCCCTTACATTTTTACTCATACAAATAAATCAGGAAAGACAAGTTATAAGTCTCAAGACAGGTTTTAAGACAGGAAAACTAAGTAAAGTGGCTCAAAGCCCTTATGATTCTATTCAGAAATCAAAATTATATGCTATTCTCATGGTATTATTAGATTTTTGAGAACCTCTTAATATTTTAACTGACTCTCAATATGCAGAAAGAGTTGCTTTACATATTGAAACTGTTGAACTTATTCCAGATAATTTAGAATTAACTTCGTTATTTATTCAACTACAAGTAAGAATCAGAAATAGAAATCATTCCTTGTATGTAACATACATCAGATCCCATACAGGTCTACTGTATCCTCTAGCACAAGGCAGTGTTAAACTGATAAGCTTTTGGTAGGGAAGCCTCAGAGTTTCATAAGAAACACCATGCGAACAGCAAAGATTTGAAGAAACATTTTTCTATCACTTGGCAACAAGCCAAGGAAATTATAAGGAAATGTTCTACTTGTTTTTTGTATAGTCAAATTCCATTACCTGCAGGAAGTAACCTAAAAGTTACTCAAAGAAAAAATTGGCAAATGAATGAGTTTCATTTTTCAGAGATTGGAAAATTAAAATATGTACATCATACCACAGAAACATACTCAGGGTTTCAATGGACACCTGCTTTATGTTCTGAAAAGGCTGATTCTGTAATTATACATTTATTAGAAGTTATGGTCATCACGGGGATACCTATACAAATAAAATGACAATGCTCCAGAATATGTCTGTAGTAAAATGGAACTGCTTTTTTATATTACAATATAAAGCATATTACAGGTATAACACACAATCCTACAGGACAAGAAGTTATAGAAAGATCTAATTGTAATTTAAAAGACACGCCCCATAAACAGAAAGAGGCAATAGAGACCTCTAGAAATAGGTTACACAATTCTTTATTGACTTTAAATTTTTAAATGCTAATGAAAAGAACAATGGCCATGGAGAGACATTGGATAGTAGAAAAAACTGTTGAGTTAAATCAGCCTATATATTTTTAAAATGTGTTGACCTCAGCATGGAAACCAGGATATGTGTTATGTTGGGGAAGAGGTTTTACTTTTATTTCCACAGGAGAAGGAAAGCTATGGATACATACCATCAATATTGATAAAGATTAGATTTGAACAGAGGAGACCTCTTGGTTAGAAAATGTGATAGTTCATCAAACAGCTTGGTCATTCAATTCAAGCTAACTTATAAGACTAACAAATGCCTTTTATCTGATCATGTATGAAAAAATTAAATTTTTATTATTAAAAGATAATATTTTTCTGTTGATGAAAACCATTTTGAATTAACAAAAATATAACCTGCAAAAAGAAAGAAAAAAAAGGGAACTCCACAAAGTTAGGATTGGGGCAGGGTTTTGTTTTTGTCTTTCCAGGAGAATAAAAGCATCCAACTAAGAAATCTGAAGATTACTGGACAAATGAAACATCTGAAGAGGAACAAATCATCAAGAGAAAATGTCCCAAGAAGAAGAGTAAAATTGGGCCTAAATCTATGGCACATTTCTAAGAAGATAAAATTTTATAAATCTTCTCAAATATTTTTTTTCTGTTCATCTCTACAAACATAAAAGGCAAATGGTCTTTTGTGGTCCCAATCCAATTAAAAATCAAAGCTGTGTAGCTCTCTTCCTCACTAAACCCAAGCAAATTTGTTAAAAGAAAATCCAAAATCTCTGTCTCATGTCAGAAAAGTCACCTGATATGGGACAGAAAAAAAAACTAAGGGACTATTCTATTGTCACTAATCTCATAATCCTTTGGTTTTATTTTGACTCTCTAAAACTTCTCTTGAAATAAAAATATCATCTCTAAATTTATAAGATTTTGTAAACTGTCTGTCATGATATTATTGATCACATAGAGTACTAACTGATTCTAGAAATGGGCTTCATCTAGTTTCCTGTGTGTAATTTCAGGCGTAAGTCTAAAGCAGGTAACTATGAATTAAGTTTGTGTACCTTGGATATACTTAATAGACTGTGGTCCTTTAACCTTTCTGAGATCTGCTGCATAGGATGTTTAAAATGTTTAAATTTTCGGCAGTAAACTATGACCATTCCTTTCAGTGACCTTTGAAGTCTCAAAACAAAAAGCATGATGGGGCCCCACAATGACGATTTCAACTGGGTTGTGGTTACAGTATTAAGCTAACAACCACCACCAAAATATCAGTTTTGGGCTATGGACTACTCAGGACAGTGGCAAATCTGTTTACTGAGAAGGTCCAAACAGATAGAGCACTCTAGCCAGGACATCAGATAAGCACTGCACTCCCCAGTACACCAAGACTGGACACCAAATGCTAAAGCTAATGTTCCCAGGATTTGAATTAGCTCAATTTTCTCAGGGTCTCCTAAAGATGCTGTCACCCCCAAATAGCAGGAACTAATTTAAAAAATATTATGTCCAAATTCCCAAGCGGTGGTTTGGGTAGCTTTTTGCTGTTTGGTGGGTTATGAATGTTTGTCATCATTTGGGGAGGTTGCAGATTATTACTGGTCATGGTAAGGGAGGAAAATAAGAAAGGGAACTTAGATTCAATGATCTCTTTCTGAAAAGAGAAAAGAGATATAGGAATGTTAGGATAAAAGGGTAGACTATTAAATCTACTTTAAACTAAAAAGCAACTATTAATCTCAAATATTTTACATTGGTATGGACTTTTGTATATTGATACAAATTTAAGGTTATTTTTGTTATACTGTGTGTGTGTGTGTGTGTGTGTGTGTGTGTGTGTGTGTATTTCTACTTTTGTTTAAGGGATTGTAGTTATGAAGCTCATCTAAATAGGATTTAGGGTAACAAAGAAACAATGATTAATAGTCATCAACCAAACTTATAGTCCTATTAGGTATGTTTTCAAGATCAAACAGATATATATTTTAAATAGATAGATGGTCTTCAAACACTTCAAAGACCTACAGAATATGCCCTTAAGATGTTTTAATAACATAAGACTTTTCATGACAGTGAGATACATCTGCTCCTGACAGCACGAATCTACTTCAATAAAAGAAGACAGACATCAAAGAACCGCCATATGAAGTTTGCTTTCTTTGTTGTAAAGTTAGCAACTGGACAAAAAACTGCCCTTGCCTTGACTGCTAATAGTATTCTGTGCAAGTTGAACAAGCCGGACACAAAAGAAAACAACTGCTGAACTTTGTCAAGACAAGGTAGAACAGTCCTTTAAAATTCCTACTTCACAGAAAAGTCTGTCAGATATTCTAGGCCTGTAGGACAAAGATGGGTGCCCAAACTGATAAGTTTTGAATCATTGGTTATTGGAACTTCACTGCCACCAACATAATAAACCAATCAACTGAATTATTAAATCCAGGTTTAATGAACAGAGCAAAGCAACTCTTGGGTGACCCTTAGGCAAGCAGGAGAAGAATCATGTGCAAATATGGTTTCCAGGTCTTTTATAGTCTGTCAGCATGGTCTCAGGCAGCCCCAGGGAGTGGCTGACTTTTGGTGGGCTTTCTCAGGGGTGAGATCTAGAATGGGAGGAGTGAGACCAGAATGTGGAATGGGGCTCCTGGCTGGGGATCCCCAATATCCAACCTTTTTAGATATATATGGATGCTGGTAGGGTTTCCACCTAAACACCAACACTGCAGAGGAACATTAGGGTGACTGTCCAGGCAGTCAGATGTTTCTGTCATTTCCTAGTTTTGGAAACTGATTGCTCTGCACTTCCTGTTTAATCGGGTAATATCATATCTTTCTCAGGTATAACTAGATAGTTATAGTTGTAGTTTTCCTTAGTTATGATAGAAAGTAAATTAGGTCCAAAACTTTTGACTCATCAAGATAGGCTAGATAATGGAGTGTTTTCTCTGCATTTGCCAAATACTAATGGAATGGACGTTGTGAATACATTTCTTACTTGATAATTGTTCTTATTGCCTTTCCTTTTTATTTAGACAAAATGGGGAACTATGGGATATTTGTAACTATGTGAAGTTATATTGTTGTTATTTGTTTTAAAAGATCTAAATGGCCAGTATCTAGGTAGGCGAGGTATGTAGGACTTCTAGGCAGAGAGAAACAACTCAAGATGAATCTAGGTCCAAGAGGAGACACTACCAAGACACAGAGGGAACTGGACATACAGAATGAAAGAAAGGTAAAAAGTCATGAGGCAAAACATTGATTAATACAAATGGGTTAATTTTTAGAGCTAATGGGACAAGCCTAAGCTAAGGCCAAGTTTCATAATTAATAATGTTTCTGTGTCATTATTTGGGCGCTGACAGGTAGGACAGAGAAAGACTTGTTACATGTGTTATGTAGCTATTTCCTCAGAATTCATGACATTTTAAAATGTGTGTGTGTGTATGTGTGTGTGTGTGTGTGTGTGTGTATGAGAGAGAGAGAGAGAGAGAGAGAGAGAGAGAGAGAGAGAGATGTGTGTGTTAGACTGAACCCTATTTTTCAGAATTCAAATTTTTCCTTCCTGGATAGAGGAAACATACATCTAAGGCACAGGAAACACATCTTACAAGGCTTAGGAACCTCCTGAAACTTGTGAGCATCTCAAAGCTTCTTCCCAAGGTTATATAAGCAGTGACAATTGTCGGGGAGCGGGAGACTTTCTGATCTTCCAGCTGTGTGTCAGTGCCACGGATGTAGCTTTCCAGTGGTGCGGCTGCTGCAGAGTCACTGTGTGCTGTAATAACCCTAAGCAACCTCACAGTTTCACTTAGTTACCTGCGTGTGAAGTCATTTCTTTGGTCAGTCATTGGTACCCTGTCCAAGGTGAACAGATATTAGTTTATGTCTCCCCAGGAAAGGTCATGCAATGCTAAATGCTAAAGGAGGCTGGGCAGCAAAGCTGGATGCAAACCAACCCCACCCCCCCCCACTTAAGGACAAAGTGGCATAAACGTCCAACAGCAGTACTGAGAGGGAGCAGAAACCACAATCCTAGCCAGCACTCAGCTTTCTCCCCTCTCCTCAGGACACCAGGTGCCCACTCTGTGAAGTGTCCGGAGTTGGAAACAAAGGGCTCTGATCCACCCTTCCTGAGGGCTGGACAGATGCATGAGCCTCTTGGGATGGAGTTCCAGGAAACGACAGGCACGCTTAGTCCTTACATAAAACCAAGCTTTCTGGGAGCAGAAAGCTCTTCCCATGCTGTGTTTCCAGACTTCTAGAATGAAGGGTCCCTTTCTCCTCAAGGTCACCTTCTGACCGTTCTCAAGCAGCTCCCTGATTCTAGCCCCCCCATCTCCTCTCCACACTCCTGAAGCACTGTGTTCTGGACCGTGCGCCAGTCCACCAATGGCAGAGAAAACCGCAGTCAGGGCCACGATGGATCTCCATCTTTGTGTGTCTAGCATCCAGGAGAGAACGTGGCACTTCTTGCTTAGGAAGGGCTGCTGGGAGCCGAAATGAAGTCCTTGTCTTGACCAATTAATTACCTGCCTCGGTATCTCCAGCCATAGTCACCGCAGGCCACTTTCACCTGCCCCCCACTGCACAGGCGTGGGGTTTTCTCACTTTAGACCAAGGTGCCTCTAGCCTCTGCCAAGCATTTTGTCATCCCTCAGCCGTAGTGCCATGCTGGTGTTCAGGCGGTGGCTAGAGACGTGGTCATTCTCACTACTTTTCCTCTGTTGCCCACACGGATCAACTCCCTTCCTTATTGAGCAACTGACATAGAGCAACGCAGACTCTAAGTGCCAGGAAGGTTAACTGAGAGCTGTGTAGGAGGCCAGAGGAGAATCCCCAACGGCCTCTAGACTTAGGACATTTCCAAGTCGTGGGACATTAAGTTTTCCTACCAGCTGAGAAGCTATGAGTCAAAGCCAGGAACAGCCCTACTGACTTCCCCGTGAATCAATGACTGCCCTCCACCTCAGCAGTGGCCCAGAAGGGGAAATTCTCTCCTGAACAAGAGGGAGGAAATATGGAGAAGTGGTGGGAGGCAGGGTCTCTGAGTGGAGTCCTTAAGTCCAATTTCTCAGTGCAGCCCTTCCCTATCCCAGTCCTGATCCCTGTAGGAGCCCACCAGCATGGCCAGGTCCTGGATGGCCAAGAAGCTGCCTGTTTCCTGCTCTCCGGGGCTTTAGGATGCTTTGTTTGCACGCCACTGGGGGTTGTGGGAAGCTCTCCAAGGGAAATTGCCTCATGTGGAAGGGAAAGAGATGGCTGAGCAGAAAGCAGTCACTTCCTCTTTGCTGGGGCCCAGGGCTCACCCAGAGGGGAGGGAACATGTTTGAGTTCCTCACTTCACAGTGTGTGAGGAACACCCTTGGAATGCCAGGCTGTAGTCTAAGACCAGCTGTCAGGCAGTAAGAAAGACTGATGAGGCCACTGTCCTCACAGACACCTGAACCATTGAACAAATGTCAGGTGACTGGTACCATGCGAAAAGGCAGAGACAAGGAAGGGACAGGGCTGCCAGGGCTGGGAAGCAGCCTGGTTTAAACAGTGACAGTCAAGGAAGAGCCAGTGTTTCCACGGAGAGCTGAGGAGACAGGGGACTGGCAGGAAGTCCAGGTGTGGGTCCCTGAGGTAGAAGCACCAGGAGAGGTCAAGTCCTTGAACATGGGTGAGATAGAAGTTCCAGTGTGTACGGAAGAGACAATGATCTGTTATGCTGGAAGTTTCTCTTTAGACTTGTATGCTTCTAATTTCTTTTAATTAATACATAAAATATTGAAATTATGTGTTGATGGGTACCATTTGGTTTTTTATATATGTGCACAGTAGTGTTTAAGTCAGATTAAATATGTCTGTCACCTCATTAAAAATAATTAAAAATAATCTGCTTATTTTTTATGCACATTGGTGTTTCGCCTGCATATATGTCTATATGAAGGTGTCAGATCCTCTGGAACTGGAGTTACAGACAGTTGTGAGTTGCCATGTGGGTGCTGGGAATTGATCCCATGTCCACTGGAAGAACAGCCAGTGCTCTTAACTACTGAGCCATCTCTCAGGCTCTAAAACCACCCCAGAGTTACTCAGGTCCTGTCAAGCTCTGATTGGATTATAGTTACCCAGGTGCCTAGAGCCCCTAGGAGACAAAGCCATCTGTCTTTTGAGGCTCACCTAAGGCCCAAAGGATTGCCGATATTTTTTTTTTAACACACCATGTCCCATACTCAGCCAGAACCAGCCAGACATACGAGAAATGATGCATGACCAGACCTCAAGGGTAGGGACGGAGAGGTGGTTCAATGGAACGAGGGGCAGGGAGAAGGGTTTGCTGTTCAAGCCTGAAGACCCAAGTTCACTCGCCAGAAGCCATATAAAGGTAAAAGAGAACCAGCTCTACGAAGTTGTCTTTTGACCTCCACAAATGTGCACCCCTCTCTCTGTCTCTGTCTCCCTATCTCTCCTCACACACACCCCAATAATATTATTTTAAAAATCAGGTAAACGTGGTAACACACACCTTTAATCCCAGCACAGAAGAATACAAGCCTGAGGCCAGCCTGGAAATTTAGTGGGACTTTATCTCAAAAATAATAATTAATTTTAAAAAGTAAAAAAAGAGGACTGGAGGGCTGGAGAGATGGCTCAGTGGTTAGGAGCATTGCCTGCTCTTCCAAAGGTCCTGAGTTCAGTTCCCGGCAACCACGTGGTGGCTCACAACCATCTGTAATGAGGTCTGGTGCCTTCTTCTGGCCTGCAGACATACACACAGACAGAATATTGTATGCATAATAAAAATAAATAAATATTTTTTTTTAAAAAAAAAAGAGGACTGGGGACCTAGCTCCGTGGTAGAGCCCTCGCCTATCACGTACAAGACCCTGGGTTAATTTCCAGGGACAGAAACTCAGTAAGATTCAGAGAGTTACTGGTTACCTAGTAAAATAAAACAATGTTGTTAGTATTTAAAGAATATAGAAAAACAGTAGCAAGAATTCCCCAGACTGACAAACAGCATCAAGTTGCAGATCCCAAACCTCCACAAAAGCACAAGTGATATGCATAGGAAAAAACCTGCAGAGACACACTATGTCACACACTTCTGACAACGACAAATCCCTAAACCGAAGAGAGGAAACAAAACAAGCTACCCTCAGAGGGACAACAGTGTGGTCATTAGGCTATGTCCCAACGACGACAACAAAAGCCTGAAGACAGTGGCCTACATCTTCAATGTGACTAAAGAAATAAAGAAAAGATACATAAATAAAATAAAAAATAAGAAACCCCTGAAATCCTTTGCTCAGGGAAATGTTCTTCAGTAACGAGTACAGAGAAATATTTTCAGGTAAGCTACAGCTGGGAGGTGCAGTCCTCAGATCAGCGCTGAAGGCAAGGTCAGCTTTGCTTCCATCCCAGTGTCCGCAGTCCCACTGAACAGCCCAGGAGTCAGCTCAGGCTACTGCAGGTAGGAAGGTGGGCAGGTGGCTGGGCCACATGGGCCATTTTAGAAACAGCTTATTTGGGAAATGCATATGTTTTGAAGACAGCCCCGTCTCAGTTTGCTGTGGAATTCACTGTGCTGTGGAACACCGTTAACAGGTGGAGCGCACTGCAGCAGGAGGCTGGGATGGGGCAAATTGCTAGACATGGGCACCTATCAGACACATGACTATGTCTAGGGAGCTACTGTGTAGCACAATTTCAAATTGGTCTTAATAATAATAAAAATCCAGAGTCAGATATGGGGTAAATGCTGAAAGATCAGAGACGTAAAGGAGCCAGCCACTAGAGAGACTTTTTACCTCTACAGAATCCTTACCCAAGGGGACAAGACCCTGTCTCTGTGAATCCTCAGACTGAAGCACACTGAGCTCCTGTCTCCTCCTGCCTTATATTCCTCTCTCCTCCCAGCCATATCCCTTTCTGTCTCCACCTCTTTGGTGCTAAGATTAAAGACACGTGGCTCTCCAGTACTGGAATTAAAGGTGTGAGCCACCACCTTCTGGCTGTTTCTCTTTGAGACTGGATCAGTCTAGTGTAGCCCAGGGTGGCCTTGAACTCAGAGAAATCTGTCTGCCTCTGCCCCACCCCCGACCATTGCCTGTTCCCTTTGGCTAACTAGGGGCTCACTCCACACTCTGATCCTCAGGCAAGCTTTATTTGTTATAGTACAAACAAAATACCACCACACTCCTGGGTACTTCAGTCTGCGTCTAGACCAACACCTCAAACAGAGTTGAAAATCAGAGACTGTCAGCATGTATCCCTATATTCTTCTTGTCTGCTTTTTCTTTTGAGTCATCAACGACGGGAAAGGTCAAAGGAGCTCTGCGTGTTCTTATCAAGTGGCGAGTGCCTTGTACATGCGTGTTTCCCTTTGACACCTACCAGAGGCAAATCCTTGATTGCTGTCATATAGAGTGTGGGGACTGAGACTTTGAGGTGAGACTTACTCCATGGACAGTCAGATACCGGCTGGTAGGGCAATCCCAGAATTCCAAGCCATCGGTACTTACTACAGACTTGCTGAGGGATGGATGAATGGCTGATGTCATTGTGGGGAAGATGTATGATCCCATCTTTGTGGTGTGGTCCAGGGCGTGGAGAGGACAGGTCTGGAACTTGGGAGTATGCAGTGCCGTCTACAGACCCTTTCGGAGAGCCCATTCTCAGGAGGACCAGTCACATATCCATCATACTAACCCACTTTCCAAAGGTCCTCTCGCTGTACTTTCTCAGGAAGCATCCCACTTCCCACTTCCTAGCCTGGGTTTTCCGTGGACAACCTGAACAAAGCCCAGGACTGCCGATTTCCTGGCCTTCAGGATGGAGGGGGCTTAGCACTCAGAGCAGAACAGGAAAGAAAGCTGGATGACACTTCAGGTGCCTCCTATGAATGAGGAAACTGAGGCTCTGAAAGGGAGGTTCCCTGGCCCAGGTCAGTGGGGTAGGGCAACGTGATCTCAGAGCAAGGCCACCTCTGCTGGCGAGGCCTAGAGACAGGCATTACGTGAATGCAGGCTGGCGTCATGACAAAGGCAGCACAGCTCACCCCTGTTTCCCTCTGTTAGGGCATTGTGCTCAGGGAGGGGCATCAATGCTCAGTGACAGAATGGGGACCAGCTGACTCACCCTAGCAAGCCTTGCTAATGTGCCTTTCGTTAGATCAAAGAGCCTTTAGAAGTGAGGGGCCATTGGACCATGTTGCAGATGAAGAAAGCAAGACTTCAAGAGTTTTACAAGCATGGGGCAGTGGTGGCACACGCCTTTAATCCCAGCACTAGGGAGGCAGAGGCAGGTGGATCTCGGTGAGTTCAAGGCCAGCCTGATCTACGGAGCTAGTTCCAGGACAGCTAGGGTTGTTATACAGAGAAACCCTGTCTTGAAAAAAACAAACAAACAACAACAACAAAAAGTCTGGCAAGCTTCTGTCAAAATCTGGGACTCAAACATGGGTCTGACTCAAGTGTTCCATCCCACCCACGGAGCATCTATTCAAATCTCCAGTTCTGCTGCCCTCTGGGCTCAGACCCTTTTCCCCAGCTCACCACTCAGTGGCTGCAGACTCCTCTGAGAAGCCGGCACCTCAACAACCACAGTCTGGCTTCACAGCGTCATCTATATGCCATGTCTTACTTCCCTGCCATCCCCGTCCTTGCTCCTTATCAGCTATCTACTTGTTTTGCACCAAATAGAGGCCGTGCAGAGTCTGTGGAGACGTCTTGGTTGGCTGATCATTGAATGAGTGGGACGGCTCTTAGCTTTCAATCACTAGAAGAAGGGGTTTTTTTTAGGTGCTTTCCTTAGCAGAACGTCTCTGCAAGTCAGCACTGTGAGGCCAGTACCCAAAGGACCCTTTGTTCTCCCCAGAACAAAACCTAGTCCTGAGCTGACACAGGAGAACCTAGGCTGGGCTAAACCGAGCTGTTCTTGAACAAACTTGCCCAGCACAACCTCAGGGAAAAAAAAAAAAGTTCCCAGAGGTGGGCAGCCTTCCTACCTGCTCCCCAGAATGCAAGCTTTAGAGATAAACAGCCCCAGGTGACCAGGATCCGCCTGCTAGGAGGTATGGGAACTCCAGCTCCAGCATGGCAGGCGGGGCCAGCAAGCTGACATTGTTTGCCTCTGTATACAGCAACAGAAACCACGCAGCCAGCACTTCTCAGAGGCACCCCGCCCCCCTTCGTTTTAATCTCCCAAACTGACTTGTCAGCAGCAGGAAGTGACATGACAGCTTTCCTCACAAAAGGGAAACTCCTCCGCGTTACCATGGGGATGGAGGCCACTGCGGGATCACAGATTTATATAATCTTAAAGGTGTAGGCACCATGATGTCATCCTGGATAAACTGAGAAGGGGGAAAATGGATGCCTGAGGCTGCTGGTGCCTAACAAGGGAGCATCAGTTTTCAAAGTTCCCCGGAAAGGAAAGGAGAGGATGCTGTGGAGGTGGTGGGGGCTGAAGTCTCATCTCATGGATGCCTGGAAACCGCAGAAAAGCACAGAGCAGGCACCCATGCCTTTTCCACAGCCTGGAATTAAAGAGCTGGGATAAAACCAGTCCTTCAGATCCAGGGCAAACTGGTCATTTCACAGGGTGGGAAAACCAGACGTCATTGGGGACAAGGGGGTCTAATTGTTGCTCCATAGCTCTCACTCAACATGCTAGTCACTGAAGCAGCTTCTAATTGTCTTTGTTGCACAGAGGAGGAAACGGAGGCCATGAGGGGCATTGCTTTTCCACCCAAAAATTCAGAGGTAAAACCATGGGGAACACAATGGCTCCAACTCATGTTGAACAACTTGGGTCGGTCCTCACTCAGACGCCAGTCTCTGCAAGACCACCTACTTACTGCAGGGCACTGAGTCTGCTGCCTTTCCTTTTTCTTTGAAAAATGGATGTAATGTTACAGACTGTGAACACAAGCAAAACACTTAGTGGACCCTGGAACTCAGTGGCAGCCCCCCCAAACTGATAGCTGTCACTATCACACGAGCCTTAAATAATTCAGAAGTGTCTGTGTCAACTCTCTCTGGGGAACTAATATTTTAACGATTTCTTTTCATCCTGAGATACTGATTTGTGTCCCAAGCGTGATGTTTTCTAGAGGACCTGAGCAAAGGTGACCTGTGAGAGGGGTAGCTTCTAGTCTGGGCTGTGAGGTGAGCAGCAAGAACGGGGAGAAGTGAGTGAATTGTTTTCCCTGGCAGCTCCCTGAGGCAGCCTCTGTATTTTTCCATTGACTGGATCACACTGGAGATTAATTTAGGTTCAGCCAGTGGCTGCCAAGTTGAAAGCAGAGGCCCTGGCCCACGGGAAAAGCAGTCCCTGCATCCGCCACGGGATGGCCATTGCTGGTACATTTCCACGAAGGGAACGGCTCACAGTAGAGAAAATATCTAGGGCTTGATAAGAACTCTGCATCTGATCTGTGTTGAAGGCATGGAATACTCTCACCCCAAACCCAGCCAAGGATTTGAGCTTGCCAGCCCAGGATAAGTTCTTCTGTCTTAGGACGCATGGATCTTCAGACCCAGATGCCCAGTGGCAGGTGGGGAGAGGTCAAAGGCAAGCTCTGGGCCAAGGCTTAAACAATGGGGCTGTGTGAGCATCCTGGCACCAGTCAATCCTTGAACTTCACACAGCACTTAGTCTACAAACAAGTGGCAGAAAAGTGGGCACCCTGGGGCCAGGAACCCAGGGGACCTGCTGTTATTTCATTTGACATTGCAGAAGGGATTATGGCTTGGTAGTCGATTATACCCTCTCAGCCTTAGCCTGCTTGGCAGGAGTGAAAACCCAGAGTCCTGCCCTGCAGCAAGGCTGATGCAATTCCCTATGTCTTCAACACAGTTACGTAGAGAGGCAAGTGACCTGAAGGTGACAGTTGGGAAAAAATGCTGTTTCTGTGCAGAGGTTGGTGGGCACACCCTGCAAAAACTAGCAGGGGAAGTGCGTGTGACTTCTTCCCTACACATGCATATAGTACTTGAATTCTTTTTTTTTTCCACTTGATGCAGTATTTTTAAAGACATAAAAGCCTTGCCCAAGGCAAGCTGACTATATGATACAGAGAAATGGCAAAGTTCAAAGGTCATAGGATTAGAAAACAAAACGCAGTATCTAATCCCCTGCTCCAGCTGCTCAGCTACTCGAAGCCTCATGTCTTCATCAGCACAGCACCGGGCGTCTCTCTGAGGGAGGCTAATCCCATGCTTTGCAATAGAGCTTCTGCGAATTGCTCAGGGGGGGAGATCTTGTCCGTGAATCCCAGAGAGGACGTTAATGGCAAAAGGTAATTCAGGCAAATAGTTCTGGAGACACTGGAGCTCCCCGGGTGACATGGTAGCTGGTGCTAACTGTCAAAGGACACAGGCATGCACCTTGATAACAGCCCCCCTATTAATCCATACGCTTCACCTGCATGCCTCCCTGGCAACCTCGCCATTTCGTGGAAGCCATGGGTCACCCAAGAGGTACAGGATCAGACTCCATACAGCCTGGCAGTGCTGACCCAATGCATCCCTACGACACTCGCTCAGAGTGGGGTTGCCAAAGAAAGAAAGCGTCAAGAGCTCAATAGAAACGTCATAATTTATTCTGTTGTATAAAAAAAGGTCATCCTAGTAACAAAACGTCTTCTTAGAAGAAGAAATATATTACTTCAGGTCATAAATAATCAGCAAACATACAACTGTTGACAACCAAAAACTACAAACCAACCCTGGCTTTGTTCACCAGCGCTGAAACCAAACCTACCCTGGTCTATTTACAAGATAGCACAGTACGCAAACACAAAAATTGAGGTATTTGGTTCTCCTATGAGTAGACACTGACATTTGTGAAGGCAGACCACCTACACAAAAAATAAATAAGGTAAAATTCTCATACATGTATGTCGTCGGGAATGGTTAATACTGGTAGGTATGTCAAGCATGAAGTTTCTAGAAAAAAACGGGGCAAGTGAAGAAACTGGCCTTGGAGTCCTTTCTCTTCCGCCCTGCTTTGTCTGAGGGACTTGATGTACCCACAATATAATGGTCCCGAACGTGCTGAGTTCAGCAAATAAATGTCTTGAGGTCAAGTCATTATTATGACTGCTTAGGAACTCAGTGGAACTCGGGAGGGCAAGGGGTGGGGGGAGCAAATAAATAAGGGCCAGCTCGCGTGAGCCTCTCCCAGAGTTATTGCATCGCTCCTCCCAGGGGAGGAGTGGCGTCCCGGTGGCACTTGAATGTCCACATCTCCCCCCGGCCCTTCAGCAACTGGGAGAGGTCGTGATGGGGCTCTGAAGGTAGCTCAGGGCACTGTTCGTGGGGTGCACGGGGATGGAGACAGGGAAGTTGAAGACAGTGGTGGTGGAGGTGCCCCGGTCAAGGACAGCCATGGCAGGACTCCCGGCTTCAGCTGAGCAGTGTGGGGCCAGCACCTGGGACTCAAACTGCAGCAGCTGGCCCATGAAGCTGAAGTTGGGAGAGATGATACTCCGCCTCTGCTTCACAAACTCAAAGGCCTCGTCCAGCTTCACTCGGTTAGTCCTCATGAGGTAAGCAAGGCAGATGGTGGCTGACCGGGAGATTCCGGCCTGGCAATGGACAAATACTCTGCCCCCGGCGTCCTTGACGGAGTCTGGAAAATAAAGTATGGGTTACTCAAAAAACTCAGGAGACCAGCCCAAGCCCATCAGAAATGTCACGTGGGACCTGTCCAGAGATGGCTAGGGTCAGCCTCATGCTAGCATGTGAACTCCAGGTGTGCACTCTGCAAAGCAGGGCAAGGAATTTAAACCCAGACCGGGTATTTCCACTTATAATCCTGGGCAAGTCAGTCAGGTCAGCTATCTGAGCCTCACTTGGCTGCTATGTGAGGAAGACGGCTGAGGTGAGAACCATTCAAGCCATCAGCAGGAGGCTGGACTCAGTGGCCACAGTGGGGACACAAGGCAGAAGGTCCCAGACACCTTCATTTACCTATGAAGTCGATTGCCTCGTTGAACCAGGAGCTGATGTCCGCTTTGTGGTTGTCCTCCACAGGAATGCTCTTGTACTGGTAGTGACCCTCAAAGTGGTTAGGACAGTTGGCCGAGACGTTGATCAAGGCAGTGATGCCCAAGGCATCAAGCATATCCTTCCGGGAAGCATGATAGGCACTGCCCAGGTACAGGAAGGACAGGATCTCCACTGGGCCCCCCTGGAATGCAAAACAGTCCAGCATTCATCAAGCTTGTTCAGAATTAACACCAGTTCCCACGCCCACAAAAACTCCCTACTGAAAAAGGGAGTTTCAGACCCTGGTGACCTCAGCACTGTTGACGAAATATTAAAATAATAATAAAGAATAAAGTCCATTGGCTTGGACAAAGTCAACAAGCTCTTATATGCCAGCAGCTGGGAGACGCAGCTCCATCCAATCGCTTTACTGTGTAATAAAGATTCCCTGTGTCCCCTCAAGTATAAATAGAGCTCCAGCCGCTCTCTGTATTCTCCCTGGCACAGCCCTTCCAGACATCTGCCAGCTCCGCCACCCCTTGCAACTCCCCGCATAGACCCCGGACTCTTACTAACCTGATCGTAGAGAGGGGTGCTACAGGAGCTACATCCGGATTCTGCGCTGTCAGGGACACTAGTACTCAGGGGGAGGCTGAGCCCCGTGGGGGTGGGCTGTTTGCTGCACAGCTCCGGGCAAGAAGCCGAAAACGCTTCATATCCTCCTGAGAATACAAAAACACACATTTTCCCATTAGCATCACCGACACAGTACCTGGAGACAAGTCACCCACCCACCAAGGGCTGCGAGTTTACAGGAAAGCTCAGGGAAGTCTTTGTTCCTGGAGCCAAACAAAGCCAGTGGAGACTGAACACAGGCACTCCAGGTAGGACGTCCCTTTCCTAGCTGATGGCAGAGGTCCTGCCAGAGCGAGCGCGTACCTTGGAGGAAGAAGACTTGAGTGGTGCGCGCTTCTCGACAGAGCGCGCCAGCAGCCAGGGCCAGAGTGCTGTCGCGCTTGGCGCCGTCCAGGGCGACGCTGCGCTCATCCAGCAGCACAACTGCGTTGTAGGCGCCGGCCAGCAGGCGGCCGCGCAGCTCGGCGTTGGGCACTATATGCTCCAGGCCCATGGCGCCTTTGGCGCGGCGCCGCACGATGGTACTGAAGCGCACGTTCACCGATCCCGCGATGTGGCCGGCGTTGAAGGCGAAGAAGGAGCGGCAGTCCAGAAGCAGGCACTGCGCGGCGCGCTCTCGTAGCAGCGCGCGCAGCCCCCCGGCGTCCAGGATGCCCACCTCCATCACCATTGTCAGCCCTAGCGACCCCAGCGTGCCCGTCTCGCGGTCCTCCAAAAACAGTTTGTCGATCAGGCGCGGTATACTGCGACCCTAAGTCCCTAAGTGCTCGCTGCTCTTAGTCTAGTTTCACTGCGCGTCCCGCCCGCCAGTCCTTCGCTGCGCGCTCAGCCCTGGGAGCGCGGTTTTATCTGGCTTCTCGGGGGCGGTCCTGGGCGCGGCGCGGGAGGTGGTGGGGGAACGGTTTGTTTGTTTGAATGGCGGTCACGTGACATGTTGGTGACGTCACCCGCCCTGCCGGGCTTGGCGCCGCCGAAGCCAAAGGCAAAGACGTCATCCGCCTGGGAGCGGGTCGGCTTTGAGCGCTGGCTCACGGCCCGGCCCCCACCCTGCTGTCCACCGAGGCCGCAGGCAGGACCCCGGCGCGTTGCCAGCCCGGGTGGCCAGGACGCGCGGCATGAGGACGTGGCCGGGGACACCTGCCCGGCTCCCCTCCTGGAGTCTCCGCCGAGAGCGTAGGGGCACTGTTGGGACCACGGTCTCAACTGGTCCTGTTCCCCGCTGTTGGGGTAGTGGCCCCGGCGAGCGGAGCGGGAAAGGGGAGTGGGTGGAGAGAGATGACCAACTCGGTAAACCCTGTGGCTTTACCGAGGACAAATGGCGAGAGTCGAGACATCCTTCTCTAGTGTCACTTTAAAATGTTTTACGCCAAACAAGGGAAAGTACTTTCAGTCTGTCCCCTACCAGAATGTTATCCCTGCCGCGGTGATCACTAGAGGACTTGGAGCCAAGGAAGGAGGGTCGCAAAATCGGGTGTGGAGCCCAGGTTTGGCTTTTTGGAGGGACCTAGGCAGGGCTCGACAGCGCCACCCAGTAACCTCCAAGCACTTTGTTGCGTGGCACCAGAGGTTGGGCTCCCCCACCCCTTCCACACACGCACGCGCGAGCGTGTACACACACACACACACACCCCACTTTTGTTTTTACTTTGTTTTGTTTGTTTTCAGACAGGGCCTTGCTGTGTAGCCCTGGCTGGCGTTGAACTCACAGAGATCCTTCTGCCCCCTGCCTTGCCAGTGCTGAGATGAACAACATGCACCACCATGCCTGGCTCTTCATTTCTGTTGAACAGAAGCTGGGCGCGCTAGCGATCCAGGGCTGGGGGCCTGGAATCCAATACGCGGGCCAAACTCTACCCGTCACACCCAGGTCCTGGTACTCCAGAGAGGCTGAATTCCTATTCCAATCCCAAGGCTCCTTAGGAGCATTGCCAAAACCTGTACCTTGGCACCTGGGAAGACCCCAATGATGTCTGTGTCCTTCCTCCAAACTTGGGCTGCAAGCCCCAACCACGACACCACGGAGTTAGATACATAAACATAAACATTGCACCACTCTGCAGGGGTGCTGGGTCAGGAACATTCTGCGGTTTCTTCCTCTCTATTAGGGGAGGTGTTTTACCGGCCACCAAGTGTCGTTGCCCTGCAATGTCTGTTTTGGCTTCTTCCCCTAGCTCTTGCTAGATTCTTTGTAGATTCGGGGTACTTCGTTTTTGAAGGGCGGTTTACCTTCCTTTGAGCATTGATCTAAAAGGATAGCAAAGAAGGCTTTGGATAACACCACCCTCCCTGCATCTCAGCGACAGAAAGAAAAAAAAATGATTTGTTTATTCTACTTATTCAGCTGAGGACCTCAACATATTTTTTGTGTTGAATCATAAAATGTTACAGCTGCTGCCTTTTCAAACTGCATACCAACTTCATTTTTTCCCTTTTATTTATTTATTTATTTATTGCAAGGCCATTCATTATATCTTTCTCTTCCCAAACTTTTCAAAAAGAGCTTTTTATACAAATCCAGTGGCATGGTCTGGCACTGAAGTCAAATATCTGATGGTCTCTGTGGAGTTCCGCTCTCTTCTCTCCCTGAGCATAAAGAGCAGGCTGGAACCCAGCCGCCAGCTGACTGATAGTGAGCCGGCCGTTCTCTTTTCTGCCGAGTCTTCAAGGCAGTATCTGTACAATGGGTACCATGCAACATGACTTGGTGACATTCCCTTGTGAAGCGGGAGGAGCAGGACACCCAGGCCTTTCCCCTCCTCTGAGTCACCAACTCTCAGTTTTTCCCCTTCCCAGCAGTGATCCTTGTATCATGAGGCCCCTGGACTGTGTGTTTCAGAATCTGGCATCAGAACCTCAGCGGGTCACACCAGGTGGGCCTTGAGAGACACCTAGAAGCATTGATTGGTTGGAGCTCCAGCTGAGAGAAAGTGCTCTCCTGGACTGCAAGGGACTTCGCCTATGGTCCACTTGTTCAGAAAGAGCGAAGGTACAGCCACCCAAGGTCTCAGTCCAGGCGGTGAGAATAAACACCCTGGTGACAGGGGTAGAGCCAGAGAGGCTTCTGCTGAGTTGGAAGGGTGAGCGGCTGGCACTGTGGGCTCAGCTGCTCTGAGCCCAGAGCAGGATGAGTCAGTAGGTGTGAACAGTCGATGTGAACTCCGGGAAAGGCTGGCCTCCACTGGCCTGAGCACTTCCCAGTTCCAGGTGTGCTTAGGAACAACTCTAGAGGTGGTGTGGGGTGGTAGGGAGCAGGGAAGCAGCCAAAAGACTCAGCCTGCCCCCCCCCCATCTTCTGAGTGCCAACAGTCACTTAACCTCCCTGGGACTGTGGAGAAAAGCCTCGGTTTCTATCTGGGCCCTGTGCAGACGAACACTTAGCACAGGGTCGGCCCCGGCCTATGAACCTGTCAGTGCCTTTCAGAGTTCATTTTGGATCTGTCTTGGGGGTCAGAGGAGGAAAAGGGGAGAAGTTTCCACTATGGACGAACAGGGTTCCCTGCTCACTGTCTCCTTTGTAACGTGGGCAGGTGGCTTACTATTAGTGAGCCTCGGTTTCCATATTTATAAACTGGGAATACTGTCCATCCAGAACTAAATTAAATGAGAGAAAGACCTGGCAGGACCCTGTAGAATTGTTCCCAGGGGAGGGGCGATATCCCACAATGCCCTTCCCTCTTTCCCTTTGTCTCTCGTGTCAGTCTGTCAGTCCTGTCCTTGTAACATATTGCCTGAGATGAACAACTTAGAGAGAGGGATGCAGGGGCAGCCCATGGTTGCTGGGCACCATCACAGTGGGCCTGTGGTGAGGAAGAATGCTGAGTTCAAAGCAGAGTGGAGAGGTTTAGAAGCAAAGAAGACAAAAGGCACCACAAGGACCCACTCCCTTTGGCGGGACCCCTCTTCTAGTTCCCCCCTCTGCCTCTAGGCCTTCACACTCTGAGCACACCATCACATCCATTGAAGAGATGGGTGTTGCTTCCCCAAAGTTTCTCCCTGAGCACTGTTGCAGCGGGGACCAAGCCTTCAACGCATGAGCTTTTGGGGGGACATTCCAAATCTAAGCGACAAGATTCTTCTTGCTCATAACCTTCCGTGACTCCCATTTTCCCCCCCAAAAGCCCTCCAGCATGGGTCTCCCCCCATTTCTTTGGCCTTCTGATTGGCTCCCACTTGATTTGATTTTGCTCTTGGGTTCTCAGAAAACTCAGTGAGCTTGTGTTCCTCAGATGTTCTAGGCCTTTCCCACCTCCACAGCCTTGGTCACCCTGCTCTGTCTGTCCTTGTCTTCTGAGCTCCCCAATACTCTTCTCTCCCAGCAAATGGGCTGTCTGAGCAGATGGAGACTCCTCACTTACCCCGTCCCTCTCCCCCTCCTCCTCCCAGGCTCTGGAATACTCCTGATGAGGAAGCCAATTCACCCCTGTCTTAGGCCGCTGGAGTGCGCACTTGCTGACTGCAGGACTGGGCCATGCTTTTCTCCTCTGTGGTAATTGATGCCCAGCACATAGTAGGTCCTCAGTCTGTGACGTAGCAGAGCGTCGTTAAGAACACTGGTGACGGCTAAGCTTTCTTCGGTGCCAGGTGATAAACAGGTGTCGCCTCCTGGTCTCAGCCACAGTCCCGTAAAGGGGAGGTCGCTAAGCTCAGAGGAGGGACATACCCAGGGTCACACAGCTGGGAGTTGTCAATGCAGATCTGGCATGTGGCGGTGTCCACCTCCCTCTCCTGAGGCCGCAGTTTCTGCAAGCTCCACATCGGCCATGCTGACTGAGGCCCCTGGCTCCCAGATGGCCTGGAGCTTTCCTCAGAGATCCCTGCAGCAGCCCTGGATAGAGTCTGAACCCGCCTAGCTCTTTTGACGCAGTGCCTCCTGTCCCTGGTACCTTTCTGCATTGGCCCACCCTATGGATTGGCAAGGGTAATCCGTCACCCTGCGCACCCAGCCTCTATTGTGCAATCACTGCACACAGCTCTCTGATCAGGCCTGGTGTGCTGTGTCATTCAGTCCCCTCACTTAAGAGAAATGAAGCTCAGAGAGGTTAAGCAACTTGTCCAAAGTCACACCGTGTTCAGAACATCCTCACTGAAGTCAGCATGGTGCCAACTATGTGTTCGGCTTAACACTGCTTATCTCAAGAGACTGGCTGGCTCCCCTTGCGTCTTCTCCCTTAGAAATAAAGACAGAATGGTGGCTTTTTACTCAAATGGGTCACGTTCGAAAGCAAGAAAACAAAATGAAAGTCAAAAGCATTAAAAGGAAATTGTATGGAGGGCGGTGGCGTTATTGTTACCACCAAGTTCAAGTCTGACAGCCTGGGCCAGGAGCCCAGTTCTCTGGCTTTGTGTTGAACAAATTGTATTACTTTCTGACGCTGCCCATCAAATGGGAGCAGTTAGTGTTCTGTAGGGAGATGCAACAGCAGAGAGACAGCGGATGACACAGGCCAGCCCCGGAACCAGCCCTAGCCCTGCCTCTCTCTGGAGAACCTGGCTGGCTCACAAAACACTCCATCAAGGGAAAAGTCGGCCAGCCCCTGACACGGGCTTGTGGCCGGAAGGCCCAGGAACGTTTTTAGTTGACTTGGACTTTTGTTCTTCTGTGGCTATTTATAAGCTCTCCCCTGGGATGCCTCAGAGAGCGACGTTTGCTTTCATCCTGTTTCAGTGTGTGGAGATTCACTTTTCATATCTGAGCAGTTCTCAGAGTGTGACTTAGGCAGAGCCTGGCCTAGTTAATGGGCATGGTAACAACTGCCAGCAACTTCCTTTCTGATCTGCGTGTGACTTAGCCAGGTGGCTGTTAGGGTCTGAAACATTCAGGTCCAATAAAACAAATAATAAGGCTTACCATGGAAAAGAATTAAAGTGTGTCATCACTCAGCCACAGATATCAGAGAAGGATATGGACTCGTTAACACACGGGTGAACTTCGGGGACTCATTGCCTGTGGCAACTGAGGAGCCTTGCGGTGGGGCCTCAGCCTGGAAGGAAGTCAGAGGAGAGGATCGTATCAGCTCGAAAAGCTCTTTATGAATGTAGGATGGAAACACACTTGGCAGGTGGCACCACTAACCGCCATGTTCTCCTGGGAGCCTCCTCTTTTCCTCCCCTGTAATCTGGGAGCAGTCATAACCCATGGGACCACTGCCTAGAGATGTGCTTGTCTCTGGAATAGTAACCCCTACAGCTTTGCCGTGGGAGCACTCCCCTCCGAGCACCATCTGCCCCTCCTCCCACCTGCATGCTTGGCCATGGGTCCTGACTCTTCCTGGTCCCCAGTCAAAAGCTCAAAGCACAGTTTGTTGAGCAAACACACGGAGCAGCCCAGCACCAGTAGAGGGGCAGAGGTAGCGGGACCTTACCCTGACCCAAAGACATAGCCTGTCAACCACAGCCGGCAGTCACACCCTGCTATACGCTGGCTGAGGGAATGGATGCTGCGGAAGAGGTGACAGCTCTCTCCTGTTTTCCCTTTCTTTTAACAGAGTGTAAGTGGAGATATAATTTCCTCTTCATAATCAGGAAACAGTAATTAACATCACTGGGGGCAAAGGAGGTCACACTTTGCCTATTCCAAAGTCTCCCCGGGGAAGGAAGACTTGTCTGTCGTGCAAGGTATGCAAAGAATCATCCCTGAAAACGTGGGAATAGTGAGTCCCAGTGTCCACTTTTCCCTTTGTGGGGAACTTATTTGGAAGCAGCTCTTATTAATAACTACCTGTCTGCCCTGGGGCGTTGCTGGGAACCTGGCCCTCTGCCCGGAACTTATATCCACACCCTGCTATGGCCGTGACACGAACCCACAAGGTAAGGACCCTAGAAGAGGGAGTCGCGGCCAAGAGAGACCAGTGAGCGTTCCCAAAGATGCACCCCATGTGCTCGCTCTGCCTGCTAAGACTTCTGTCCTTATCTTCTGGACCACACAGAAGGTGTGGCACAAGGGTGGGGTGTTGGCGCCATTTTGCTGTTCATTTGTCAGGGATGATAACTTGCAGAGGCTGCTTCTAGACGCTTCTGGGTTCCAGGAGAAAGGGGGAAGCGAATGTGATGGCACCCCGGGCCTTGAGCAGGCCCTGCCTGACTCACTGACCGCACTGGACAGATGACTCATTCACTAGCTTTGACCTCAACGGGTTTGGCCACCCATCGAGAGTGAAGTCACACCTCCAGTACCCTGGCATCCACGCCTCTTCTCAGCCAGCTCCAGAGGCAGGCAAGCAACAGGCTTGGGTGGGCCTGTCTGGGGTCAGAGACAAGAAGGCACACACATGCCGCCGTTGATCTTGACTGGGTTGCTCGCATGAGCCTGAGTCTCCCCTCCAGGGGCCTATTTAGTTGGCTTCGGCCACAGTAAGGAACACCACAAACCAAGTGCTTTCAAGAAGCAAGCCTGGCCAGCCATCAGCTTTGAAGGCCAGAAGTCTGGTCATAAGGTAATCACAGGGGTGTCCTCACGGGAGAGTGCAGTCCTCACCTCTCGGCAAGTAATTGCTGATGTTTGCAGATGGTCACCCATCCCTGCCTTCATCTTTACATGAGGTTCTCAATGTACACATGACCCTGTTCAAAATTCCCTTCTCCATAAGTACACTGTTCTTGTTGGATCAGGACCACTCTGCCTCCCTCATTTTGACTTGCTCATTTGTTTCCAAAGGTCACAGTCTGAAATACTTGGGGGAGATGGAGGTGTCAATACTTTATGTTGCCTTTTACCCTCTCAAGGAGACTCCTCCCTGAAGACATGTGCACTTGAACGGTAGGATATCCATTTAACGTGACCCACATGAAAAGAACAATGGTAGCCAGGCGGTGGTGGCGCACACCCTTAATCCCAGCACTTGGGAGGCAGAGGCAGGCGGATCTCTGTGAGTTCGAGGCCAGCCTGGTCTACAAGGGCTAGTTCCAGGACAGGCTTTAAAGCTACAGAGAAACTCTGTCTCAAAAAAACCAAAAGAAAGAAAGAAGGAAGGAAGGAAAGAAGGAAGGAAGGAAGGAAGGAAGGAAAGAAAAAGAAAAAAAACAGACCAATGGTGAGTAGTTTTATTTGGTTTCATTTTCCCCCTGGAATTAAGTACATTGATATGAAATAATCAGAAAATATCCAGGCAAAAGAGAAAAGGGAGGCAGTAGCATGGGACGTACACCCTACCCGATACTGCAGTGTGCCACCAAACCACTGTGAGAGGCTGAGCTTGAAACCACCCAGAGGCAACAGAGCCATAGACACCAGAGCCCAGAAATGCAAGCAGGGCATCTCAGACATTAAAACACGGAGCTGGGAAGATCCGCAGGCTGAGAACGGAGCTGAGCAGAGCTCAAGCCTAGCATACCAGGCTTCAAATACCAGGACAGAAACAATGGAGCAAAAAGTGAATCCATGCCTCACACTCAACACTGGGGTCCACTTGTAAAACAAAACCTTACAAGACCTACGGCAAAGCATGGAAAGACTCCTCTGTAATCTCAAAGATAAGAAATTCTGAGTCAGTTTAGGGCTCAATGATCAAAAAAGCCAGGCGGTGGTGGCACTGACCTTTTAAACCCAGCACTGGAATGTGAGGCAGGAGGATCAATGTGAGTTCAAGGCCAGCCTGGTCTGCAGAGCTAGTGCCAGGACAGCTAGGGCTGTTCCACAGAGAAACTCTGTCTCAAAGAAAAAAAAAACCACACACAAAAAGCCAAAATTCAGAAACAATCGTTGAAAACAATATAAAAGCTATATAAAAGTTAAAGCAAGATCTTCATTCAGTGAAGCTTTGTAGGCCAAATGGGTAAATGGAGGAAAGATTTCTAACTTGAAGACAAATGCTGATCTCACCAATAAAAAATTCTCTCTCTCTCTCTCTCTCTCTCTCTCTCTCTCTCTCTCTCTCTCTCTCTCTCTCTCTCTGAGACAGGGTCTTTACACAGCTCTGGCTGTCCTGAAACTCACTAAGTAGACCATGCTGACATTGAACTCACAGAGATCTGCTTGCCTCTGCCTCCCGAGTGCTGGGACTAAAGGCATGAACCACCACCGCCCGGCTAAATTAATTCTTTTTTAAAAATGGTAAAATCTATGACTGGGTGGTTTATGGACAGTTAGCTGTAGTCTTTGTGAGCATGTAGAAAGATGACCCTTGTCTTAAGAGACAATAAGACATGACACCACTGGAGACTCTTTCTCCCATCCCATGGGCAAGAGTACAGGAGCTTAGGGGTACGCTCTGGGATGGATGAGTTGACTCTGAGTGAAGACTGGGCCTTGGTGTTGTAGAACCAGTGACTTTAGTGATTGCTTAGATAATGTCTTGTTCTTGACATATATATGCATGCTGAGCCAGGCAATGATTGCACACGCCTTTAATCCCACCACTTGGGAGGCAGAGGCAGGAGGATCTCTGTGAGTTCGAGACCAGCCTGGTCTACAGAGCTAGTTCCAGGACAGGCTCCAAAACTACACAGAGAAACCCTATCTCGAAAAAGAAAACAAAACAAAAGATATGTATGCTGGAATATTTAACAATGAAGAGCAATGAAACACCATGGCCAAAGCAACTTGGGAGGAAAGGGTTTATTTGGCTTACACTTCCACATTGCTGTTCATCATCAAAGGAAGTCAGGACAGGAACTCAAACAGGACAGGAACCTGAAGGCAGGAGCTGATGCAGAGGCCATGGAGGGGTGCTGATTACTGGCTTGCTCCTTTATTGCTTGCTCAACCTGCTTTCTTATAGAACCCAGGACTACCAGTCCAGGGGTGCACCACCCACAAGGAGCTGGGCCCTCCCACATCAATCCCTAATTAAGAAAATGCCCCACAGGTCTGCCCGAAGTCCAATCTTATGGAGCCATTTTTTCAACTGAGGTTCCCTCCTCTTGGATGAGTCTAGCCTGCGACAAGCTGACGTAAAACTAGCCATCACAGAGACCATGTTTTGACAGCTTGCTCTCAAATGATTCAGTCATAGGCTTGGGAAAGAGTCCTGGTCTCTTTAGCCACTTACACTGGGAAATGAGTGGGATTGGGGTGCATGATGTGAAATTTCCAAAGAATCAATGAAAAAAATATGTTAATAGTTTTTTTTAATTAAAAAAATAAAGAAAGCCACTTATGCGGTGGAGGCAAGGAGATCAGAAATTTAAGGTCATCCTCCGCCACAAACTAACTCTGAGGCCAGTTTGGCCAGTTTGGGTCATGTGAGACCGTTCCAGGGGATCAGAGGAGGAAATGGATGTGAATATAGGTCAGTGGTAGAGTGCTTGCTTAGCATGTGCCGAGTCCCAGGTTTCATCCATCATATACACAAACACACACACACACTCTCTCTCTCTCTCTCTCTCTCTCTCTCTCTCTCTCTCTCTCTCTCTCTCTCTCTCTCTCACACACACACACACACACACACACACACACACACACGAGTTCATTTTCTTGATAAACTGCCCAAAGATTTAGCGCATCTTCCTGGTGAGTCTTAATGTCCCGAACAACTGGCAAGGATTAATAATATTCTATTCCCTTAGGCTCAGTGCTTTCAGATACTAATTAAGGATGGAAAATAACAAACAGATTGTAATAAAGCAACTATGGACTCCGCCCCAGGAATCACCTAGCAACCCACCTGCAGTCAACGGGTCAGTTTGAGAGTACAGATGAGGGTATAGAAAAGACCAGCTCCAGTTCTCACAGGCAACTCTCAAAATACACTCCCACTACAAGATTGGCAGGTGGTAACGGATGTGGGGATCCCACACTAAGCACATAGTGAACTCTGCAGAAACTCCCAGTCAGTGTCTTCTAATCCCGATGCTCAACCTTCCCAATGCTGCAACCATTTAATACAATTCCTCATGTTGTGGTGATCCCCGACTAAAGATACGGCACAAGAGAGCTTAGCAGGTCCCATAGCGGGTAAGGAACTCAGGAAGGAAACAGAATACGCCATGCAAAGAAAGTTTGAGTATGGAGAGTTTTATTTAGCGGTATTGGGAGGGTAGGGGGTGGGGGAAGAGAGAGGGCGAAGAGAGGGGCAGAGAGCTCCCTCTTCAGGAGAGAGAGACTTGGAGTGGCGGAGCTTCTCTAAAGGGGTCTTTGCATCTAGGATCCTTGATGGAGGAAGGTCATTGGCTAATAAAGAAACTGCCTCGGCCCATTTGATAGGCCAGCCTTTAGGTGGGTGGAGTAAACAGAACAGAATGCTGGGAGGAAGAGGAAGTGAGCTCAGACGCCATTTCCTCTCCTCTCTGGAGCAGATGCCATGAAGCTCTGACCCAGGATGGACGTAGGCTAGAATCTTCCCGGTAAGAGCACCTCGGTGCTACACACATTAATAGAAATGGGCCAGGCAGTGTTTAAATGAATACAATTTGTGTGTTGTTATTTCGGGGCATAAGCTAGCCAGGCGGCCAGGAGCCGGGGCAGCAGGAACATAGCCCGCAGCTCCCACAACACCTGGACTAACCAGGGCACTGCCTGGACACATCCTGCCAGATGACAGGGCAGGCTAACTCAATGCCTAGATCCTAACACCAACCATAAAATTATTTTGTAGCTACTTCATAACTATAATTCTGTTAATGTTATGAATCATAATGTAAATATCTGATATGCAGGATAGCCAGTATGTGACCCCAGAAGGGTCATGGCCCACAGGTTGAGAGACACTGTAAATCCAATTCAGTCTGGCGATCTCTGCCTGAACTAAGCATCACAGTCCATAGGTCAAGGGCTCCATGCTCAGAGCTGCCCTTCTCTCATTGTAGTTACTGATTGCAAACCCCGGGTGGTCCTGCCCATGCTTGTGACTGTCATAGAAGCTGGTGTTCACACAGATTTTCCAGCGGCCCAGGGAGTTCACTTGAGCCAGCTCACAGGACTCAGGAAACACATTTTCCTATTTACTGTAGATGACGTTAGAAAGGATACAGATGAGGCGAACAGCTCAGTGAGGGGCAGGAGGGGGAGGGAGAAGCCACACCCACTTGAGGACTCTTTGAGTCCACATTCTACCCAGGACACCTCCACCCCCCACCTTCCCATCCACCCCCACCTACACACACACACACACACACACACACACACACACACACACACACACACACACACACACCGTCTCCGGCTCTCAGAATAGCTCCCCAGATCCTGTTCTGGGTTTCCATGAAGACTTCACTGCATGAGTATGAAGCACGGACCAAGTAGAAATGCGATCTAGAAATGCGATCTAGAAATGCGATCGGATCAAAAGGTCTGATCGGATTATAGGCTAGATGGAGAAGCCAGCAAGGTTTATCTTCATGGCCGCTCTGGGCTGCCATACTCTCCCATTTGGTACAGGATCCCCTCTGAAATGGGAGTCTTCAGACTACCCGAGGAACAAGAACTTCTCTGGCCTGCCTTTGGGGTAGAGGCAGGAACATCAGGGATCACAGATAAAACTCAAAATGAATGTACCATCAGGTCACATCTGACAGCCTGTAAGTTGGAAGGTGGAAATAGAAAAAGAACTCGCATCTGAAGCAAAAGTCATTTCCAACCCGAATTTAAGTGTAAGGTGTTTTGACAGATCAGAATGCAAACAAACCATTCCCAGTTAGAAAGAAGGAGTGTGGCCCTGCCCCACACCCTCAAACCTCTCCTTTGTGAGCGCCCTGAAAGGATGGCACCCGAGGAACCAGTCTCACTCATCTCTGAAATGGGTACCACCGCGGCATCTTCCTCCCAGGACTCACCGACGGGTGAAGAGAGCAACTCAATGCAAGTCACAGAGGGTTGGAGATGTGGGGACTCGCCAGGGCCACAGCTCAGCCTCCTGCCATCCCAGTGAATGCTTTTGTCTGGTGTAGAGAGGAGCACACGGGAAACGCTCCGCGCTCAAGGATCTGAGCACAGGAAGAGGTGGTCCAGCTCAGGTGAGGAAGAAAGCAGAGAGAAGCTGCAGAAAGGATACCTTTGAAGGGTACTGCCTCCCAGCACCCAACCCAGCCTGGGCTTTGGGCTCACCCGTGGGCCACCCTTATCCATCCCTAGTTCTGGAACAAGATATTCTTCCTCTAGAGAGGAAGGACAGAGAGACTCTACGTCTCAATTCTGCCAAGAGCCAGCGCTTACTACTGAGCAGTAAGAGACTAGATAATCGATGAAACTGTGTAAATACACACAGCAAAGTGTATATAATGATACAATATTATGTACATCATGGCATATCTATGGAGGTTCAGTTCTATGTTCTCACACAGACACCAGAATCTGCAGATGCTCGGGTCATCTATAAATTGGTATTATGTGTGCAGAGAGCCCACATACATTCTTGTGAAGACTGGATCGATCCTGGGTTACTTATTCTACCCAGTACAACAAGGAACTACTACTGGTTTTATACTGGTGATCAGGGAATAATGGTAAGAAACAATCCAGCGTGTGTGGGGGGGTGGGGGGGTTCCATAAAGTAAAAAAAGAGGACTAAAGAGAACAGGCGATGGCCAGGCAGTGGTGGTGCACACCTTTAATCCTAGCACTTGGGAGGCAGAGGTTGGCCAATCTCTGACTTTGAGGCTAGCCTGGTCTACAGAATGAGTTCCAGGGCTGCCAGGGCTATACAGAGACCTTATCTCAGGAAAGGAGAGAGAGAACAGGAGGCAGGGGGTGATTCAGCTTTAATGAGGATGTTCCAGGAAGGCCATAGTGAGAAGCTGACATTTAAGTAGCCATCTAAAAGAGGGGAGGAAGTGAGCAATGGGTTCTCAACCGGTGGGTCACTACTCCCTTGGAATCAAATGATCACAGGGACTGAATATCAGCTATCCTGTATATCAAATATTTACGTTAAAACAGCAGTAGCAAAATTACAGTTATGAAGTAGCAATGTAACTGTAATTTCGCTACTGCTGTGAGTTTTAACATAAATATCGGATATACAGGATGTAATGGTTTGTGACGATGTCCTCTCTCCTCAAATTGGCGATGGATCCACAAAAGTCCTCTCAAAGTCCCACGAACTTCTTTCCTGAATTTGACTAGCTTAATTCTAAAATTATAAAAAAATAAAAAAAAAAAACACCTACAATGAGCAAAACAGTTTAGGAAAGGAACAAAATTATGGACCTTTCACTTCCTGGCTTCAGAGGTTACCATACACTCACATTGGCCAGGGCAGCGTCAGTGGCCAGGGCAGCAGCAGTGGCCAGGGCAGCATCAGTGGCCAGGGCAGCATCAGTGGCCAGGGCAGCATCAGTGGCCAGGGCAGCATCAGTGGCCAGGGCAGCATCAGTGGCCAGGGCAGCATCAGTGGCCAGGGCAGCAGCAGTGGCCAGGGCAGTGTCAGTGGCCAGGGCAGCAGCAGTGGCCAGGGCAGTGTCAGTGGCCAGGGCAGCAGCAGTGGCCAGGGCAGTGTCAGTGGCCAGGGCAGCAGCAGTGGCCAGGGCAGTGTCAGTGGCCAGGGCAGCATCAGTGGCCAGGGCAGCATCAGTGGCCAGGGCAGCATGGTGCTGACAAGGGCAGTGTCAGTGGCCAGGGCAGCAGCAGTGGCCAGGGCAGCATGGTGCTGACAAGGGCTGGCAGACGGGCCACTGGGACAGGCTCAGTCACCAAAATAATGAGCCCTTAGCTGTGTCCAGTTGATTTTTGAGGAAGGTGTCAAGACAGTTTGCTAAGGGGAAGATATTCTGCCAAGGTCAATATTCCACCAATCTCCTCTACCTGGTAAAGATTTCATGCAGAACTTTTATTCTCCTCTCCAGTTAAAACTCTTATTTATGGAAGCCCCTCTACCCCCCAACATCCCTGGCCTAAAGGGAACCCCTTCCCCCTTTCTTCATTTCCTTTGTGCCAGTTCTTTTTAAACTAGTTAATCGAAGCCAGGCAGTGGTGCTGCACGCCTTTAATCCCAGCACTCAGAAGGCAGAGGCAGGTGGATCTCTGTGAGTTCGAGACCAGCTTGATCTAAAAAAAATGAGTTCCAAGACAGAGTTGTTACACAGAAAAGCCCTGTCTCGAAAAACCGAGAGAGAGAGAGAGAGAGAGAGAGAGAGAGAGAGAGAGAGAGAGAGAGAATCAAAAAAAAAACTGTTAAGTCAGACCCCAGCCACTGGGGCGAGACACAGTCACCACCTGCATTAGAATAGAAGTGAGTGAGCATCCTGCCCCTGCTTGGTTTGGGTCATGGCAGGGAAGTTTGGGTCAGGGTGTTCCCTTATTGCCTTATTGAATTACTTTCCGTTTATTTGTATTTTTCTTTGTGGGACAACAAGAATATTTGTTTCCAATACCACAAAGTCTGATGACCCTAGTTAAATCCTGTCTTAGCGTTTCTAAGTCTGTGAGAAAATACTGAACCCTAATCAATCTGGGAGGAAAGAGTTTATTCTGCTTATACTTCCACATCACAGTCCATCACCGAGAAAGGCAGGACAGGAACCTGGAGACAGGAACTGAAACAGAGACCATGGCTCACTGGCTTGCTCACCATGGCTTGCTCAGCCTGCTTTCTCACAGAACCCAGGTCCACCTGCCCAAGGTTGGCACCACCCATAATGGGCCGGACCCTCCCCCAGCATTCACTAATCAAGAAAATGATCTATAGGCTCGCCTACAGCCCGATTTTATGGAGGAGTTTTTCGACCGAGGGTCCCTCCTCTCTCATGACTGCAACTTGTGTCAAGTTGACATAAAAACCAGCCAGCACAGATCCCAGCACCCACAGTGTGGGAGAGACCTGGTTCCTCAGTTGTCCTCTGACCTCCATGCATGCGTGGTGGTACGCATGCACACAGACATACACTCAAGATGAATCCACAATTTAAAAAGAATTGGAAGAACTGAGACCCCTGCGTGTACACACACACACACACCTCACACCATAACAAAAGTTGACTCAAAGGGATCACTAATAAGTGTAAGGGCTAAGACAATAAAACTTCTAAAAGAAAAGGGCCGGGAAGGCAGCTCACGTGTAGGCACACCTGTGCACATGGATACACACATAAGCATTTAGAATATGTGGAGGGGGAGCTTCAAAATTCAAAGCCATGGCTAGGCAGATGTCTTAGATGCAACACCGAAAACATGATTTATAAAGGTAAAAAAGATTAAAAAATCACCGTTCCATAGGTATGCCATCTACTTTGATTGTGGCCATCTGTGTATAATTTATACATACACCAAATCATCACATCATACACATTAGATTTATATAATTTTATGGCACTTACAACTCGTGGACCTAGGACTAGTACAGCCACCGTTAAGCTACTACGCACATGTATGCACGCCCCTCCCATGTCATTAAAAACAATAAAAAGTATGAGAACAGTTTTCAAGGAAGAAAATAAAAATAGCTGGGGCAGGAGTGCTCTCTCTGTGATCCTAGCGCTCTGCATGTTGAAACAGGAAGAGCGTCACAGATTTCAGACCAACCTGGGCAGTGTCGTAAGACTATGTCAAACAAAAAACAAAACAAAACAAAACAGAGAGGTAGAGACGGAGACAGAAAAGATAAGAGGCAGAGGAGGAAGGACTGGTGAGATGGTCAGGGTGTCAGAGCGCTTGCCCACAAAACCACAGAACCCCCCATTAGAACAACTGCAATGACAAAGGCAGACAAGAACACGTGATGGCTGGGATCCAGAGAAGCAGTAGCCTCTTGTAGGGCAGGCAAATGTGTGAAATGGTCCAGCCTCTTTGGAAAATGGTTTGGAGGTTTCCTAGAAAGTTAAGTATATGTTTAAGATAAATTTGTAAAATTAGGATTAGCCTATGAGCCAGCAATCCTCCTAGGTACCCCTAAGAGAAGTGAAACTATATCCATGGAGAGACTTTCAAGTCAAGGCTGGTCAAGGCATTGCTCAGAGTGACCCCAAATTGGAAGGGTCCTATTCCCCATCAACTGACGCAATAATTTCACAATCATAAAGCTATCAGACCCAGGAGACTATGTAACAATATATCACATTCCAGCTTACACATCCAGAAAAGGCAAATTTAGAGAGACAGAAAACAGATGACCAGTTGCCTCGGGCTGGGCTGGGAACTCTGAATTGTACACCTGCACAGTGTGAAATATACAATATTTAAAATGTATGAGGGGCCGGACATGGGGGTGCACAACTTTAATCCCAAGCAGAGGCAGGTGAATTGTAAATTTGAGGACAGCCTGGCCTACATAGCGAGTTTCAGACCCAGCCAGAGATACATAGTGAAACTGCGTCTCAAAATAAATAAATAAATGCATACTACAATGTACCTTTTTATCTTTTTTAAAAAGAGAGAGAGAGAGAGAGAGAGAGAGAGAGATATGCTGGGTCTCAACCCCCCAGGGCCTGTTTGCTGAGTAAGCCCTAAGTGATACAAGTCTATTAGCTACAAGTCTATTTTTTTCAAATGTGTTCAGCTTACAGTTGTTCTTCATAGTAGAATAGTATTTTATATCCTGTCCGCTAATAGCTACTATTCGAGGACATTTACCTTCTAGTAGAGCTTTAAGAAGAACTCAATTTAGAGGTTTTTTTTTTAAATCCGTTTTTCTTTCTTTTTTTTCCTTTTGGCATCTCAGTACTGATTGTTAAGAAAAAGTATACTAAAGGAAAAAAAACAATTGATCAAAATTACTGTGGAAAATTTACAAATACATGCTTGATACTACTATGTCACAGGCTGGCTTCAAAAGAGTCGGAGCTTATCTCGGTCATGAGCAACTCTCTGCCTGGTTCAGCTGTGAACATCTCCCACTTAGCTCTGTTGTGAGCATTGCTGCGTCTCGACCTCTTTGTCTTTCTCCCACTGCTGTGTTGAGTACTGTCTCCTATGATTGTTCGGATGAAGGTGAGGGGGCAGCTAAGTGCTTAACCCGTCACTAATGACGTGGACACAAGTCTGTGAGGACAATAGGTAACGTCCAAGGAATGTAGCAGATGGTTGGCGATAAAAAATCTGTAGGAGATTCCAGTGGGGGGGGGGGGGGGGAATTGGTAGCTTAAAAAAAAGCAGAACCATTAATGACTCTTTTTCTACCTTCCCAGTGATTTTAGATAAAGTTGATGTGGAATTCTCTGCATGGCCACGGACCAGGGAATTGGCAGCCGTGGGGTGAGAGTCCAAGGTTCTGTTTGGAGTTCAGCTTACACCTGAGCCACACCTCCAGCCTTTCCTTGTTTGTGATAGGCTGGGAGAGTTGCCACCTTTCTACTATTGATGGCTCATGAAATGTCATAACAGCAAATCTGCCCCGAGGCACTGGTGTGTGCACAGGTCTCTTCATGTCCTAGTGGACTTGATTTTTCAGAATTCCAGAACAAAGTCCAGATGCATGGGACCTCACAAGGGCCGGCGAGTCAATGAGAAGTGTGGTTGAAAGGCCAGAGGCGAGAGCACAGGCATGCCACTCCTGGGTTACATTTCTTTGAGATTTACATCCACATAAAAAGAAAAGAGAAAAGAGTTTAACAAAGGATATGGATACATAAAATGTGGCTATCCTACATGTGTGAACGCAGGCAAGAGAAGACGTGCCTGCTAACCCAGGTGCGGGTAGCTAGCTAACCACTCTTTCTCCAGAAAGGATGGCCTAGGAGAGCTATAAGAAGAAAGAAGTAACTGGAAACATTGTTTTCATTTAAGAGAGAAGTAGATGGGAGGGAGGGAGGGAGGGAGGGAGGGAGGGAGGGAGGGAGGGAGGGAGGGAGGGAGGGAGAGAGGAAGGGGAGGCTACTATGGCCAGGCAGGATGCAGAGTAGGGGCCTCCAGGACAACAGCAAGCCTGGGGCTTCTCCAGGGAGTAAGGTCAGAACCTGGAGGCTTAGAACAGAACGGTGACCTGAGCCAACTCAGTGAGGTGTGAGGAACACAGTTCACAGAGCAGGGTGGAGACACACAAGAAGCACTGAGCCAGCTAATTGATGGCCTGGTCAATGATTTATCCTGTCATACCTGGGGTTCTGAGGGCAAGGTCACAGCTGCTTGTTTAGGGGCCTACGGGGAGCCAGGCTAAGCTCCTGGCCAACAGAGGAGTTAGAAGAAAGGGCATTCAAAGTTGGGGTTATAAGTCACCCCCACCCCCTACACCTCAGCTTCCTTGGCTCTGAATCTGTTCCTTTCTTGGCATGGGGGGAAGTGGCGATGGTACATCCTTCCTGCATCACTGAGGCATCCAAAGAAGGCAGAAGCTGAAAAATTGTAGTGAGGCACCCAAATCTATGAGCCTCAAGTCCTATAGTGAGCGGGTGTTTATTGACACTTGTCTTAGCCACAACTGGGCTAGACAATAAAGGTATAAACTGGAGAAACATATTTCCCCAGAAGCAGACACAAACACATACAGAGACAGAGATACGCTGACACACAGAAACACACTCCAACACAGACACAAATACACACACACAGACAAACACACTCAGAAACACAGACACATATACACATACAGACATACACATAAATACAGGCACACCCCCTATACACACACAAACACACCCACAGGCATACGCGCACATACACGGACACGTAGAGACACACACCCAGATACACAGACGCACACACAGTATATTCCTGAGCTACCCACTTGTCAAAACACTCCATTCCAGACAGGGGTGAGTGTTTATAGAATTCTTTCTGTAGAGATGCACAGAGGTGTGTCTTGGGCTGGCTTTTCCAGGGGATGTGGTAGGCTATCACAGGGCAAGCCATTCTGTGGCACCTTCCAGTCCCCATTGACAGCTTCCGTGACTAACAATGGGACCGTGACAATGGCATTATGAAGAAAGCACAGAGCCCGTGGCCCTGGTTTTCACCCATGTCTCCAGGCAGAAAGTAGGGCTGTGAAGCTCGATCTCAACTCCTGGTCATGTTAGCTTCTCTCCAGTGCTTCACATACCTGGCCTTGGGGGCTCTGAACTCTTCTCAGGGGTCTCAAGGTGCGTACAGCACTGGAGACTCTTTACCACCAAGATTCTAATCAGTGCCCAGCACTTAGTGAAAGAGAGGGGATTTGTTCGGGGCTGGTATGTAATGGGTCTTCAATATGGTGTCATTAAAACATTAGCATGCATAGTGGGGCTTGCTTCCTTTACTTTTAAAATTTCCCCCCCAAGCCTGTTCACTATTAATCTTTGGTGTTTACATACGGGTGCTTAGAGAGCTGCTTCCATCTGAAGGAACATCCCCCTCTACAACTTGTTCTTCCTCTCGTAGGCTGGCAGAGGACAGTGGGGCAGCCGGTGTACAAGACTGCCACTTGTGCATGGATAAAGACTGTGGGGATTTTATAGCATCCTGAACATTTCACATCCCATAAAGCAGGAATTGGGGCTCCACACCAAGTGCTTCCTCTTAGGTTTCCTCTCTCCTCTTTTGGGGAGGGGCGAAGGAGTTCCTTTGCAATTGGCATGCTCTTGTCGGGAGGTGTTCGCCACCAGGAAGCCTTCCCAGACCTATAATCCCAGATATGCCTGATCCTCCCGAGCACAGCTTCCTAAGCAGCGAGTCCTGTAGCTAGAAGTGGTACTTGCCAAAACCTTGGCAGTATGTAAAGGTTTCTGAGCATGCAGTGAGTCTGAGGTGTCTCTGGCCGCGCTCACCATTAAGTCGTGGGATTTCTCTGCAGCCATGGTTCTGAACACAGACGTGCACACTTTGGACAACATGTGCAAGCTGACCTTGCAATGCCATGAACACAGACTAAAACACCTCAACTGGGTATCAAGACTCCTGAGCACCAAGAATCCATGTTTTCTGTTGTGTGTTTGTTTTCATTTTGTACATGCAAAGCTCTTGCTCTTACAGAAAAACTGGTTTCATTAGGGAAAACAAGTAACTTTAATATTTCCCTACTGCTATCTCTCAGTGCATAAGCACCAAATTAGTACATTTGAGGATTAGATTTTGAAAATTGCTCTTTGAGTTGCTGACTCCAGTCATTAAAATTATTAGATGAATTTTATCTTAGGATCAAGACAGAATCCCCACCAATTTCTGAAACGACATTTTTTTGACATTTTATACAAGGTATTTGTATGAAGTATCAAGCAGTATTCTAAGCATTGATATTAATAAAAATCAATTAATTTTAATTAATTATGATATTGATAGCTCTGAAAAATGTTAAAGATGGTCTATATTCTACAATATCAGATATTCAGCCATGGTTTAATTTTTCTTTTGTCTTTTTATTTTTACTTTTATTGTTGGTTTTTCAAGACAGGGTTTCTATGGGTAGCCTTGGCTATCCTGGAACTCACTCTGTAGACCACGGTCCCATGTAATTATTTCTTAGACAGAGCTGGGTATGGTAGCACACATCTTTATTTGTTTATTTGTTTGTTTAATTTTGTGCGTGGTGTCTGGAATGAGAATAGCCCCCACAGGCTTGTGTATTTGAATGCTTGATCCTCAGTTGATGGGACTACTTGGAAAGGATTAGGAGGTGTGGTCTTGTAAGAGGAAGCATCACTGACAGCAGACGTTGAGGTCTTAAAAACCCCGTGCCATTCCCAGTTCTCTCTCTCTCTCTCTCTCTCTCTCTCCCTCTCTCTCTCTCTCTCTCTGTTTCCTATTTGTGGATCAGAGGTGACAGTTGTGAGCCACCACGCGGGTGCTAGGAATCAAACCCAGGTCCCCTGCAAGAACATCAAGGGCTCTGATCCACTGAGCCATCTCCCCAACCTTCAATAATTCTTTTTCTTAAAAAAATTATTTATTTATTTATTTATTTGAATTTTATGTGCGTTGGTATTTTGCATGCATATTGGTCTGTGTGAAGGTGTCAGATGCTCTGGAACCAGAATTACAGACAGTTGTGAGCTGCCATGTGGGTACTGGGAATTGAATCCAGGTCCCCTAGAAGAACAGTCAGTGCTCTCAACCACTGAGCCATCTTTCCAGCCCCAAGGCTTAATTCTTTGTGTAAAAATAAATAAACACACCATTTCATTAGTACACAGATTCACTTTTATCCTTAATAAATGGGAAAATGGTATGTATGCCAAAGAATGGTTTTGAAATATTTTATGATTTATTATCATCAAATGTTTGGTGTGAACATCTACTTTAAATACCTATGTAAAGACTATAAAGGTGTCTCAGGCCAAGGGCCCGTGAAGGAGAAAGTTTAATAGGCTCTTTGATAGAAGGTGAGGGCTGGTTTCACACTTCCCTGCCACCATTGTCTCAGCACTGGTCCTATCTAACCAGGATGTACTGTTTTTAAAATTAGTAATAATTAAAACAATTAGCTGGCTACTCCAGAACCATGACAGCATCCTTCCCTCTCCTTTCTTCACCTGTTCCAGGGAAAGGAAATGCCCAGCATTGCCTAGGGATGGAAAGGCCAATGTGAGCCTAAGGAGGAAGCCAAAATGCCAAACCCCATCTACAAGTCCCAGGGTCCCTCTGGGTCCAGCTAATAAGAACCTCAAATGGCCTGGGGTAACTGAGAATTGGGGTGTTAGCAGAGCCAGCCTCTTCAGGGACCCAGTGAGGAGATTCCAGCTTTCCAGGACACCTGGCCTGGCTGTTTGTTTGGGTCATGGTGGTTAGGAAGGAGTCATCTGGTGACCTCAACCTGAACAACCTTCAGGCCCATTTCAGAGCGCAGACAGCTCACCAGGAAGGTGTTGTCAAGTGCTGAGGCCAGTGGAGCTTTGTGAAGATCCTGGCAGGATTCACCTGGCTGCCCCGACAATAAAGAGACTCAAGAGGCCCTGAGGGCTGGCCCTAAACCACATAAACACCAAATTTTAGTACTTCATGAGACCCAGGGACTCGACCCCCAACCTACACTGTCTCTTGGACTCTGTCTCTGGGATCTTAGGCAGCAGGAGGGTAGGCAATGACTATGATTTAGGTGAGGCCTGGGAAACACAAGCCGAGTCCAGGGACACTGGGACCCCACTATTCCTGGGGAATTATCTCTTGTTATACACTAACTCAGATGATCAGAGTTCCCACAAAGGGGCTATGCTAAGCCTCCTGGCCTGAAATGCAGGCCCCACTGAGCTGACAGCATACTTGATGGGTAAAAAAGACCCCAGAACTTTCCCCAAATCCTGGCCACTGACCCTGTGCCTCAACCTCCTCCACCCACCTTTATAGGAAGGTCAAGAGAGATTAACCAAAGATTATCTAGAAGGAAGAACACAGCAGAGCTTTAGTGACCTCATGCCTTGGCTGAGCCAAGTTGGGCCAGAGACCAAGTGCAGGGCCAGCCTCTAGAGAACCGGGAGCCAAGATGACCCTTGACCCTCTGGCCCTGAAGTCACAACACATACAGCCCTAACTGCCTCCTTTTTTCTTAGAAGTCTTTTCAACCCCGTACTTCCTGGGTCTCTTCCAAGAGTCCAGCAGCCTCCTTAACCCCTCATCTCCCATTCCTCACTAGGTGATGTGGGCCCAAGAAGGAAAGGGTCACAGAAATGTAGAACCACGGTTCAAGAGGAAGAGATGACACACCTGGGTACTCACGGTGTTTGTGTCAACCCCACACCTTGTCCTTGGAGTCTCCGTTACCTCCACTGTCACACAGAATTGACAACAATTTGGAAAGCCTTAATCCTATCTCCAGCCACTCTTTCTGTGGCTTTTCAGTCAACTGAGGTCCTGGCAGGGCTCAAACTGCCTGTTGAAAAAGCTAAACGCTATGAACATAGTTGAGCAGATACTTTTGTTGTATGATAGGGCCTCTCTTGGGTATATTCCCAAGAGTGGTATTGCTGGATCCAGGGGTAGGTTGATCCCGAATTTCCTGAGAAACCGAAACACTGCTTTCCAGAGTGGTTGCACAAGTTTGCATTCCCACCAGCAATGGGTGAGTGTACCCCTTTCTCCACAACCTCTCCAGCAAAGGATATCATTGGTGTTTTTTATTTTAGCCATTCTGACAGGTGTAAGATAGTATCTTAAAGTTGTCTTGATTTGCATTTCCCTGATCGCTAAGGAAGTTGAGCATGACCTTAAGTGTCTTTTGGCCATTTGAACTTCTTCTGTTGAGAATTCTCTGTTCAGCTCAGTGCCCCATTTTATAATTGGGTTGATTAGCCTTTTACGGTCTAGTTTCTTGATTTCTTTATATATTTTGGAGATCAGACCTTTGTCAGTTGCGGGGTTGGTGAAAATCTTCTCCCAGTAAGTGGGTTGCCTTTATAGCAGCATTGTTTGTAATAGCCAGAACCTGGAAACAACATAGATGCCCTTCAACAGAAGAATGGATGAAAAAAGTATGGAATATATACATATTAGAGTATTACTCAGCAGTAAAAAACAAGGACTTCTTGAATTTTGCATACAAATGGATGGAAATAGAAAACACTATCCTGAGTGAGGTAAGCCAGACCCAAAAAGAGGAACATGGGATGTACTCACTCATATTTGGTTTCTAGCCATAAATAAAGGATATTGAGCTTATAATTCATGTTCCTAGAGAAGCTAAATAAGAAGGTGAATCCAAAGACAAACACATAGGCATCCTCCTGAATATTAACCTTCATCAGGCGATGAAAGGAGACAGAGACAGATACCCACATTGGAGCACCGGACAGAAATCTCAAGGTCCAAATCAGGAGCAGAAGGAGACGAAGCACGAGCAAGGAACTCAGGACCGCGAGGGGTGCATCCATACACTGAGACAATGGGGATGTTCTATCGGGAGCTCACCAAGGCCAGCTGGCCTGGGTCTGAAAAAGCATGGGATAAATTTGGACTAGCTGAACATAGTGGACAATGAGGAAGAATGGGAACTCAAGAACAATCGCAGTGGGTTTTTGATCCTACTGCACGTACTGGCTTTTTGGGAGCCTAGGCAGTTTGGATGCTCACCTTATGAGACCTGGATAGAGGTGGGCGGTCCTTGGGCTTCCCACAGGTCAGGGAACCCTGATTGCTCTTCGAGCAGATGAGGGAGGGGGACTTGATCGGGGGAGGGGGAGGGAAATAGGAGGCGGTGGCGGGGAGGAGGCAGAAATCCTTAATAAATAAATAAATTAAAAAAAAAGAAAAAGCTAAACGCTAGGTGTATGGCAAAGACCCATTGAGCCTCACAGGGCTGTGTATCCAAGGACTATGATGTCACAGAAGTGAAGCTGTGTGGATCGGTGAGGAGGATGACCGGAGCAGAAGGAATCTGGGTGGCAAGCTGGCATGGAAGGTCGCAGGTTCTGCACCATGCCCTTTAGATTTAAGTTATAGCCCCACTAGGGACTGTGGGCCTTGAGAAAGTCCCTCAGCTTCTCAGAGCTTCTGTTGCCAGGAGGCACGAAGCACCCACCCACAGGGTTATTGTGTAGGCTAGGGAGACACAGAGCCTGGCACAGTGCTTGGCATGTGATCAAGTGCTTACCAGACAAGAGCCCTCTCTATTGTCTAATATGGTTGTCTCTGAGCCATGTGCTTACACACACAACACTGTGTGTGTGTAAGATAACTGGATATTCCCACCACAGAGCTGTCACCTTGACTCATGGGGCAAAGCTTACAGGAAGGAATTGGTATTTCCCTGCTGCTGCTGTGAATCTCTCTAGATCTTTCCGGGTGATCCATGCCTGCTTGTATCCAAACATTTCTGCGCTGGGTAGTCACAGCTGCCGTGATTTCTAGAGGGAAAATGAGGCTGGCATGTCTCCTAGTCCACAGGGTGAAGAACCTGCTTGGGGAAATGGAAGCCTCTGTCTCCCCTTCAGCTTGTCCATAACCTCCATTCGGCTGGGCATCCACACTCCCCTTAGAGAGGTAAGGAAATGAGCTATAATAAGAACCTGCTGCTCTCTCTTTGATGGTTAAGACCACGGCCCTATTTTTACATCAGTAGCATCACCACCCTCCTGAAAGTCTATAGAACACCTGCTAACCACCAGAGATAGGCATCTGTGTCACTGAATGCCACCATCCCCCAGCCATCACCAGGTTGTCCCATTGACCCTTGATGGCCACCTAATAGAATGACCTCATTCTCCTGATCAGTGACTGACGTGACCCAGGACGCCGTTCCTGACACTAAGTAGAGTCCATGTTACTAAGCCTTGTGAGGTAAGAGTTACTATCGCCATTTTATGGATTAAGAAACCTATAGCCAGGAAAGAAGGGAGTTAGCTCAGGTAAGGTTCCCTGTTTGAGATGATGGCCCCCAAGGATGCTCTTCATCCTTCCTTTATCCCCATATATCAGGGGAGGCTTCAGGGAAACATGCTTTAAGCTCATGACTCTGATTCATGGCTCAGCACCCCCTAACTGAGGCTGGTCTTCCGGAGACGCCAAGGCCTCTTGTACATGCAAACCAATCCCAGAGCTCCTTCTTCATGGAGATTCAGAAGGGGAGAAGGGGAGGGCGTTTATCTCACCAAGGCCATGAGCCCTCCCCTTGTTATCCTCTGCCCAGGGTGAGTTTGCCAAACCTCTGGGATGACTCTCATTTTGCGGCTGAGGAAATTGAGGTCATATGGTTTATCCACACTTTTTAAAATTCCTACACAATGTGGAATTAGAGAATGTTTTTCCACTTTTGGCTGAGGAATTTGGACACAGGCTACAGGCCCCGCCTGGCCAGGCGGAGAAGAAGGCCATGAGGAGGGGTGTTGCATGATCTCCAGAAACCTTCATTGCAGAGCCTGCCCCCCTTTTCTGCCTACCCTGCTCCTGGATGCTGACTGGTTACCCCTCCTAAACTAACCTGGCTCCACCAGGAACAGAGTAAAGAAAGCTGCCGTTTGCTTCAGGGGAGGCCCATGCAACTCCAAAATCAGAGCCCCAGAGAGAAGACCAACGTGACTCATTCCTAGCCCAGGGGACAAGCCAGCTAGAGCACGGGCTGCCTTGGGAAGGCCTGGGCTTTTGTTCCTTCAAGGACCAAAATGAATCATCTATGCTACTAAGTCACCCTGGCCAGTCCCAAATTTTCCTGGGTAGAACCAATACATGTGCAAACCTGAGATGGGTCATGGGTCGGTAGGAAGGAGAGCAAGGTAGAAGCTGCAGCCTGAGGAGAAAGGTCTAGTGAGATGGCCATCCGGAAGCAACCAGTCACCCGTACCCCACAAGAAGCGCGTGTCTTCTCAGTACTCTGTTGCTTCAGGCAGCTGGGTTCACAAGCATGACTGGCATTCTCTGGGCACTGAGCACACTGTCCCTTCCCCGACCCTACCACAGAGCAGATGAGGAAGTCACTTATCAGGGACCCCGAGCAGGACACAAGCTACCATCATTCTGACCTCACGGACCTGTCTTCCCCAGCAGGATCCAAGGCCCATTTTGAGTCAGCACTAGGTCCAGGCCGAGACAAAACAACTGGGTCATTTCAGGGGGTTAAGTCAACTACAAGAAGCAGCAGACGCCGGGGACCCATCTTGGGGCCCAGCATTCCTGAGGCCAGATGTGCAAGCCTGACATCCCCAGCATGGCCCCAGCCAGGCTGCATTCACTGACTCAGATGCGGCTGCCCCTTTGGCCCCTCTCCCCCATTCCTCAGGATGAAAAAGACTCGGGGGTGCTGGCAGCTGCTCCCCAGCATCTGGCGGAACATTCTGCCCTAAAGCTGGGCTTTCCTCCCTCCCCAGGGATAGCTGGTGATTCATGTTTCCATTTTCATTGCAGAGCCAGGCACTGGATCTTTCCATGACCCCAACGACTGCTGTGTGGTGTTGGGCCATGGGTTGTGATGTCAGACATATCTGAGTTCAAATCCCTTCCTTGACGCTTGTTAAACATCTGCGTTTTTAAGCAGCTAGTTTGCCCTCTCTGACTCCCAGTGGTAAATGAAGACTGTAACTGTCAACTATGGTATTGTTTTGTTTTAGACAAAGTCTCCCCGTGTAGCCAGGACTCGCTTCCAACTCTCTCTCTATATATAGTGTATGCCTGTATGCATGTGTGTCGGGGGGTATCCCCATGAGCACACCTGTGGAGGCCAGAGGAAGACATCCAGTACCTTACTCTACTGTTCTCTGACTTAGGCCCTTACGGGACTGTCACTGAACTTATCACCTTACTTTGACTAGGGTGGCTGGCTGGCCAACAAGAGTCCCTCTCCTAGGAATATGGGTGCACGGGAACACACACGCTAGGGCTTCTGTACAGGTACTGGGGATCTGAACTCAAGTGTGTGTTTATGAACCCGTGCATCCATCTACCCAGCACTTTCCAACTCTTAACCTCTCACCTCAACCTCCCAAGTGCTAAGTAAGCTGTTAGACATACGCCTTCACGGTGACACCTTCTATAGGAAAAGTCCCTTCTCTTCCACTCCCAGCTCTGAAAGTGAGCTGTTCCCTTCGCCAGTTTTCTCTTTTGTCCATCTAATTTTCATAATCCAAGCAAAGAGGAAGTTGAGAGTTTTCTGAGGTTCCTGGTCCCTGGGTTATAATGATCCCACTTAGAGTAGTGGTGGGAAGCACCTCCAGATAGCCACACTGCCGCACTGATCACTTCCAGTGTCCGACAGACTCCGTGAACCGTTCCTCATCCTGTGACAGCATCTGCTTGGTATGTGTGCATCCGAACAGGTTCAAAGAGGCTGGGCTGGGCTGTGATGCTCCATAGGTTAAGGGTATCAAATGCATTTTGACTTAATGATACTTTCCATCACATTGTAAGTTGGGGGACACCCATGTACAGTTTACTACTGCTATAATGCTAACATCAAATGTTATCACAGTCTATAGGCAGAAACAACAAAAACCAAAAAAAAACCCCACGAGGCCCAGGGAGGTAAAATTACTTGTTCCAAGGTCATACAGCCAGAAAGTGGCAGAGCCAAGATTCACACCTGGGATGTCTGACCTCACAGACCAGTATTTTGTGGTTCTGCTTAGGAGATGAGAGAGATGGAGGGGCGAAGCCTGGCGTGAGTCTGGAGCGGATGCTGTGCTGGAGTTTGCTGCTGTCACTCCCATTTGCCACCTCAACAGCTTCTGGTTACCAGGCCAGGTCTCCACTTTGCCCATGAGGAAGAGGCAGAGAGGACACTTGTCCTTCAGGCCAGAGCCAGCAGTCAAGAGCCCTGAGGTGGACAGTCAGGTGGTCTAACCTAAGCGTATTGCTTCCCACATGCTGGTGAATGCTCCTTCCTAAGGTCGTGGGATACCACTGTCTTTCCACCTCTGGGCCTCAGTCACTAGTCTGCCAGGTGAGGGTGTTTGCTCTCAGTCCTAGGGCGGGAACCGGCAGGGGAGGTGTTGGATAAGGCTGGGCCTGGGAAGCCTTAGGGCCCTGATGGACACCTGCCCTGGGCCCCAGTCCCACGAGTCACTAGCTGCTGTGGCAGAGACACGTGTGAGACCAAGCCAGGCTGGGAGGCTCCAGAAGCGCCACGCAGGCTTATCAGGAATCACAAACAAAATGCAGATGGAGCTAGCAATATCGACAGACACAAAAACACAATAAAACTGGCTGGAGCAGCTCACGCCAACGATCCTAGCAATTGGGAGGCTGAGGCAGGAGGATCACAGAAAGCTTGAGGCCAGCCTGAGCTACACAGAGTGAGAGACTATTTCTAAAACAAAACAAAACACACAAAAAAGCAGAAGTCAGAGCCAAAGCTAAAGGGAGTTGTGGCCACAGCAGCGTCTCCACGTGCCACCCACGGCTAGTTTCCTGTCACCTCCGTCAGACCTTCTTATCTCACCTAACTCTGCTGTCCGTCTGCTCCAAGGCCTGTCCTCATCCCACTCCATAGATGAGCCAGCCTCATCCATGGCCAGACTTCCTTGCTCTGGGGGCCACTACCCTCTCCCCACCTCTGTTTCCCCAGAGACTCCGACCGTCCTGCCCTCAGAACTCAGGAGCTTGCCTCCCAGAGGATGCTTGCTAACCTGCTCCAGAGCGAGTCTTGAGTGCACACCTGTCCCCATGGATACCCACGAAATGTGTGTGGAGCCCTTTGTCTGAAGGTCCGACCACTGGAGCCCAGAAAACGTCACGAGGAGTCTTCTGTGGCAGCGCTAATCTGGAGCAACAGGGAATGTCTGAGCTGAATCTGAGAACTTCCCTTATCGATTTCCCACTAGGACATGTGCCCACGGGTCCTCTGGGCCATGCCAGGGACGGCTCCACTAAGTGTGCAGCGGATGAGAGAACAGGAAACAAAGCTGGGGAGCCCCAAGTGCTGTAGGAAATGCGAGAAAGGCCGGTTGAGTCAGTGTTTGCAGGACTGAAGCTACTTCCAGATACAGCGCTGGAGGTGACAGTGTGGGAATTACAGCCTTTGGTGCCCAACCAGTGCCACAACCCACCTCACAGCCAGAACACCCATGAACCAGGTTCTTCCAGGTTCTGGCTGTGGAGCCTGGAGGTAGGCTCAGCTTCTGACCCTCGCCTTTTCCCTTGTGTGACTGCAGCTAGGCTCAGTTTCACAGTCTGTAAAATGGACACGATACGGTCTTCCTAGAGTCCTGGTGGAAGCAAAGTGGACTGACTCAGTGCCTGCATGGAATTTGTATCATTTTTCCTCTGATGAGCACATATTAAACATTAGGGCAATGGTTCAGGCTCCAGGGTGCTGTGGGCGTAGCTGACCTGTGGGGAAGCTGGTGATGGGGCTGAGCCCTGAAGGAGGCTGAGTTTCTAAAGAAGGAAATGCAAAAAGTGAATCAATTCAAAAGCAAAAACGGAATGATTCAGAAGGCCATTCCAGTACAACAAATAAAGAATCCAAACCAAATGACTGGGTTCCTCAAAAAGAGGACGTTTCTCTGCCAAGCTAGAGTGTTAGTCAGGCGGGGGAGGTGGTTACTGGGAAATTTCGCTCTGTTCAGCACTATTGAGAAGTTGTGGGTTCCTGGAGCCTCAGTGGTGTTGCACAGCCCTGCAGGGTTACGATTACCCAAACCTTGGGCCGGGGAGCGACAAGGAAGTGTTTAGACAGAATCTATGGTAGAAGAAACAAACAGAACATTGTTCCTTAAAAGGCAGAATGACCTCAAGGGAAAGTAGTTAGATGTGTTGGAGCACCTGGGGCAGCTGCGCAGGCCAGCCAACATCTGCCAGGACTTGGCACATCTGAGAAGCAGACAAAGGGTTCTCCCAGGGTCTGGGTCTGATGTCGTCTTTCTCTCCGTTTGGAAAAACCTCTCCTAATTCTTCCCACGCTCAAACTGTGGGGACATTCCTCCTGTCCAGCTGCTAGAACAAGGAGAAGGGGCTGTACCCCAACTCTGCCACTTTCTTGCTGTGTGATCTTGGACACATCGCCTCATCTCTCTGTGATTTTACCTGTCACCCACAATATAGGCACAGTGGTACCCCCTTCGTCACTGTGCTTGCTGTCAGCCAATATCTGGTCCCATTTGCTCCTCTGATGACTTCTTGTTGGGGTGACTAGCGATTCTAGAGTTGAATAACTGATGTCCCATTTGGTGTCCTGCTGGAAGGCAGTATGTCACTACATCCCCGCTTACACATGATCTACAACACGACAATCCCTGTTCTCAGAAAAGACAGAAAACATGATATCAGGAAAAACAGGTGAGCACGGGCACACAAAGTCTCAAAAATAGAAATGGAGAAGCTCTCCCCTACAGGGTCACTTCTGTGTGCTGCGTGTGAAGGTGGCCTCCCCTCCCCCAAGTCCGGACGTAGACAGATAGCAGCCCAGGGTTTTGCAGGGAACCAGGGCTCAGAGAGGCACTGCCACCCGAGATCGGCTCTGTTGCATTGTCTCAGGAAAGTTGGGGAGGACACTCTAGAGGTGGGTTTGAGGGAAGGACCTGTGAGGCTGGGGGACAACTGCTGCCTCTGTGAGGTGACCGAAATGTAGTCTTCCCTCCACAGGCACCAAGTAATAGCTCAGTTTGGCCCTCTTGTACGTCTTTGACAGGTGATTTCCTTGACTGTCCCTAAGCTTTCTCCTCTTGCCCCAACTGTGAGCAGCCTCACAGTTCAAGGTCAGAAGAAGGGCAGAGCTGAGCGTCAAACAGAAAGAGACTGCGGCCTGGCTCCTGCTCTGAGCTCACTTCCTGTTTCGTGAGGCGAGTGGGTCCCTCTCCTAGGGTTTGAACGTCCTGTTCCCTTTCTCCGCACAGAACGTTGAGGTCTAGCCTGCTGACCCGTGCTCATCTAATGGGAAAGTGGCCCCAGCTGTACCCCAAGATGTCATCTCACCCCGAGTTGCCTTGGGGATTCCACCAAGGGTTTAGAGAAGTAGAGACTGTCCTGAGTCACAGGCTCTGTGTGTTCAATGCCTGTCAGAACTCTGAGGGGCAGCTGGAGGGGGAAGAAGTGGATTGCGGCACCAAAAAGTAGAAGCTGGGGTTGGGACGAAGCTGTCTTCCCTGAGTTGTTACCAGAAGAAGCCTATGTCATCGTCTCCCTGGTGCCGCCAGCACCGTGGAGTGCCTGTATGTCAGTCGGTGTTGCTCAGTGCTGGGGACACTGAGAGACAGAGGAAGGACAGGAGATAGATAATCCACATTGATACGGTCTTCCTGCTTTAACTGAGTGATTCCTGTGTGCTGCCGAGTTCAGCCTGTGCCCTGGGCCCGCACCAGCTTACAACGCCCATCCATCCATCACAGCCTGCCTGCTGCTACCCCCTTTCACGGACATAGTGTCCTGGCAGGCTTCCCTCTCCTCCTTCAGGTTATGACCTCTAAAGAGACAATGAGTCAAGGTAGGGTTCACATGGTGACACCTCACCCAGCTCTGGGAGCCAAGTGACCTAACAAGTAAGGAATGAGGGGCTGTCATCTTCCGATAAGGCCAGTCCCCGCCTCCTACACACCCTCCCCAACTTGAGAGGTCTCCCGCCTGGAGCCTCTAGCAGAGCCCTTTCCCAACATTCCTTACTCATCCTTACTCGGAGGCAGGCATGCCTTTGCTCATCGGCTTCTCCATTCTCTCACGAGGAGAGAATTTGACTCTTTCTAGGCAAGAACAGCCTTTAGATATGTTGTAGTGTAGGTGAGTATCCTTTCTACCTCGGAATTGTCTTCTTGCTTCAATCCTGCAAGACAAGATGTCTGTCCCATGAACAGAGGAAAAAAAACAGCTTTCCGTCTGTTTAGCAGATAACTGTCAAACCATATGCTGGTCATGAGGACGGCTAGACACTGGTGACATTGTGTGGAGGGGAAAGCCAAGCAGTGCGGCTGCATCCTGGCGGGAAGAGTCCGAGCCTGGTGACATCGGCACTGAAAATGTATTTTTCACAATGCTTATCTGCTTTGTGTCGTGTTGGCAGATTAAGACCTGCTACGGTGGGATATTTACACCACAGATGTTGGCAAACACTATCAAGCATCCTTGACCCCACCATCATCCTACACCCCAAGGCTGGTCACTAAATACTTGCTGTACATTGCTGGAGGAAGACGAGCTATCCTGGCAACCACAAAAGAGTAGAAGGAAAAGCCAGCATCAGGGGTAGGGATGACTGCCGCCCCTACCCCAGTTCTTTCTGTTGGAGCTCTGCATTGCCATCCCTCAGTATGGGACTGTTATGGGCTCGAAAAGGCCGCTGAGCAGGACCCTAACCCAACCTGATCACTGTCCTTACAAGAAGAGGAAGTTAAGAATACATACATTAGCAAATAAGGATTATTTATTATTAATATTGAGTAACTAGTGGTTTTTTAAATTTTCTGTTTATTATGTGTGTATCTGTATTAGCATATGCACACACATGTGTGTGGGGTGCCTGAGGGAGACGGCTACCCATCTCCTGAAGATGCAGTCCCAGACAGTTGTGAGCTGCCTGCTGTGGATGTTGGGAACCAAACTCAAGCTCTATGTAGGTATATGCACTTAACATTTGAGCCAGCTCTCCAGCCCCATCAACAAGAATGCTTTTTTGCAACGATTTTTTTTTAGTTGAGATACAACATATGATATTTTCACAAACATCAGTATCTGCTCATATTTGCCCTAATGCCCTGGCTCTTTGCTGATCCCTTTCCTACACCCAAGTAAGTCCCCTTCTTTTTTTTATAGTGTGTGTGTGTGTGTGTGTGTGTGTGTGTGTGTGTATAAGTCTCAATTATTCAAGAGAAAACATCAATGTTTTTGTTTCCCCCTCTTATTTCTCCTCCATATCCCTTTAGATCCCTCACGGCCAGGCTTTGTTCCAGGTTTCTGGCTAACAGACTTTAAGCAGCAAGGAAAAGTCCCAGGAATGCCATGGATGGCCACGGGCTGACACACTGTCCCTAGGATAGCAGTGAGTCCCAGAGATGCTGTGGACGGCCACAGGCTAACGCACTGTCCCTAGGATGGCAGTGAGTCCCAGGGATGTTGTGGATGGCCACGGGCTGATGCACTGTCCCTAGGATGGCAGTGAGTCCCAGGGATGCCGTGGACGGCCACGGGCTGACGTGCTGTCCCAGGATGGTAGTGAGTCCCACGGATGCTGTGGATGGCCACGGGCTGATGTGCTATCCCAGGATGGCAGTGAGTCCCAGGGATGCCGTGGTCGGCCACGGGCTGACGTGCTGTCCCTAGGATGACAGTGAATCTGAAAATGCAGCTGCCGAGCAGCAAGGTCCATCTGCCCAAAGAGGAAGAAGATCCTAGGCCTGAAGAGACAAAAAAGAGAGGAGGGGGGACAGAGGAGGGAGAAGGTGAGCAGGGAAGGAGGGAAAGGTCGTACCAGCCCCTCCTCTGCCCTCCTTCAGAACTGAAGTTAGTCTTGCTGTGTTAACCTCCCAATCACAAACCCAGCTCTGAAGTCTGACCGAATCTATGGCGCTGATTTGTAATTTTCTTCATGGTGAGATATACAAAGACCGTAGTGACTGAGCCTGCCATGTGGCATGACACAGAAGTCTCGGTGAGGTGGATTTTACTGGGAGGTTCCTGTAGAACCAGAGGCAGGTGTGACACACACTGGGCTTTTAAAGTCTTCTGGGAACTCCATTTAACACCCTTGGTATTTTCTTAATCTTCCTTTCCTCCCGCACAGCCCTCCAACCCCCATCCTGTGACTACAGTTAAGAGTTTGAACATTTGACCCCCAAACAGTGGACGGGACTACAGCACCAACTCCTCCCCGCCTCACCCCAGGCTTTCTTCACATCCAGAGAGTGTGAGACATACTTGCTAGGGTTTGGGTCAGGACTTCTGCTCATCTCCCAGAGTGGCATTATTTGAATGTGACAGAACCTTCAGAGGTAGGACATTGTGAGAGGTCTTCCGGCCATGGGGGGTATGTATGCTCTTGCAGGTGATGCTGGGGCCTCGGCCATTTCCTTCCCCTGCTTTGGTTTCCCACTGCCATGAGGTGAGCAGCTGTGTTCCATCTCTCTCTTCAGCCACAATGTGTTGTGTTGCCACAGGGCCAAAGGCAGCAGGCCCAACCGGGCGTGGACTGGGACTCCAAAAGTTGTTATCAAAGCAAACCTTTCCCATACCCTCCACATACACTGCCGTCCTTCCTGGCCCCAAGTCACACTGAACAGTTTAAACAGAGACAGGAGACTGCAAGTCTGGCCACTAGGGCAGATGGGAGATTTACACAACAAATACACAGCCAGAATTATTTCTCAAGCATATCGGTGTCGTTTCTTCTGAATGGTTGTTCACCAGGTTGATCTTGCCAACCCGGCTTCTCCGCATGAGACAATTGCTTTCAACCTGTGGATCGTAACCCCTCTGTGTGTGTGGGGGTCACCTAAGTCCATCAGAAAACACAGATATTTACATTACGATTCATAACAATAGCTAAACTATAGTTATGAAGTAGCAACAAAAATAATTTTAGTTTTCCACAAGATGAAGAACTCTATTTAAGGGTCGCAGCAATACACAGGTTGAGAACCCACCCTTCTAAGAGGACAGGGGACTTAGTGACAGACCAGGACTTCATGATGGTAGGGACCAGGTACTCTCCCCTTGAGCTGCTCCTCAGAGGCATGCTCTTGATATGGGGATGGGCCTAATAACTGATTCTAAGTCAGGGTTGTCTCATTTGGTTATGAGCATGCCACCCAGTTGGATGTCAATCTCAGTGAACAAACATTAGCATAAACTTTCTCAGAAAATTTCTCAGTCATATTAAAGGCAGCTCCTTTGGCTAAATTCTTTGTGTAACTCACTATTTCCTAAGCAAATAAGTAAATCCTTTATAGTATCAGTTTGGCTACTTCCAGTTTCCCCTATAGCAGTCCAAATAGTTTAAGACACACTCAGTAACAGTTCTCAGCGCTTATTTTCTGGTTGTAATCACTTCCTCCATCCAGTTAGGAGGCTACGTCATCCCGTCATCCTCTCTGCTTACCTCACTACGTGCCCCACCCTGCCCCTCCTGTGAGCCACATCACCAGCTCCTAGTCCCAGGAGTTCAGCCTTAGGTGAAAAGAGCCGGCAAGCCACACTTTCTCCCCCTCAGGCTGCTCCCTTAACCTTTGACCTTTCCCTGCCCTATTTCCCTCTGGTTTGCTTCTGCGGAATGAGCAAACTGGAATCAGTGGGTCTACGTTCTCCACAGCTGCTTCACGTTAAGCTGAATCAGGTTTTATTCCTTGGTGGAGGGGGGCAAGGTGGTGGAGGATAAAGCGCTGTGTTTCCTGGCTGGAGGGGGGAGGTTTGCTGATGAGTCATTTACTTCCCTGAGCCCCAGGGGCCTTACTGTCAAAAGTGTGGCTCTCACTCAGCAATTTTGAGCTGCAAATTACTGACGTGTCACCCACGGAGTGGGAGTCAAGGCAGTGATAGTAATTAGCCGGGCCGGTTCATGCAGGGCCTGGAAAAGCAGACTAGCGAATTTGGACTTCATCCTTCAGGCACCAGGGAGTCGAAGAAGGATCTCTGTCATCTCTGTCACCAGATAGAACTGAGGGGGAGAACTTCTTGTTCAAGAGACAAGATGGGGACGAGAAGGAGGCTAGGAGAATAGGGAGCAAAAGTGAACACTCTGACCTCAGACTGTGTTTCAAGTGGAAACACCGGGTGAGACCAGAGGCTACCTGGAGGCGGCTTGTGTGGGATGGAAAGTCCTCGCTCCCCTCTCTCCTAAGCCCGCCACCCAGCTCTGGGCACTTTTTAACCCTGGCAAGGGCAGGAGGAGGGATAATGTGCGGAGGAGAGAAGGAAACAGCACAAATCTCCCTTTTCAAACACGAACTTCAACCAGAATAATCAACACCTGGAAAAGAAAGGGGTTTTGTTGAGGACTCCTAGGAGCTGATCTTGATTGCGCTCCTTCAGCGCCAGGCTCCACGCTAGCCATTGGCTCTGATGCCCCATGGAGCAGCTCATCAGTACGGCCTCCCCTGTACAGATCTCATGGAGGCACGGAGAGGGGGCAAGTGTGGAAGGTGATGGAGAGTACGGATTGTAAGTGTCTCAGAGCCCAAACCTGAAGCACATGGGGGAACCAAACACCTAAGAGACTAGAGCAAAACAAGACGCAGAGCATGCAATGTCTACCAACCCAGAATGCACATTCTTCCCTGTGAGTCCTACTCTTAGTAAACAGTGTCCTTACGGAAGAGACACATCAGGCACGGCGAAACTACAGTTTATTCTTAGCAGACCTGTACAAAGTATAAGGTACTATTTCCAAGGGGCTGGAGTGGTGACTCAGCTGTTAGGAGCTCTTGCTCACCTTACAGAGGACCCAGGTTTGGTTCCTAGCACTCAGACTCACAAGTGGTAACTCACCACCGCCCGTAACTGCAGCGCCAGTGACCTATACCATCTTCTGGCCTACACACACACAGGCACCGCGTTCTATACAAAGACACACAAACACATAATCTCTTAATAAATAAATATTTTAAGATACTATTTACAAAAACCACCACAGATATACAATATCCCAACATAAGACAGCCATTTAAGGAAAATTAAAATAATAAAACTAGGTGATATTGAAGAAAATCTAAGTATAATACATAGAGATGCATGTCAAAAAGGGATAATTTATACAAATTATTTAGTCTTTCCCCATCAAAAGCCCAATAGAGCTTTTCATATAATTCAATAAGCTGAATGTTCAATTTAGACAGACAGCAAAGAGTCGAGAAAGGCTAAGATGCCCTTAACTCAAAATTCTAGGTGGAGAAGTGGCCCATCAAATATCTGATTTTATTATAGAAATCACAATGAAGGCAACATGAAATTGGCACAGGAATTAACAAATGATGACTAGAACAAAAGACCCTGTAATGGACCACAATATTAGAAAATCTGATTTCTGATGAAGGATATGCACTGTGATTCTTTAACAAAAGCTACCCAATCTCATACACACACACGCACACGCATGTATGCACACTTGCATACACACACATACATGCGTGCATACATATGCACACTTACATGTCTACTTAAACACAGACCTATACACATGCATGCATATATATGTGTGTATGTACATCATACATGCACACTCATATACACACACATGTGCACACACACAAAAAATTCCAGGTGGTTCCAGGTCTTACATTAAAGAAAAGCCTTGAAATTCTTGTAAAAAAAATATAGAATATCTTTATCATCTCTGGTAGAGACAAGTGCCTTAAAACAGAAAGAGCAGTCACACAGGAAAAGGCAGACACATTTGACCACACAAATAATTTCTGCCTGTAAAGATGCATCACGAGGAACTAACTGGAAAGGAAAAATGTAGAAGATGTTTGCCATGCATAATCAATAAATAATTAGGGTTTAGAATAGCTTAAAATTAAAGCAGACAATCCAAAAGAAATCCAAAGGTATTTTCCATAAGATGAAACAAGCATGACCACGGGGCATGTGACAAGATATTCAGTCTTCCTGCTTGGAGAAATGCAAAGAAAACCACCGTGACCCATCATGTCACACCCGGCCACAAGCCCGTGAAAATTGAAAGTCTGGGCTGGGAATGTGGCCCAATGGAGATTCCTCCACTGAGGCACGCAGAAGCCTCTTAGCTCAGCAGGTCACTGACCCATCAAACATAAATATGTATTATACCAAGCACACAAAATAGCATCAAATTGGCATAGCGATTAACAAACAGATAAATAGAACAGAACCAAGGTCAACCGCTAGAACCACACACAGCAGACAAAAAAATCTGGCAGCGGCAAGTGCCAGGGCCATCTGCTCCTGAAGGCAGTGTAGTTGGCATTGCCACTGTGATGATTCCACACGTATCTCACCTCCCGGTAATTTCGTTGCTAATCAGTTACTGGAGCATTTCCACAGCTGTACAGATGTATATTAGGGTAGAAGTAAGTTAGGGAGCAAGAATGGCCATCCATAGCCATTTGTTATGAGGTTGACTATTAAAGAGGGGGAACAAAACAGAGAATAACAAGCGTTGGTGACCATATGGGGAAACTGGATTTCTTGGGCATCACTGCCAAGAGTGTAACCTAGTTCAGCTTCTCTGGACAACAATGCGGTGATTCTTCAAGAAGTCAAAATTAAAAGAGTAGCCTAGCAATTCCACTATGGTCTGTTCATGAAAGAGTTGAAAGTGGAGATTTGAATGAATGTCTACCATGCTATTATTGACACTCATCAGAAAGTGAAACACCTAAGGCGGTGGTTCTCAACCTTCCTAATGTTGTGACCCTTTAACATAGTTCCTCATGTTATGGTGACTCCCCCCCCCCCCCCCGCTATAAAACTATTCTGTTGCTATTTCATTATGAATCATAATATAAATATATGATATGTAGGATATCTGATATGTGACCCCAAGCGAGTCGCAACCCACAGGCTAAGAAACACTTTTCTAAGAGTTTATCCGGGGAGGATGGATAACCCAAAGAGGGTGTGTACAGGTGGTCTCTGACCGCGATAGTTGGACTTAGCTGCTTTTTCAAGTATATAATGGCATGAAAGCAGTGAGCGGCCAGTAGAAACCATGTTTTCAATTTTGGAAATTTTCAATTTCCCTGGGCTCTTTTTCCTGACTCTGGGCAGCAACAGAGAGCTGAAGTTTCCAGTCAGGAGCTGAAACACTCTAGAGGGGGCTGAGCTGTGCTCGCCTTCTCTGCTGATACGTTTGTCAGCTCCTCCTTCAGTGTTGCTGTAGGGCAGCTTTACCTATACCCTGGGATAGATCTGCTTTATTCCTGTTTGCTCCTGACTCTAAAATCCCGAGTTCTAACACAAACCTCCTTCTAACAAAGTATCAGCTGTGGCCGACTAGGGCAGGAAGGTTTGTCAGACACAGAGGAACAGGAAGTCTGCTGTGAGATTCCCCCTCCTAGAAATGTCAGGGAAGCTACAGCCATGAAGTCCCATCAACGGGACTGCCTAAACATGACCTGAATGAGGACAACACCGGTAGATATGCTCTCATGAAAGAGGAAAGGTCATGAGTGCTCAACCCTAGAATAGGAACTACATACAGACAGCTAAGGAGAGCTGAGAGTGGGAGAAACCGTGGAAGGACCCCCAGACTGGTTATCTGATACCAAATGGCCATAGTAAATCATATGCATACAAGTCATGCTATATGGACTGAATAGGTTATGTATATGTTTGAATATATATTTATATATGTTACAATTAAATAAATAAGGGCCATGAATTTGAGAGAGAGCAAAAGATGGGTGCATGGGAAGTGTTGGAGGGAGGAAAGAGAAGGGGTTAATTATGTAATTATGGAGAAAACACACAATTATATTTTAATTTTAAAAAATTAAAAATATTTTAAAAAATCAATTGTTTATCTCTGTTTTAGCAATGAACATCTGGAAATATTTAATACTAACTTTAATAAAATACACATGATGGGGTGGGTACTACTCAATCATTAAAAGGAAAGAAATTTCTACAGGCAGACAACTTGTATGAAACTTGATGGCATTGTGATAAATGAAATAACACAGAAGGGCATGCACCATGGTTGTGTTTAGTTGAGGTCCCGGGGGGTAGACAGATCCACAGGAGCATAAAGCAAAATGGTGGTTGGTGTTGGGGGTGAGAAGAATGGAGAGTTATTGTTTGTATTTTATTTCTTTGTTTTTGCAGGACAGGTGCCTGTGGAGGTCACAGGACAACTTGGGGGTTCTCTTTTCACCACGTGGGTTTCAAGGAGGGAACTCAGACCATGAGGTTGTCCTTAAGCTCCTTTATACCCACTAAGCCAGCTCGAAGACCTGGGAGTTACTGTTGAACTGGCACAGCTTAAGTCTGGGAAGATGGAAAAGTCCTAAGGATGAGTCCTAGCTTGCTTCCTGCCGCTGTGATAAGAACCATGACCAAAAGCAGTGTGGGAGAAAGAGTTGATTTTATCTTTCAGCTCACAGCCATCATGAAGAGAAGTCAAGGCAGGGACTCAAGCAGAGGCCACCGAGGAGAGCCGCTTACTGGTTTGTTCAGCCTGCTCTCTTATACATCAGACCACTGCCTAGGGATGGTACCGCCCACAGTGGGCTGGACCCTCCCCCATCAATCAGTAATCAAGAAAGTGTCCCCATAGCTGTACCCAAAGGCCAATTTTATGGAGGCATTTCTCAGTTGAGGTTCACTCTTCCCAAGTGTGTTGAGCTGACGAAAACACTAACCAGCACGATGACGGGTGACGGCTACACAATAGGAATGTGTACTGTTTAATGCCACCGAAAATGACTATTTCAAAACCTCCCAAAATAGTAAAAGGAAGGCTATATATGTTTTTACATGTTCTTTACAATAAAATATTTATCACTGAGCATAATAAAATGTTTTAAAGTTGAAAAAGAAAACGTCCACATATACATTAGTAGGAGAAGAGACGACTTGGGAAACCGTACACACAGACACTGTGCTGTTCACTATACAGCAGAACCCATGAGCAAGCAGGGCACGTGCCACACTCGGGAATGAAAAGGGAAGCTTGCAAAATGTTACCCTCCAATTATAGAAAAGTCAAAGGCATGACATTTGGGGACTAGACAGACAGATTTAAACTTCTAAAGCAAAGTGTAAGGATAGGTCTCTCCAAATTCAAGGTAGTGGTTCTCTGTGGGTTGGGAAGGAGACATGTCTTCTGAGAAAGGCAGAGGAACTTCTGAAACACTAGCAGTGGATATGTGGGTGTTTATATTTTATAGGCATATTACATTATATTATATGTGTATTACATATACATAAACATTGAGAAATGTGTAATATTGTGAAATCTTTAAAATGCTTAATATAGAAGACAGATGGGGAAAACTCCATGTGCTATCTTGGAAGTGAGACTTTCCTATTGACTTTCTGTCTCTATAAAACACTCCGCAATCCTTGTATAGGAAAGTGGCTTTCAGTTATATTACAGAGAGGGGAAAGAAATAAAGAGAGCTTTTCCCTCTGGTTTGTTCAGAGAAAAGAGAAGTGGGAGGAAATGGTAGAGGCATTGGGCTTCCCCTAGCTCTGCCAGGAACAAAAGACTTTAGGCAAAGAGCTACTTGGAGGTAATACAGTCTAACCATTATCTTGAGGGGGTGGCTATTCCTTTAACCAACTCCCCAGTCCCCCAGAAAAATCCCTGCCAGTTTCAGGAGTGGGTAGAGGGTTCCAGCACCACTGGCCTTTTGAAATAACAAGGTGTAGCCGCAGGACTCAGCCAGCTCTTGTGAGACCTGCAGACCACAGCCTTGGCACAAGTCCCCCTTCAACAGCCTGCAAACCCAGATGGAGGAGAAGGAAAGGGAAACACATTGGGCCAGGAGATGGTGTGGGAAACATGCTTCAGTAGCCTCCGTGCATCCGGGCTCCGTGACTGCTCCGGGTTTCTCATGCCAGCACTGTTTTCTCGTGCCCCCAGTCTGACTCCCAGTAGCAGGGGGCTGGGGGGCGGGGAATGCCCCACCAAGACAGCATCTCCAATCATTCATTTTGTTGAGGCTGTTGGTGTGTCTCACAAACACGTGTTTGTGGACCACAGAGAGAGAGCTGTCCAGCCCTGCCTTATGTAGTAGGCAGGCCAATCAGAAGGAAGTATTAAAGTTAACTGAGTTGAGACTGAGAGCCAGTCTTCCAGGCACAGGGAGCTGTGTGAGCTTGGCATGAGGAGAATCATAAGAAGTTTTTGTTTTGTTTTACTAGAATTATGACTATGAAACCAAGCCTGACCATGGCCTGGTGAGGCTGTGAAAACTAACAGAAGCCGCATCTCAAAGATTCCTTTCTACCCGGTAGAAGGACTCACTATATGATTTAGGCACTGAGAAACTGTGGAAGCATCTTAAGAAGGAAAGTGCAAGTGGGTCTCTTCTATTATGAGTAGAGTGATTTGCCTTTTAGTGATCCCAGAGGCCAAACAGATTCTTCTGGACCAAGTCCAGGCAGACCGGGAAAGGGCATTGTGTCAGCTTTCCTCACTATGACAAAGTACTAGGGAGAAACAACTTATCAAGTGGAAAGGTTTGCTTGGGATCCTGGGTTCATTCCATGGCTGATTGGCCTTCTTGCTTTCCATCTTTGGTGACAGAACGCATCATGGCAGAAGAGAACTGTTTATTTCATGGTGGCCAGGAAGCAAAAAGCCAGACAGTAAGCAACTGAGATCTTAATATCTCCTTCAAAGGGACACAGCCCCAATGACCTAACCTCCTGCCAGAAGGTCCCACCTTTTAAAACTTTACTACCTCTCAATAACACCACATACATAGGCCTTGAGGGACACTCTAGACCCAAGCCATGACAGGCACACACAGCCCAAACTGCAAACCTAAACCCTGCCTGCATCATTTACCTGCATGGCTCACCTGTTGCAGGAAGTCCCATGTGTACTCTGAGCAGCTGGTTGGTCATCTTCAGGGTAGGCTGATGCAAGAAATGACTAAATCTCTAACTGACCTAAAAGAGTCCCCCACATGAATCATCAACGCAAAACAAATGGCTGAGTAACATGTCTCTGTACTATTAATTATAGCAATTTAAACAATGCACACATATGTGGAATATGAAGAAAAGACATGTAAGAATTCACATCGAATGAAAAGTAAAATTGATACTCCAAGAGAGGAAGCAAAGGTCAGAGGTGGGACCAAGAAGATTCAGATTTATCTGTCAAAGTTTTCATTTTAGACAGATTCCACTAGGACTTCTGTGTTAAAAGTTAATTGGGAGAGCTGGAGGTGGTGGCACACACCTTTAATTCCAGCCCCCCGAAAGGCAGAGGCAGGCGAATCTCTGTGAGTTTGAAGCCAACCTGGTCTACAGAGCAAGTTCCAGAACAGCCAAGACTGTTAGACAGAGAAACCCTGTCTCGAAAAACAAAAGAAAACAAAAATTGATTTGAAAATAAGTTGACAAAAATCCCTTGACAGTGAGGAGGTGTTGGGCCGGTGCTAGCTCCCCTCTGCTTGCTCACACAGTAAAATCTGAGTGCCCTGTTTCCTACTTCACTCTAATTCCAACCCCGAGTCTGGGCCAGAGGTATTTCTGACCCATTGTAGTCTTTCTATAAATATTTGTAAAAGCCCTTTTTTGACAGGCTCAGAAGTAGACTGAAGGGCTCTCAAGGTAGACCCCTCTTCCCAAGGCTGTGCCCCTCCCTCTCCTACCACAGGGCAGTGTGGAGCAGGGGCCTGCACTCTCTTTTGTGGGCCCTTTTTTCCTGCTAGATTACCTTTTCTTTCTTTTTTTGTTTGTTTGTTTGTTCTGTTTTCTGAGACAAGGTTTCCTCTGTGTAATAGCCCTAGCTGTCCTGGAACTAACTCTTATAGATCAGGCTGGCCTCAAACTCACAGAGATCCACCTGCCTCTGCTTCCCAAGTGCTGGGATTAAAGGCTTGCGCCACCACTCCCAGCTTTGATTACCTTTCCAAATAGGGTACTTTTAAACAAGTAGCATTCCTCTAAGCAAATACCTGCTGAAATCAGACTTCAACTTTCCCAAAGCAAATGCTCTTTTCTAAGCTGCTGAACTGGGGCTGAGGGCACCAGACTACTGTGCAATTCTGAGAGGTGGATCCGGAAGCCCCTCCATTCCAGCAGGGAACAATGAGGGGCGTTACTCTTGGGGGGTAGGCAGGATACAGTTGATGTCTACATCCTGTCTATGCTACGCTAAAACACTTCCTGGGGCCGGAGGCCAGATTTCTTGAATTTAACTTAAGTCGGAAGCTGCATCAAGGCTCTGCTAAAAATGTAGCTGTTTGTAAAGGGGAGAATGTGGGGCGAGGATAGAATACAGGGCCAGGAGTGGCTTCGTTCATGGTCACTCAGCAAGGTTGCGACGCCTGGAGACAGGATGGGGATCCAGATCCAGCCAGATGCAGATCCAAAGCAGTGAGAGCAAAGCCCACCCTGAGCCTCATAGTCTCCTGAGAGTCACACCAAGGAAAGTCTCACCGAGGAGAGTCACACCGAGGCCAGAACGGGGACAGGGCAACCCCAACCAAGGTGACCTGAGGAGGTCCTAAGACTAGGCCCATCCCAGGATTCTGTACTCTGATCTGGACTCTTTCTCTTCTGCCTTTGGCCCTATTTTGCGTCCATCAGTTCTTGGGAGCGGTGTGAGCTACTTCTTTATAAGGCCTCAACTGCCTCTTTGTCAAGCCGGCTTGACGCAGCCTAGAGAGTGTATACAGTGTTTCCACATGGACGGCAAGAGCTTGCTGGCTTCCTAGAAGGAAAGGAAGTAGCCAGGGTAGAGGGAGGACCAAGGCTTTCCACCCACCCAGAGCTTTGGTTTAAAAATGAAGAGACTTGCAGGGGCAGGCGGTGTGGTGACTGGCTTCAGAGTCACCCAGCCTCCCTTGCTTTCCTGTTTCCTGGAGCTCAGCATGACATCACAGCCCACCCCAAGGAAGTACAACAGTCATCAGCCAGAGAGGGCAGAGCCATCTGTCTCCAAACATCAGCACGGCCAGTGCAACGCTACCCACACAGTGACACACACACACACATACACACACACACACACACACACACACACACAGTTAGGACACGGGAAACCACACTCCCCTTATCTAGCTAGCTAAGGAGCAGGAGAAGCAGGGGTGGGGGGGGGATGGAGGGTGGGCGCCTGAACCCAAGGAGGAATGCAAGGAAGAACCTGCCCCTCCCCCACCTAGCCACACTACTAACAAAGGTGGAGGAAGGGCCAGGTGAGCTCCAGGTCACGGTAGAATGACTTGAAGGTGAGCAGCTGGTGCTGAGTCACACAGCCTACGTGAGCCATCTGATGCCGCGGCAGGTGAGGTTAGCGCTCCCTGGGTGGGACCTTGCTCTATCTGAATAAGAGCTTCAGAACCCTGAGAAATGTAGCGGGAGTGCCCGCGCCTCACAGACCAAGAGGGTCGCTGTGCGCTCGCAACCAGCGCCCCCTCTGTGTGGCCTGGATGCTGCCACCAACAGTCTCCTGGGAGTGACAGTCAGAGGACCAGGGCCATTTCCTTGAGTGCATCCTGTGAGCTAGATCCCAGAGGCACCACCGACCCCAGGTTAATAAAGTACAGTTTAGGCCAGAGTGACTTACTAACTACTCTGGGTCACACCCTTTGAGAATAGGGGCAAGGTGCAGAGATGGGATTGAAAGGCAGGTTCAGCATAATCCAAAGCACATAACCTAGAGACAATGCAATCAGTGGCCAATGAACCCTTAATACATTGGTCTTCAATCTGTGGTTCATGACCCATTTGGGGTCAAATGACCCTTTCACAGGGGTCGCCGAAGACCACTGGAAAACACAGATATGCTATGATTCATAACAGCAGCAAATTTACAGTTATGAAGTAGCAATGAAAATAGCTGTATAGTTGGGGTGAACACAACATGAGGAACTGTATTAACAGGTCGCAGCTTTTGGAAGGCCGAGAACCACTGCCTCAATGTATCATCAGAGAGGGTCCCAAGCAAGAGCCAAGGCTGAGCTTTGCCTTGCAAGGAAAATTGACCTGAGTTCGGAGACCCCGTAAGGACTATAAGAGAGGCAGGAGGCAGGGCTCAGAAAGCAAACAGAAGCACCCAGAATCTTCCCACATGCACTGTAATGTAAGAACATCACCTCTCAGGGGTGGGGGACCAAGGAGGTCCCTATGTTGCTGAGGGGAATATATGACAAACTGGAAACACAGCACTCACACGCACTCCTGTACATATAAATGCACACATGTGTGATATTGGAGCTTGCTGCTGAGGCAGGAAGACACTTGAATCTCCTCTCCTCATATAACTGAGGTGAGCTAACTGATATTATATGAGCTTATATTATATTATATTATATATAGCTGGCATTTTCCAGATACATGTGGCACCTTCCAGGCTCCAAGCATGAAGGATTGACAGTTTAGAGGCCTTGGGTTAGGGGAAGGTTCCCTAAACCTTCATGTCTCTTGGAGAGACCATAGAATGCCTATTTGAACAAGTACACAAACTGCCCTCAACACTTCCTTTGTCTTGAATGTCACCTGATTACTTATGCAGCCAAGACAAGTGGGGCAGTAATTCTATCTTTTCTTCCAGCTCCCCTACTGGTACCCCACTGTGAGGAAGAATTCTTCCTTTCCCATTTGGTCACCTCTATCTTTACGTTTAGCAGTATAAACCAGCAGGTCTTTATTTTCTCCCATGTCAGCCATCCATCACAATCATTATCGATCGTAGTGTTGAAATTGTCACAGATGTGGCTACTGGGAGTGCCTTCCTTCTGATTCTTGTGTCCTTTTGACAAGCCCTCATCACACCTTGATCATGTCTGTACCCCAGATTCATCTGGTACTTTCCCCATCCCAGGAGCCCTGTGTACAAATGAGTAGAGCCTGCTGCTAAGATTTAGATAGTATATGGTTCTTCTAACCCTTCTCAGACAGGAGACAGAACTGGGTGACACACACACATAAACCTATCTGTCATCCATCCATCCATCCATCCATCCATCCACCCACCCATTTATCTACCTGCACACATATTAAAACCTATGAGTTCACATCCAAACCCCTACCATGGGTTGACTATTAAATGCCTCCTGAAGACCCGTGGATAGAAGGTTTGTATTCTGTAGTTGGGGCCTAGTGGGAGGCCTTTAGGTCATTGGGGGTGTGTCATCAAAGGGGACAACTGGCCCCTGCCCTCTCCCTGTGCTTTGCTTCCTGCCTTGAGATAAGAACTCTTGCTACATTCCAGGCCTCTACGTCATGAGGTGATATTTGGATGTAGGCGTGAAACAAACAAGACCAGCTAGTCACGACATCCTGAAAACTCCCAAAACTGACCCCCAAATCAGTGTTTTCCCTTTATAAGCTGATCATCTTGGGTATTTACTACGGTGGTGGAAAGCTAGCAGAACCTCCAATTCCATTTCTGGAGCCACCTGTCTCTTCTAGTCCCCTGTCCTGTGTATAACTTCCACCTCCTACAGGGAAGACGACTTGACTCATGTCCAACATTGTGTAGCCATTGCCTCCCTCCTGACATTTCAGAAGACAGCAGTGTGAAAGACAGTGACCCCTGAAGGTGATGACGAAGCTGACAGCCTCCTACAGGTACAACAGAGTCAACATGGAAGTGTAACACACTCCTCGTGAGTTTGAGGTGGCAATGCTGTAAGCAAATCCGTGCACAGAGAAGTGTAGCACACTCACTTGTAACCATTTAACAAAAAAGTTACCACACTTCTGGCTCAAGTATTTACACACTATGTATTTTAAAAAGATTTATTTTTTTAATTTTGTGTGTGTGGGCGCGCGCGCTCGCGTGCGTGCACATACACATGCATCCAGGTACCTGCAAAGGTCAGAGGCATTGGGTTCCCTGGATCTGGAGTTCCAGGTGGTTGTGAGCTGGGAACTGAACTCAGGTCCTTTGAAAGGACAGATGCTCTCAGCCATTGAGCCATCTCTCCAGGCCCCATACCATCCTTTTAAAAAATCTGTTTCAGAGACACTGTGAGTGCAAGATAAGGGCAGCATCGCAAAAGCTCTGAGGCAGGGGCATGTCTTCTGTGTTTGAGGCCTGCCAAACATTCACTGTAGCGGAAGGAATCAGAAAGCAGTTCAGGTGTGAAATAGAGTCGGTTCAGTAGGCTGTGACCGTGAGGTCTGGTCTCTTTATCAGAGGAGCTTTGGAGTTCTGCATGTAGAGAAGTGGTGGGCCTGATTCATGTGGAACTTGACTCTGGTTGCAAGGTCGGGAATAGGAAGTCTTCAGCAAAAACAAGGGCAGGAATCTGTCTGCACTCGACGCTGCATTTAGGTGAGAGATGACAGTCGTGTGACTTGGATCAGTTAGTGGCTGGGTGGTATAACTAGAGGGACTTGGTTTCCAGATTAATTTTGAAGGCCTAAGAAACAAATATCAGTATTCAGGTCTGACATGTTTGGTGACACTGCCGAATCTCCTTCTAACGTGGCTATGGCCCTGAAGGGAGGCACCTTCGGAGGAGAAAAACAAAGTTGGAGCCTGCGTGCAGCCTCCTCACCTGCCTCCCTTAAGAACAGCAAGTTCTAAACTTGAATAAGGTGATCCCTGTTTGCCCTAAGCGTCTGAGAAAGACAATAAAAACCCCGCCCCAGGCCTGAAGTTCTTTTATACATTTTTTTAAACAAAAATTTTAACACATAATCAAAGACAACTAGATTCATGAGATGTTAAGGCCTTATGAATAGAGGCCGATCTCTACACGTTCAAGGCAAACCTGGTCTACATAGCAAGTTCCAGATCAGCCAAGGACCACATACCGATAGCCTATCTCTATAAACCAGCCAACTAACCAAACAACAACCCCATGGGTGATAACGAGTACACCTCAGTATTCTCAGGCACTGGCCATAATGTCATTATTCTTGTGGTCTAGAACATAAAACTCTATGTCTGAAAATTCTATGGAAGTAGCACAGCATCCTGGCCAACAATTGAGGACATACTGAGGCTTAGGGAGGAGTGTCACCAAAGGGTCCTTTGACGGTGTGGAGAAAAGTATAGTAACCTCCTGGGACACCAAGAAGTGAAGCCATGAGGCTAGCAATATTGGGGTGTTCTTTCCCTAGGCTTGGAGGGACAGAGGGAGGAGATGTTGAACGGACACAGAATGTCACTTCTTGAGAACAGAGATAGCCACTGAGGGACAGACCTAGCCAGGCTGGGTGAGCACTTAGTGGAGAACTTGGGACTGCACGCTCAAACTTCACTGTCCTCCTCTTTCCAGTCTCCCGTAAGTGCTCCCCACAGTCTGACTTCAACCAATGCAATATCAAAGGGGGGCATTGCGAAAGCCACCTCCCCCAAACACAGGGAAAGTGGAAAGGCAGAACTGCCTGGAAGCCATACACAGCCAGCATTGAACACAGAATAGTTGAGAACGAACCAAAGCGAATTCCAGAACTGAAAAACACAACGATGAGATGGGTAACTCGGGCTGGGAAGATGGCTCGGTGAGCACAATGTTTGCTTTGCAAACTCACAGACCTGAGTCTGAGCCCAAGAACCCTGGCCTGCTGTCTAGCTATTTGGTGAGGTCTAATCCAGGGAGAGACCTTATTTTAAAAAAAAGAAAATTGCCCTTGACAAATGATACCCCAAAGCTGTTCTCTGGCCTCCACATGCATATGCAAGCATGTGTGTGTGTGCATCTACACACACACACACACACACACACACACACAGAACACCAACCCACAGGTTCAGTAAGTTCAATCAATGTCAGTCCACACTTGTGGTTGTTATAGCAACCAGAACTGCAGCTAGGGGCAAGGACAATGAACAGCTGCAATATAATGGAGCTGCTGTCTGTTAAGATGGGGAGACCTAACTTGTGACAAACTTGGGAAATCTGGAAATTGCCTGACTTTAATAATCCTTTATATCTGAGCACAAACTCTGAAACTCTTAAGGAGCTTTATAAGAACCCACATGACTGCTTCCAGCCTATTGCCTTGTCTCCTACAGACTTGACCCCATGCCTCTTCTGCTTAGAGACTATGAAACCTGTTTGGCTTCTGTCTACAGCCCCATCTAACCACCAGGCAGGCATTGTAAGTTGCCAGAGAGGGGTGTGCTCCCCCCACCCATTTGCTTTGCATGATGGGAATTTCCCTTTAGTATTCCCAGACTCCCCTTAACTCCCATCAGGGCTGAAGGGTGGATTCTGACTGCCGAGTTAGGGATGGCGTCTTAGTTCCTTTTCTATTGCTCCAGCAAAACACCTTGACCAAGGCAACTTATAAAGGGAAGTGTTTAATTGGGGTATGGTTTCAGAGGGTGAGAGTCCATGATAGTGGGGCAAAGGCATAGTGGCAGGAGCAGATATATTTTTTTTTTTTTACTTTGTTTTTTGCTTGCCTGTTTGCTTGTTTTTCAAGACAGGGTTTCTCTGTAGCTTTGGAGCCTGTTCTGGATCTAGCTCTTGTAGACCAGGCTGACCCTAGAACTCACAGAGATTCTCCTGTCTCTGCCTCTCGAGTGCTGTGATTAAAGGCATGTGCCACCACCACACGGCTTTGTTTTGTTTGTTTGTGACAGAGTCTCCCTATACAGTCTTGCCTGGCTTGAACTCAATATGTAGATCAAGCTGGCCTTAAACTCAGAGAGATCCACTTGCTCTGTGTCTCTAGAGCTGAGATAAAGGCATGTCCTACCACACCAGGTTTGAGAGTTCACATCCTGATCCACAAGCAGGAGGCAGAAAAAGAGACAGTGGGATTGTCTCAAGCCTTTTGAAGTTTCAAAACCTAACCCCAGTGGGACACCTCCTCCAACAAAGTCACACCTCCTAATTCTTTCCAAATAGTTTCACCAAGGACCAAGTTCAAACATGAACATATAGGGGCTATTTTCACTCAGACTACCTCATTCCACTCCCTGGTCCCCAGAGGCACATGGAAATATCATAGCACAAAATACATTTAGTCCAACTTCAAGTCCCCAAAGTCTTTTGCAGTCTCAACACTGTTTCAAAGCAAATCACATGCTTCCAACATATAGTGATGGAATGTACATTACTATTCTGAAAAAGGAGGGATGGGATATAGTGAAGAAATACTGGGCCAAACAAGATTGAAACACAGCAGAGCTAATCACAAACTCTTTAGCTCCATGTCTGCTATCAGAGGGTTTAGATGGCTCCACCTTTCTGGTTTTGTGGTCTGCAACATACTTCTTTCTCTCGGTTCTGGTACCACTCACTGTTGTATGCAGCCCCCTAGAGTGAAGTCAGAACACAGGTAGGAAGAAGAATGCTCTGTGTTTGGGTGTCTCAAATTCTAAAGTCAAAAGTAGCAAGCCATCCTGATTTAACATGCTTCCAGGCCTCTAATTACCTATAAAAGGTTTTGTTTTTTTTAAGGTATCACAGCATTCTTCGGGTTTGGGTTTTGGTTCCAGCGACATGGTTAAATACCAAGAAGGCAGGGATCATGGGGAAATACAGATCCCACTATGGTACCTCCCACCGGAAAACGGTGAAGAAAACTGGAATCAACCAGCATGCCAAATACACCTGCTCCTTCTGTGGCAAGACCAAGATGAAGAATCCAGCCGTTGGCATCTGGCACTGTGGGTCCTGCATGAAAGCAGTAGTTGGTGGGGACCTGGACCTACAACACCACTTCCGCAGTCACAGTGAAGTCTGCCACCAGAAGACCGAAGGAACTGAAAGAATAGTAGAAACAGAATGTTTGACACTTGCCATAAATGGGGTGATCTACATGACAAAATATTTCATCACGGCTCTCTGCACCCTCTACCGTCTAGTTCCCACCTAGTTAGCACTACCAATTGATGTCAGCCCGCCTGCCTCTCTCCAGCTCCTCACCCAGTGTGTAGATTCTACCCGTCATTGCTGCGCCTAATACCCGAACAAAGCTTCAGGAGGGAGGGCTTCTTTTGAATGACAGTCTCAGAGGGTGAGAGGCCACCATGGTGGGAGAGAGAATGGTAGAAACAGCTCAGCTTATGCTGTCAGAGCAGCAAGCAGAGAGCTTGGCCTCAGACCACTGGTGGGAATTGCCTTCAAAAGCCCCTACAGGCCTGCTTTTACTGGCCAACCCCCAGCTCCTAAAGACCCTGCAGCCCTCAACACAGCACCACAGGCTGGGGAATAAGGGTTCAAATCATGAGCCTGTGGGGACACTCCAGAGTCAACTCATAGCTGAAACTGCCTTAGAAGAAAAATCAATCCCAGTTGGGCAGTGGTGGTGCACACCTTTAGTTCCAGCACTTGGGAGGCAGAGATAGGGGGATCTCTGTGAGTTTGAGGCCAGCCTGGTCTACAGAGTGAGTTCTAGGATGGCCAGGGCTGTTATACAGAGAAACACTGTCTCAAAAACAAAACAAAATAAAACAGAACAGATTAATCCCAGTCTCCCCTTGCCCTTCACCATGCCATGAGCAGTGTTCTACAGAGGTCCATGTGGGGAACCCAGACGCCTGGTCCTTAGGTACTGAAACATGGGGGGGGGGTCTAAGTTTGGGTTTATTTGTTACACAGCAGTGGCTCTTCCCATGACTAATTCCTTTTTGTTCTTTCTGTCTTGACTCACAGAGCACCTTTAGACTGGCCAGAGGACTTAAATGAAGCGAGAAAAAATAGTCACATTTCCAGAGACCTTTTTTTCCTGAGATCTAATTCCTTTAAGTCCTTGCTGAGTTTGACAAAGGGCTATTGTATTTTAATTTCTCTTCATCCAGATCAGGTTGAACCAGCCGCTCCAATGGAACATGAACTAGTGTCTCATTACAGAAAACAAACCCAACACAAATATTGCTGCCTAAAAGAACGAGCAGTGATGTTTCTGGCAGCGATGGGTAGAAGAGAGCGGGCATGCGGGGTCAGGGAAACTTCTCCCTTAAGGACAGTCTTTTGTATGGACTGATTGTTCAGCAATCACTGAGCACCTACTACATGTCAGGCATTCCCATGCTCCTTCTTTCTCGCAGAAGGCTCCGAGAGCAGCAAACTTGCTACCTGTTGCTGTGTCACAGATCAGGGCAAACTGGGCACTTAAAATTCTTTGGCGGTCCTGTGGGAACCCAGTAGAGATCAACTGGGTTGCCTCTGCTCAGGGTATCTCAGAGGCCCATTCAAGCTATCCTCCCAAGATACAGCTGGAGCTGACCAATCCCAGTCCAATCACGTGTACTGGTTGTTGTTGATTCCTTTGTAAGCCATCACATGATGTCCCTGGAGGGCAGCCTCACAAAGGGGCAGCTCCCTTCTCCGAGATCATGAGTTACTTTCTGAGACAGAAGTTGCTGGTTTTTTGTAGCATTATTTTAGAACCGACATCATTATGCGATGATGCTCTGTTCATTTATCACAGGTTAGTAAATCCAGCCATGCTCTGGGGGAGTGGATGATCCAGGATCCCAGCACCTGGAGTCTCAGTCACTAGGGAAGCCTCAGGCTATCTGCCACAGGGAAGAATTTATTACCCCTGGTTTCAGGCATGTCCGTAGCCACTTAAGAAATGCCTCCAGGTCAGCCACTTAGAGACTTCTCTGACTCCAAAAGTGGCCTCCTCCATCTGGCTGGGGGTGAGACAGAGGAAGGAGAAGGCCTGTGTGTGTTTCTCGATTGCTTAAATACTTGGTATCATAAAGTTTCTAGGGGTCAGGATTTAGGAGCAGTTTAGCTGGGAAATTCTGGCTCAGAGTCACCCCTGGAGCTGGAGCTCAAGTGCGGGCCAGGCTGCAGCTTTGAGGCACAACCTGGTCTAAGCAGACTTCCTAGAGGGCTTCCTCACCTGGCTATGGCAGGAGGCCTCAGGCCTGCGGTGTGGACTGCTCTAAGGGAACGATGCCTGAGCCTCCTTAGGGACTGGCACTGGGGCTTCCCCCAGAGAAGTGATTCAAGAGAGTCTTGACGAAGGCGTGATGCTTCTTGGAGCCTGGCCTCAGGAGTCACACCTTCTGCAATATCCTGTCGAGTTACATAAGCCAGACCTATTCACTGTGGAAGGCGACTATCATCTAAGGGCCCGGGGCTGTTGCCGGATGAAGACCATTGGAGGCTGACCTCCACAGGATACCACAAGACCCATAGTTCCCAAACTCAACTGTTACTAGTTGCTGCCATGTTGAAAGAGGTTCAGAGCATTCCCACAGACTGTGACACAGGTCTGATTTACTTCCTTTGATCCACCTCTCACTGTCTCCTGGGTGGACTGACACATGGAATTGGCAACCTCAACAGTCTCCACAGAGGTTATTGGTGACATGATCACTCCACTCCCATCCTCTCTGTCCTACGGGAAGACCCTGTGACTATTCTGCTCTAGACATGTGCCTCTCTACACACATGAAAACACTGGCTGGGTGGTGGGACAGAGTGGTGGCCATCCAAGCTCCTTCAGGAAGCTTCCACTCAATGTGGGTACTAGCTAGTTAATCCAATCATGAGTTGTGCCAAGTTCTCCCAAGGAAAATCATAGGATGTTAGATAATAGTGGACTGGCCTCCTCTCTGTGCGGTATTTGAACAGTCAAGTGATTTAGGCAGGGCAGCAGTATTACCATTAAGTTCCATTGTAAGTGTTCAGCAAGCCAAAATAGTAGATCCAATAAGATGGACGCTTATTTCTATCTTGTAGAATACCATGGAATTACTGAGTGACAAGAACTGGGCTCTTTCTGTCTTATTGCTTTGTTCTGTGTAGTTTCTATTTCATGGTCCAACATTCTAGGCAGCCAGCTGGATAAAGGGACATGGAGGGACACAGCATGCACCAATTATTCCTTTCTTTCTTTCTTTCTTTCTTTCTTTCTCTTTCTTCCTTCCTTCCTTTCTTTCCTTTTTGTTTTTTCAAGATAGGTTTTTCTGTGCAACAGTCCTGGCTGACCTGAAACTTGCTCTGTAAGTTAGACTGGCCTCAAACTCAGAGACCCACCTACCTCTGCCTCCAAAGTGCTGGGATTAAAGGTGTGTGTCACTACAGCTCAGCTGCACCCACTCTTCTTAAAGCCATATCCCCCCCCCCATACACACATTTCAATAACCCAGTCACATAGCTGCAAGGGAAGCTATAACTTGCAATTTCTTTGTATCCATCAAAAGTTGAGAGCTTTCTCTCTGGGTAGAAAATATCAACACCAGTCAATCCTATCTTTATTTACTCCCCTGGCCATTTGTTGTCCTTGATCATGCCAAAGTGCACAACTGAGATGCTTTAGGAGGTCTGGGCTAAGGAGGAGGAAGGTCACTGAGATGCCCAGGTAGCTAGTCTCTGGACCATCTTCTGAAAAGAGAAGACATGAGATCAATGCATACAACAGACAACTTCTGTCTTGGGGGTTATCTGCACCCAGGGGTTACTGAAGGCCCCTTGATTCTTTGTGCTGCTCCCGGGTTCTGGGCCAGGCTAAGGTGGTCTCGTTTCCCATAAGCGCACAGGGTGCTTGTGGAGTGAATGAATGACTGGGAGTGGAATATGGGTTGTCAGAAGAAGGAGCTGGCAGAACCACGGCTCCCGCATTTCCAACCTTGGCTTTTACTGCCCATTTATCCTTCAGGACATTGAGCAGCTGTTTCCATCTGGTTTTACATCAGGAAACTGCCCACGGGTCCTGTTTTTTTTTTTTAACTTGGGTCTTGCTTTCCTCCCTGAGTTGCTATTGTCTTAGGTCACCACAACTTTGAAGACGGGCATCAGCAACAGAACGCAGGTCAGATTTCCCCTACATCGGTGCTGTAGTTTGCTTTTTCTTTGCCGTGACAAACTCCAAACAAAGCAACTTGGGAGCAAAGGGTTTATTTGGCATACACATGTATACCCCAGTCCTTCCCTAAGGGAAGGCAGGGCAGTAACTGAAGACAGGAACCACGAAGCAGAAACTGAAGTAGGGACCTGGAAGGAAGGCTCTTGCCTTGAGCTCCCGGCTCCCATTCAGCTAGCTTTCTTACCCAAGGCTTTCCTGTCTAGGAATGGGGCCACCCATAAAGGGTTGGGCCTCCCTACATCAATTAGGAACCAAGAAAACATCACAGACATGCCCACAGGCGGAGGTGATGGAGGCAATTCTTCAACTGAGATTCCCTCTTCCCAGATGTGTCGAGTTGACAACTAAGATCAGCCAATCACAGCAGGCTTGGAGTTCTGCTCCCTTCTCCTCTGGCCCTGCAAGCTGAGGGAGCTGATCTCTGCCATTTCTAACGGTGCAAACCCAGAGCCTCTCGATAACCCTGCACAGACTTGACTTCGGGTGGGTAGATGCTCAAATACTGGTTGGCACCAACCCCAAAAGGAAGATGATGAAAGCAGATAGTTAAACCCAATTCTAACAGGTGGAGAAGCTCTCACTAGGTGCCAGGCTGTTCACTAAATCAGGATCCCAACGTTTCCTTTGATACCTAGGAAGACCAGGGTATATGGAGATGGAGAAAAGGGTAGTGGCAGGTCAGGCAAAGGATGCCCAGTGGACTTTCCCAGGAGTGTTTTGCGCACCCCTCAGTTTTAAGCCCTCACCCACAGCTAGCGCCCCGCAAGAACCCTAACTTGCAGCGTTCTCTCTGATCGTCACAAAGCAATGGCTTTGTTTTACAAACACAAAAACCACTGCTAGAGGCAGAGGGATTTGCCCTGAGGCCCCACAAAGACTAGGAAAGAAGATCTGAAGCCAAAAGGAACCAAAATAGGAGTACGGGAGAATTGGGTTTAGGCCCCATCCCACTCCCAGCCCGCTCCATCTCGCCGGTCCTTGGGCCCCTTTAACCGGGCGGCGGAAGGGGCGGCCGAGGGAGGCGGCGGCGCCCAATGGGCTGCGCGGAGCGTCACTTCCCGGCGGCGGGAGGCGAGTGGCGAGTGTCGGGCCGGCTGGCGGGGGCGGGGCAGCCAAGGAGGCGTTGGCAGCGGGCTCGGACCCACGCGGCGCTGCGGCCCGCCTGGCCTGCATCGCTCCCACCGGCTCGGCGGCACGATGCCCTTTGACTTCAGGAGGTGAGTGAGGCACAGTCCCCAGGCCCTCTCTGCAGTCGGCGACAATTCCCGCTGCGTGCAAACGCGACCCCGGTGCACGCCTCGGCAGGCCTGGGGGACCGCGGCCTTCTCCTGGGCTTGGAGCCCTATAACACCCCCCCCCCCCCGTGCAGCTCGGGCAAGCCCACGCACTCTCTTTGAGCAGCGCGGGGTCTCCAGCTTGCATTCCCCCCCACCCCCAACCTGGAACCCAGATCTCCCAACTCCCAAATAAAAGCAACTTCATCCTCAAGCTCTCTCCCCCAGCCCTCCCTAATGGACCCCCACCTAGGGTGACAGGTGGGGCAGGGCGCCTGGTCTTGCCCCGTTGGATCTCCCGGCTGCAGCCCCATCCAGTCTGGCAGCAGCTGGAGTAGCTTGGTTCTTCAGAGCCCCAGAATGCCCTGCCCTCCACATACGGAAAACTGTCCCCCCAGCCCTGGCTGGGAACAGTGTGCGAAGAGGAGGCAGCTGGGGTTCTGGGGCTCTGCAAAAGGGCCAGGCATTCTGCAGGCCCTATAGTATGTGCCTTTGTAGGATCCTCTGCCTCCTGGAATGCTATTGTACAGGGCCAGGCCTCTTGGAAGCCTGCCTGGGAAGGGCCTCCCCACCAGACATTCCCTCGAGATAAGAAGCACCGAGATACCCCGGGCTGGTGGGATGCTTTGGCGGAACGGGATTCTGGCTCTTGCCCCTCCACCCAGCTGTTTTGTATGTTGTAGATGTTGGAAGCAAAGGCTTAGAGTGCAGCCCCTCGCTACTCAGATGGCTGGCCGCAGCAGGTGTCCGGGTACGCTCAAAATATCGGTTTCACCTCTTGCAAACTGGTACTAAAAATAAGGTCCCCACCTGGAAGGACCGAGATTATGAGGCACCCCTTACCCAGTCTGCAGGCTGGAACTCAGAAATAGGACATCCACGAATGAATGAGTGTTCTCCAGAGCTAGAAAACGGTTATTCCTCCATCTGTCACAGTATCCCTCCTCCCCTCTTACTGACAGAGTGACAGTCAACCTAGAAAATGCCCAAGCTTGCTGTCACACCATAGTACAGGGACAACCTGGGATCTAGGTCTTGAGAGGACATTGACCTCAGACTGCTTGACTAGCTGACGTGGTTTTTAGCCCATCCTGGGCACTGGTACCATCTGGCAAACCAGCTTCCTGCTCCTTTGAGGCAGCCCTGGGGTTACCTGGGCTCAGACAAATGCTTCCAGACACGTCAGCTTTGGGTTTGGAGAGCCTTGCTACAGCATTCAGGAGCAGTCCCAATACCATAGTGTGTCCCTGCAGAAAGAAGGGCATGGGACGGGACACACCCAGGTGCCCCAAACCTCCCTTCTAGAGCTGACTCTAAAGGTTCCCAACCCTCCTCTGTCCCCACATAGTTCATTACACTCTAGGGATTTTGAGTGTGGTGAAGAAATCCCGGCTCTTGTCTCTTGATTCTTTTCAACTTTCTCAACCCTTGCCTGTGTGCTAGAAGGGCAGACCTGGAAATCTGGGGAAAGGTGAGATGAAAAAGCAAACAAACAAGCAAAAGACCTGGAGCCAGCTAGCTCTTGCTCTTGCCTTGGCTGCTTTGCCTGTGACATTAAAGCATTGATGTTTAAAGAGTACACAGCCCAGCTCTGAGCTTCTACTGCCCTGGGGATTTCTGGACATGCCACCATTGTTATGGAGTTCCCACCAATGTGGATTTAAAGTTCTTGCTTGCTTGGGTTGCCCACGGTATGAGCACCTCGCGCAGGGCAAGCCGTGTGCCCAGCAAATGTGCCCTCTTCATATTTTGACACAACAGTGCTCCAGGACTCGTTCTGAGGAAAGGCTCCCCATTCTACAGACCTCTCCACCTCTAGGGCCATCATGGGTTTGCTGAGTGTCATCCCTATGTTTAGCCCCCTGCCACTTGTCCTTCCATTTCGAGATGGGTGACACATGGCACAGCCTTTGTAGCACTCCCAGAGGAGAGAGAGAAAGTGTGTGTGAGTGTGTGTGTGATATAGGTTCCAGGAGCATCTGCTGTACAAGCAACTTGACATCCATCCTCTTTTAAGACATGGTTTCTCTGTGTTATAGCTCTTGCTGTCCTGGAACTAGCACTTGTAGACCAGACTGACCTTGAACTCACAGCGATCCTCCCACCTCTGCCTCCTTGGTGCTGGGATTAAATGAATCTTCCTTTTAAAGCACAGGGAGGCTCCTCTGGCAGAAGTGTTTTGCATGTATACCGATAAAGCTGGAACTGGAGTTTGGACTGTTAGCTGAAGCTTTAGCTCTGGGACACGACAGGAATCTTGGAGTCCCATCACCTGGTCAGATCTTTTCGTAGCAGAGAACCCAGAGGGGCATGGAGTGGTTAGAATACAGCCTTCACTTGCCAGTTCAAGACCAAGGGGAAACCAGCGCCTTAGCTTGGGTTTGTTTTCCTGCCCACGAAATGGGTATGGTCAGCATCCATACATGAGTGTGGATGTGGGGCACAGCACGCATCAGGAAGTTCTGGCTTCTGCCTGCCATTATGATTGTGCCCTTTCCCTGGAGCACCTGTTCTCTCCCATCACTCTGGAGTTAGTGAATTAATATGCAGTATCCCCTTCAGCAGGATCCGATCTCCTGAGGGCAAGGATGTATGTCCAATTTACACATGATGGTGTCTGCAGCGTCTAGAATGGTGCCCGGCTGGAGATGCCCCTGGGCACGACCCACCTCCAGTTTGTCTAGAGTGCAGTAGGTAATAGTGTGATGTGGATGCCAGCTGCTGGTGGAGTGTTCTGCATCCTTGTTTCCTGTCTTTGGAGCTTAGGGTGGAATCCAGGGCCTCATGCACGCTAAGCAAGCTCTTGGGAACGGTATCCCAAGGCCCTCTCTCTTCATCCTTGAATGGGCCCTTTTGTGAGTTTTAGGGGTTAAGGGAGGAGGCTGAAGGCAGTGGGGAGGGACTGTGGGCCTTAAATGATTACTGTGTTTGCTTAGCTCCTGTTAAGCTTTTTACTGATACTGATCATTGAACTCACAGAACTGGCTTTGTGACCTAGGTCCGTGGGTGTTGTCGCTAGTTCCGGCTGGCTAGTGGCACTTGCTGCTTACCTCTCCAGAGCTCCTCTTTCAGGGAAGAGATGCCGTGGGCAGCTCTTACACGGTGGCCAGGTTGAAACTCCATGATCTAAGGGTGCTGCTCCCATCCCTTGGTTATCTATGTGCTCACTTCTGGAGGGGTGGACGTGCGTGCTGCCTCGCTTGGGGGACAAGAGAGATGTCCTGCAGTGCAGAGCCCAGATATCGGATTCTGATTCGTGGGGTCCGGTACAGAACAAAAGTTCAGCTCTATTGAGAAAGGACAGGGAGTTTCAGGATGGGGACCCCTCTGAACCTTGTGACCCTGTGTGACAACGCAAGTCATTTGCCTGCGGTGACTTGGTTTGGCCTCCTTCACAGCTTACTCTGGCTTTCCAAAGGTCTCCCTTAGGGCACTCTTGAGTGGACCTTGCAAAGGTTTTCTTTGCTCCCCCGCCCCTCTTTCTTGTTGACAGTGCTGGGAATGGACCCCAGGGCCTTGCACGTGCTAGGCAAGTGTTCCACCACTGAGCCACACCCCCAGCATGGCCCTCTTGAAGTTGGCTTGAATTTTTCAGCATCCCACTTTCAGCCCCCAAATGAGTGACGTTGATCTGAGAATCAAGCCTGCTTTCCTTGGTACCCGACATGGCTTTCCCAGTGGGCCCTGCACAAAACTAAAGTCCCTTACTCCCTAACAGGCTAAGCCCAGCCACCCCTGATACTCTGAGGAAAGAGTTAAGTACCAACCTAGGAAGCAATAAGAATGCCTCCATGTCTACCTCCACATCCCAGAAAGAACTAGAGACTAGCAGGAACACATACTTCCCAACACGTTTATAATGGAAATTCAGACGAGAGGTAGAATGGCCTGCAAAAGCCAGGCGTTCGAGTTTGTTGAGCGTGTACTAGTGCCGAGCACTGTCGACCTCACTGTTGGAGTCCCACGGGCATGACTCAGTGAACAACCTGCCCAACATACGTAGGCAAGGCAGGCCCTGAAGACTTTCCGGTCATCCCATTACAGTGAGCCCGCCGAGAACTGAGGTCCTGAAGACAGTGATTGCAGAAACTGACCCCACACTACTGTGTGTGTCTGGAGCTCCTGTGTCCTGTGGGCTGGAAGTGTGTTCTTTCCTGGTCCCTGAATTCAGAGAGAAGCAAATCCTCCTTTAATTGGCTGCATCTCCTTCCTCCTCACGAACCCCGACCCAGCAGCACCCATCTTGAGACACTCATATCCTCCCCTTTCTTCCCCCTTTCCTCTCACACTCTTTCCAACACCCGATTCCAGAATTTTCTAAAATCAATTTTTGCTAAAGTCCCCACACTGTTGACATCTGGAAGTGTTGGGTCAGTAGCTATCTATGTTCACATGCTCGCCTGGAAAAGTCTCTCCACCCAGGCCATCGGTGAGGAAGGCGTTCTGGCTAAGGCTTGCCCTGCACCTCTAAATCAGTGAGCCAGGACCCTGGTTAACCATGGGCATTGCTTGAAATCAGAACAGAGCCAGCTGTGCGTCTGTGCAAACATGAACTAAGAAGGATTGCTCAAGGTTGGAAGAGCCACGGGTAAGAGGGCTAGAGCCCTCAAGGGAGCAGGGATTGGTGGAGCCCTGGCAGGCAACACTGGGGAGAAGAGTTCTGGTCCTACTACATGACCTAAATAGTCTGTTTTTCTATTTCTACAGTGGCCAATAAAGAGAGTCAGTCTCAGAGTAGGTCTCCCCCGCCCCCACCACACCGCTGGACATGAAACATGGGGCTAGCTGATGTTCTTCCACTGAGCCATTCTGCCTCCCCTTTTATTTTGAGATAGGACCTGTTAAGTTGCCCATACTGACCTGGAATTTGAGATCCTCCTGCCTCAGCTCCTCAGGTAGTAGTTTGCAGATGTGTGTCACCTGTCCTTTCTGTTATGCTCTCCAAAGACCGACAGCATCACGGGAAGCTTGGGGAGGGGGGCACACAGGATCTCCGTGCGCAACCCGACTCTGAGCCTGTGCTTTGACGAGTCCTTTGGTGAGTAGAGCCACATTGAGGTCTACAGACAGCCCTCCCCCGCCCCCACGCCACTGACTGGACCCCACAGTTCTTCCAGCCTGTGCTCTCCCTCTAACACTTGTCCACCATTCGAAAGCCTCCGTGAAATCCCGCGTGGAAGGAAGCAGGGTCCTGGTTCAGCCTAGTTTGTGCCAGACGTCTAGTCTAAGGAGCCCGTTGTTGAGTGCCTGGCACCGCTTCTCAGAATATAGTTTGGGCAGCACAGCCCTAATTGATCCTTTAAGGAGGGGGTAATTAGCCTAATCATCTATTGTCGACTTGTGCTTGTAGGTCTATTAACCTAATTGCATTGGTTATATATGTGGGGAAAGTACAGGAGAGGCAGTCCTCTGGCACGCCTGTGTATCCGTTCTGAAAAATTCATGGCCCCTGGGGAAAGCAGGAGAGAGCAGGGTCATGGAAGCAGATCTACAAAAGGCACCTCACCCGCAGAACCTCAGTATCACAGCCATGGAGATGGGCCACCAGAAATTGTGGGTCTCAAAGAGGGTGTCTCAAGGAGCCTCTAGCACCAGGCTCCTTCTGATGGCACAAGCTCCCTGTCCAGGAATACCAGCCACCCTCCAGGAACCTGCCTGAAGCACGGCTGGACAGGAAGCAAGGACTGCCTGCAATGGACCCAGTGTGCTGTGCTCTTCATCCAGATAGTGGGAACCCTGCCCAAGATGAGAGACCTGGCAGTGGCTAAGCTTAATCATTAAGTGTATGTGTGCATAATAATGTGTTTCTATTTGGAATGCCACATAACCCGATTTTAACAATGCACAAAGGACCTTAATATCCAGCTCTCAGAGAACAGACAAGTGGTCAGAGGGGACCGGAGGAGTCCACCATCAGCCCTGAGAACTGAAAACTGAAACCAGCTGCATCTGGCTACCACACCTGGCATCTGTGTCTGCTGTTGGCATCCCAGCAGCTCCTGCAGCCTCCGATCTTGCTCCCATTTGAGGCTAGGTCTTGACTTTTTTGGGGTGGGGGGAGAGAGGATATAATGCTGATGCTTCTTTGGCACTGAGCCAGGCCCATCACTGACAGCCGTGCCGGTCCAGTGAGACAGATGCAGCCACAAGTACTTTATTGCCAGTGTTTTATTTATTTTTACTTACCACACAATAAAATTGACTTTTTTTTGGTGTCCTTATAATGAAATTTGAGGCCTGCTTATGACCACCAGCTGGATACAGAGCAGGCCCCAGCACTCTCGCAGATCCCCAGGCTGTCACTTTATTGTCACTGGTATTCATCTGAGTTTCGAAGCGCAGGAAAGAATACTCCTGAGAAACTCGACCTCACAGTACAGCATCATTAGCTATGGGCTCCGTGTCTGCAGCAGGTCTATAGAAGATCTTCATCTGTGTAACTGAAACTGACCATTGGACAGCTCTCCCTCCCTCCATCCCTTCCCTAGTCCCTGGCAGCTACCACTCTCTGCTTCCTCTGGCTTGCCTATTTTTGAGAGTTCATAGAGAGGCGCCCTTCTACATTTGTCCTGTGGCTGAGTTTTGTCACTTAACATTGTCCTCTACGTTCATCTGCCTCATCACAAATGACAGGTGTCCTCCTTTTTAAGGCTGTGTAGTATTGTGCCATGTACTCAGACACCTCTCTATCCGCTCATCTTTGGATGGATGTTGAGGTTGTTCCCACAGTCTGGCTGTTGCGCTTAATCCTCAGCGAACAGGGCTGCGCAGACATCTCTTTGATTTCAATTTGTGGAGAGCAATAAATGCCAAGTAATGGGGTTGCTGGGTAGGTGGTTCCGATAACAGCAATACCATTTTACAGTCTCAGCAACTTCCTGAATCCCAGTCCCCACGCCCTCACCAGCACTTAGTGTCTTTTGTTTTTGGATAATGTCATGCAAGGAGATGTGCAGTGAGCCTTCAGGTGGCTGTGTCCCTGGTGACTGGTCATGTGGGATGCCTTTTCATATCCACCGGCCACTTGTTTGCCTTGTAACATCTGTCTACTTGGACCTTTGACTTGGGGTGGCACATGCTTTAGCTGTTGAGTTGAAGGATTTTTCTGTATGTTTTAGCTATTATTTCCTCCCGCCTTCACCCCCGTCAGATCTTTGGTTTGAGAATATTTTCTCCCATCTAGGCTCCTTTTTCTCTCCAGGAACTATTTCCTCTGCTGATTCCACTTTAGAATAGGAATTCGGGACCCAGGGCTGGGAAGTAACTAGCCAGGCACACAGCTGCTGAGTTGTGTGTGCAAGACTGGAAATCTAGAGTCCGGCACCTCACTGCAAGGACATCCTTCATCTCAGACACCTTGAGCTTATTGATTTTCGTCAATCCTGGCAAGGACTTGTCTCCCCTCACCTTCCCACCAGAAGCCACTAGTGCATAAGAGTTAGTCAGAATGTCCCCTGAGAGCTTTTGGAGTCTCGGTGTTGTTTGGCCCTCTTTGATGCTTTGCTAGATCCCAGAATCCATTCATGGTAGACAGTGTCTCCAGATTTTCCAGGAGTGTGACACATAGTTTGGACCAGGATCCTCTTCTCCATTGCAAATGCCCCAGAGGTTAACTGAGCACTGGCTGCCCTGAGCTGCCCCAGGACCAGCCCTCCCCATGTGGCAAACCTCTCATGGTCGCTGTCTCTTCTCACTGCTGGGAACCCTGAACAAGGTACATGTATTAGTTTGCCTCATTTTTAGATTGGGGTTCTCCTTCATTGCAGGGATTTCAAGGGACACCGGCCCGGCAGCTGTGTAACCTCTGTATAGTTATTGGAACTGGTAAACTACAATGGTGGGGCACATGGTGTGCGACCATAGGGAGGAAGGGTCCTAGCTCTGCAGGGCCAATAGTGCCCACCTGAGAACTCCCGGGACAGGTGGAATCTGGGCTGCCCTTTTCAGTAACCATCGTAAAGTCCTGAGAGGACACGTCTGTTACACTGAGATATCCAGAGAGCTGATTGTGGCTAGCTGGAGGGCGTGGTGTCCAGCAAGAAAAGTGGCCTCGGTGTGTCTCTGTGGCCTTCAGATCCCCTTGTCTTTTAAGAGAAGACAAAAAGCTTAACATTAGGTACAGATGATTGGCAATGGACTCCAGTTTTGTTTCTGTTAGCCATCATGATAGGCCAAACAAAGCAATGCACAGCCCTGTGTCACACACCCTGGCTGGCCAGTGTGACCAGCGTGTGCTCACTGGATGGACAGGACTTGGAGCAGAGCCCCTGGGACTCTTGGCCTGTGGCCAGAGGGACAAGTCAGAGTTCTGTTCCCCTGGGCTGGCCAGGCCAAGGGCTTGTGCTAGCACTTGAACTCTTCTCTGAGCCGCATTGGAGGGCATGGCCAGAGTTGGCCAGCTCTCTCCTGAGGAGTGTACCTTTCCTCCACTGCAAATACCAGCGGCTCCTGGGCATCACCCTCAGGCCTCCCTGGGTCTGTGTTGCTCTGGCACCAAGTGTACCTAGCAGGTAGCTTGCATCTAGGGCTAAGCCAAAGGCTTGCCATGGATCTCCTTGGTTCACAGCTGGGGAGGAGCTGTATCCCTGCTGGCCTGAGAAAGGACAGCACACTTGACGATGATGCCACAGTGGCAGGTGACGCAGCCGAGATTTTCATGCACGTCTATGACGTAAGAGCTGGCTTTCTCAACAGCATCATATTCTGGAGGGTGCGTTGTTATCGCTTTATTTTCTTAGGGGCATCCCACAGATACCCCTGATGTTGGTTGTTATCTACTTAGTTGTGTTTATGGTTTGTTGCCATGGAAGCTAGGGGCGGGTAGTGGTAGGCCAGTGGCGAAGCCTGGGTGACTGTTTCCTATCACTGTGGGCATCTTTGGGCAGGAAGTTACCATTGAGCCTGTGCTGAGGAGCAGTAGAGAGGGTGCAGGACTTCCTGTGTGGACCTGCAGAGCGCCTTCCAGAGGCTGGAACACTCAGGTGTATGTGGGGGGGTTGTTCACTGGTCACTCGGGCGTGCTGTGTGCCGGGCATTCTGGGAGCTGGGGTGCAGACAAGCCCCTGGCCTTGACCCCTTGGTTTTTGTTTTAGTTCTGACATTTTTACTTCTCATTTTTAAAAGCTAAGTGAACTTTCAATGTTGAAGTAACTTTGTAGATAAGGCAGAGCTGCCCATTGTCCCCGCTGTGCTCTCTGCCCGTTGCCACATAGCGTCATCCCAGCTCAGGAAGTGACGCTGGCATGTGCTTGCTAGAGCCAAACTGGTTCCATCAGCGGTCAACCTCCCGTGCAGGCGCCCATGTGTTCTTATGCTGCAACTTCAGTCTCTGCTGGTTGGGGCCTTTGCACAGGCCTGGTATGGCTGTCATGACCATGGCTGTCTTAAGGGCTCTCCAGGGCTTAAGGTACCTGATTGGTCTAATAAAAAGCTAAGTAGCCAATAGCCAGGTAGGAAAGGGAAGGGATCGGTGGGGCTGCCAAGCAGAGAGAGTAAATAGGAGAAATCTAGGCTTGAGAGAGAAATAATAGCAAGAGGAAGAGGAGAGACTGAGGGACATACCTGGAGCCAGAAGCCAGGCATCCTTCAGCCGGCCAGACACAGAGAGGGCAAGACAGCAAGAAAGTAAGAAAAGGTTTAAAAACTCCTGAGGCAAAAGCCAGATAAAGAGAAACGGGATAATTAAGTTAAAAGAGCTAGCCAGAAATGTGCTAAAGCTAGGCGGAGCATCCAAAACCATTAAGAAGTCTCTGTGTCATAATTTGGGAGCTGGTTGGTGGCCCAAAGAAAGAGCCTAGTACATTTTGGCACCCTGTGTTGGGCGCCAGATGAAAGTTTAAATATCAATACCACCCTGGATGCACCCAATCTCATCTGATCTCAGAAGCTAAGCAGGGTCAGGCCTGGTTAGTACTTGGATGGGAGACCTCCTGGGAATACTGGGTGCTATAGGCTTTGCCAAATGAAGTTTTTATTCTTTATCAATAAAAACTCGGGAGTCAGGTATCAGGGTCAGAACCCGAATGATCAGACAAACAGATGATAAGCAACCAGTGACCTCCTCTCTCTTTCTCCTTGATCCAAAAATCCCAGACCCTCTCTAAGCCCTCCCTACTACTTCTGGTGTCTCTATCCGTCCTCAGTCCTCCAAAACCTCTATTGTTAATTTTGGTCAGCTAGTAGTTAGCTCTGCCCTCTGTTTCAAAACAAATTTTACTGACACTCTCAAGGGTGTCAGAATGCGATCGGAATATCATACAACATCCCCATCCATACCCCTGTCTGTACCTCCACCTGTACTTCCTCAGCTCTTAAAGGGACCACCACCTTGTAGCATCACCGTATGGGGACCCAGCTTCCTTCATGTGTCTCTTTGGAAGCAAGTTGCCTCTGTGTCTAATCCATGGCCGCAACAAAGAACAGCTATGACCTTGTGTAGCAAAACCCTGCATGCAATGTGCTATTATTATCGACCTGGGGTATTTATCTGGCCTCTCCCAAGTGTGCGTATGGCATTCTCTGCTTTGATTGACTGCCTTTCACTTTCCTACCTCCCGCCCGCCCGACCCTGACTCTGGTAACCACTCTTCTCTCTGTATATCAGGTTCTCCTCCCCTCCCTAGTCCACATAGCAGAATGTCCTCCAGGTCCATTCAGGCACCAAGCGGGATCTCCTCTTTTTAAGGCTGAAAAATATTCCATTAGGCCCAAGAGCCTCGTTTTCTATATCTTTCCATCAGGTGGCAGCTGCCCCAAGTTCTGGCTGTAATGACTAGGCTGCAGTGGGGGTGCAGGTAGCCCTTGGGGATTTCATTTCCTTGGGGTCGAGGGTTGTTCTGTGTTTGATCCCTATTTTTCACGATGGCTCCACCAGTCTATACCCCCCCAGCTGTGTGTATGCATTGTCTTTCTCCCACACTCCCCCCCCACACACACACTTGTTACCTTTTGGATTCAGCGGCAGCCTGAGACGGTACCAGAGAGTTTTGATTTGCATCTCCTTGACAGTTAATTGATGCCAAACACCTTTTCGTTATATGCTTGGCCGCCTTGCTCGTTTAATTGTGGTGGCTCGCTTACAGTTCAGAGGTTTAGTCCATTATCATCATGCGGGACGTGATGGTGTGCAGGCAGATGTGGATGCTGTCCTGAGCTTGTTCTGTATCAGGATTGTGTGGTTCACCTCTCCGTTGGTGTGATGCCTCCCAGGCCAGGTGTGAAGCCCCTTCCTCGTGTTAGTTTTCACTTGCAGTTTCAGCCGCAGGTGTGAAGCCCCAGGTGTGAAGCCTCTTCCTCCTGTCCATCAGTTCTCACTTGCAGTTTCAGCCGCAGGTGTGAAGCCCCAGGTGTGAAGCCTCTTCCTCCTGTCCATCCATTCTCACTTGCAGTTTCAGCCGCAGGTGTGAAGCCTCAGGTGTGAAGCCTCTTCCTCCTGTCCATCCATTCTCACTTGCAGTTTCAGCCCCAGGTGTGAAGCCCCTTCCTCCTGTCGTATCAGTTCTCAGCCGCAGGTGTGAAGCCCCAGGTGTGAAGCCTCTTCCTCCTGTCCATCCATTCTCACTTGCAGTTTCAGCTGGCCGAGACTTTCTTAAGGATGTTTATGTCATCGGCATCCGTCCTGCTCTCCTGTGGTCCCTTTGGCTTAGGTATTAGGGTGACATCAGCCTCATAAAAGGTGTTAGGAAGGGCTCCTCCCAGCCTTCCTTTCTGGAAGAGTTCAAGTGTTAGCACTGATGATTTTTGCAGAGGCCATAGACTTTAGCTGCGAAGTTGTCTGTCTCTGTGGGCTTTTTCTCCATTGGGGGTTAATTTGTTTGTTTGTTTATTTTCATTGATTTCATTATCTTTTTTGCCCTGGTTTCTTACAGGTCCTTACTGTAGCCAGGGTAGTGGGATTGTCTGAGCTTATTCTTGAGGATTAGAAGGTGATGCTAAGCTCCAAGTAGCTCCCCACCTCAAGTACCTCCTCCTCCTCCTCCAGGAAGCCCACCCCCCATTCTTCGGAGGGGGGGCAGTGTTCCTTCCTTAACACTCTACAGCCTTGACAATAGTGGCCCTCCCATCTCCTCAGCTCTGTGACATGTGCCACATCCACCTTGTCACTTCCACACTAGTGGGGTTCCAAAGCTGTGGCAGAATCAGGCTTGCGCTGTCCTCAGCGGGACCTGGCCTAGAGCCTTACACATAATAAGGTGGTGGCCCCTGGGTGCTGAGCAGGGCATGGGGCAGTATAAGGCTAGCTGTCTACTTCAGATCACGGTGCCACTGCACCTCTCTCTGCTCTGTGACAGCAATGAAAGATGGACCTAATGATACCTCATGCCCGCTCCTGGACTGCCGTGAGGGTCACGTGAGCACTCTGTAATGCCCTCAGCATGGTGCCTGGCCCCCTCGGGTGCTCATATCCTGTCCATTGCAGAGGAAGCACCCACATACCAGGCTGCTGGAGATGGAGAGAAGGGTGAGACCTCAGGGATGCCGCCTTTGCATCCGTCCGCCAGCTTCTTTGAGAAAGGACCTAAGAAACTTAGTGTCCTCATAACATACAAGCTTATTTTCCCCTCATGTGAAGTACCAGTGGAGTGGATGCTCCGCTTCTTTGGACACTCAGAGACCAGGTTCCCTTCATTCAGGGTTTGTAGGGTCCAGCCTGCTCCCATGCTTGTGTAGAGCAGGTAGGGAGGTGTGGTCTGGCCATGCACCTAGAAAAGATGCTGTTGTCTCTGCTCCTGTGACTCTAGCTAGTGTTGTCTGCCTCTCCCTTCTCCTGCCATCTTGATCATTTGGGGCATATTCCTGAACAAATGTGTTCCCTACAATATTTCTTTAAGTCCGTCAGTGTTTGAAATGGTTCAAACACTTTCACCAAGTGGCGGTGTCCCACACCTTTAATCCTCGCACTCAGGTGGCAGAGGAAGGGGATCTCTGAGTTCAAGGCCAGCCTGGTCTAGGGGGTGAGTTCCAGGACAGCCAGGACTACACAGAGAAAACCTGTCTTTTACTACCCTCCCCAAAAGAAATTAACACTTTCACCGATGAAAGTTGACTTCATACATCATAAAAGCCAAGAAGCAGAATTAACTGTGTACACACGAACCCAGCTACGGCAGTGTTCATGTGCCTGCTGAATCTGCTCTGTTTAAAGGTTTCAGTGTCCTCCTCAGCCAGTGGATCCATGCCAAGATGACCCCCGCTGCACATCTGAGCTGGCATAGTGCCAACCGCCCCCCCCCCCACTGCTTTCCTATACATATGTGATAGCTTAATTTGTAAATTAGAGCCAAGGGCTGGAACCTAGAATAGGATGATGATACTTGTGCTGTACTGTATTGGAAAGCGGACCTTCGAGACCTTTATTGAGTAAAACTAGATTACCTGAGCCCAGGCCCTGTGGCTCTTCCACAGTCAGTCTGATAACTCAGATACAACTGGAGTGTGGAGTGCTTGGTTCTCAGTTCAGCAGTCTAGCCTTCTCCCCAGCTTCCAGCCCCCTCCTCTGGGGTCTGTCTACCCCAAGTTAGAACATCACCAGCCCTGTCCATCAAAAACGCACATGCCTGACTCTGCCAACAATACTGCTGGTCTGCCAGAGGCATTGGGATTCCCACTATGTCCCTCCCTCCCTCCCTCCCTCCCTCCCTCCCTCCCTCCCTCCCTCCCTTCCTCCATGCTTCATTGGGGCTTCTGAGGAGCTAGGATAGCTGCCATCCCTCTGGCTATTCTAATCTTCCCTCCCTCCCTCCCTCCCTCCCTCCTTCCCTCCCTCCCTCCCTCCCTTCCTCCCTCTGTGCTTCATTGGGGCTTCTGAGGAGCTAGGATAGCTGCCATCCCTCTGGCTATTCTAGCTGCCAGGAGCATGGGTGGAGTCACAGCGTGAGTGGGCGTTTTCCACGCAAGTCCTGAACAAAGGAAGGAGCAGATGGTGCTAAGAGAGAGCTAACAGTGATGAGGCTAACTAGGCCTGTTCCCTAGAAAAGCTCTCGCAGGCGGGTCCGCGGGCTCCTTTGGGTTGCCTGCTGCTCCTTCCCTGCTTGTGCCTTGCTCTCCCTTACCTCACCAGGCTCTGTGGGTCACTGTGTTGCTACTGTCCAGTTAACAGCTGATGGCCAGCATAGCCTGAGAACACAGCCATGTCCTCCCCCTCATGGAGGGCCTGGCGCTGGGTCTGGACTCTGCACCTGCTAGCCCTGTTGGTGTAGAAGGGAAGGGGAGATGGAAGACAAACTGACAACCCCCATCCATAATAGAGCGCTGAACCCTGAGGCCCCCACTGTGAGAGGAGACCTCCCTCCTCTGGGATTGATCTGGCACCATGTGGCTGTGCCCAAATGTTCCTGGCTTTCTCCTAAGGGTGTCTGTGCACAGGAAAGGACTCATAGTGGCCTGAGGAATGGGGAAGTTGGAGTTATTCAGGCCCCATACTCTACCTTCAGTCTACAGGCTCCCCTTGAAATCCCCAGTGCATTCCCAGAATCTGGGTAAGGGAGGTCAGGAAAGAGAGGACCCCTCACTTTCCACCCTCACCCCAGCCTGAGAAGTGGGCTTCCTTGTAACAGAAGGAAACAGAGACTCAGAAAGGTCGAGAGCCTGGCCCAGAGCCACACAGCTGGTCAAGTCTTAGAGCCAAGCTCCCTTGCTTCCTAATGGGCTGACTTATGGAGGTAACAGAATCTAGGGGGAATAGACACAGGCTGAGGTGAGGCTGGGCAGAACTCTAACGTTCTGAAAGTAGGGAAATTCTGAAACGTAGTGGCTGGGGATGGTCCAGGACTGAGACAGTAAGGCCTGCTGTTGCTGCAAGGGTCTCTGGAATGTCAGAACCGTCATTGGATGAAACCAAATGGATAGTATCATAATTGACGGTGTTGTGAGGAGCCTGGATGTCCGAGGCAGACTCTCTGGGTAAAAGTGTTTGGCTCTGTGACCCAAGGCAAGGTTCTAAAGCTCGCTGTGCCTCATTTTTCTCATTTGTCAAATGCATATCATAGGTCATTAATGTGTGGGCCAGATACATAGTAAGTGCTCTGCGTGTCAGCTGCTGTGATTTCACAGACTTACCCAGTACCCGCTCTGCTTCAGCGCTAAGACTGAATCTAGGTCCTCAGGCATGTTGGGAGAGCCCATCCACAGAGCCATAAACCCAGCTGGAGACCAAAAGGGTGCCCCCAGCGGTTCCCAGTGCAAGTATCTGAAACTCCAAGCAGAGCTGAGTGTGACCGGATGTACCTCCTGGTAGCCGAAACCCCTGAATAGGAGTGGCAGAGGCATCTGGTTATTGCTGCCATTTGATGGCTGGGAATGTGAACCTGGGGTTTGAAGGTTGATTTTTTGTGCCTCTCCTTTGAGATCTGTGCTTGGAAATACAGCAGTGGGAAAGAAAAAGACGCAGAACAGGGGAGCGAGAGGAGATGGCTTCTGATGTTCCAGAATGTAGGCGCGAGGTCGGCCCTGGTGGCCATGATGGCCTTGGTGGCCTGGCGGCCCTGGTGGCCCTAGGCACATGATTAGCCTGCAGGCCTGGGTATTTGTCGGCTGATATTAAATCAAAGAGGTGACATAGTGTCTAGCATGGACGACCGAAGGGACAGTGGGAGCTGGACCGGGGTCGAGGTGTGTGTCTATGGAAGGAGCCTGTGGCCTTGGGGGAGATGGTACAGGCTCCGGGACTCCAGTGTCAGGAGCCACTCTGTCTTGATCCTTAGGTCCTTGGGGTCTAGGGAAGTGCGGGGGGCACCGAAGACTCGGAAGACTGTGGCCGAGCTGTGGAGTGAGTGTGCCAGCCCTGTCTTGGCCTCACTGAGGATGGTGCTTTCCTCCTGGGCACAGTGGAGTGTTGATAAGACATGGGACTCACTCAGCCTTGATGTGGCTAACAGTCAGCATAGGGTTCTGGGTCATTATGGGTTCACCCAGTTATTTCTGTGTCTGTACCTGCATAGAGGTTTCTATATGATGCTCTCGTCTTGTGGGTTCAGCTGTCCTTTTGGAATTTTCCCACTACCTTGTGATAATGGCCTAGAGAAGAGAGGTGCATGGCTCAGTCTGAGGGAGGGGACCTCTAGGGGGAGCCACCAAATATCCTAGAAATACCTGTGTGCACATACATGTGTACATACGTGTGTAGGACTGTGTACTTGTGCCCATCTGTGCCTCAGTGATGTCACCTCTGAGGCTTCCCAGGGTGGGGCATGGAACCCGGGTTTCATGTCCTCTTCCACCAGGCGTGGCCAGTTGCTGTCACTCAGATAGGAATTACACGGAATGTAACGCGCAATGTGCCACAGTGCCAACTGTTACGGTAACTCGATTGGCCTCGGGGGTCTCCTCTTGCTTCCGAGAGCAGCATCAAGTCCTGGCTCAGCCCCCTTGCTGTGTGGGCTGACTTTGGATGTCCCCCTGTACTTCCAGGGTTCCGGAGATCAGAGGAGAGCCAAAGGCATCTGCTTAGCAGTGTCTCATATAATGAGTTCCGGGTTAGCCTGGACTAGAGAATAAGAACCTGTCTCAGAAGAGCCAGAAGCAGTAGCTGGACGTGGTGGGGAAGGGCTGTAATCATAGCTTTGGGAAGGGTTTGAGTTCAAGGTCATCCTAGGATATATAGCAGGGTTCAGGCCAGCCTGGACTTCATTAGACACTGTCTCAACAACAGTCCCCACCCCCCTTGTAATAGCACCCCCATGGGCTCCAGGCCTCACATGGAGGGGTGGCACTGCACTCTACCAGGTGTCTGGGTTTTAAGCAGCCAGTGAGAGCAACAAGCATGAACTCTGGATCCCCCAGAGCCTGGACCCCCAGCCCTGCTGTCTGCTGGGACTTATTCCTTCACTTCTCTGTCTTTAACTTCCTGACTCACCTCTCAGGGTGGCAATTCTGTGCCAGGCTCATGAGTGTCTGGTGTGTTAGAAGCATGCAGCCACTGATCGTTGCTATGAGACTGTGTGGGACTTACCTAAAAAGCAGTTTAAGAAACAGTCACCAAAGCCCAGGAGCGTAGCTTCTAATGTTTTCCTGCCTCCTTTAAATGATCACTGCAGGCCCTGGGATCAGACTTGCTCGGTGCCCCGTAAGGACACTTCCGAGGAGTCACTTGACCAGTGGGCACTCAGCCACCAGGGCTCCTGAAATGAACCCTTTGCAAGTTGCCTGGGGCGTTCCCATAACGGACAAGGCCACTATGGGGCTGGCTGCTATGAGTGTTACAGGTCACTATGTCACCTACCACCTCCCTTAAAGTGCGGTTTCCCAGATCACTAGAGCACATCGTGAGTGGGAACAGAGGGCAGCAGGGGCAGGAGGAGTACACTCACCTGCCTCTGACTGCCCTGGTTCAGGGGTGGCTGCATCTCCCATGCTTCTTCCCCATTCCCTACACTTCTGCACAGGTGACTTGACTGGACTAAAAATGTAAAATCAATCTACTAAGTCACCCTCAGCCCTAGCCTATCCTTGCTGGCCTGTTTGCTCATTCACACATGACACCAGCCTCCTGAGCACTACATGCCTCCGACCGGGCAGAGGACTGGATGTTAAGCTGATCTCCAAGGCCGTAGTGAGGCTTGTGAGGCTTGTTTTCCAACTGGGAATTCATGGCTTAAAGTTTTCTAACAAGAATGCCCATAGAACTCTAGGGATGTTTGGCTTCAACTTTGTTCAGGATTCTAGAAGGTTCTCCTACAATCTTTATTCTGAGACCTTAATGATCAACAGACCTGGTTTGGTCTGGAGCAGGTGTTCCAGGCTGGTAGGGAGACAGATATAGTTATGAATGGTATAGTTATGACGTTCAGTAGGTAAGCGATCCCCGGCCTGGGAAGGAGTGGGCCCTCCGTGCGTCACATAGCCAGCACCAGCTTTCTACGAGCAGTAGCTTCTTGGGGCGGGTGCCTGCACAGGCTCAGCTACAATGCCAACCCATCAGCTGGGCAGCAGTTGGCTCTGGCAGCAGCCAGTCTGTCTGCCAAGATCTCTTTGATTCACATTTTCCACATCAAGAGATGTTTTGAAAACCTTGACCTTCAATTCATCAAATGTTACTTATTAAATTGTAACTCGCATCCAGCCAATTAATGAAAAGACAATGGGCCGGTGACTCAGTGCGTGGCATCTTGGCAGGAGTGTGCCTGAGCACGCCAGCCTCAGAAGGCCCGGCCTAGCGATCTCCAGGTCCCAGGGCAGATGGCGTGCCACTGCCATGAGGGTGTCAGGGAGGCTGGAGAAGCTAGGACAGGCTGAGCATTCAACTGGGCCCAAGCAAGTAGCCTGGAGCCCGCCTCACCAGAAGCAGAGCCCAGCTGGGAAGGTGAAGGAGAATCAAGGCTGGTGAACACGTGCGTTTAATGGGCAGAGAAGCACGTGGTAGATGTATGAGGGGGATAGTGAGGTGGGGGATACCTAAATGAGTGGGAGTGGGAATTAGAAGGGGAAGGGGAAGAGATGGCATTGTAGTGTCTGTACCCCGTGAGCTTCGGGAGAAGGAGGAGTGACAGTGAGGGATGTAAGGGACAGGTGAGGTGAACCTGCACGTGCTGTATCAGACAGTGGGAGCCATTGAAGGTTCTAGAACAGATGTCGTCCTGAGGAAGGTAGGAAGGAGCAAATGCATGGAGACCCCCATAGGTGCGGAGGAAAGGAGCTGAAGGTCTGGTGGCATGGGTGAGCGCAGTTCCAAAATATGGCAGAGGGTGTGTTTGCCCTTCTGGGGTGACTGTTCCTCATGGAGACAGGGCAGAGATCTGAGACTGAATTCTAGCTTGCCTCTGTGTCTTCACACCTCACTACACCCACTTACCCATGGGAAAAGCATTCTTCCTCGGGGCTGAGGGGAGAGTGAAGTGCTGTATATATGAAATTCTAGAAGAATACCAGGCTTGCAGACAGCTCTAGATGAGTGTCACTAAGGGCCAGAGAGCCTACAGCAGGGGTGCCGCAGCTGGGAAGTTTAAACTATTAGAAAAGTCATGTTGGGGCTCCAAGGCAGTGGATTTTAGGGTCACGTTGGCGTATGTTCATTCACGCACTGTTGACTCTTGCGTTGGAGAGCAAGGGAACCTGTCGGGCCTTTAGTTTGCTCATTGTGTAAGGGATGGAGGCCAGTGCCTGCTTCCCAGAGCAGAGATTAAGAGGCTTGATGCTGGACAAGGGCTTGGCAGTGGATTTAGTTGGTCAGTCCTCAATCACATTCTGGAGCGGTTCAGGTTGCTGCAATGTCCATAGTCAGTAGAAGCAGCAGTATTTCCTTTCCAGCCCTTTCAGGAAGATGCCTCCCTGTACGCATCACTTCCTTGTAGAGACTCTGGTCGGAGACCCCTACCCCATGAGTCTTGAACTCTTGGCCAGACTCATGCATAGCAGGGAATGGTCACAGCCTGGGCTCTACGCCTTCCTGACTGTGGGAAGTTGGGTAGGCCCCTCGTTACTATGGAATTGGTTTCTCTTCTGTAACAATGGACTCACAACGATGTCCCTTGCCCCAAGCATTGTGTGAGGGCAAGACAGGACAGCACACACAACTGCTGTGTGCCCCTCTCCAGGACCAGAATAGGGGAAGAGGCCAGAAGTGTCTTGTCCCATCGCCTGGGTGGAACAGGACCCTGAAGAGTTGCAGATGCAGGGACTGGGTCTCCCAGGACCTCAGGATAGAGAGGGGTGGAGGCATCTCAGCCCAGTAGTCCTGGGTCATGGTGTGTTACAGTGCCAAACCAGCCCATAAGCAGGAGTGGCTGACCACGCTGGGCCGGCCGTATGTGCACTGGTTGAAGTTTATCTTAGCCTTTTCAGCACGCTGTGAACTTGGTAGCAATAATTCCCACTACCCAAAAGTAGAAGCTTCTGCACGCTGGGTACTTGGGGCCAAAGCCCTAATGGGGGGGGGAGCACCTTTGTGTCTCTGAAGCCCTTCAGATGGCAGCTGTCCAGAGAGAAATTTGTAGGCAACCCAGAAGCAAACCCAGGGAGCCCTTCTGTGGTCCATACTTCCCCTTCCAGCTTCCTAGGATCCAGGGGCTGGGGGCAGGGCAGGGCCTGCGTGGCTCTGCGTCGTCACTGCTGTCCTGTTTGCTCATCACATACCACACCAGAGAATCCGGTTGTGGTGGGCACCGAGGCAGACCCTGCATCCCCTCCATCCCCCTGCCAGGGACACAGCAGGCCCTTCCCTGTAAATACCAGTCCGCTTACATGTGCATTTTCCTCTAGGATTTTCCTGTTTTGATGAGACACTGCCTTTGGCCACACAGGTTCCCTAGGGGCCTGCGGTCCTGAGGCCCAGCCCTAGCCAGTCATTCAGGAATTCTGCTTCCTGGCGCCCCACACCCTGCACATTCCACCGGAGCCAGCGCCTCCTGCTCTGTATGAATGGGGTCTGCTTCCCCCATTCCCACGGTTCCCAGGGCCACTTCCTTATCACCCTCTCCAGCTGACTGAAAAGGCCACATTCCAGGGCAAAATTAGACTCACCCTCCCTTTCTGTTTTCCTCTAGACTCAGGCAGGAGGATTTGTTAGAGTCATGGCCTGGCCCTGGAGCCCTCTTGCACAGAGACCTGACTTGCCATCTACCCACTGTTCAGACATGTCCCCTGAATCTATCACTTGGTTTCTTGGATCATTTGAGAAGTGCATGGAGCTCCTGCTGTGTACCAGGTGTAGTCCTGGGTGCTGGGCTTTCACACAGTGGGGGCTCTAAGGTGTACGTTTGTAGGGACCAACAGCTGGCAGGGGAGGGGTGGCTGTTTTCATTTGCCCCGTGTTGTAGATTCAGCTGATTCCTGGATGCTCCTGGCTGCCTCTGAGGGGTTACTTGATGATGATTTTTCAAGGCAGCTGCTTGTTTGTACTGGGAATGGAATCCAGAGAGTCTGCATATATGTTCTCCACTACATCTTCAGCAGGCAGAATGGGAGTCACTTTCCTTCTGCCTTTAAGCTGAGACAGCACAGGGCCACGCTCTTCAAATGACCCAGGCTTCAGAACTGCAGGTCAGGTAAACCTCTTTTCAGAAGTTACCTAGTTCTGTTAGCGCCACAAAAGTGAACTGAGACCGACTCGCACCTGACAAACCCAGTCTGGGAACATTCCAGAAACTAACCAAGTACCCTTCAACAGTAAAACAGGGAGACATCCTCAGTGGAAGGAACAGAGACATGGCTCCACACTATTGACTGCAACAGTCTGAGGGGCTGTCTTCAGAGACCCCCCCGCCTTGGCTTGGGAAAACCCATGATTTCTAGCTCTATTATGAAGAATAATTTCATGGTGAACCAACAGGAAGCAGTGTTGGAGTTTATAAAGTGAGATTTTAATGTAAGCTTTTGAAGAGAGGTTTTTGGGAAGGAAGCAAGACACTGGAAAGCCTGGGTGTGGGCTTCTCTGAGAGCCACATGCCTGTCTTGGTCTTTATAGTGGACAGGTATAAGATTTTGGTGGGTTTAAACATACTACTTTCAAAGTGTTGCTAAGAACCTAACTGAGATCTCTGAGTTCCCAAGGACACCTGACAGGGTCACACTTGATACGGTGGGCCACAGGCAGGTAGGAGGCCTTCACTATAGGAACATTGTAGTCTTGTTTATGAGAGTCACAGAAGATGTCTGGGAGGGAATGAGGCCCTACCCAAGGGCATATACCTCAGTCCCTATGCCTGGTTCATTGCCATTTTAACAACATATCTGTAATTGATCTGTCTATCATATTTGCAATCAATCTATCACTTATTAGGCCTACCATCCATCCATTTATCCATCCATCCATCCACCCATCCACCCACCTGCCTATTACCTACCTATCATCTATGATTTCTGGCTTCTCAGCTCCTTAAGGGCTTCAGCGAGACTCCAGAGTGAGAGACACTTTTTCCTTCTCATGTCTCTGTAATTCTCTCTGTCTTTCTTTTCTGCCTCAGAAAAGTTGAGGACCTGTCGTAGATTGGAGGGGCCTAAAACCTGAATGCAGTGTGATATCAGCAAAACCAAAAGCAAAAACTAGCTGCTTTTCTAAAAGGCCCAGGGTTGATTCCCAGCACCCACATGGCAGCTAACAACCACCTATAACTCCAGTCCCAGGGGCTCTGACACCCTTTTTTGGCTTCCTCAGGCACCAGGCACATAAGTGGTGCACAGATACACACGCCAACAAAATACCTACACAAATAAAATAACAAGAGTGGGAAAGTTAGGAAACCCATGGGAAAGTTGGCAGCCGAGCTGATGGGTCACTCCAATGTTAGCTGCTTAGGTTTGAGAATTTAAGTTACATGAGATGTTAGCCTCTCACCCAGGAAGCTGTGGTCATGTTTATCCTCTGCAGATAGAAATAGTCTAAAGGGTAAAGGTTATGCTGAGCACACAAGGGGAGGAAGGGAGAAGAGCAGAAGAGAAAAATGGGAGGGGCCTAGTGGTAGACTTGTCATCCCAGCCATTTGGAGGCAGTAGGATCATAAGTTCAAGGACTGTGTGGGCTATAGAGCAGGTTTAGACCCACCCTGTGCTCTTTAGTGAGATCATGTCTCAAAGACAGATAGATCGATCAATAGATAAATAGATAGAGAGGGCTAGTCATCTGACTCCATGATAGAGTGCTTGCTTGCACTGGGCCTTCTGAACCCTCATACTCCACACTCACAGATTCAGGCAACTACAGAAAATATTCAGAAAAATCGTCCCTCCCTTGCTCTTATCACCGGAGCAATGCTGTTTCGTATACTCGCAGGCCTTGTGTTTCCTTGGGTAAGTCAGTGAGAAATGACTTCGAGGGCACGGAAGGATGCGTGTGTTCTGCAGGCCCTAAGCATTCCATGCAACACCTTTGAGCATCCCTGGAGTTTCTGAGGAAGTCCTAAAGCCAGTCCTTCATGGATACCTGGGACTGGCGTACACATTTGGAGAAAGGCTTGGTGGAGGATGACGATGGGAAAGTAGATTCTTTCCAACTGTAAACTTGTTCCATGAAGAATTCTCCCCCAGAAAGTTAGCGTGCCTCATTATCTGAGCTCGAGTCAGAGCCTGGGCCGTGGCAGCAACTGACAACCACTTGGCCACCACTCTCAGTAGTCCCTGTGTGGCCACATTGGGAAGAGAGACCAATAAGTGACTCCCTAGGCTATTTGGTAGGAGGTCTAGGTTCAAATGGAGGGCCGGAGTCCCGTCTAGGTGTGGGCCCACCCTTCTTTCTCTAGGCTGCAGTCTCCAGCTAGGTCGCTGACAGTCAGGACTCTGGACTGCCTTTCTGGCTGGTACGAGGCCTCATTCAGTCTTTTCCTTCTCCCAGCATGAGATTCCGAGGGAAATTCCAATTCCACGGGTTCCATTGACTTAGTAACCAGTTCAGCTAAAGAAAGGGACGTATGTCTCTTTAGACTATCTGGTGGGGGTCTGGTCACCCATTCTGAAAGGGGGAGTGTGTCCTTGCTGGCACCACTGACTCCAGGCTAGAAGAAGGGGTTTGTCCTCCGATCCCTTCCAGCGCTCCCCACATAGCAGCCACCCTTGGCACCGTCACAGTGTTGGCTGTGTCTGTCACACGTCCACCGCCCTGTGCACACAGCATATTTTACTTACGTGGACTCATTTTTAAAGCTCAGATGGATGGACTTTTCAAAGGCAAACATTGATCTCATCCCCACAAGTGGAAAACAGCCATCACCAGTGAATCCTGGGCATCCATAAGTGGGCAGTGAGAATCTCTAAAGGAAGGTTGTGTGTGGAAGCCTGCTTGTGGTTTTACTAAAAAGTGAGGATTATTGGGGTTGCAGGGAGCCCTGTGGTAGAGTGCTTGACTGCTGTGTGAAGTCTGGGATTCAAGCAAAGGAATGCAGGAACATATCTTAAAGATGCTTGTTCGGGGGCTAGGAGAATAGCCTAGTAAATAAGAACACTTGTTACATGGGTGTAAGGACCTGAGTTCAAATCCTTGGCCCCTGCATGAAAAGCTGGGTGTGGCTGAGCCTGTAACCCCAGAATTTGGAATCCCAGAAACAGGATCTCTGGGGCTCACTGGCCACCAGCCTATCCGTAGCTTTAGTGAGAGACCCTGTCTCGGGGCAGTAAGATAGAGTGATAGAACAAGACCCCCCCCCCATACCTTCCTCTGACCTCTGCATGCACACGCACGCACATGATGATACCCAGTCAAAATGCAAAAGTGGGGCTGGCGATGGGGCTCTTGCCTAGCATGTCCCGGTCCCCTCCCCAGCAAAGTGAGATTATCAGATGCTCAAAGGCCTGCTGACTCCAGATGGCATTTTCTTTTAAAATTATCGGGACACTTGAGAGAGAAGTGGGAAATATTTGCTGCCCTTTCTGGTCTCCTACATAACACCACATTAGGTACAGGCAGTGGCCAGAGCCACCTGCTGCTTCCTGAGGGACAGGAAGGTAAGGGCTCTTATGCATGACAAGTCTTCACCATCAAACTGGGGACTGTGGTCCCCATGTGGCCTGGCCTGCCTCTTTTAGAAATTCAGTGCCGTTAGTTCTTGGAGAGCCCATCTGAAGCCACTTCCTCTAGGCGGCTGTCCTTCTCTTCCACAATTTCATCGCCTTTCTTAAAAAGCCAAAAGCTAGATGTGCGTCCTTCTAGGAAGTGTGGTTCTTTTCCAGTGTGGGGTTGTTCCTGTTCAGTTCTGAGAACTGGATTCTGGCATATTGAACTGATGCCATCTGTCACCGTGCCTGTAATCCCAGGACTTGGGAGGCTACAACAGGGTGATCACAAGTTTGAGGATAGCCTGGGCCACATAGTGTGACAACCTTAAAGAATCAAAATAAACGAAGCAGCATCATACCTTTAAAACCTCAGCATGGCAGAGCGTCCCTGATGGTAAGAAGGCTTCTTTTCCTTTTCCTGTTTGTTTTTTCCATGCTGGTTTTAATCCACCAATTTGATTTCTGACCCACTAATCCCCAGAATCTGTGTTTGGGAGAGCATCCTTTCAGAGGGCTAAAGTTAGCACCACGTTAACAGCTCCATTTAAAAAAACTACCTACTGTTTGCTGTGCACAGTGCATACTTTGCCTCATTTAATCCCAGCCTTATTTGTATATCAGGCCACTGGGTCTCAGAGAGGAACATCACTTTGCCTAACTCACGAAGCAGCTGGTCAGATTTCAGAAACTGGGTCGTGTTGACTTCTGCCCATGTTCTTGGGTGCCGAGGGACTTCCCCTGTGCACCTGCTATGGCTCCTTGTTCTGGCCAATACTACAGGCCGAGGTCAGCATGTGTGTGTGGGGGAGGACCTAGCAGCAGGGTAGTGGAGAAAAATCCTACCTGGTCTCTAACATGACCCTAAGCCAGGGCAAAGGTCCCAGGACTGGCTGATGATTATCTTTTTCTTTCTAAATGATTTTTAAATTAAGGTATTGTCTCAGCCCCATGCTGGTCCATTGAAAGAAAACTATGAGACACCTTGAGAATGAACTTAGCCTTTGGTGGCTGCAGGGATCTCCAGCCTTGCTTTCCCTTCACCCAGGGCATTTTTATTTTTTCTCCAGTTTTACAATTATGCCAGTTCATTTCCATATGCTCAAGACAACCCGAATGAAGCTTCCAGAAGGACAATGCCAAGTGCAAACACCCAATTGAGGAGGTACTGCAGTTTTCTGGGCTTCCTTCTAAACAAGTTTTGCATAGGCTTTGTACCCTTGGGAAACTCAGACAGAGGGCAACAAGAGAAGCAAAAGATCAATTGCTAAACAAAAGATGGCTGAGGCCAGGTGCTAAGGCCCACCGGGGTTAGGGCTTGTTGCTAGCTCTCTGGCGCCAGGCCAACGGAAATTCTGCCACGAGGTATGACTCACTAAAAATGCACACGCGTACAGCTAGCTGTGGGTACCATGGTCACGGGTAAGATCCCACTCGCCCAGGTTCTCACGCCCATCTCCTGACTTCCCTGAGTTAGTGTCTTGTGTCCTGTGCGTCACACTTGGACACTTTCCGAGGGTCTAAGTTTTGGATGTCTTTTACCTGCCAGATGTGTGGATGATACCCAAATGGTGGTCTCAGGAGTTTATTCTTTGTTGTTGTCATAGTAGCTGACATTCTTTGTGCTGTCCCAACTTTTAAAGAATTTCATAAAATATATTGGACACATAAAATCACCCAGAGAATAATATATACCCATCTTTTTCCAAAAAGCAGCCCCATGCCCTCGTTCCTCTGCCAGTTCCAACTCTGAAACTGTCCTCTGCAGAGCCACTCTAGGTGTTTGGGACCCTCCATGGCTAACATGAGTCCTTAACAGGTCCTGAGCAAGTGTGTGTACACATGCCTGCACGTGTGGACAGACTCACCTGCTTGCTTGGTTGCCTCCAGTTAACGATGTGCTAAGTCTTCCTGGCATCTAGAACATCAGCTCTGTGGTGTCGAGGAGCAAAGCTGAGAAGGAAAGTCTGGGAGGGAACAGGCTGGCTTTGACCGCAGGCTGTGGGGCGCTAACATGGAGGATGTAAGCCTCAGCTGTGCTCATGGGTTTCCTGGCAATGCCACTGTGGGTGACGGTTACCTTCCTTATTGAGGAAACTGGGTCCGATAGGTAATTCCTCCCACGGTCATTGGTATTGTATGGTTAGCAAAGAGGTGCCACCAAACACCGGGTACAGAGGGGGACGGTCCTCCTCAATGGGGCACCTAGGTTGAGCAAGGCCTAGGATATCTAATGAGAGCACTCAGGAGGCCTGGTCAGCCGATCAGCCCCACGGATCTCGGGGGGCACAATCAAGGTACTTGGTATTGCCGGAATCGCTGGCTGGCCTTGGCTATCTGCTGTGGTGTTGGTGTCCCCATTTCAAGCCATTCACCTCTCATCCCTCTGCTTTCAAAACACACTTTTAGTCATGTTTTTTCATCCTGACCCAAAGATGGGCTCCTGAACGGGCAAGTGGACAGCAGGGCTGAGCTTTCTCCCCTATCCTCTCATGTACTTAGATCCTCTTCTCCAGTCCACACTCAGCTCTACAGTCTGCAGGGAACACCAGGGGCCCCTATCCATTGAGGACCCCACCTTCTGTAGCGTTTACTGGGTGCCACAGATTCGGGGGACCAGTTAATAAGCTCACTTTGTTCTTAAGATCACTCAACAAGAGAGACATGCCATCCTTTGCGGGGGGGGGGGGGTTGGGGGGATTGTAAACTGAGGTCCAGACAGATGTACTTGTTGCCTAAGCAGAGTCAGAACTTGAACTCAAAGCCGAGGCTGCCTCCATTTCCCCTGATGCTGCTCTCTGGAAGAGGAAGGCATGTGCCAGCCTCCTGCCGAAGCCACAGTCACAGCACAGTGAGGATGTCATGGCAGCTCCCAGCTACCCCATGCTTACTCTGGGCTGTGAACTTGTATGCGCATTTCCACATTCCACCCTCTCCCATGACTCGGGGTCTTTCACGCCCATCTCACAGGTGAAGGCCCCCAGAGGGTCAAAGAGAAGTGTCTCTAAGTCACCCAGCCAAGGCATGGGGTGGCTGAGCACTGGACCTGGATTCGAAAACAGGCCTGTGGCCATGTCCAGACGATGAAGTGTTATTCGGCCCTGAGAAGCAATGAACAAGGAGAAGACATGGAGGGTCCTTCAGTGTGTCACTGAGGGGAGAAACCAGTCTACAAAGGCGACAGGGCCATATGAACAACCTCCTGGAAGAGCTAGGGCAATGTCTCTACCCATCTGTACAAACAGGGAAAGCAAGAGAGACCCCTGATATAAACCGTGGCCTTTGGGTGACCTGTGCTGAGCTGGCTCACTGACTGTAGCAGATGACCTCTGGCTGAGGACGCTGCTAGGGAGTCTATGCATTCATGGCAACAAGCGTATGACTCCCTGCCTGCCACTCAGTTTTGCTATGAACCTAAACTGCTCTAAAGTGTTGTCTGTTTTAGGGCTCGATGTAGAACGGTTGAAGAACATTGCTCTAGTGTAGGTGAGGCTCGGGGTTTGATCCCCACCACTGCCCCCTCCAAAGTAATCGGCTTTAAAAAAACAAGTCCATGATGTGCATGTTGGTTCTTGGGCTGCGGAACAGCCTGCTCTTCCTGCAGCCACAGCATAGGCTCCATGGCTCTGCAGAGGATGCAGCTTCCCCCATGGGATAAGCTGAGGCTCGTCTCGGCCAGCCCTCCTTCCAGGCCTGCTTTATGTTGTCATTTGAAACCCAGTCCAGCAAATGTTGTTGTGTTGGGGCTGGAGGGAGGCAGGCATTGGGTACTTGAGGTGATGGCTGGCATAGGTGACGGCTATGCCAGGGGAAGGAGTGAGTGATCCTCCAGTGAGGGGTGGGGGTGGGAGAGGATACAGTGCTCTGTGGGCCCCACTCCCCAGGACAGCGTGTGCTGGCCTCGTGGGCAGGGGAGAGGCTGACCTTCGTCCTGCCAGGGCATTGCACAATACAAGCTGAGTTGAATCAATGTCTTTTGGAAAAGTACATTTTGCTCAAGAGCCAAGTTAAACTGGAGCTTGGGCAGCCAGCATGTTGAAGTCTCCTACATGACTCATCCACAGGAGGGGCAGGCAGAGCCAGAGGTGGGCCATGAGCGCTCAGTGGGCCCAGGCACCCTCTGTGCTCTGCCCGTTGGCCAGCTCCTCAGTCGGGGGCAGCTTGCGTATGTAGGCGGCAGGAGCCAAAGGCTTCATCAAGACTCAGACGCTCGTCCCTGTTTAAAGAAGATGTTGTCTCTCTAAGAAGTCATGGGCAAAATGAATCTCTACAAAAATTAAATTTTCTTACTTGCGTTATTGACTTAGAGATGGCTCCTCTTTGAGACGAGTCTGGGGAATGAGGGACATCTGGATGTCCCTGGAAGAGCCTCCAGTGGCACTCTAGTTTTTGTGACTTTGGTATTTGGGGCAACTTTGTGGACATCTGTTCCGTCCCTTTCAAAGGGGTCTGAGTAGAGCGTGTCGGTACACAGCTATAATCCCAGCACTAGGGGAGCTCAGGCAGGAGAATTGAGAGTTCAGGGTCGACTAGATTAGTGAGCCCTCCCTCAAAAACAAAATTAAATAAACCAGCAAATGTATGTAGGAGTGCTTGTATTGAATCAGCCTCGGTGAATATTTGGAAGATGTGAATCACATTCCCATGCTAGTGTCCTTGGCAGACATTACTAATCCATCTCAGCATGCTCACACTGGGGCAGGGCTCAGCCCCAGCAGCAGGGCCTCTAGATTTGTAGACCTGGCCATAATCTCTGGGCCAGAGGGCAGTCCTTGGTCTTAAAGTCTCCATTGAGCTCTGCAGCTTTCTCTCAAGCCTCCACCCTCTTGCTCTCTGTTCTGGTACAGATGTGTTTCTTTGTCAAGAGTAAAGACTGAGTTCACAAGTTGAGTGCTTGTCCTCGGGCCAAATCTGATGCATGGATATTTGCTTGGCATGTCTTTTTATTATTTTAAAACAGTAGTTGGTAATCTTTGTCATATTGGTAATTTCACATAAGACCTCCAGATTTCTGGGTTTCCCAGATCTGGTGATCCAAAGGCCCTTTGTTTTAACCATGAACCAGTTCTTTCTGGGGCCCCTCCAGCCATTGCAGGGCCTGCCTGGCCCGTTCCCTCTATTCCAGAACATGCTGAGCCATATTCTGCATTCTCTGCTTTAGGGACACATGAGATCTGATTGGCTTGATGTTTCTAGAAGGAATATTTCTCCCACCTATAAATGCTTCTCTGGGGAATTGGCGCTAGGCTTCTGTTTTTCCATGTGCTTTTCCTTAGAGCCAAGCCAGGTATACTAGGAACTGTGGAAGAAAGTACTGTAGTTCCCAACTTCACATCCACGCCATCTGTGACTCCCACTATCAGTGGGGCAGCAAACTGCTTGACTCTCTTAGGGGACACATCGCATAGCTTCAACACTTCTGGCTCACTGTACAGTCCCAGGTGCCCGTGACTCAGCTGGCCTTTGGTTGCTTCAGGATGATTTTCCCACCTCAAGACTGCGGGGGCAAGCACTGGAGATCCCTGTCTCCAGAGAAGTCATAGCTCTGAGGACAAGATACGACTAGTGTAGCTGAGACAGCGCGGACTGTGCTGTCATTCCTGAACACAACACACGGGTCTAATGACTGCATGGCAAAAGTGATGATAGGGACCGAAGACATCAAAAGGGCCGGGTGGTTCTGCTGGCTTCAGCAGGGAGGGAGGGCGGTATGTGAGCTGAGCTTTGAAGAATTGTCTTGGACATTAGTCTGCTCCTCCCACTCCACCTGAATTTGCCTCACCGCATTCCAGCAACCTTCGAGGTGTGCACTGGCCGCCTGGCCTTTGCACCTGCTGTCCTTGCTGCCTGGAGTGCTCGCCTCAGATATTTCCTTGGCTGTTGTCTCATTTAATTCAGGTTTCTATTGCTTGTCTCCTTGTCTTATTACTCTTACCAGGCTCCACTCCCCCCATGTCCTCCCTAAGGCAGACCCCATTCCTGACCAGTGCCGACACGTGTTCATTCATTAATGGTTCTTTCCTGCTGGAACACAGATGAAGCACAGGCAGGAAGGTTGGGATGTGGCATTGCTGTAGTCCCAGCACCTAGCCCAGCGCCTGGTCCTTAGCAGCTACTCAGTAACATGGAAGAATGGTAGCCCTGGTAGATAGGAGGGCGAGGAGAGGATATGCAGAGGGAATGGGGTGTGTAGAAAGGTCCAGAGCGGACAGCTGGGACACAGTGGGCCTTTCAGAGACAGAAGCATTGGCAGGATCATGGGGTGGAGAGAGGGGCGGATAGAGCCCAGGCTGTCCAATCAGGCCTCCCAAGACAGAGCCTGGCTTGCTTCAATTCATTTGTTACAGAAAACTGACAGCTCCAGGCATCCTCGTAGGAAACAGTCCTCCGTAACCTGTAGCCAGAACAGTCCTCCATGACCTGTAGCCAGAACAGTCCTCCCTAACCTATAGCCAGAACAGTCCTTCATGACCTGTAGCCAGAACAGTCCTTCGTAACCTGTAGCCAGAACAGTCCTCCATGACCTGTAGCCAGAACAGTCCTCCATGACCTGTAGCCAGAACAGTCCTCCATGACCTGTAGCCAGAACAGTCCTCCATAACCTGTAGCCAGAACAGTCCTCCCTAACCTGTAGCCAGAACAGTCCTCCATGACCTGTAGCCAGAACAGTCCTCCCTAACCTGTAGCCAGAACAGTCCTCCGTAACCTGTAGCCAGAACAGTCCTCCATGGCCTGTAGCCAAAACAGTCCTCCATGACCTGTAGCCAGAACAGTCCTCCATGGCCTGTAGCCAGAACAGTCCTCCCTAACCTGTAGCCAGAACAGTCCTCCATGACCTGTAGCCAGAACAGTCCTCCCTAACCTGTAGCCAGAACAGTCCTCCCTAACCTGTAGCCAGAACAGTCCTCCCTAACCTGTAGCCAGAACAGTCCTCCATGACCTGTAGCCAGAACAGTCCTCCCTAACCTGTAGCCAGAACAGTCCTCCCTAACCTGTAGCCAGAACAGTCCTCCATGACCTGTAGCCAGAACAGTCCTCCATAACCTGTAGCCAGAACAGTCCTCCATGACCTGTAGCCAGAACAGTCCTCCATAACCTGTAGCCAGAACAGTCCTCCCTAACCTGTAGCCAGAACAGTCCTCCCTAACCTGTAGCCAGAACAGTCCTCCATGACCTGTAGCCAGAACAGTCCTCCATAACCTGTAGCCAGAACAGTCCTCCCTAACCTGTAGCCAGAACAGTCCTCCCTAACCTGTAGCCAGAACAGTCCTCCATGACCTGTAGCCAGAACAGTCCTCCATGACCTGTAGCCAGAACAGTCCTCCCTAACCTGTAGCCAGAACAGTCCTCCGTAACCTGTAGCCAGAACAGTCCTCCCTAACCTGTAGCCAGAACAGTCCTCCATGGCCTGTAGCCAGAACAGTCCTCCCTAACCTGTAGCCAGAACAGTTCTCCATGTCCTGTAGCCAGAACAGTCCTCCATGGCCTGTAGCCAGAACAGTCCTCCATGACCTGTAGCCAGAACAGTCCTCCATGGCCTGTAGCCAGAACAGTCCTTCGTAACCTGTAGCCAGAACAGTCCTCCATGGCCTGTAGCCAGAACAGTCCTCCCTAACCTGTAGCCAGAACAGTCCTCCGTAACCTGTAGCCAGAACAGTCCTCCCTAACCTGTAGCCAGAACAGTCCTCCATGACCTGTAGCCAGAACAGTCCTCCCTAACCTGTAGCCAGAACAGTCCTCCATGACCTGTAGCCAGAACAGTCCTCCCTAACCTGTAGCCAGAACAGTCCTCCATGGCCTGTAGCCAGAACAGTCCTCCCTAACCTGTAGCCAGAACAGTTCTCCATGTCCTGTAGCCAGAACAGTCCTCCATGGCCTGTAGCCAGAACAGTCCTCCCTAACCTGTAGCCAGAACAGTCCTCCGTAACCTGTAGCCAGAACAGTCCTCCATGGCCTGTAGCCAGAACAGTCCTCCCTAACCTGTAGCCAGAACAGTTCTCCATGTCCTGTAGCCAGAACAGTTCTCCATGTCCTGTAGCCAGAACAGTCCTCCATGGCCTGTAGCCAGAACAGTCCTCCATGACCTGTAGCCAGAACAGTCCTCCATGGCCTGTAGCCAGAACAGTCCTCCCTGACCTGTAGCCAGAACAGTCCTCCCTAACCTGTAGCCAGAACAGTTCTCCATGACCTGTAGCCAGAACAGTCCTCCATGACCTGTAGCCAGAACAGTCCTCCCTGACCTGTAGCCAGAACAGTCCTCCCTAACCTGTAGCCAGAACAGTCCTCCCTGACCTGTAGCCAGAACAGTCCTCCCTAACCTGTAGCCAGAACAGTCCTCCATGACCTGTAGCCAGAACAGTCCTCCATGACCTGTAGCCAGAACAGTCCTCCGTAACCTGTAGCCAGAACAGTCCTCCATAACCTGTAGCCAGAACAGTTCTCCATGTCCTGTAGCCAGAACAGTTCTCCATGTCCTGTAGCCAGAACAGTCCTCCATGGCCTGTAGCCAGAACAGTCCTCCATGACCTGTAGCCAGAACAGTCCTCCATGGCCTGTAGCCAGAACAGTCCTCCCTGACCTGTAGCCAGAACAGTCCTCCCTAACCTGTAGCCAGAACAGTTCTCCATGACCTGTAGCCAGAACAGTCCTCCATGACCTGTAGCCAGAACAGTCCTCCATGACCTGTAGCCAGAACAGTCCTCCGTAACCTGTAGCCAGAACAGTCCTCCATGACCTGTAGCCAGAACAGTCCTCCGTAACCTGTAGCCAGAACAGTCCTCCCTAACCTGTAGCCAGAACAGTCCTCCATGACCTGTAGCCAGAACAGTCCTCCATGACCTGTAGCCAGAACAGTCCTCCCTAACCTGTAGCCAGAACAGTTCTCCGTAACCTGTAGCCAGAACAGTCCTCCCTAACCTGTAGCCAGAACAGTCCTCCATGACCTGTAGCCAGAACAGTCCTCCATGACCTGTAGCCAGAACAGTCCTCCATGTCCTGTAGCCACGCCTGCTGCAGCCCACTTCATTCTTTCCCTGTGTCCTGCTACCCCCCCTCCCAGAGGACTATGGGAATTGTCCTCACTGCAATGTGATGGGTGGATTTCAACTTCCCAAGTTCATAGTTGCCTCCCAAGCCCCTCTACCATCTCAGCATTGAAGACTACCCGGATGGGAGTCCCACCTTGACACCTGCTCATTATGTGACCTTGAGCTTTGGCAACCCTAAGTCTTTGTAGGAACTGCCTGGTGTCCATGGCTCCTCCCACCCTTTTCTCCAAACCTATTTCTGCTTGTCTTTCTAGAATCAGGGTCTCTATCTGAGTCCCTGCTTCTCTGGGTTTTTCTGAGCCTTCATTTTGTTTTGTTATCAAAATAGGGATAAAGCTGGGCTGTGCTGGTGGCCCACGCCTTTAATCCCAGCACTCAGGAGGCAGAGGCAGGTAGATGGATCTCTGAGTTCAAAGCCAGCCTGGTCTACAAGAGGGAGTTCCAGAACAGCCAGGGCTACATAGATAAACTGTGTCTCAAAAAATTAATTAGTTAATTTTTAATAGTGAAAATAGTGATAAATCTAATAATTGTCATTCCTTGAATTCCCATCCAGTCTTGAAGATCAGATGAGGCAATATGAGTTAGGACTCAGGCTCAGTAAATGTCATTCACCTTCTGGTTAAAACCTTCATCCAGTCCTTTTACCCCAGTCCTAGCTAGAACCTCACCTTGACTTACTATCCAAGGTCACAGGATGTTGTCCAAAGGTGTTCTCAACTCTCAGCAACACTGAGCTACAGGCCCAGAGGACGTTTAGACTCCACTCAAGGGCACTTTCCACAGCTGTCTCTACATGCTACCCTCCCCAGTGCCCTCCTGAGTAAGAAACACTGACCCCCGCTCCCCCCCCACACACACAACCTACCTCCCTGTTTATTGCTTTTAAGCCTGCTGGAGGGCTGCCCCTGGCGGGAAGCCACAAACATGAGAGCCCAGTCCAGGAATAGCTCTCGCCACTCAGCATTTAAATGCTGCCTGTATTTTTACCCCATGATGGGTCACTTTAAAGCCCCCGTGCATGTCCTGCCCCTCTAAGAATACAATTCCATTTATAGCATCTGCCCGGGGGCTGTGGGGCCAGGCAGAGCATCCTGTTTCAGGGAGTTGGGAACACTTTGGGGGCTCCTGTTCACTATCAGGAAGCCTGAATCCAGGCCAAGCCCCAAGTGCCTTCTGCTTCCAGGATCTGAGCTGATCCGGCTGTTGCAGGGCTGGGGAGACACGTGGGGGTGAAGGCCCCTTGCCAGCTAAGTACTGCCAGGGTCCCCAGGCAGCACAGCATTGTCATTCTGGGGTGCCTTTTCTCCTTCACTCACCCACCAAATGCCCACAGCCTTCTGTTAGCACAGGGCAGTACTGAGCCCGGGCAGCGAGGGTCCCTGTGGAGTTTGGGCGTGGTCAAGGAAAGTCATCAGCTGCTCCCTTTGGATCCTCACCAGGCTCGAATCCCAACCTTTTCTGATTCTGTGAACCTAGGCAAGTGGTTTGACTTCTCAGGACCTCAGTTTCTGCATCTGTTGATGGGGTTCCCTGGGTGGCAGGCAGGAGTCAGCCATAGTCAGGTGTTTCCTGGTCCAGGAGATGTAGGACTCAGTCTATCCCAGACCCCTTTCTCGTTCTTCTGTTGGCTCAGGGTGGCTCAGGTGGGTACCCAGGTCTTACGAGAGATACTTGACATCAGCAACAGGAGCATGCTGGGAGTTCTAAGGTGCCTGGGCCTCTCCTGGACTACACTTCTTAGGGACACAGAGCCTGCCCCAGTCCACTGTGAGTGGCTCATTCCACAGTCAAGCCAGGAATCTGAGAATCTGATGTTTCCTGGAGGGTTCTGAGGGAGTATGTATGGACTCCACCTGGAGGAGTGCCATCTCTCCACCCACTTGCAAGTGTCTGTCGGGTCTCCTCTGTGCAGGGGTGGGGGTGGGGTACTGGAGGCTCTGGCTCTCACAGTGTAGCCCAGTGGTGGAGTTAGAGCGTGCATAAGAACATGTGTGCACGTAACTGCAGGCGGAGAGTGAAGAAGAGAACACAGAGGAATGACGGAGAGCTACAGGCTCCCGAGAAGGTGACGCTTGGATACAGGCGTCATTGAAGGAGTACGCCATGCCGCTGAGTGAATGAACATTCCAGATATAGGAATTTTTGTTTACAAAGGTCGTTGTTCATAATTGAGTGGAAAATTCTAGTCATGGTGCATATGTCTCAAGCATGCCCTAAATAACATAATGAGGTCTGTCACCCTGGAATATAATATCCCTTTGTCCACAGCATCCACCTGTGTGCCTGACCCGCCCGTTAGTCACGTGACCACCCTGGTCCTCAGGCCCTCTGTCACAGTATCACAGGGTTTATTTGAGTGAAGTTTCCTTTTCTTAATAGTGGCTCTAAAACACATTGGCAAATTTATTATAGTGTAACACTATAATCATTGTTTGTTGTTGCTGACGTCTTCCTGTGCCCACTTTCTATAAATTAAATTTCTCATAGATACACTTAGGAAAGGGGGAGACTGCTGAGGAGGGAACGTGTGCCCAAGTTCTTCCGCTGATGCAGAGTGAAAAATTAAGACTTCTTATTTCTTCATCTTTTATATTTTATCTCGAAGGGATGTTCTTAGCTGAAGGAACAGAAAACCCAAATAAATGGACGCGGCTGAATATGCTTTGTTTTTCTAATGTAGCATGAAGATTGGAGGTGTAGGCCACTGCGGGTTTTGGTCCAATAGTCTAAGGATTCTTTTTTATTTTTTTTAAAATATGTATTTATTATGTATACAATATTCTGTCTGTGCGTATGTCTGCAGGCCAGAAGAGGGCACCAGACCTCATTACAGATGGTTGTGAGCCACCATGTGGTTGCCGGGAATTGAACTCCGGACCTTTGAAAGAACACGCAGTGCTCTTAACTACTGAGCCATCTCTCCAGCCCCTAGCCTAAGGATTCTTATTTCTCCGTCTCTGCTATTAGCGAAATGGTCCCCTTGTGGTCCCCAGAAAGCTGCCTCAGCCCTGGGTGTCACATCCACATCCAAGATGAGAGGATAGGGATGAGGATGGAGTGTTTAGAGCCAGGAACACTTGGTCCTGTAATCCTAAAATTTAAAGCTCACTGCCGTGTATTACTTCATACCAACCGTCATTGGCTGGGGGACTGGAGAGGTGGCCCAGGCTAAAGTGCGTGTCGTGTAAGCCTGAGACTGAGTTTTGATCACCAGCATTATATAAAAACTGGGTGTAGCAACATGTGGGGGTCAGGACAACCATAAGAGGATCCCTGGTCTCACGGGCCAGGCGTGGTAGCCAAGTAGATGAGCTCTAGGTTCAGTGAGAAACTGTGTCTTAAAATAATAATAATAATAATAATAATAATAATAATAATAATAATAATGTGGCAAGAGATCAAGAAGGGCACTGGTCACCTGCACATGTGGCTTTCTGAGTCGTGTATCATTGGTGAGCTTGGGAGCCTGGAGTGCATCCAAGATTGGTTTTCTTGGCAGGAAATGTTTCTGGTAGTGTTGTGTGTTTGCACTGGTATGCCCGAGATGCACAGTCGTGGCTGAGCTGGGCACAGCAGCCTGGCCTGGCTGTCTAAGGTTCCCATCCTCCACGGTCATTCCCTGGATGGAGCTCACACAGGGTGAGCCTTCTGATCCTGATCTGTCCGCACTAACTGTTGGAAATCCTTCTGTAAGACAGGGCTTTGCCCTCATCAACGGTCTGGTGACCTAGACATAGATATTGTTAGAAAGAGATTCCAGATAAGCATTTTCCCTACTCCCTGGTTTTCAGAATGTTGAAAGATGGTCAGCAGGGGCTGTGGTTTGGGGATGCTGTTTGGAAGGCCTGGATTTTATTACACTATCTGATATGTTACAGTCATGTCTGTTATCAGATTTACTAGCCCGTACATGACACACAGTTATGTGTCACCTTTGTACAGTTTGATATGTGCACGCCATGACATCATCACAATCCAGATGATGACTGTGTCCATCACTCACTGGAGTTTCCTTCATTCCCACCTGCCATCTGCCGGGGCTCTAGAGTGATTTGCACTTTCTAGACTCTACTGTGGATGAAATCACACTGTCTGAACCTTGTTGCCTTTCTCCAGTTTGCTTCCTGAGAATCAGTCATGAGCACCCATCAGTACAGTGTCCCACTTCATGGATACTGCATACTACCATGTCCATAGACACACTGAGTACGTGTAGTTCTTCACATCTCCTTGGCACACGCCTGGGGTGGCATGTCCAGGTCATACAGGGAGTGTGTGCTATGGTTTCAAGGCAGTTTAACTGCACTGCAGCTTGCAAGGGTCAGTGCCTCAGTGTGCAGGCATCAGAGGGACTGGCGGGTGGCTAGGTCCGTGGAATCAGTGAGTGCCCCACTTCTTCAGAGTAGGTCAGTCCTTCTGTGACTCCTTGTGGTCTGAGGCTCAGGCTGGTTTCATGGGAACAAGTCAAGGTCTTAAGGGACTGTACTAGTGACCAAGGGAGTATGTGATCATAAAGGAATACTTTTCCAGGGAGCACGGGATCATAAAGAAATCTGGCACCTTTCCATCTATCTATCTCGCACACACACCTCTTTCCTGGAAACTTCTCCTTGCCCTGTTTCCACCATGGTGTGACCTAGCACACGGCCCATCAGAAGTGGCCAGGTGGCCCTGTGATCGTGGATAGAATTGTGTGCTCCAATACGCCTCTTTTCATAAATTACCCAGTATGCCTTTACGGTGACAGGAAGGTAGATGTTTAGCTTTTAAAGAACTTGCTGGATTCTTCCCAAATGGCCACACAATTTTGTGTTCTCAATGATAGTGCAGGAGAGATCCTGCTGCTTGGTTGAAACATAGTTCCAGCTTTCCGGATAGGTATAGTGACAGCTCACTGTGGTTCCATTTTGATTCCCCCCCAGTAACTTTGACGCTAGCATCCCTTCAGGTGGTTTTTGACATCAGTAAGTCTTTGAGGAAATATCTAATCAAATCCTTTGCCCGGTGTTCATAGTGCAACGCTTTCACTTACTGTATTTTGAGAATTCTTTAGCCTGGACTCAAGTCTTATCAGACACATGATTGACGTGCGTGTGTGTTTTTTTCCACCTCATGGCTTTTCTGTGTTCTTTTTAAGCACATCTCTTCTTCGGAGAACAGACGTTTTTAGCGTTGATGAAGCCTGATTCATCAGCTCTTTCTTTCACGGAGTGTACTTTAGAGAGTCTAAAAGTTCCACCTGGTCTCAGATTACGAAGATTTGCTTGCTCCTACACAGGGCTGGGTGTGTGAGCACGCAGGGAGATTTATTTTAGGGACTGAAAGAGGAAAACAGTTGAGATGTCCACAGACACAGAAGTATGTACAAAACATCCACAAAGCAGGACGCTATTCAGATCACAAGGGATGTGGCCCTGCCAGGTACAACATGGCCGACTCGCAGTGCGCATGCCAAGACTGCGCGGCTCAGACAGCGCGGCCACGGCGGGACTAGCTGTAAACCTAGAAGAAAATAAAAATATCTTCGTGAGCTGAGGTCTTTTGTTTTTTGTTTTAGGAAGACACCAAAAAGGTTTTTGTTTGTTTGTTTGCTCTTTTAGAGCTGGGACTTCGACTGTTGTATGACTTTTTCGTGTTGGTGTGAGTCTTAGAACCAGCCTGTCCATGTCTGCAAACACGCTAGTGGTGGTCTGGGTTGGGAAGTGAGCCGGACCCAGAGGAAGTTGGGAGGAAGTGACCTAACACTGACCTATTGCCTTAGTGTACATCCCACTTTGTGGGTGCCCTCTAGCCCGTGCGCTGTCCACCTCCTTTGCCTGGGATTTGGGGATTTGGCCTGGCTCCCGATACTTGCTATTGTAACTGACGCTCTAGTGAGCAGCCCTGTACTGCTGCTATTTCACGTTTTTACCTGGAAAATCCTGGTAATTAATGGGCCAGGCCTTGCAAGACCCAGGGAAGAGTCAGAGACAAAGTCAACCTGGCCCAGCATAGCCGGGTGGAGGCTGAGGGAGGTGTGTGGCCGCCACCACCATACCTCCTCCTCCTCAGCCACACTTGGTGTTTGTGGGAAGGAGAGGAAAGGCCGGGACTCTGTGGTCAAAAAGGGTGTTCTGGGAGGTCACGTGTGGGATGATGGGGCAGAAGTGGAGACTGCTAAAGCTGGAGGGCGCAGTGTGGGTACCAGGCATCCATCATGGTGATAGCTCAAAGGCTGAGCTGGAGGGAGAGCGCCTTATCTGTGTTAGTGTCTTCACCACACAGCAATCTGTGTCGGCCATCACACTGGCCTTCTTCCTCCACCCTCAACCCATCCCCTCCTCCAGGCAGCTGTATGGCAGCTGGGGTAGAAAGCAGATGTCTTTCAGCAAACTGAGTTCGAATTCTTGCTCTGAATCAGGGTGCCGATGGGAGGAGGGAGACACATGACACACAGGGTTAGGAAAGTAGTGAGATAAAGAGCATAGTGTAAGGCCTGGAGCACAGTGAGCCCTCAGCACAGGGGGCGGGGCCTGGAGCACAGTGAGCCCTCAGCACAGGGGGCGGGGCCTGGAGCACAGTGAGCCCTCAGCACAGAGGGTGGGGCCTGGAGCACAGTGAGCCCTCAGCACAGGGGGTGGGGCCTGGAGCATGGTGAGCCCTCAGCATGGGGGGTGTCAGCTCATTGGCCTGGGCTGGAGACAGACAGGTTTTCGTTCCCTCCACAGCAGATGGTGGTAGAAGTGTATAGTAGCATGTAGACTGACCATTTGGGATTCCTGTAGGGTGGAAGCCACAGTGGTTCCAAGGCTCACTTTCCCTTTGCCCCCACCAGGCCAAGGTATGCCCATTTACCTGTGCCCAGCATCCCTGTGCGCATCCTGTTCACTCACCCCTGCCCTGCTGATGCTCTGTGAGGTGAAAGAATGCCCAAAAAGAGACGAGTGTGCACATTCTACCTCACTCCCTGGCCCCTGCCAAGGGCTTTGCCAGGCCAGTGGACAGGGCTGATCAGGCCAAAGGTCCAGCTAAGTGTGTTCACACGATTTTTGGGACAAATGACCCTCCTAAATGTCGTCTGATTTCACAGCCTCTGCCCTGGCGCTGCCCACACCCAGCAAAGCACAGAGCTGTGGAGATTCAGCTGCAGGGCAGGGAGAAGTGAGGCCGAGCATGCAGTTAAAATAGCACAGCTGAGGCATTCTGTGGAAGGAAGTCACCGATGAAGTCAGACCACCCTCCCAGTGGTGCTTCCCTTGCCTGGGAGCAGAGAAGGCGTGTGTGTTTATTTTGGGTCGGGCTGCAGCCCCCTCTCTCTATAGGCTGGAGGTGGATTGCAGCCTGGATTTCTGTGAAGTAAATCCTGTTTCCCACTGATTCCCCGTGCTCATGTTGACGTATGTTCCCACGTGCTGTTATCGTCTTAGCATGGGGGGGAGGGGGAAAAGGGGGTTGCACAGTGCACTGTGGAATGGTGGCATGCTTAGCAGGGCATAAGGTTGGCCCAGGCAGGTCGACCTCTTTCTATAGGTTACTTTGTCTAGTTTTTCCACAGAGACTTTGCTTTTTTTGACACAGAATGAAAAGACCAGAATTTTTAAGAAAGAATGCTAATTCCCGAATCCTGGTGTCTGTGGGGTCTTTAGGGCCATGGCTATGATTTCATTAGCAGAAGGAGAGCGGCCTCTGTGGCCTCTTGAGAACTCAGGATGGTTGAGGAAATGAGCCCCCTTCTGTAATGTTCTAGTCCACGAGGCTTTCTCAACTGCAGGCCTGTGGACACAGGGTGTAATCATTTCCGCTCCTGCAGCTGTGTGTGCAGCTAGGAGGCCAGAAGCATCCCCAGGCTCCACCCACTAGGTACTAATACCACCCCAACCCTAACAGCAGTGACCCAACTATCTCTGTGTCCCACGTCTCTGGGAGACACTGTTATTCCTGCCTGAGAATCCCCAGCAGACATCTTTTATAGGACACAAAAGCTGCCAAGGTGTGATGACCAATCTTGATTGTCAGTTTGATGGGGTTTAGCATCACCATGAAAATGTACATCTGGGTGTGTCAGTGAAGATGTTTCCAGAAAGTTTAGCTGGGCAGGGAAAACTCACCCTGAATGTGGGCAGATGGCACGATCCCAAAGTCCTGAAATACTGGACTGAATGAGAAGGAGGAAGCATTCCCTCTCCTTCTCTGCTTCATGCTTTGCTGCCCCGCCTTCCTTATGTAACAGACTATGTGCCCTCGAACTGTGAACCAAAATAAAACCTCTGCTGCTCTTCTCCCAGCAACAGGAAAAGTAACTAATATCATGGATCCACACCTACACATTTTTAATTGGCCCTTTGCTGAGCCAAGCAATCCCCCTGCCTCAGCATCCTGAGTAACTAGTATTATAGGTGTATACTGCCATGCCAAGCTCTGTTTTAAATACTTAAATTGGGTCAGTTACTCTGCTCCAGGCCCTAGTTTCTCTCCTAAGTTGAGCAGGTGACATAGGGTAGCTGCAGGGACACTCCTAGAGCTTGCCTTGGTGAGTGTTGAGCAGGTGGTCAAGATCTGGCCTGCCCACTCTATTTCTTGCTCCCATCCTGTTGGCATCTGCACCAGGCTAGGCTTCTTCCCGTCTGGGTTGTTCTCTTTCTTTAATTTCAGCCTGCCCAGTTCTGGGCCTCATTCTTGTGTTGATCTCTTCATTGGCTGCAAGGCAAAGACTAATAAACTCCAGGCCAAGAGAAGGGCAGGGAAGAAGCATGTGATTTCAGTAGAGGTTCACAATGAGCACACCCTTCATCTTTCTCTGTGTGAGACTGAACAATGACGGTTGTGAACCTTCTTCCTAAGGGTTTCCCCTAGAGTGACTTGTGTTCTTCTGCATCCGGAAGAATCAGTGAGAATGTGAAAGGCCTAATGCAGATCCCTACCGAGGTACTTTGTGTGTGAATTTAGCCAAACCATGAGCCTCTCTCATCTCCATGTGTGAAATGAGACAAGACCTACCTCAGGTTGGTCCTGAGACAAATGAGAACACAGGTAGCCTTAGCACCAAGGCCGCAGCAAGCATCCCTCCCGTTTCCCTCCCTTGCTCTTCACCCTTTCCTCCACATTCTCTGAGGCATGGTGGTCAAGACTGATGGCATCACCTCTTGAGAGCCTGACTAATTCAAGCCAGAGAGGATGCACTGCTCACTTCCTCGTCGGTCACATGCCCGGGCCTCTCACTAGCCTCCTGGTGGCCCAGTTTCCCAGGGACAGTCACTCCTGACTCACTTGTCTTGTGGTCACCTCTGAAACCAGGTTCTTTTTCTGTTCTCCCTCCACCCCATTGCCCCTCTCCAGCTTGTCTATTGCGTGGGAATAGATCTTTGTCACATGTTGTGTTCAGGTGACCTCTGCTGAGGAGCCCAAAGCTTTATGAGGCTGACAGCTTTTTGAGGGCAGGGACCATATTTACTTTGGCAGTTACTTTCCCCTACCTTCTAAAACATTGCAGGATACAGTACGTGTTTACATGTTTAGGACATGTTTGCTGAATGAATGAGGGATTTCTGAGATTTCCTCTCGCCTGCCAGGCAGCATCCTTGGAAAAGGAAATGAACGAAGCCTTGGGACCTCTGTCTAAGTGAGGGAGCATTAGCTCACTTCCCACTAGTGTGGGGTGGTGGAAAGGCGATGGCTTGGGGACAAAGCACCAGGATCAGTACTGCTGACCAGAGCTCAGTGATGTTGAGCAGGTTCCCTCCACCTGATCCTCAGATCTCCCCAGGAGAGTTGGACTCCAGTGCCTGCCAGGGTGTTACTAAGACAACGCTAAATATATATGTCAAAGGGCCCAGCCTGGACTGGAAGTGGCCGTTTGGTATCACTCTTACTAGAGCTTTGCCTCCTGTGCCTTGGTCCTGGTCACACCGCCCTGTTACAGCTTAATTAGATACCTTCCTGTCCCTGGTGCTGCCCCAACAAGCCGTAAGTGCAGCTGCTACCCAACACAGAGCAAGCGTGTATTAAAACACACCTCTAATTCAGGTGCCTGCAGGGACCCAGCTTCTTCCCAAAACAGACTAAGGTGGAATTTTAATTGGTGGCTTCCTTTCAATTTTTTTCCATTTGAATTTTAAAAATATCTTTATCCATTTTGAAATAATTTTGTACTTACCCCCAAATTGCAAAAATAGCACAGAGGTCTCATGTGCCCCTTACTTAAGTGTCCCCAAAGGCATGATGTCTTACATCATGTCTTAGTTGGATCTATAATGTCCCCAGAGGCCCTTTGCTTAAAGGCTTGGTCCACAGGACAACAGGGTTAGAGGAGATTGGATATGAGGGCTCTAGTGTCGTCTGTGGACTCACCCACTCGTGGGTTCGTAGCTCAAGGGACTGTTGGAATGAAATGAAAATTTTAAGAGCTGGGAATGAGCTGGAGAAAGTAAGTCACTGAGGTGTGTCCTGGAAGGGAATCTTGTCCCTGGTCCCTTGTATTCATTCTATATGTCTGTCTGTCTGTCTATCTATCTATCTATCTATCTATCTATCTATCTATCTATCTATCTATCTATCATCTGTGGTGTGATATTTTGTTTCTGACAAATAATGCTTGCCTGGAGATCAGAGGGTGGAGCTAGCCACTAGTTAACCATAGAGACCAGGCAGAGGTGGTGTATACCTTTAATCCTAGCACTTGGGAGGAGGAAGTAGGAAGATCAGGAGTTCAAGGCCATCTTGGGATACACGATTATTAAAAGCTCAGGGTCAGAAATTGGGGTTCAACCTGAAGATCCGAAAAGCAAAATAGCCAGCCACTGGCTCTTACCTCGACCTCAGTCTGAAATGGCAATCCTACCTCCTGGAATCTCAGAAGGAGACTGCATCTGAGAGCTGTCTCGCCCTGTCTTATATTTCTCTCTAGGGCTGGGATCACGGCATACACCACCGGGATTAAAGGCATGCACCACCTGATTTCTATGGCAACTAGTGTGGCTACTGGGATTAAAGGTGTGTGTTACCATAATCTGGTCTATAAGGCTGACCTGTGGGACTGTTTTACTCTCAGATCTTCAGGCAGTCTTTATTTATTAAAATACATTGGAAATGCCACTACAATCTTGGACTACATGGGATTGAACAAGTCCAAAATAGAAACAGAACCAGGTGGTTGTAGTGCACATCTTTAATCGCAGCACTAGGGAGGTAGAGACAGGATCCCTGCACCATTTGGCCTGAAGATTCATAGAGGTAAGAAGTCTCTCTGTTGGCTGCTGCTCTACTTCACTGAACTTTCAGCTTTCACCCTAATATCTGACTCCAGGTTTTTACTTAATAAGAGTAATTAGGATTGTGCTTCTATCTGTCTGTCTGTCCATCCATCCTCCATCCTCCCATCCATCCATCCATCCATCCATCCATCCATCCATCCATCCATCCATCCATCCGTGCATCATCTATCTAATAACCACGAGGCAAGCATCTTCCTCTGCCACCTGCTTCCCACACTGAGATGTTCTAGTGCACCCTAGGGCCTAAGTGGCAGAACCAACCAGACAGACTGAGACCTGGAGCCCTGAGCCAACACAAATCTTCCTTCCCTGAAGCTGATTTTCTCTGGTATGTTATCACAGCCATAAAAAGCTGTCAGATGTAACCGTAATGCCACTGTCCAAACGGGACCAATAGCATTATTATATGGTGTTACCAGCGACACTGCGGAGCTTACCCGAATGACTCTTTTTCCCAGCAAAAGAAATCTAAAATGGTCCCACACTAGTTCATCATTATGCCCCACACTTCTCCTCTCATTTGTGACAGTCCCCATCTTGCTTGTCCCTCATAACCTCCCACTTGGGACACATGCTGGGCAGCTGTCGTTTCTGCAGTGGTTTCCTCAGGATCAGTGAGATGTCCAGGTGGACAAGATGCCCACTGAGGTGATGCCGCGCAGATCACATGAGGACTTCGTCTCCATCCTGATGACTTTAACGTTTTTTGCTCGGCATGCTGTCTGCCAAGTTCCTCCCCCCACTTTCTAACTAGTGTTTAATGGGGAGGTGCTTTGAAGCTACACCGGTATCCAGTTCCTCTCCTGCTTCTGCCTTACTCATTTCTTCCTCAGAAGCCACATGGATTCTTGACTTCTTGCTTCCCCAAGGCTGACCTCTGACTATCATTTTGAGTCTCATGTTGGTTTTCCTCTGGCCAATGGGGGCCCCTTTATACCTCATATCTCTTTAACACCGCCCCCTCCCCAATTTGTTAGAGGAAGTTCCTACTATTACATTTACTTTTCCTGGGAGACACAAACATCTGTTCACCCCAAACAGGGCACTGGCAACAGACCAAATAAGCAGCCCCTTCTGAGCTTATCTTGGAGAACCAATAGGATTCATTGGGGTTACTTATAGGAGTGTGGAAACATGGGTGAGAAGTTACCTAAACTTACCTGTGGCTTCCCATCTCCCAGTATCCCTAATCACTGAGGTGGGCCCAGGTGACTGGTGCATGCCCCTTGAACCCGGAGCAGCTCAGAGCCTGGTGATCCTACCGCCTGGTGATCCCACCCTTCCCTCCATGATAGAGCATGAATGAGATCATCTATTGAGGATCTCCTCGGGTCATCACAGCTGATGTGATTTCAGGAGAGTGACGGCCACATTCACCTGGAGGGCAGCATTCCACAGTGCTGACCTAGGAAGGTGCTCCTGCCTTATCTTGCTTTCTCCACCCAGCTAAAAAATGAGCCATTTCTGATTCCTTTGTAAAAAGGGTTTTGGTTGTTGGCCATGTCCTTGTGCCTTGTGGGCCCTGCCTATGAAAAGAGCTCGGGAAGGTTTATGCATACATGTGGCATGTGTACATACATGTGTCTTTTTCCATGTGGCTGTACATACCGAGGTGGTAAGTTCACACTCTTGCCTCTATTTCCAGTCAGCCATCTGTACTGGCACTTCTCACCCTAATGCTGAGGCCCCAGGGCCCTGCCAGTCTCCCTTCAGTTCCCTTCACCCCCTTTAACTCCCATTCTTGCCCAGACTCTGATACCCCATCCTCCACCACCACTTCTTGCTTGTGTTAAGCACCCTCTAGTGAACTGCAGACTCCTGCTTTTGAAACACTAGGTCACATATTCCAAACCACGAGGCTGCTTTTGCCCGTGGGGCCCTGATGGTGACATGGCCAGAAACGGGATGGGTTGTAGCTCCCAGAGGGCACTGCTACCGTGTCTGCCTTCAGCTGAAAGGAACCTGTCGGATCTGTGTACCTCCTTGCTTTCATCCAGGGAAACTGATGCCCAGCAATGGACAGGGATTTCTAAGACCATCTCCCCGCCTGCAGCTTGTTATTCTGGTCATCTCAGGAGTCCCACACAGCTTCCACCCTGCCCTTGTAGCCTTTGAAAGATAGGCTGTCCATGTCCTGCATCTCTTCAGCCCACAGAGTCATTGATGGGCTCCTGAGCCCTGTCTGTCTATAAACAGTTCTTTGTCTTGGCATTGTGTTGTCAAACATTTGAAAATTGGGGCATTCCATGTGCAATTCCAAATCCAGGGTCTTTTCTTGAAAACTCAGAGCATCCAGCCACCCTAAGCCCACACCTCGGCCTGGTGCCCTATGGGTGCTTCCTGAATCACGCGTCTATAAACCTGTGATCTGGGAATGAAGCTGTGGGGGTTGCTTGTGCACTGTGCAACACTGAGGGAGATGGCCAGCCGAGCGAATGACCAAAAGTAAAGGGTCCCTACTAAATGCATGTCACTCTCACGCCACCGCCAGGTGGAAAGATTGTATTGGATCTATTGTGAGTCTAAACCACCTACACCCAACTGGGTTTCTTCCTCCCCAGTCTGCTGCCTCCCTGTGAGTCCTCTGATAGGCTCGTACAATAGCACCCCACCTGGGGGCCTTGGCCATGGCTGGACACTGGGAGCTCTTCATGGGACCTCTCTGCCTCTTCTCACTTTCACCCCATTGCTCCCCAAAATAAAACACAGCATCCCAGTAACCCTGCTTGTGTCGGGTTCTTGGTCTTTGCTGTCTTCATGCCCTGTGACAGCCTTCTCTGTGCAGACCTCACCTCCTCTAGAAAGCCTTGCTGGGACTTAAGGGCCCTTCTTCAGGCCCTCGTGTCTCTAGCTGACCCACCCGAACTCTGACAGTGGTTCTCAGCCTTCCTAATGCTGCCACCCTTTAATACAGTTCCTCATGTTGTGGTGACCCCCAACCATAAAATTATTTCATTGCTACTTCATAAGTGTAATTTTGCTACTGTTATGAATTGTAATATGAATATCTGACATTCAGGGTTTCTGGTATGTGATCCCCACGTTCAGAACCACTGCTTCATGAATTTTCCTGTCCACTTTTCTTTGTCTCTGATGGCAAGCTGTATGTTTACAGGTCAGACTGACTAAGACGGCTCAGAGTGTCGTAGGGACCTGATGGGTCAAGTGAGGGTTAACTAGAGGACCAGCAAACTCTGAGCACTTGCAGAATGCTAGGCATGGTTCTAAGAGCTTTATATGCGTCACCGACCTTCCTGCATTTACAAAGTTGGGAAGGTCCAGAGAAGTTAAGTGCTATGCCCAAGATAATGTAAGTGCTGGGTAATGACTGAGCACACGGTTTGGTAAAAGGTGTGTCACTGAGGAGTGAGGTGCTTGACTCGTGCAGACCTCCCAGCTTCTTGGTCACACCCCAACCCTAACAGCTGAGCACAGAGCCGACAGGAGAGAAAGTGGCGGCCTGTAGCCTGGCATCCCACTGGAGTTTCTAATCCCTTGAGGCCGTAGCAGACAGGTGGCTCGTGTGTAATTAGCAGAGTTGGCACCAGCCTTGACTCAAAGGTTTAGCAGGCGCATTTGGTTTCCCAATCACCAAAGAGGAATGGGGCTTCTTGGGCACTGGCCTTTCCCTGGGGTCAAGCTCCGCCTTCTAGCTTGAGGGTGTGTGGAGCGAGGACCCTGCTGACAAAGCTCCCTTAAGAGACTGGATTCAGCCTGCTGCCCCTGGCCAAGGGAAAGAAAGGAAGCCAAGTGTGTGGAAGTCCCCATGGAGACACCGCACCAAATCCATCACAGAGGGGTTTTCTTACTTCTCATTCGCCTTGCAGGGTTTAGCAGGAGTCGCCCTGTGTGGGTAGTTGAGGAAACTGAGGCCTCGGGAAGTAGTTACACTGTAAGAAAGAGCATTTACCAGGATTGAAACCAGAGAAATCCAATTCCAGAGTCCTAGCCAAGGGCAAGATGATGAGGATTAAATCTGTGTCCGTTTGATTCCAAGGCTCCACATTTCCCCCATCACATCCCAGGACTTCCCTGGCCCTGGTGGTGTGCTCAGAAAAGAAAGGCTAGGGAGGAAACCAGAGGCAGAGCCAGCCTTACCTCCAGCTGACCCTAACTCATCCTGTAGGTAGGAGCTGGCAGGGAAGATGGAGACAGTGGACCAGGATGGAGAGGTGGAGGAAGAAGAAGAGGAAGGAATGAAAAGGTGGCACAGAACAAGAAAGCAGTGTGTAGTGTAACTCCAAAGACACAGAGCCCCCGCTGGTCCCCTAGACCCAGATGTTTGGTTCAGTTACTAGGCCAGCGCTTACTACCTGTCTGTCAGTCCATGCTAGGGGACAAGACCTAACAAGGCCGTTTGTCCTCAGGAATACGTTACATTCCAACAGAGCTGAGACCCACCAAGAAATGTGCACGAGTGTAAATGTATGAGTAGCTAAAATTGTTTGTCACGAGCTTGAGTCATGTCGTAGAGACGCGATGACGGGATACAGTGGAGGGACGCGTAGGTATGCTGGCTTGCTGGCTGGATTTATGTCAGCTTGACACAAGCTCGTCATCTGAGAGTAGAGAAAATGCTCCATCAGATCCGGCTACAGGCAAGCCTGCAGGGCGTTCTCTTAACTGATTGATGCGGGAGGGCCCAGCCCATTGTGAGTGGTACCATTCCTGGGTTCTATAAGAAAGCAGGCTAAGCAAGCCATGTAAGCAGCCCCCTCCCCTCCTCCATGGCCTCTGCATCAGCTCCTGCCTCCAGGTTCCTCTCCTGTTTGAGTTCCTGTCCTGACTTCCTTTGACAGTGAACAGGAATGTGGAACAGTAAGCAGTAAAAAATCCTTTCCTCCCCAGCTTGCTTTTTGGTCTCATGGCGTTTCATCACAGCAGTGGAGACCAGGGGAGGGTGGAAGGGGTTCTTTGGTAAGAGCTGTGGTTACTGACCCAGGTCGCATTGCACCGGAACCCCCAGCCTTGGCCTCTAGGCCTGTACTCTACACCTGCCTAATTCCTGTTTCTTCTCCACAGGTTTGACATCTACAGGAAGGTGCCCAAGGACCTCACGCAGCCGACGTACACTGGTGCCATCAGTGAGTAACTGCCCTTCCCACCAGTACCCAGCCCTCTGCCTGCTCCCCACATAGCCTTGCTTCTGCCCTGTGCAGAACTCTGGAGCAAGGAGGACAGAAGGAAGTCCGGTGGGATAGAAGGCGTGCCCAGCATCCCACGGGCCCATACCTCTTTCTACATAGCGTCTCTATCCTTGCTGTACAACCCCACAAGGTTGAACCATCTGTGTCTGGAAGGATGCAGAAAAATATCAGTGTAGGTTAAGGATCCCCAATCTCAAAATCCAAAAGGGTTTCTTTTTCCCTTCTTACAGTGCTAGAGATTGACCCTCTACCACTAAGCTATGTCTCCTACATCTAAAACTGTGTGTCTAAATCCAGAACTCTGAGCCCTGACGTGTACTCTAAGTGGAAAGTCCACCCCTGGCCCTGTGTGATGGCTCTGAAGATGTGTTGTATGGAGAAGTACACGTGAAACGTGAATCGCCTGTTCAGACCTGGGCCCCGTTCTCAAAATGCCAGCAATCCTAAAATCTAAGGGTAGGGCCAGTGAGATGGCTCAGCAGGTGAAAGCATTGCTATACAAGCCTGCAGGCCTGAGTTAGAGCCTCAGAAGCCACGGGGAAGGAGAGAAAGGCACGCCATCATCGTCGTCATCATCATCATCATCAAGCAATACTAGTAATAAATAAAAATTTAAATAAAATAAGAACTAAAAGAAAAATCCAAGCAAGCAGATTGGAGGTGGGAGGGAGGCCTGCTTTTACCTTTCTGCCTTTGAAATTATTTGAATTGTTAATTATTTTAGTCACTAAAAGAATTCACAAACTCTCTGACTTGGTTCAAATCAAAGGAGCCAGGGCATCTCAGACAAGTGGCCATTTGCAACACCAGGCAGGGAAGGTCTGATTGGAGCCTGGCAGTTGTGTCAGCAGGACGAGAGGACCCAAGGACCAAACCTGGAGCATAAGGCCAATAGTGACGCTGTTGGTTTGGAACCTGGAGAATTAGAGGAAAGGCCTTTGAGCCTGTGATAAAGGAACTGGGGAGGGGAGACAAACTCCCTAAAGAGTTCTGGTAGCCCTCATGAATACTCCTTCCCTCTGCTCCTCGAGTGTGGGTTAGACTTAGCAGCTTACTACCAAGGAAAAGAGAATAGAAGTGTAAGGTGGTAGCTTTCCTGCAGGTAAACCTGGAGATGACAGCTCAGCCTTTGAGGGAGTTTGGAATAACCGCGATTGGTCACGTGGATGTACGGACACCTGAGGGACGCACAGAGACACCTTGCCACTGGGAGTCTTCCCAGTTAAACTACAGCCTGCTGACTGACAAAACATGGCTGGAAGTCTTCTGTCAGATACCGCGGCAGCGCACTGCCGGAGGGGCAAGGCCTTGAAAAGCTGAGGGAAGAGAAGGACTCAAGAGGAGTCAGTGCTTGGTTGGATCCAGGATCTGTTCCTGGAACAGAAGCAGCCTTCCTGGGAAGGCTGAAACCTGAGTAAAGGCTGTGGTGGGGATAGGAGCATAGCAACAGCGCGAATTCCTCCTCGCTGACACAGTGTGACAAAGTGCTATGGTTTTGTCAGGTGTGAACAGGGGCAGCCGGGAGAGGCTGTGTGGGCACGGTCCTGGCTTTGCATCCATTACGGTTCCACAGAAAACATCCCTATAAAATAGTACTCAGAGCAAACCAAAGTCACCGTTGAGTAAGTGGGAAGGAGCACTTTGGCTTCATGTCTCCGTCTCTCCGATGCTTAGAAAGGGGAAGTGACTCATCCAGAATATCACTGTTTACAGAAGGGACAGTCAGGATTAGGTCTTGGGTGGCCCCCCACATGCCTCGTATGGGACAGAGAATCTCACAGCTGCCTCAGCCTTGTGTGAACAGAGGTCAGGTGATCAGCCTGGAGTCCCCTCTTGGGTAGAATGGTGGCCTTGGAGATCCCCACCACTTCTTGCTAGCTCTCAGCCCTCCCTCTGCCCGGGTTCTGTAAAGCAGCGTGTACCTTCTCCAGGTATAGAGAGGAGAGCACTGCCTGGGGTCCTCAGGCCTTCCTGTCAGCCACAGTCGACTTCATCCTATTAGCATCCCTGTGTCCCTGGGCAAGTGGGTGGGGCACATGAGCCCTCATTCAGTGCCGGAGTGACTCTGGCAGCCCACTACTCACCTATGAGTGTGTGACCCAAGAAGCCAAGCAGCTGGGTGCTTCCCCTGGAAGGAAAATGACTTGCTCAGACTGTGAGAAACGAGGCTCCTGCCCCCTCCCTGCCACCACGCACAGCCCAGCCTCCCTGTCACCATGCACAGCCCAGCCTCCCTGCCGATTTCTCCAGCCTTGCCTTATCTAACCTGTTGAGCAATCGGGGTTTGTGTACTCTTAAAAGCCCAGGATGTACCTGCACCACTGTCCTGCACACTAGGGACAGCTGTGCAAACTATCTCCCCCCCCCCCCGCCATCTCTTTTGCTGAACACTGGACACACCCTTCCCAACTCCATCAACAGTTCTGCCTTCTATCCAGCCTGCTCCTGTGTCATTGCCTGGCTGACCCGTGGCCCTGAGGGTGGCCAGCCTGATTACAGCCTATTGTCTTTGACTCTTCTGTGGCCATCGCTGTGAGGTAGTTCTCCAAGGTGAAGGAGCCCTGAGTCAAGGGGATGTACATTTTCAACTGTTTAGAAGTTCTGCCTGGAAGCGCTCAGGAACACGGTCTGATGAGCATTTCATCACACAAGGGGAAGGTCTGAGACATGGGAAGCCAGCCCTTAGCTACCATTTAGTGCACAAATATTTATTAAGCTGGACCTAGGGCCAGGCCCTGTGCCAAGTGCTGGGACAGTGCTGATGAATGGGCTTTGGTCTTCGTCCTTGAGGCTCGCACGGCCGAGCCAGGCAGGCCAGCTCAGGCATGCGCCTTTGCGTTACGCTGTGGGACGACTGCTATTAATAGCTGAAGGAGACGGTGAAATTCTGGGGCTTGAACGTCAGCCTTTGGATTGTGCCTTCTCCCTTACCCGGCTATGTGACCTTGGACAGACTCCTTGACTTTCTCGCAGGCTGCAAGGTCTCAGGTCTTGCCCCCTTCAACTTGGCAGCACCAAGCTTCCTACTAGTAAGCATCTCCTGGGGTTACATTCCAACTGCCCAGGGCCTGAGTCAGTTTTAGAAGTCTGGAGTCAGAGCCTCCAAGCCTTGCCCAAACATGGGTTGAAAGCCTTCATCCAGCCTTTGAGGTCTGAAGGCCTTGGTTGGAATACTTGCTACCTGCTTTCACAGTTTCTCACCGTGCCTTCTCTGAGCCCACACTGGAGTTACACACCGAGGCTACAGTGGTACCAAGACCTCACCTCCAGTTCCCCAATCTGAGACAGGAGCCAAGTGCACTTACGCAGTGAAGGACATGTGGGACATGGACTCAGCTGAGCTATCCCGTCTACCTGCTAGGTTAACCAAGCTTTGGGCCAAGCCTCGAGTGAGCACACAGGTCTCAGAGAAAGGCCTTCGCAGTCTCCTTCCTCCCGCCACAGTGTGTGTAATTAGGACTTCGGGGTGTATCTGCAAGCATGGAGTGAGGAGGGCAGCTAGAAAAGTCAGCAGTGACCCTCAGAAAACCTCCTGCTGTCATCTACTACAGCATCCCAGTGGCTGGTGTGGACAAAATGTGGGTACTGGGTGGCACTGGACAGAAAGGCGCAAGGGTCCAGCTGCAGGATGCTCTGCCTGCTGGCAGATTCTCCCCCAAGGGGCAGTAACCTCCATTGTAGGGCTGAGAGACCAGGAGCCAGGACGGACATGGGTCAGTAGCTGAGCCACCCTGGGGGTGCTTATTCCGCAGCCAGAAAGGATATTTGAGCTTAGTCTCCATGCCATGAACAGGACAAAACAAGGCCGCAGTCTGAGCTGAGGCTGTTCACAGCTTGCTGAGGGTGTGAGGCATGACTGAGAAGGGTGTCTGTCTACTGCCATCGATGTAGAGTGAATGGGGGTTCAGAGTACATATATCTGCACATATGTATGTGGATATATGCTTTTTGTTATGTTCATGACTGTCCTGGCTAGCCTGGAACTTGCTGTAAAGTCTGGGCTAGCCTTGAAATCTGGGCAGTCCTTCTCACCTGAGTTCTTCTCCTAAATGCTGGGCTTGTAGGTGTGGACCACCAGGCCTGCCAACATTGTGTGTGTGCATGCGTGTGCGTGTGTGTGTGTGTACTACGTAATATGTGTAATATATCCTGTAATTTATTAATATTATGTCTATGTATATTAATATTTTCATGTGCCTATTGCCCATTTGGAGTTTTTTCTTGTTGATAATATGCACATAGTCTCTATTTTACCCCAAAGTAAAGCCTTTAAATGCCATGTCTATACGGCTCCTTCAAAGTGGGGCAGAAGTTATAAGAATTCCAGTTCCCATCTCTATGTGGCTAGACTCATCAGGCAGTTTGGGGATGTTCCTTCTTTCCCTTACAGCCCAGATTCTCGGGAGTCTTTCTAGGTGCCTTGACCATAAAGGATAGGGGGTCCCAGTCTCTTCTCGCTCAGCCTGCATTTTTTTCAGCAGAGCCCCCATTAGGCTGGTGCCATGGTGGAGTGGTTTGTTAATGTATCACCATGGGCGTGTGGCAAGCTCAATAATGCTTGTCTTTCCTGGACAGATAGGAAGTTAGGTAGGTGGCAGACAGACGGACGTGGATGGAGACGCTTCTCCACCATTACATACAGGCTGTGTCCCCGGAATCCTGCTCTAAGTTCAAAATAGTGCAAGTAGAAATGGTCAGTTCCAGTCCGTGGCACAACTCCTCTCAGCCTGGCAGCTTCTTTGGTGTGTGAGCTGTCCCTCTGGTGACTGCAGGTTGACCAGGAGCCATGATCCACTGCCACCGGCCAGCATCAGGACAGGGCTCTGCATATCACTAACCTGGAAAGAGCCCAGACCACTATACGACTTCTGCTGAGTGATTCTGCTCTCGCCCTATTGTAACGTTGAAAAAAATCCCAAGGTGGGCACTGGCTGTAGACGGAGGGACAGACCAGTGGCAGAATATGCCTCAGTTTTTGATTCATCAATATGGGAGAGAACTCTGGTCTCAGACCTAGTATAGGACAGGGGCCGTGTGTTTCACAGAAGCCAGAAATCTAGATGGTCACATGGTATCTCCCGATGTTCATTGTGGACTAGCAATTGTAATGTGTGTGGCACTCAAGACAGACAGAGCCCTTTGTGGTCCTCCATCCAGCACACGGGCCTCTTCCAGGCCAACCTCCCCATCAAAGAGGTCTTCAGGACTCGAGCAGGGCTGTTGCCTGTGTGAAGAGGTTCACCCTTACCACAGAATCAGGCCAATAGTGCCTTTCTGGGGGCTCACACTGAGGCCATGAGTAAAAAGGGGGACACACTGAGGCCATGAGTTAAAAGGGAGACACAGTGAAAGGGGGTACACAGTGATGTCGTGAGTAAAAGGGTCATCAGTGAGCAGGGGTGTTGATGGTCTCTGGAAGGTACCCTACCCTGTGTGTATGCTGGGGCCTCTAACTTTCCTCCAGGATGGCAGAGGGGCAGGGAGGGCTGGCCGCCTATCCGGAGCATCCTGCACCCCTAACGCTGACTCCATGTTTCTTTTCCCACAGTCTCCATTTGCTGCTGCCTCTTCATCCTCTTCCTCTTCCTGTCAGAGCTCACGGGATTCATCACAACAGAAGTGTAAGTCATTTTTCCTCGGGTCAACTGGCTTTCTGGGGTCCAGATGAGGAGAGGGAGGAGTTTGGGAAGGGATGGAAGCCTTGCAGCTGACTTACTTCTGTATCCAAGTATGTGACATCATAAAAGGGTTTTGAAATTGGAACAAAATTTCACTTTGTCAGAGCCCTTTGCCTTCCTTTGGTCCCGGGGTCCGCAGGTCCACGGACCGAGCAGTCACACACACATTAATCATTGCTGGCCCCGACTTATCCAGTGGGTTTTCCATGAGTCCTTTGATGTAGCTGGAAGTGCTCAGAAGCCCAGGGAGCTTCCTCACAGTGGGTGGGGTGCCCCGCTCAGTTGTCAGGCCCACACTCAGGGCAGTAGGCATGGGTTTCCTGGCAGCTGACAGCACAGTTGTCCATCCCTGGTTCCAGAGTTAGCTGTCCCCCACAGCCTGGCAGCTCCTGCCTTGGGCCCTGGCCTCAGGCTTCCCAGCCTCTTCGTTGCTGAGTTTACAGTTTGCGGGATTGTCTTGGGGCTGGGCCCTGGCACCCCCTTCTCCTGCCCAGCCTTGGAATTTTCTTTTTCTACTCAGGGAATGTCTTGGTTTTCTTTGCTTCCTTCTCAGCCACAGACAATAGGAATCTAAAAACAGATGTCATGGCTTCAGCTGATTGTTGCTGTCTTAGTTCCCAAACGGCCCCCGTCTTAGGAGAGAAACTGAGGCTGTGAGTTATAGAGGTGCTTGCCCACAGTGGCAGAGTTAGGTGACTCCTGAGCCCTGAGAAGCTGGCCCCAGCTTTTTCTTAGCTCACGTCTGGAGGTAGCTTTCCACCTGCCCCCTGTGTAGGAACATCTGCCTCCTTGTCACTCTGAACCTGTTTTTAACCTGGGGGAAAGAACACCAGATAAGACATTAGGAGGCACAGAAGCAGGATATGGCTTTGCTGTGTGACACTGGGAAGGTTACTGAACCTCTCAGAGTCAAATGTGTGAGAACAGATCAAATTCAAACTTTGATGGAAGCAGGGAGGACAGGAGACCCTGAAACACAGTGGCAGTGTGCCAGGCAGGCATCTGTTAGCCTGTGAGGCTGTGCTCTCCTCTGGGATGGAGGCCACTCTACAGGCAGCTGTGTTCTGAGTAGGTGACAGCAGTGCACCTGTGACAGCAGTGAGGCGCAGTGCGCAGGCAGGTGGCTCCAGGGTTGTGTCTAGCAGTGCACCTGTGACAGCAGTGAGGCGCAGTGTGCAGGCAGGTGGCTCCAGGGTTGTGTCTAGCAGTGCACCTGTGACAGCAGTGAGGCGCAGTGCACAGGCAGGTGGCTCCAGTGTTGTGTCTAGCAGTGCACCTGTGACAGCAGTGCACCTGTGACAGCAGTGAGGCGCAGTGCACAGGCAGGTGGCTCCAGGGTTGTGTCTAGCAGTGCACCTGTGACAGCAGTGAGGCGCAGTGCACAGGCAGGTGGCTCCAGGGTTGTGTCTAGCAGTGCACCTGTGACAGCAGTGAGGCGCAGTGCACAGGCAGGTGGCTCCAGTGTTGTGTCTAGCAGTGCACCTGTGACAGCAGTGCACCTGTGACAGCAGTGAGGCGCAGTGTGCAGGCAGGTGGCTCCAGGGTTGTGTCTAGCAGTGCACCTGTGACAGCAGTGAGGCGCAGTGTGCAGGCAGGTGGCTCCAGGGTTGTGTCTAGCAGTGCACCTGTGACAGCAGTGAGGCGCAGTGCGCAGGCAGGTGGCTCCAGGGTTGTGTCTAGCAGTGCACCTGTGACAGCAGTGAGGCGCAGTGCGCAGGCAGGTGGCTCCAGGGTTGTGTCTAGCAGTGCACCTGTGACAGCAGTGAGGTGCAGTGCACAGGCAGGTGGCTCCAGTGTTATAGACAGCAGTGAGGACAGGCAGGTGGCTCCAGTGTTGTGTCTAGCAGTATACCTGGTGCAGTGCTCAGGCAGGTGGCTCCAATGTTATAGACAGCAGTGAGGACAGGCAGGTGGCTCCAGTGTTGTGTCTAGCAGTGCACCTGGTGCAGTGCTCAGGCAGGTGGCTCCAATGTTATAGACAGCAGTGAGGACAGGCAGGTGGCTCCAGTGTTGTGTCTAGCAGTGCACCTGGTGCAGTGCACAGGCAGGTGGCTCCAGTGTTGGGGACAGCAGTGAGGACAGGCAGGTGGCTCCAGGGTTGTGTCTAGCAGTGCACCTGGTGCAGTGCTCGGGCAGGTGGCTCCAGTGTTGGGGACAGCAGTGAGGACAGGCAGGTGGCTCCAGGGTTGTGTCTAGCAGTGCACCTGGTGCAGTGCTCGGGCAGGTGGCTCCAGTGTTGGGGACAGCAGTGAGGACAGGCAGGTGGCTCCAGGGTTGTGTCTAGCAGTGCACCTGTGACAGCAGTGAGGCGCAGTGCGCAGGCAGGTGGCTCCAGGGTTGTGTCTAGCAGTGCACCTGTGACAGCAGTGAGGTGCAGTGCACAGGCAGGTGGCTCCAGTGTTATAGACAGCAGTGAGGACAGGCAGGTGGCTCCAGTGTTGTGTCTAGCAGTATACCTGGTGCAGTGCTCAGGCAGGTGGCTCCAATGTTATAGACAGCAGTGAGGACAGGCAGGTGGCTCCAGTGTTGTGTCTAGCAGTGCACCTGGTGCAGTGCTCAGGCAGGTGGCTCCAATGTTATAGACAGCAGTGAGGACAGGCAGGTGGCTCCAGTGTTGTGTCTAGCAGTGCACCTGGTGCAGTGCACAGGCAGGTGGCTCCAGTGTTGGGGACAGCAGTGAGGACAGGCAGGTGGCTCCAGGGTTGTGTCTAGCAGTGCACCTGGTGCAGTGCTCGGGCAGGTGGCTCCAGTGTTGGGGACAGCAGTGAGGACAGGCAGGTGGCTCCAGGGTTGTGTCTAGCAGTGCACCTGGTGCAGTGCTCGGGCAGGTGGCTCCAGTGTTGGGGACAGTAGTGCTCAGGCCCAGAGGCGGGAATGGCTTAGGGTCTGTGAAGAATGGAGCGGCTGGCATAACTGTAGCAAAGTGAGCAAGCAGTCGCATAAAGGCCAGCGTGGGTCGAACCACAGCGCTGGAATTGCTTAGTTAGCAGTGTTTCTGCTTTGACTGTGGGCTCCTAAAGCACTCTCACGCTACTGAGTGTCCACGCCTGCTGGCTGGGGACACAGCGGGACAACTAGACTGTAGTTGTTCCCTCAGTGTCCTGGACGTGTGCCTCTGGGACCCTCACCACAGAAGCCCAACCTCTCAGTCCATTCTGCACAATTTCATAAAATCTGCATGTCATTTGCATAAAACTACCTGTAATCCTCATGTGTATATATTTTTTCTTTTTTTAAGATTCATTTTTACTTTGTATGAGTGTTTGTCTGCATGTGTGTCTGTGCACTTTGTGCATGTATGGTTCCCTCAGGGGCTAGAAGAGGGCATCAGATCTCATGGAAGTGGGGGATAGAGGCTGTGGGCCACCATGGGATGCTGGGAACTGAACCTGGGTCCTCTGCTAGACCAGCCAGTGCTCTTAACGGATGGAGCCATCTCTCCAGCCCCTTGCTTTTGTTTTTGATTTGTTTTGTTTTGTTTCCTGAGATGAGGGTCTTACAAGATCTTACTGTGTAGCCCAGGGAGTCCTCCTGAGTTCTGGGATCACAATTAAGCTCCTGCTGACCTAAACTGTCTTCAAGTTACAGTATAAATGCTGCAAACCATTGCTTAACGTAAGTGAGTTGTGGGAAGGGCTCTGAGGAAACAGTGGTGCAGGGTGGAGCTAGTTAGTGAAGGGCGTGGCGGGGGTAGGGCAGATAGATGGACTGGACCTGGTGTTTTCTGAAGACCGAACAAGATAGCCTGGCTAAAGGGTACTTAACCCTGGGCCTATGGACTTTCCCATCAGTCAGACCCTGCCTCTTGGTGTGTTAGTGTACCCTGTAACACCTGAGGAAGCTTCAGTTAGCTCAGCCCAGCAAAGGCGTGCCTGTGGTGCTGAAATATGGCCACATACAAGTGGCTTTTAATGTCAGAGCTTAAGTCTGTGAAAGCTGAGTGGCAGGCTGGGCCGCTCAAGCAAGCCCTGACAGTGGACTTTGTCTACTGTTTACCTTGGGCAGGGCTGTCAGTGGCAGAGCACAGTGTGTTCCCCATGCCATCCCCTCCCTTGCTCAGGGACTTCCTCTTCCTGCCTCCTGGATGCTGTGGTCCCCAGGAGGAAGGAAGAGGGCTGCGAAGGCTTGAACCTGTTCCACTGGCTTCTCCCAGCTACCTCCCTCCCTGACCTTCCTCACTGTGGTACCAACATGTCAGGGGTCCGGAGGCCTAAGACTTAACACAGCAGCCAGAAATGATTACATTGCCCACACCGGGCTCCTTTCTTTACAGAAGCAGTCTGGCCCAGGAAGCATAGTTGGGGAAAAAAACTAAAGGCAAATTCATTCTCTTTTGGGGTGGCCATTGGTCCTGTCTGGTTGGCTTTGTGACCACAGTAGGTCAGCAGATCCCTCTGTGGAAATGAGGTCGCCGCCGACTGGGTCAGCACTGCAGCCCTGGCCTGTGGTTCTCAGTGGCGTGAGATGCTCATTCTGCCCCTGCTGCATGAGAGGGAGGCAGGACTGTGTGAGTGCTTGGCTTCCGGCTTGGGCTTGGGCCAGGCTGTTGACCAGAATGAAAACAGGTGTCCCATGGGATATTCAGGGGTTCAGTCTATCCAGGGGTGTAGCCACCTCTCAGAAAGTGGCTGTGGAATGTTCCAGTCCATGACTGCCAAGTTCCTAAAGACTTTAATAGTTACCCACCTGGTAGGTAAATTTATGGTAATAAAGTGTAGCTGCTCAGCCCCTCCACTCGTTGTTTTTAACATAATATACCTTATGGTACTTTCTAGGTATTGTAAGTGGCCAAATGCTAGGCTCATATGCCCAGGTTAGCATCTTACAATGATCACCTTAAAATTTGTCACAAGACCCCTTGAAGTTTCTGGGAGAAACTAAGGCACCAAAAGGTTAGTAAAAGGGGGTGGGGGCAGGGGATGCAGAATCTAAGTCCTGTAGACATCCACAGCCTGGGCACCCCACCCCATAATCCCACCCATCTCTGCACGCTATGTTTTAGAGCCTCAAGTATATGAAAGCCAAGGCTTTTTGGTCAGAATTATTGAAGGTTAGGGCCAGATGCATCAGTGGGCAGAAGGACGTGCTTATGCAAACATCACAACCTGAGTTGGGTTTCTACTCCACTCAACAGACTTGTCCCCTGACTTCCATGTGTGTGCCCCACACATCATACACAACCACAATAACAATAATAAATTAATATTAAATTGAAAACCTGTTGACTAAACTAGACAGTGATGGTGCATGCCTTTAATCCCAGCACTTGGGAGGCAGAGATTTCTGTGAGTTTGAGGCTTGCTTGCTATACAAAGCTACAGAGAAACCCTGTCTCAAAAGATTAAAAAAGAAAGAAAGGAAGGAAGGAAGGAAGGAAGAAAGGAAGAAAGGAAAGAAGAAGGGAAGAAAGAAAGGGAAACCTCTTGACTGGAAGACTCAAGGCTTCCCTGTAGATTTAGGTAGCAAGCTGGAAAAGACCACCCAGGAAGTAGGAGCTTGGCGGTTACCTTGAACGGGGTTCTAAACCAGGCTAACATTGGAGAGACTAGGAACTTAGCCACGGGGAAGAGTGGGTGGCTCCCTCCTGCCCAACACCCCTGAACTGAGTCTTGATTGTGGCCAGGACTGGTAGAATTAAAATGTCACATCGTAGAGCATCGAGGACTCGTCCTTAGCAATGGGAGACTTGAAGGCTTCTGGGCACAGAGTGACAGATCCATTGTTTGGAAAGATCACCCCTGAAAAGTGGGTTTGGGGAGAGAGACCATGAGCCACAGGCTCTGGTAAGGAGTAGGATGATTCCCAAGAGGAAGAGAAGGGGGTTGCTGAGCAGCTGGCTGGGGAGGGCATCCTTCTGGTAGGCAGTCATTTCGTCTGCACTACAGAAATTGGGATTTAAAAGCCAAGGTCCTGAGGCTTCCTGGTCAGCCTACCCCCTTCTGCAGCCTCCCCACTGCATGGAAGTTTCCATTTGATCAGATTGTTAGTCTCAGAGGCCAGCAGCCTTGGGCAGGAATCCCAACTATTCAAGTGCTCTTCTAAAAGCAAATAAAATTGTTTCCATGGATGTCATCAGACTCGCGCCTCAGCCTAGACTCTCAAGGCCTTCGCCTGCATTCCACCTACATCCCCCCATCCCCCCAATACCTCCCAACCCTTTCATCCTCGCTCCCTACAAGGCGAATTCTCACCCACCTCCTCCCCATGCGCTCAGGCCATACAGTGCTGCACCAGCTGGTGTCCCCCACCTGGAATGTGCCCCCCACTCCTGAACCAGCACACACCCTTCACCTTCCTGGGACTCCTGAGAACCTACACCCACATTCTTCTGTGCACACCCCCCCAAGTTTGTTTCACTCCACAGAACTCGCTCAGAAGTCCTCATTCTGGTGGGGGAGTTCAGACACTATTGCTTACTCCAATATGAGAGAGGGAAGTAACAGAGAGAGGTCTGTAGAGCAGAAAACCTTTGCTTGCTATACAAAACTACAGAGAAACTCTGTCTCAAAAGATAGATAGAAAGCAAGAAAGCAAAAAAGAAAGAAAGAAAGAAAGAAAGAAAGAAAGAAAGAAAGAAAGAAAGAAAGAAAAGAAAGATAAACTTCTTGACTGGAAGACTCAAGGGCCCCCATATCCCATAGGCCCTGAGGCCCTAAGGAGGCCCACCTGAAGGTTATCAGAAAAGACGGCGGCACCTGCATCACTAGCCTCCTGGGGGGATGCCCTGCTTTCCAGGGACTCCGTCCTCTCCAGACAGTGTAACCCAGTGGCAAACGCAGGACACTGAGTCCCTTGGTAGCATCCTCCTCTGCCTTCCTGCAGGCTGTGCAATCTCAGCCAGCCATTTGTGCTCCTTACTGAAGACACAGCAATCCTGTCCAGCACTGACTTGCTGTGTTACAGGAGACGCCACCTGCAAATTCCCGGTGTTGTCCCTGGCACGGCCTGGGGCTCAGAGTTGGAGCATCTTCCGGCTTTTTGTGCGGCAGAGTACACTAGGCGGGGCTGTGCTATCCTTCTTATATGCTTTGTGCATTCGGCCTTCACCCCCACACTTTGCAATGGAGGCGATCAGTGTACCCGTTATTTCAGCTCATAAAATGTTGATATTCATGATAAAGGTAACAGCTAAAGACTGAGCGTCTGGTCTGTAGTAAGACTGTGCTAGAACTCCTCTTGTTCTCATTGGCCACCGTAGCAGCCCCATTATTGATATATCAGAATCATTGAGGGCTGCTGGGGCTGCAGAGAGTGTGGAATTCTTATGTCATGTGCTCCTCCTCGTTTACTCTAGATCCCCCAAGATGATTTATGTTACCCCACAGTGCATGCTGTGCATATGATTGTATCTCCATATTATTTAAGGAGCAAGGAAGGAAGTCATGTGTGTCCCATATAGATTCATATAGTTTCTGTTTCCAAGGGGTTTTTTGGGGGGAGGGGGTTCTTCAACTGGTTGAACCCAAAGATAGAAACCCCGTAGAAATGGAAGATCAATTGTTGTGAAAGCCCCATTTTATTTCTAGGGAAACTGAGACTGTTGAAGACAAAGTTCATTGTCCAAGGTCAGTCAACCAGGAGGTCAACCTTGGCAGCTTGGGCACTCCTTGGCATTGTGTTTTCTCTGCCAAGCAGAGCCTGTGGTCAGCCCTGGAGAGAAAATGAGACACGTCCTTGTTCCCCTCCCCACCCCACCCCCCACGCCTGAAGCTTCAGCTTGCCCTCCAGTAGCCCTGAGAGCTGTTGCAAATTCTTGCTCATTTCCTTTCTCCTTCTCTTCCTCTCTTCCACCTCCTTCCCTCGTTGGTTTCTTCTTATTGAACCATGTGTGACTTATAGCACAAATCCAAAAGTGGGGTTAGGGAATCTCACCCTCGAAGGCATCGTCTTAGTTGAGCCATGGTAGATTTCTGCCATCTAGAAGGTTCTTTTGCACCTGCCCCCCAACACCATTCTTTAGACTTCTGTTGTCATAGATTAAGTTCCTTATTTTAAACTTCACCTGGGACTTACTCAGTTACTATGATGAGGAAATTGAGGCTTGGAGAAGTGAAGCCCCCTGTCCCGGGTCTCTCAGCTTTCTAAAGTGACAGAGGCCCAAGAATAGCCCACAGGCCTTCTCATGTCCTGAACTGGTGTGGGGTGTTGGACCAGTTAGAGTCCCTAAACCGTAGTGTACCCACAGAACGTTTCTTCTCTTTTGAGGCGAGCTGATTTGTAGAGCCTGGCAGCCCTGCACGGGCGGCTGTGGGTGAGGCTGCACCTGGGGTGGCAGGAAACTAGCTGGCCTGGAACATTTGCCTTGGACACAGAAGGCAGCCTTGCTGACCTCATCAGTAGGCGGTACAAGCGACTGAACCATATACATACTACAGTTAGGGGAAGCGGCCGGCTCCCGCCTTACATAACCACCAGCCCAGATTGCCACAGGCCATGCATTTATCCTCCCCTCAGGCATCTCAGCCCCTGCGTGGCCCTTCAGCCCTGGCAGCTGACCATTCCAGTTCTCCTGGCTAGGAGACAGGGATCCCTGTCTGGGAGAAGCCTCCCCAGGGGCAATGAGATCACCTGAGCCACACCTGGGATTTGCCTCACTCTGCTGAGGTCATCTCCCAAGATTGCCAGGGAATGACCTCACCCCATAATCCCTCAGCGATGCGCAGAGGTCTAGGTCTTACCAGGTGGGAAAGGCGAGCGCTCCTGGAGGTGTCTCGCTGGGAAGGGACGCCGTGCCCTGGCCGCTGTGCAGTTAATCACACAGTAGTGTTCTTACTAGACTGATTGCTAGTCCTTTGGAATTGAGGCCGTGGTAGAAACAGGTGCTGAAGAGTCGGGAAGGAACAAAGCGGGCAGAGATGGATCCTCCTCTGACTGAATCTCACATGGCCTCTTCACTCCTTGCCCACTGGTTCTGCACAATCCTTGCCAGAACCTTGAGCACTACCTGGATAAGCCTCCGAGTCGCTGCCTACATCCCGTGCCCTGTCCTTGATCCCAGAGACTGAGGAGAAGAAGAGGAAGCTGGGTAGCCCTGGAAAACTTGGGGCTTGGGCGTGAGGCCGACTTCGGCTGAGATTCTGGCTCAGTCATTCTGCTGTGTGCTCTTGGGCTGAACCGCGCCTCCTCTGAGCCCCAGTTCCTTGGTTTTAAAGTGGGAATGAGGACTTTGCAGGGAGCAGAGAGGATGGCATGAATGCACCCTTTGGCTTCCTTGATTAGGGGTACCCCCTCTTCTCTTCTGCCCAGCAAAATGAGCTGGGTATTCAGTGGCCGTGGCTGTGTCCCTGAGCCACAGTTCTTGTTAGTTAAGCGCTGCCTGTATCACATTTGATGAGGTCTTAGTAAAAACAGAATTCACGTGCTGGGCCTAGTCTGTTCTTCCCTAACAAGATGGCCAGCTATTCACAGGAATGGCTACCTGGGAGTCCTCTTACAGTACAACCTGACCCAAGGGATCTAACTGTGTGGGTTATTTCAAATGTTTGTTTTATGGCTTTTTTTAAAAAAGAATTTTTATCATTTTAAAGTGTGTGTATGTATGCATGTGTGTGCACGTACATACATGCATATGGGTATGTGCATGTGAGTGCAGGTGCTTATAGAGGTCAGAAGAGGGCATTAGCTCCCTCTTGTGAGCTGGCATTGTGATCAGGCATTGTGAGCTGCCTAACATGTGGGAACCAAATGTTAACCACTGAGCCACCTCTTGATCCCTATTTTAATTACCAAAATGGGCTATGCGGTGACATTTTGATAAATTGCCAAATGATCAGTTCATCTAGTTAGTACGCCCATTACCTTAATCATTTATGCTTTTGTTGTTTTTGTTGTTTTGTTTTTTGTTTTTCGAGACGGGGTTTCTCTGTGTAGTAGTGTTGGCTGTCCTGAAACTCACTCTGTAGACCAGACTGGCCTCGAACTCACTGAGATCCGCCTGCCTCTGCCTCCCTCCCAAGTGCTGGGATTAAAGACGTGCACCACCACCACGTGCTAACATTTATGCTTTTGTGAGAGAACATTTCAAAATCTTCTCTTGCCAGGAAGTGGTGGTGCACACCTTTAATCCCAGCACTAGAGGGGCAAGGTAGGCCGCTGGGCTACACAGAGGAACCCTGTCTCAAAAAAAAAAAACAAAACCAACTTCTCAATGTGTTGTTACTGCAGTCACCAAGCCTGCACAGCAGAGCAGCAGGACTCCTGTCACCTATGACTTCCTATCTAGTGACCAGCATCCCTGGTCCCCACCCATGACTGTAGCACAGCCCACCCTACCTTCTCCCGCACTGCTCAGTTGAGCGGTCTTTGAGGCCAGGCCTAATGATGAGGCTCCCCCTTCCCATAGGAAGTTAGCTGGGCAGCTAGCCTCTAGACACAGCCCATCTTCCTCCTTACTGCTTCTGCTGCACGTTCAAGGGCACCTGACTTAATGGGGAAAGGAGGAACTGGAACCATCCATTCACGAGCCTCCCTTGGCCCACCCCCCAGGTGTGTCCACCAGCACGCCTGCCTGATCCCAGCAGCCAGGGTTTCTGGACCACGGTGGCCTACTCTCTGGCCTCCTTGGTACATGGTGGCTCCTCCAGGCCTCGAACCTGCTGAGGCACAAGCCTGACCACGTGGCTGTGCTCAGTGTCAAGTTAGCTGCCTGAGCTGTGTCCCGTCACCACACCTGGGTTCTCACACTGCATGTGTCGTGACCCTCTTTCGGTCCGTCTGTCAGCCCAGTCCCCCTCTGCTTCAGGCCTTAGCACAGCCTCCTCCTCCTCTTAGAGACCTGCAGGTCTCCTTGTGTCCTTATCTAGGAGGTAAGCGAGGCCTAGCTCTGCCTGTGAGTCTGATGAACGCAGAGACTATATGTCTTCACACTGTTTCTAGAACCCGACGGGCAGTAGATGTCTCCCAAACTGTCGAATACATGTGTGTTGCTGCCGTCGCTAACTGCAAGGTGGTGTGGCTGTCAGGGGCCACCGGCCCTGTAACTCTGGCAATGAAGTAGTCTCATTGTTCACTCCTGCAGTCTATGGCTGTGCCGCCCTCCGTGCCATAGTGAACATGACGGTTGTGGTCACGTGAAGGATCTTAAGATGGGAACAACTAGGTTAGCCAGCTGGGCCAGATGAAACCTCAGGGGTCCTGTGTGAGGGTGGAAGAGGTGGAGAGGAGAGGAAGCGCTGTGTAAGGATGTGGTGAGCTTTGCCCAAGCCTCTGGCTTCATGACACTTGATGACAGCGACCCCCCAAGAGCAGGCAGTAGGCACTGTGTACCGTTAGTGCTAGGCCCTGAGCCATAGCGAGACTCTGTTGCTCACTTTGTGGTTCAGCCACCCCATCGGGAAGGAGCAGTGTTGTCCCCACTCGACAGATGGGTTTCTAGAGGGGCTTGTAGGAAGTTCTGGAGCCGGGATCTGAACTTGAATCTGGACAGATGTAGATGTTCTTACCAGACCCCTCCTTCTTCCTGGTAAAGCTGTGTTGGAGGGTGGATTTGAACCTCATGGGGCCTGGACACGTGCATGCTGCTGTACCCACGTGGGTATCTGGACCACTGAGTACTGGCCACCAAGTGAGGTGGCTCCTGGCTGTCCAGCCCTATGGGCAGGATTAGTGTTCCCGTCTCAGTCCGGGCTTCTGAACTTGTCTATCCTTCAGGGTGAATGAGCTCTACGTCGATGACCCAGACAAGGACAGCGGAGGCAAAATTGACGTCAGTCTCAACATCAGTTTACCCAATTTGCACTGTGAATGTGAGTATTACAAATAGCTGTCTGTTTCAGCTAGCCACCCAGGTGATCTGTATGCAGACACAGTGAGCCATCTGGGGCGAGCTAAGTGCATGCCGCCAGCTGCAACTCACACGTGGACTATGACAGCCCCCACTGTTTTTTTTTTTTAATTAATTAATTTGAGCTGAATATAATTCCGTTCCTGGAGGTTTTCTGGAATCAAAGACATCTCACGCACCTCTGTAGAGCAGCTACATTGGTGCTGGTGGCACAGGGTGGGGAAGTCTCTCTGGTTTGTTAAGCCTAAGATCTTATGTGGCTCACGGAGAGGAGGAAGCCATAAGGGAGAAAGGGATGGGACCAGCCCAGCCAAGGGGATGAGGTCAGATGTGTGTGCAGCTGAGGTGCGGTCAGTCTGAGACTGGCATCCTGCATGAGACCATAGCTGCCCCATTTGTTAGCAGCGGACCAGGGCTGTTATTATCCCTACCGGTGGCTGATGGCCACAGGATAGTTCCTGTGGAAGTTACATGGCCGCCTGAGTAGTTAAGGTGAGATGCCAGTTGACCCCAAGCCCCAGGCTGCACAGCTCACAGCTGCAGAAGCCGGTGGGACACCGTCACTGAGGGTTTCCTGGCATCTTAACTTCAGGCCTCTCCTGTTTGCTGTTTTAATCAAGACGAAGTCATTTCTATAAAACACAACACAATGAAAGCCTGGTTTCATTTTACCAGACGAGCCTTGGCTGTGATCATCTCAGTTTCCCCTTTAGCAAGAGAGGTTCCCGTGAGATGGTACCTAGCATACTGATGGTGGTGGGATGTCTAGCCATCCCTCAGCCCCACCAGGTCCTAGCCTGATGTAGCCTTTTCAGCCTCCCCCCACCCCTCCCTTCCGATCACAGGACATGGCTCAGGAGCATAGCCCGCAAGGACAGAACACTGGGTGGGCCCAGACCGAGACAGGGAGACATTCAGCTCTGTTCCTGCTTTTGGTGAGAGTGACATCACAGCTTTGAGCCCACATTGGGCCCAGGGCCAGGGGACCTGTTGAAATAGGTCACTTTTATTTATTTATGTGTTTTCATTTTTTTTCTTCTCTCTTCTTAGAAAAATAATTTATCTGGCAGCCTCTCCTTTAGGGGCTGGCTGTATCTGTGAAGCAAGGAAATTCTTAGTCAGGGCAGAGGACTAGACTAGCAGAGCAAGGGCTGGGGGGGATGTGACTCTAGGCTCAGTCCCAGATCCAGACAGTGTGACTTCGGGCAGGACAGGCGTCCCTGGCTGCTGCCCGTGCCAGTCTTTGTGATCTGCCCCCCCCCCCATGGGTCCTGCCAGCTCTGCAGGGCTATGACTTGAACCCGCCAGAGTCCAGCACAATGGCTTTTCTTTCAAAGACCTTCAAGGAGGGATGGTGCAGCTCAGTGGTTTGCCCAGCGTACTTGGGACCCTGGGTTCTGGTACCATTCACACACACAAAAAGACTCTGTTATACACAAAAGCGCATGTTCATCTTGGTATCATTGGAAAACCCAGAGAAGCAGAGGAAATCACCCACAATTCCACCACCCGATGACGGTCTGTGGACACTCTGACATCATTCTGTCCCGCTGCCTGTCCTTCTGTGCATTTCAATCATGGCTGAGGCCATACTACAGGTGTCCTCTCATATCCTGCTTTCAAAAACAATGTTCTTCGTCGTGGGCAGATGGGGTTAGGGCACATGCCTGGCCCGTGAGAGGCCCGGGTTCCATTCCCAGCACTGTAAAGGTGTCGTGACGGTGTCACTACTGTTCATTATGCAGCTAATGCAGGTCCACCTTCAAAACACAGAACTGTAGCGTAGCGGTAGAGCGCTTACTTAGCATGAGGTAGAATTTTAGCACAGAGGGAAATACAGCTACGTTTTTAGAAATCGGAAAGTACCCATTCGGTGTTTCTTTTTGCTGCCCCAAGTATGTCACTGTCCCCTAAGCAGCCTGTGATGACAGTGGAGTGTGTGTATCTATGAACACAGTCACTCTGTGTGTGCAGTTCTACACCACAGATTCGACAGCCACAGGACGAAAGCTTTCAGAGAAGGAATACATTGCATCTGCCCTAAAACGTACAGACTTTTCTCCTTGTTGTTATTTCCTAAACAGTGTGACGCAGGAAGTCACTGTGTCATATTGTAAAATGCCAGAGACCACAGCGTATGAAGAGAAAGGTGTGCAGGGACCGGGTGTTGCATGTGTCAGTCTGTGCTTGGCTGGAGCATTGTCATATAGTGTGTTGAGAACATGTAGTGGGCAGAACTGTTCCCCTCAAGTCAAAGAAGAAGCAAACAAGAAAAGGCAAAGGGCAGTGATTTCACTGTCCCCTTCAGGGGTACAGCCTAGTAACAGTAAGGACATCCCACTAGGTCATCCCACTAGGTCCTACTCTTAAAGGTGTACCACCTTCTGAAGCACCAGAGGCTAAAGTTCACGCCTCCATCATATGGGCCTTTGAGAAGAACTGGTCCAAAGGATGGCAGCTATGTACATGGCATTCGCATTGCACTGGGCTGTGTGAGTAACCCAGAGGATGCAAACAGCCCTCCATTTTACAGGGGGAATTTAAGCATCCCAAGACCTCGGTACCAGGGTATGTATCCTGCTTACTTTGTTTTCTTCTCAGATAGCTAGAACTCTAGATGTTGTAGAACTTTTGTGAAATTCACACACACACACACACATACACACACGCGTGCGCGTGCGCACAGAGAGAAAGAGAGAGAGAGAGAGAAAGAGAAACGCTTTTCCTAAGATTCTTATACTATTAGTGAAATAATAACCAGCGATTTTACCACCAAGGCCTGTTCTGAATCAGAGCTGTGTTCTGGCCAACTGCCTGGGGACAGGCTCAGAGAAAGGCTCTGTTGCTTCTCAGTTGTGAGCTCTTTGTGCCTCAGTTTCCCTTGACGTTGACTGGACAGTTATAACATCATCTTCCGCACAATTATGTTCAGATCCTGCATTCTTATGTAAAACTCTTCAGCAGCGAGCCCAGGCTAGCAGGTGCTGTCTTGAGTCTCCCGGTCTCCAGAGCAAGCCTGTGATAACTGAGTCACAGGAAGCTTAGGTAGCCTGCCTTCCGGGGACCCAGGGCCAACCTCTCTGCACACGCCAGTTAGTGCATTCTCTACCTGCTGCTTCCCACCACGGAGGAGACCTGGCCCATCAGCCACCATCATTTTGACAGGCACTTGGGTGGCTTCTAATTGTCACAGTTTCCACCAAGACTGGCCAGAGTGGCCTCTTGCACATGTCTGAGCACGGGTGTCTCTGCAAGCTGGCTTCAAGTGGAACTGTTGAGTCAGGCAGGGATTGCTTGCGTTTCTTTAGCTTTCTCCATGACAGACCAGTGGCATCATCTCTGATGGCCATGTCACGTGCCCTTCCACACTGGCTGGCAATACTTCCCCTACGCCCACTGAGGAACGCAGCTGTTCCCATTTTCTCTCTATGCCTGGTTGTCTTTAAAATAGCTTACTTTAAGAGATCTATTCTTTCTCTGTTCCTTTGATGTGCCTGCCAGGAAGTTCGCTACATCCCCAAAGTGGACAAAAGCCTCTCTCCCTGTGCACACTGGGACCTTGTCAGAGAATAGAGAAGCCTGTTCATTGTTAGAGTGCAAAGCTGAGCCACAGTGAGGCTACAGAGTCATGTTGGAGTCAAGACTGGCATTGGGGGCCACAGACCTCCCGTGGGTGGACTAAAGAACCTCATATACCTGGAGGGTATAGCCTGACTCTTCCCATGATGCTACTCTGGTGCTGGGACTTGGTAACTGCAGACACTGAGTAAAGGAAGGTATGAATAAGAGAGAAAGAGAGAGAGAGATGCTTGAATCTGTTCACTGAGTACCCCAGAGTGTCAGGTGCGGCACGTGCTGCCACTCGGACCCTGTGCTGAGTGTCTGCCATGCCTGTTAACTCTGGTCCACATACCCTTCCACTGAAAGGTCATTTTTTTTCTCGAGAACAGGGTTTCTCTGTGGCTTTGGAGCCTGTCCTGGAACTCGCTCTGTAGACCAGGCTGGTCTCGACCTCCCAGAGATCCACCTGTCTCTGTCTCCCATGCATTGGGATTAAAGGCGTGCGCCACCACCGCCCAGTTGAAAGTTCAATTTTTAGCACCTCATATTTCAGAAAGATAAACTGAGGCATTGAGGGTAATGAGTTCCTGAGTCATGTCACAGTGAGGACCCAGTGAGGATCCAGGGGGCGGACCGAGTGGCAGACCCCTGTGGCGCCTCCTACCCCACAGCATTCCTTTGGCCTGCATCCTTGGCTGTTCTAGCCCCTGCTTCCTCCTAGCTCTTCTTCCCTCATCGCTAGCCTCAGGCAGAGGTAGGGACGCTGTGACTTGGGGTGGGGGCCATTTTGGATGCTGCTCTCTCTGAGCCAAGTAGCCGCTTTCTCCTCTGCTGGCTGCCTTTCTATATAGCCTTGGGTTACCTGGGCATTGTGTTTATGGAGGCCAGCCGGGGCTTCTGCAGAAATAGGCTGGTCCCCGCTCTAGGTGGGGTGGGTGACTGCTCTCTTTGGCCTCCACAGTGGTCGGGCTTGACATCCAAGATGAGATGGGCAGGCATGAAGTGGGCCACATCGACAACTCCATGAAGATCCCGCTGAACAATGGAGCAGGCTGCCGCTTCGAGGGCCAGTTCAGCATCAACAAGGTACGGAGACACTGCCTGGGTCCTTTTCCTGCTCCCTACCCACATGACCCCAACAGAACCCCTGGCAAGCTGAGAATCAGCACATGACTGCCTGATAATTCTCTCTGAGACTGGGTAGGCTTTGGACTCCCTGGGATTTCAGGCCCCTGGTGGTGGGTCTGCACCTTGCTGGAGTGGAGGAAATGGAGGGAGGCGAGAAGACCTGCCTTCGAGTCCCAGTTTGTGCTCCTCTCCAGCAAGTAGTGGCCACCTGAGGTTATAGCTGTGATGGCAATAATGTCACAGTGGCATCGTCACCCATGTCACAAAGCTCACGTTGGGTAAATGGGTAAACACCCACCGTTCATTCCAGGTTGGTTAACATGCACCTTATTATATTGTTATATAATATATTATATTTATATTATATAAATATATATAATATATTATAATTATATTATAATATATTATATTATATAACAGATGAGGTACCAGGGCAAGTGGCGATAGACAGCCAGGACATGTCCACCACTGCCCGACACCTGCCGGTCAGCCCAGTAGATAGTTCCCTTGGTGTGGGCTACCTGGGGGTGGGGGAAGCCAAGAGCTGAAGCTGTGACCTGGGGGTGGCACAGAAAGCACCCATGGCCCCAAAGACCCTGCTAAGTTCCTGCTTCCACAGCTGTTTTGCGGCTGAGAACGCTTAGGAAAGGGGTTCTGTGGGAGGGACTGGGAGTCAGTTCCTCGATTCTGATATGGTTGATTCCAAGCGAGTATCTCTAGGGAAATGTTAAGCTGGAATTCGGAGACATGTTTCTGAGGTTGAAGGACAGAGTTTTGGGCAACAGGCCTTCCTGCGGGAGTCAGCGTCAGCACTGAACTGTGATGTGGGAAGTCATAGGTTTAGGTTGGGGACACTCTGAGCGGGCACTCCCAACAGCATTGCCTTGGGAGTATGAGGGAGGCAGAACTGTAGGTTCTCCATCTGACCTCCTGAATCCCAGGACTCCTGCCACCAAGCTCTAAGGACCACAAGGCCTCCCAGAAGAGAGTAGAGTATAAAGCCTTGTTATAAACACAGGGTCCACAGAAACCTGAAAGAGTACAGATTTATCTGCAGATACCCCAAAGACTGCCGATTAAGTCCCATCTCTCTTTTTACTAAGCTAATTTAGCATTTCCTACGGCTATTAATACAATCCAAAAAGACCAAGGCAGCGTTAGTTATACCCGTGACTTTGTTACCTGAAGCTGCTGCTGTTCCCCTTCTAGTACAGCCATAAAGAACTTCAAGGCACGGTACACACACTGCCACTCTGAGAATGACAGCAGCCGACACACAGGAAACTCCTTGACAAAAACCACATCACTTTGATATCTAGTCAATGAAGCAGGGGCTGCGTTGGGGAAGGGGTGAGCCCCCTGTGGTGGGGCTGTGGGGTGCCTGCTGGTGGTAGTTGAAGATTCCCAGGCACATGTGCACATGTGCTCACTTCCCAGTTGTGACATGTGGTCACCTGCATTCCACCATGCACACTCCTGACAACTCCGTTGTCACACTACCTACCTCTTGGCAAACACGTCCTCCGCTTCCTTGCGTGAACTGCGTCATGGATCCCAGCTGGCTCCGGGTGGATCAGAATTTGCCTCTCAAATCAGACCAACCACCTTCGTTTTAAAAAAGCCTGACTGGTGTCCTGGCTAAGGAAACTGGGTGTTTTAGTGTATCAAACTCTGATTCCCTCATCTGTAAGGAGGCAGGGTTATTATCTACCGCATATGACCGAATCAGATGTATAAATGTTTCACAATATGACTGGTCGGGCGTGGGCAACCTTTCCTCCCCTACCTTGTAACCCATTAGTAGGCTGTTGCCCTGCCCTTGTCAGCCTATGCTTGACATCACTTTAGTGTAAGTGTGTTTGTACACTGCACATGAATGGCAGACATGTAAGAAACTGGGCCTCTCTGAGCCAGAGAAAGAGAACGTGATGGCCAGGGCATCTGGGAAAGCACTAGCCAGCCTTTGTACTGTGGCCACTGTCCAATTGATTCTTACCTGGCCCTTAACTAAAGCCTAGGAGTCAAGTAGCACTTGAGGGACCACAGCTAGGTCTGAGCTCAGGCACTCTGGCCACTGGGCCCTGAGCCCTGCCTGTGGCTACTACTTTTAACATCTGTATTATGCATGCTATGACCAGAGTGGCCATGTTCTTTGGGCACAGCCTAGACCACTGTCCACCCAGCCCTTTGGAGAATATAGGCTCTCGTGACCCTGCCCTCTCTCCCTTTCTGGGGTCTTGTTCTCTGGAGCTGTGATTAAGACAGTCAGTGTAAGCCAGGCAGTGGTGGTGGTGCATGCCCCCAGCACTCAGGAGGCAGAGGCAAGGGGATCTCTGAGTTTGAGGCCAACCTGGTCTACATAACGAGTTTCAGGCCAACCAGGGCTACGCAGAGGAACGCTATCTCAGAACCTCCCTTTCCCCCCAAAAAATAAAATAAATAAAAGGCCAGTGTGACAGCCTGCCATGAGGACAAGGAGAGCAGCTGTCCCTCCCTGGTCTCCCATTGTTAGACATAGGCTCGTCCCCTTTATAGACCCTCTGTAGACATGGCCTCTTTATCTACCCATCAGCAAGTCCACCAACAGCCAGATGCCAGAGTTCACCTGCAGGTGCCCTGGCAGCCCCCATCAACTCAGGCGAGCCTGCCCGGGAGCCCTGCTAATCATGGCTGCCCTGGGAAGGGGGGCCCAACTCCAGCTATATATTTTTAAAATCCATCTGAGACAGTGACGTAGGTGCCCAAGTCACAGGTTCTAAAAGCGTCGTCTTCTGTTTCTTCGGCTCAGTGTGCTTGTGTGACTCAGACCCCTGTGATGGATTCGGTGTGGAGTGGAGCGGGTTACTGAGTCACAGGCTGGAGGACGGGCAGCGGGTGGCAGATATCCAGGAGCCAGCGTTCTCCACGCTCTTAACCCTGGGGGCAGAGACCCCAAACCCAAGGCTGTCTGTCTGGGCCTCACCTGGCCTGGCCCACCGCCCAGAGAATCTGACGGGACACTGTCAGTCTCAGGAGTTCTGATGATATCATGTAAAAGGGCTTTTTTATTTCCTGGTGCTGGAATGGATCCCAAGGCCTCGCGTATATGAGGCAAGGTGCTCTTCCTGACGTAGGCACCTAGCCACATCTCTCCTGAGCTATGCCCGAGCCCTGTGCAGGTTTTGTGATGGAAATAAACCCAGGTGTTACTCACGCTGTGAAAGGAAGCGTGAAATTGTTCTCAGGAGCAGCGGCTTTCCCTCGCCCCTGTTGCTCGCCCTTCCAGGGCCCCAAGGCTGTGAGTCCTGAAGCATATTCATCCCACATGCCTGTGCTCTTCTCTTGTTCACAAAACCTCTGTGGTCATAGTCCTACTTTCTGATGGGGAAACTGAGGCACAGAGTGACAATCGGAAGAGCCCCAGTGCCATGGGTGGAGAGCTGCTGCTTCTGTGCCTCTGAGGCAGGCCACTCTTATGCTCCGCTCATTCTAGAGACCTTCCTGGGCCACCCCCGGCTCCGCAGGCTGCCCACTTCAGCCACGGCTCATAAGATCTATGAGCTTTGGCTACGGCTGAAGACAGGCTGTCACAGCAGAAGGTCCTCAGCCCAGTGCCTGAAACAGGGCATTAACAAAAGCTCCCTGGTGGGCAGTCACATGCCAGGAAATAGCCATGTTTCTCACTCCCTGGCAGCTGGACTAAGAAAGACCCTGGGTCTCTCCAGTGTGGCAGTTGGGATTTTAGCTAAATGGCCTCATATCCCCTGCTTTCTCTGCCTGCAGCTGCCCTGTTCTGTTCAAGGATTTTCTAGCAGGCGTACCTGCTGCTTGCTCCTGCTGTCTCTGCTATGAGACCTTTCCCTGTCTTCCTGAGAAATGCAGGCTTTAGGGCCTCTGCACAAGGGAGTCCTTCCCCCTGGGAAGCCCTCCTGAACATATAACCGAAACAGAGCTGGGGGCTCTCCTCAGCCTGAGCACTGGGCTAAGGGAGGTGGGGAAGCTCAATGGACAAGCATTCCAGGAAGAAGTGGCAGACACAAAGGCCCCAGGGTGGGCTGTACAGGACACTGTTCCCAGTGCCATAGGGAGGTGGCTGAGGGGTGGTGAGCAGAGGAGAGGGTGGCACTGATGAGGCATAGAGGTAGGCCTGAGTGTGTGACAGTAACCAGACACGTCACCGAAGCACCTGGGCTCAACTGGGTCACTCAGTTTGTGCATTGCCGTAGTGAAATACTGAGGCAATAATGGATAAAGAAATGATATTTATTCAGCCCCAGCGGGTGAAAGCTTAGGCTCAGGAGCCCATCAGTTGACCTGTGATGAAGTCCTCTCAGTGGATGTCACAGTGACGGACACGTGACAGAAAGGATCCTAAAGGAAGGATGCTGTGGTAGGACAGGAAGCCCGAGAGAGAACAGGCCACCTTTGCTCTTTCAGAACCCAACCTAGGTGCTACGAGAAGCCTTCTGAGCTCAGTGTCCCTTTGCGGCCTAAGGATCACCACTGCAACTGGGCCCCACATCTTAGAGGTCCTGCCTTGATGCTCATGGCCGCCGTGAGGCCACACCCCCAGCACATGAACTCTTGTGTAACGAACCACCTTAAAGTCCAGGCTCACTGGGCTGGAGAGATGGCTCAGTGGTTAAGAGCATTGCCTGCTCTTCTAAAGGTCATGAGTTCAATTCCCAGCAACCACATGGTGGCTCACAACCATCTGTTATGAGGTTTGGTGCCCTCTTCTGGCCTGCAGACACATACACAGATAAAATATTGTATACATAATAAGTAAATAAATTAATAGATTTACTTTTAAAAAAAAAGAACAGGCTTACTGTTAGAAGCCTGGGGAAGGGTCTGTGTAGGGAGAAGCAAGGGTGAGCAGACACTGGGGACCAGGATAGAAGCTACTCTGAGGTCCTCCAAGGGGATCTCAGAGGCTGTCAAGGCCACTGAAGTCAGTCTCTAGGGATTCCCTGTCTATGGTGATGAGGTCGACTTAAGTAGACGTGAGCTTGGTTCAGATTTTGAGGAAGTCACTTGCTTGTTCAGAGTGCACCCCCATCAACTGCTGAGCCAGCAAACCTTGAATCCACAGAGGTGGGTGGGAACTGCTGTCGTTTTGAGTCCAGGCTCTACTGATCGCCCACCTGGATACCTCACATGGACTCTTGTCCTGGGTTGTCCCTGATGCCTCTTCCCGTAGCTTCTACGAGTGCACCAGTCTTCTTCAAAGTCATACAGTTGGAAAGGCTACAAGTCAGAGTCCCAGTCCCAATGTATGTCCTACTCCTGTGTCCCAGTCCGTGGAGATCATACAGCCCTCGGAGCCAACCCCCTTGGACAGCCACCCAGATAAATGAAACCTGCCTTTCTTCCTCTAGGTCCCCGGCAACTTCCACGTGTCCACGCACAGTGCTACAGCCCAGCCACAGAACCCGGACATGACACATATCATCCACAAACTCTCCTTTGGGGATACACTACAGGTGAGCAGGGGAGCAGGGTGATGTGGCTGTGAGCTAGTGTGCTGGGGTTTCTCCCTAAGGGTCACCCACACGAGGTTCTGTTCACTCGGCTCCTCTTTGTCCTGCTTTCTGGGGGTGCCACCAGCCACACAGCAGACGAGATGCTCAGGCTCGGAACTGGGACTAGGAGGGAGGTGGACTCTGGGGTTCGGCACACTCCCTCATAGCTGTCTCGTTCCATTTTCTGTTGGTATCACTGAGCAGCCCAGACCAGGCGGTGTTTAATAAACAGAAGTTTTTTAGTTCACAGCTCTGCAGTCTCCAAAATCAAGAGCATCCTGCCAACATGGTACTATGGAGAGGACGTCCCTCTTGTTACATGCAGACATGGCCAGGCCCATGATGTTCATTGACACAAGGCCCAAGAAAGGGAGCATCAGACACATTGCCCTCTGTCCGAAGGCCCATTCTATGCCATACCCAGCCATTTGTTTTTATATGAACAGACTCTCAAGCGGACTTTTCAGAACAATTAATCAGCATGTGTCTGTGACCCCAGAATGATACATATAGACATGAAATGCCAAAGGCATGTGTCACCCAAGATGACTCCTCTCACTCAGCTGGCTAAAAGCCCAAAGGAATCTGTCTGAAGGAGGGGAGCAGGGAACTGGGTTTGCCTGAGGAAGGCCTGTGCTAGGTTGGTGAAGGGTTTGCTGACGGTTTGAGGCCACTGCCACACCAAACATACATCTATTAGGAGGAAGAAGGATCCATGAAGCAAGACTGTAGGCAAGAAGGTGAGGGAAGGGTTACAACCTGGGCAAGGAGGATGAGGACCCAGGCTGAGGCAGGGGAGAAAGGAGAAGGCAAGAGGGCAGATTGGGGCTGCATGTAGGCACAAAACCAAAGGACCCCAGCTACCCTCTGCTCTACAGGAATTAGAGCCAATCCGTGTCTTCTGTTCACTCAGAAACATCTGCCAGCCACCTACTGTGTGCCAAGTCTTGCACATGGTGGTCAGGCTGAAGGTGGTCCCTGCTGGTGTGACTCTTCCAGGCTGGAGGGCACACCACAACACCTCCATCCTTGAGGTCCCAAAGCAGCAGATGGACGTGCTGCTGCGGCTGCCCTACCCTGCCCTGACCATGTGCGGAGAGTGTACTTCTGCTGACTGTCAGCAAGCATCAGCCTCGTGGGGTCAGCCTGAGGGTCCTGTCACCTGCCTGCTGCTCCCCACTTCTCCAGCAGTCCCTGCCTGGGGACAATCTAATTACTGCCATGTGGGGATGTCTCTTCATAACTCTTGTATGTCACCTACAGCTGACACAGTGGGAGACCACAACTCTGCACCCCTAAACTGGTTCTTCTCAGGACCTTTCAGAGGGCTGGGAGGGTCATGGAAGGAGTGTGACACAAAATGACCCTTTATCTGGGTTTCCTCTGCAGATTCTTAGGGACATAGACTGAATTCACTTTGGCTCCATTGCCAGCTCAGATGTTTGGCAAGTTGGGGGGCTGCTCTAAGCCTTGCTTTGCTGGTCTGTAGAGAGGGCTAAGAGGTCTATTTTTAAGTGACAGTGAATGAGTTGACACCAAGGGGCCAGGACAGAATAGGTGTTTAAAGTGGCAAGCATGCTACTACCTACTATGTGGCCCGCACTGTGTCTTGCTCCCCAGACCTTTGTACGAGCCAGTCCCTACTACACCGTCCTTCGTGACCAGATGGCCCCTGGCCAGTCCCCACTGACAAGGCTAGGCTGGGAGGTGGCAGTCTTTAGGGACCATCTCTCAATCTCTGCTTCTCTGCAGGTCCAGAATGTTCATGGAGCTTTTAATGCTCTTGGTGGAGCAGACAGACTCACCTCCAACCGTAAGTATCCCAGCTTCGAGCAAATCTCTCCTCCAGGAGTCCTCTCTCACAGTGGGAACACAGTAGCCAGAGGGGCAGGAGGGTTAGTCAGGTGCTTGCTGCAAACCAAAGTCATATCCTCAAGCCATTCCTTTCTCACAGCTGCCCTGTCTTACTGGAGGGAAGAGGGTAGCCTGTCCCTAGGGAAGGCGGATCGAGGCCCTGGAATATCCCCAAGCTCTGACACCAGCTGCTGTCACTGTTGTTAATCACTGCTTTGCCATTGTCCTGAGTGGAGGTAATCACCTGGCTCCCATAGAGTGATGGCAGAACCAGAATCCACTCTAAGGAAACCAGCTCCATAGGGGGCCAATAGGGAAACAAGCTGGCTCCTCCCCTCCCATTCTCTTCCCCATCTCCTGACCAAACCCCTCCTATCAACCATTGGCTCCTTCCAGAGTTTTAGAGAGCGCTGTATCCCTACTCAGGGCCACAGAGTGCACACACATACACACATATGTGTCCACTTTTATACATGCCCATGTGTACGTGTGTGCATGCACATACACAGTAAGCTAAAAAAAGTAATGTCCCTTGGGTCACTTTGAAGAACCATATTAATGGGCTGGAGAGATGGCTCAACGGTTAAGAGCATTGCCTGCTCTTCCAAAGGTCCTGAGTTTAATTCCCAGCAACCACATGGTAGCCCACAACCATCTGTAATGAGGTCTGGTGCCCTCTTCTGTCTAACTGTATACATAATAAACAAATAAATAAATAAATATTTTTTTTAAAAGAGCCATATTAGTATTACTCCTAGTGTGTGGTAGGGACCTGCATCCTGGAATGTGGCAGCTGCTAGCCATGATGCCTCACGACCGTTTGGCAGTCAGACATCAGATGCACGTTGCTCAGGCACAGTACCAAGTTCTAGAGACCAGGAGGTGAATGGGTGAAGCAAACAGTCTCCATCGGCTTCCATTCTGTGTTGTTGACTTGGAAAGATGTTCATGATACCTGGTCCTTGAGGCGAAGCCCCAGTGTGATTTCATGACATCTGGCATGTTATACTTCAGTGGCAATGTGAACTGGTCATCTGTACACAGTACACATAAGGGCAGCTTTCATTTGTGTGTGTGTGTGTGTGTGTGTGTGTGTGTGTGTGTGTGTGTGACTGCCTTTGTCTTGTACAAATAACAAAAAATATTTCAGTTGTGTTTTTTGCTAAGGCATTCATTCCTTCAGGCTTTATTTCTGGGCAATGAAAATTCGAGACATGTACTTCAAGGTGGTCTTTGGCCTCCTGGTTTAATTATAGATACTGAGCCCATCACATGGGCGTCTCTGAGGGTGAGAACCAGGGTCTGCCTTTGACACCAGGTTCCCTAGCTCACAACCCTGAGAGCCATCACAGGCATGAAAAAGAGCTTAAAGGCTAGGGAACTTTTCTCCAAGTTTTCTGGGGTATCAGCTTGATTCCAGGAGTGCTGCCCTTTCCTGGAGAGATGTCAGGGTCAGGAGGAGGCAGGGAGTGAGCTTGTCAGGTCTGGAAGGTTCTCCATGCCCACCACCCTTACATGTGAATCTGAAGATAGGACTGACTTGTGGGGGGTGGGACCAGCATTAGGATTCAGAAGACTCAGTTTCCATGTGATTTTAGCTCCGTGGTTCCCAGCCCAACGTTCTAGAAGGAGTGAGAAGGACAGACATTGGGCCTCTGTTGGCGTCCCAAGGTCTGCAGGGCTCAGTCCTTGCCCGGGAAGGCTGTGGCAGCTCTTGTTCCGGTTACGTCATGCCCGGGGAGGCAGCTCTGGTGTCAGTTACCTCATGCTTATCAGCAGCTGATTGATCATTCTCCATTCATGCCTTTGTCCAGTCATCCTTCTGTCCATTCATTCATTCAGCAAGATTTACCGCTGTCCACTCAGTACCAGGCTCTGTTCAGGTTTTGGGGGCAGGGATAACAGGCTCAGGTCTGTCCTCAGCATCTCCCCATCCAGGCTGGAGGAGAGGAGAGAGCTGGGTAAAAGTGTCTATCCTCAGCATCTCCCCATCCAGGCTGGAGGAGAGGAGAGAGCTGGGTAAGAGGGTCTATCCTCAGCATCTCCCCAATCCAGGCTGGGGGAGAGAAGAGAGTTGGGTGAAGGGTTATGTTGAAGTATTGCAGGGCTGGATGGTCAGATGTTTATTGATAAAGAAAAGAGAAACTGATCAGATTTTTTTTTTTTTATTTTCGCAATGCTGGGACTGCAACCAATGCCATGTGTACTGAGCACATCCCCCATCCTCAGGGATTGATCAGTTCTTACATAGTTCTTTCTGGAGGATTCTTTTTGTTTTTCTTTCTGAAACCCAGAGCCTGATTTATTTTCAGAACAAAAGCATGCAGACAGTGCCCATAATGGAATGGGGTCTTTCTTGAACCCCACCTTTCCCCCTGGAGAGTTTCGTGGGGGTTGGGAGTGGTAAGGAGTGCTGTCCTGCTGGTCTCTCTCTAGTCTAGGTAAAGGGATATTTGTAGCTGCTCCATTTCCTGGAGCTTTTTCTAGATAATTCTGTGGGGTCACCCATTAAAGACAATATGTCCTGTGGTCCCATGCTGATTCACGATTTGGCTCTGGAGATAATGCCTTCTCAGCATTCTTCTTTAATGGTTGCCCCATTTCTGAATATTATGTTATGTAATGCAGATGCAAAGATCCCAGCAAATGGAATTAAATGCTCAGGCCGTGGCATTCCAGAGAAGAGGGTAGAGCTCTCTGCAATGCCAGCAGGACTTAAGCTTGGAATGGCATGCGGGGCCACCTGCCTGGCAGTGCCCAGCCCGTCTCATCTTGTTTTGTACTCCCTGCAGCCCTGGCCTCCCATGACTACATCTTGAAGATTGTGCCCACAGTATACGAGGACAAGAGTGGCAAGCAACGTTACTCCTACCAGTACACAGTGGCCAACAAGGTTAGTGGGCTGTAAATGGACTGAGCATTGCAATTGCGCCCTCTGCTGGCTGAGAGAAGAGGCAATGCCCCCGTGCATTCTGCTGAAAGGAGTATGGTGGGGTTGGGGGATAGGTAGTCCTACCAGGCTCGTTCTCTAGTCTAGGTAAAGATGAAATACTCAGTCCTTGCCATTGTGGTGGCCTCAATGTCCAGGGGAGAAGCTCTAACAAGGAGATAAGAAGTGATATGTTTGAAACAACAGGCAGAGGACTGTCCCTCCATGTCCCAGGTCTGGCATCTTCTGGTCCTGGTTTTTTCAGGTGCCTGTTGATCAGCACATGGCAGATGCTCTGGCTCAGCCAGGGAACCATATCAAGGTGGCTGTGGCTGTTCTAGGACCCTAGCACTACAAGAGACAGATCTTATGGGAAGCAGAGGGACATCAAAGTCAAGGAAATGAGATGACCCTGCAGTTAGTGGGTTGTGCCTCTCCAGAAACAGCACTGCCAATGTAACTTAAGCACTTGGAGTAGGGGGAAATCCCTGCCCCAGCCCACTGGGGTGGGTTTCCTGTTTGCCACCAGGACTCTCCTGTTTCCGCTGTTGCAGGGCTACCCAAACCCTAAGTAAATGACGGGTGTTTAGCTCAATTGACTATAATCATGATTGGGGTGAGCACTATCATGTATCAAGTACTTAGGAACTAGACACCCCCCCCCCCAGCTTCCTGCCTCCACCACCAATTTCTTTGTGTGTGTTTTCTCTCTTCTTCTTCTTCTTCTTCTTCTTCTTCTTCTTCTTCTTCTTCTTCTTCTTCTTCTTCTTCTTCTTCTTCTTCTTCTTCCTCCTCCTCCTCCTCCTCCTCCTTCTCCTCCTCCTCTTCTTCTTCTCTCTCTCTCTCTCTCTCTCTCTCTCTCTCTCTCTCTCTCTCTCTCTCTGTCTCTGTCTCTGTCTCTTTCTTTCTTTCCAAGACAGGGCTTCTCTGTGTAGCCCTGGCTGTCCTGGAACTCAAACTCAAGTCAGTAGACCAGGCTGGCTTTGAACTCATAGAGATCTGCCTGCCTCTATTTCCCGAGTGCTTGGATTAAAGTTGTGCCACTACCGCCTTGTTTCCATCACTATTTTCAGTCACCGTGCCTGATAATGGGAGCTGTTGTCCCCATTTTACAGATTTGGTCACCAAGCAACTGAGAGGTCGTCACAGAGCTGTATAGCTGCCACGTTGAGATTAGGACGATGTTCTCTGGGGCTCCAGAGCACCCTGACTGCTCACCCACTCCATCAGTCCAGTCTGTCCGTCTGTCACGGGGCTCTCCAGGCTCACCCTCAGCTCTGGTTTGCTCTGATCCATAGCTCTCTCTGGGGAGGCTTTTTTCTTCCGTTCATTATGTCACAGATGGCGTCCAGCCTACTCTCTTCCCTGGCGATGTAACCAAGCCCAAAGACTAGGTAATAATATAAAGAATAGAAGTAGATTTATCTCATGGAACTGGAGAAGAAGAAGTCAAAGCTATTGTCCCCAGCCTGTGCTGAGCCTTTTTGCTGTATCATCACACAGTCGTGGGCAGGGCACGGAGAGACACAAGCACACTAGCTTGGGAGCAAGCATCTTCCTCTTCTCACAGAAGCATTAATGGTGCCATTAGCACCCTACCCCCGTGGCCTCCTCTAACTCAATCACCTTCCAAAGGCCTCACCTCCAGTTCTTACCAATGTATACCTGTGGGTTGAACTACCATGCTTAGCCACTGAACTAAAAAAAAAAAAAGGCTGATGTAAACTCAGATGTGGAAGAGCAGTGCCTAGTGTGCACAAGGCTCTGGGTTTAACCCCCAGCATGGCAACAAACAAATCGTAGGGCTCTGAGGAGATGGGGCATGTTTAAATCGTTATACTCACTGTAATCCCCCAGTGCTGCCACATCTGAGCAGGGAGCATGGGCGGCGGGGCTCTGGATCGCACTGCCCCGTCCCAGCCCAGTCATTTCTGTTTACTTGTTTATAATATGTCCCCGGTAGTTACTTCACGAGATCACTGTCAGATGAAGCAGTATTTTCAGAACTCTGCCTGCAAAGGCGACTTGGGTCACTGGTGCCAACTACTGCTATTTTTCATTCCGTTTCTCACCCCTCAGCTCTGGGCTGCGACCCAGACAGTCACCCTGCTCTCTCAGCTCGCCCCTGGGAAGGCAGAGTTTTCTCTGCCCCGAGCTGCTGCCCTCAAGGCATTTGGCAAGGGGCCGATGGCTGGAACAGCTCGCTCAGCATTCTCCGTGGCTTTGGCCCCAGCCTGTCCTATGAATGGAAGTGGCTGTGCAGTGGGAAGTTAGGACTCAGTGGGGTCCATGGGATCATCAGCCCAGCTGCTCCAAACCAGCTCAGGGGACACAAGTGGGGCTTGGGGTAACCATCATCCAATCTCCATTTGTTATAAACAAGTGGTGTGCTCAGAACTCATGCCCTGAAGGGCCCAGACAAGAGATCCTGTGGGTCATCGACTAGGTCCCCAGGGCAGCGATGGGAAAAACCAAGCCCTTCAGGAGGGGTGAGACTGGTCCAAGATAACCTGTCACTTTCGCTCTGTGGTGGCCATTTAGTCATTGCTCTGTGTTTTCTTAGACGCCATGGCGGGCTGGCCACTTCACTTTCCAGTTCTCTGTGCTGGCCCTGCTTTGTGGCCAAGCTCAAGCCAACATGGCCTTTGTCCTCATCACACTCACGCATCAGGCAGGATGTCTTCTGAGCCATCAGGTGTGACTTAGAATGTCCCCTCAGTGAGCCTTCCAGATTCACCTCAGGAGAACTGACAGTTCACTTATGGCCCCCTGAGCACTTGAGTCCCTCTTCACGTATGCGCATGCATACACACACACACACACACACACACACGAACACGGTTGGAAGTTAGTGGTACAGTGACGTCTGTCTTCTCAAGCCTGGCAGCCTTGATGCCGCTAGGGGAAGGGCTTCATTACCCCAGGAATCCCAGAACAGCAGAGGTGCTCAACAGACTAGATTTTATGTGACCACGTAACCCAAGGAGAAGATGCTCAAACTGGGCATTCCCCAGTCTTACCCTTCAGATGTGCGCTCAGTTCTGGTGCCATTTCTAGGTTAACTTGGTCCATTTCCTACAGCTGAAGGGATCCAGAATGCCCCACTGTGCTGCCTGTCCTGAGGCCTTAGGAGAAGGAATGAGAGGAAGCCTGGACTCCCTCCTGCAGTCCCCACCCCACCCACCTGAGGCTGGCTCTGCTCGTAATTCTCCCATCACCCTCCTCTTCTCTCCTATAGGAGTATGTTGCCTACAGCCACACAGGCCGCATTATCCCCGCCATCTGGTTCCGCTATGACCTCAGCCCCATCACGGTCAAGTACACAGAAAGGAGGCAACCGCTCTACAGGTTCATCACCACGGTATGTCACTCAGGGGCTGGGGGCCAGCCGTGCACCTGCTGTGGGCTCCCTGGTCTGGGCAGCCCACACCTATTCTTGCTGGAACCAGACAGGGCCTGCTTGGCCCCAGTTGAACTCAGGTGGCTTTGACTACCGGACTGGTGAAAGTGTCCCCGGAAGCATGCTGGAACTACTGGCATTTCCCCTGGCTGATCTGTGCTGGGGCTCTGAGTGGGTGGGGTGTGTTTAAACCATTATACTCACTGTAACCCCGCAGTGCTGCCACGTCTGAGCAGGAAGCATGGGGGAGTTGCTCTGGACCGCACTGCCCGGTCCCAGCCCAGTCACCATTCCTGTTTACTTGTTTATAATATGTCCCCGGTAGTTACTTCAGGTGAAGCAGTATTTTCAGAACACTCAGCCTGAGGTTTCCTAAGGGAAATCTCTACTGGCTCCAGGGTCTTGGTGATTTTCTCTTTTTGGTGTTGTTTCATGGAAATTATTTTCAGCATTTGTTTTTTTGTTGGGTTTTGCTTTATTTTATTGGGTTTGCAGTCCTGGCTGTCCTGAAGCAAACTCTATAGACCAGGTTGGCCTCAAACTCACAGGGATCCGCCTGCCTCTGCCTCTGTCTTGAGTGCTGGGACTAAAGGTGTGTGCCACCATTAAAGGCATGCCTCCATGGCGTGCCTTTAACTTCTCTTCACGTCTTCTTTCACAGTAGGGCCATCCTAGCTCCAGCGTGTCCTTTCTTCCTACTTACTTGTCTTCTTTTGTTTTTCTTTCTCTCCACCTTCTCTTCTGCTCTGGACAACATTAGATATCAGTTTAGTTTTACACTGATTGTTTCTGTCATGTGAACAGTTTCCTGCATCCAACTCACCACCCTCGTACAGAGCAGGCAGGTCACAGTACCAGCTCCACCCAAGAAACTCCAGAGGTCTGGGGTAAGCCAGGGTCAGCAGAGGTGACAGATAGGACTGCTCTCTCTACCTGTCAGATTTGGCCACTGAGGCCTAAAGATGGATGTCATATTGGAAGGCCTTGTGTGGGGTGAGTTAGGGTCTTACTGTGCCGCCCATGCTGGCCTAGAACTTGTAGGAATCCTCCTGGGCTCAGGAAACCTCCACATGAGCTTCCGAGTGCCACTTGGCCCAATTTCATACTTTGAATGATAGTTTGAGATCTGGGGTGTGAATTCTGGCTGGTTCATTTCCTGCTGTTGCGGGCTGGTTCTGTGTTAGCCAGGACCTACAGAACAGACGGGATCTATGCAGCTGACTGAGTGGTGTATCGCATCAGGCCTGGCTGTGTCCAGTGACACACTTGGTGAGGAGTGTCTGTCTCCATCTTTTTCAGTCTTTTTGTCTCGCTCTGTCCTGCCTGGCTTTGTTCGCAGACTGAATTTACCAATAGAAGCTCTCTGTTTCTCAGTAATTCCACGCCAAACCCTAGAAAGGACAGTACTCTCCTTGTCTCAGCTGAGGTCCCATGATGTTTTTTTGATCTTCTGACTTAGAGAAAGGAATTCTCTGCTTGCCCTGGGCTAGGTCTCTTGCCCTCTCTGGAATCAAAGATTGTGAGGGATGGCGTTCATCAAGACGAAAATCAAGGCTAGTTGCTGGGAGAGGGATGAGTGGGTGCTGCAAGGCACGTATGTACGTGGTCAGGGAGGTGTCTGTGACAAGGCCGTTGCTTCTAACTGGTGACATAAGAATAATGATCTTTGTTCTTGCTACCTCCCGGGCCTCTGAGGCTCAGAGAGCATCGTGGAAGGGGAAACTCTACAGGTGGATACAACATGTGTCATAAGCCTGGGGCTTGGATAAGCCTCAGAACAGCCTTTTGCCATCCTCTGAGCACATAGGAAGCCAAAGCTTCTGTTGAACAAATAGCACCTACATAGAGCTGAAACACCACACGCAGACTGGAAAGGGCTTGCCACCCATGTGCGGAGGAACGGTATCAGCCTCTGTATAGAAAGACCTCCATGCCAGCAAGTGGCCAAAGGAGCCAGGCAAGGGTTAAGAACCGCTCTTTCCTGAGCAGACCGGCAAATCCTGCTCCTTTCACTTGGACTTGAAAAAAAAAAGATGAGACTTAAATGTTAAGACCCATTCAATCCTACCTACCCGGTGATAGTCAAAGCCTGCCACTCGCCACAAAGATGGAGAAGAGATAAAACTAGGGACCCACACATAGGAGGAGATTTATAAAACTTTTCAACTCCACATCAAGGGATTTGCGAACAAATGCCTTTACCCAAGATTCCCCCAGGCGAGCACATGCTAAGTGCATGTGGATGTTGGCCTGTCCCAGTCTGTTCCCACTGCAACCCGCGAATAAGCCCGACACTTAGATAGGAGCAGATGTCCTCCATGCTTCCAGGCAGGTGTGGCCTGCTCCTCAGAGGCCCTGGGGGCTGTACTGCCTCTGACACACCGCACTGCTAGGCTGAGAAGGCCCCTCCATAGGCCCCAACCCCCAGTTCCCATTTGTTCCTGGGAAGCAGCTGAACCTCTGAGCATCAAAAATCCCTTGGCAAGTGGCTGAAAGATGAAGTGGCTTTGGTTACTTGCTACGGTTTGCTAGAATTAGTCGTGCCAGGCCTGAGGGAGCCTGGCCCTCCAGGAGCTTCCCGGTGGTGTGGAACAAACACTGCTGTGTCACGAGAACCTTGCTCCTGGGTTCCACAGTGGCAGAGAGGGGGCCCTCGTACCTGTTCAGCAAGGCCCGGACATGAAGGAGAGAAGGCTGCCTTGGGAAGGACCTTGTGTGTGCAGAGACACCAGTCCAGCAGTCTTTTGAAGGCCAATCCAGCTCTCTCCTTGGGATGGACTCCCTGCTAGGTCAAGATGAACCACTGACATTCTAAGAACTGGAGGTTCCACAAGGCCACAGGAATGGCCTTCTTCACCCAGTGTGACCCCTCCCTTTATTCTTCTCCCTTTGGCCCCCAGTTTGTCTCTGTTGGGCCCACCTCTCTGGAAGTAAGACACTCCCCCACCCCCGCTTGCTAACCACACGGCTCCAGGCTCCATGGAACCTCGTGACATTAGCTTGGTTTGTTTTCCGAAGGCCCAAGGCTACCATCTTGGTTGCTGTGGCAACTGTAGGGTCAGCTCATGAGCCAGCTGGCTCCCGGCAGATGGCATCACTATGGAGCTTCAAAGCCCTTTGTCACAGGGCAGCAGATGCGAGGGTGAGGCTAGACCTCAGACGCGCTGCACAAAGACCCCTGGAGCCTGCAGAGGGTGGGTGGGGCTGGGGCCGAGTGGAGGCACCTGCCACAGGCTGCTCATCCTCTCCTTTTAAAGTCAAACACTTGTGTGTGAAGCTCCACGCTCCAAGTGGATGTCCTCTGGAAATAGCTCCTCAGAGGGGGCCGTTGAAGAAGGGCTTAGGCTGGGATGTTGTCATGTGACGGCTTCAGAGGCGAGCAGCTGTAGCTGGGCTGGAGCGAGGGGCAGAGCTACCAAATGAAGCTTTTTCACATACCTGGTACCTGGCTGATTGTGGGCTCCCCTCAGGGTCAGGTCCTCAGGGAACATGCCCAGTAGTATCCAGTACCAGGCTGCCCAAGGCTCCTCTCTCTGGGTCCTCACAATACCGCATCAAACCTACCCCTCTTGCTCTAGCAGCGCAGTCTTCTGCCAGAAGCATAAGCATTGCATTTGGCTGTGAGCATGTGCCTGGATCTCCCTCTACCCCTCCATATCTGCTCCCTGCGGTTTGCTGAAGCCCATCTTTTGAGATTTAAGGGGGCTGTGGTAACAGATTGAATAACATGAGGTATCAGATCTGTTTCTATGTATGGTTTATTTTGAGAGCGGGAATACCCAGAAGCCATTAAGTGCTAGATTGGGTTTAGCATGACCAGAGACTGGTGGTATGCTCCCATTGAACATGATCATGCAGCCCTTTCAACTGAAAAGATACTTAGGGGCCTCGGGATGAGGGCGTTTGGCTGGAGTAAGTCGTGTGTGTGTGTGTGTGTGTGTGTGTGTGTGTGTGTGTCCCGCCAAATGTTCTTTCCGTTGTCCTCCCCCACACTTTCCTTACCAGGAAAATAACGCTCCATGATTTAGATTGCACTCCACAGTTGTCAGGGCCAGCTATAGCCTCCAGGTGTCATGACTCATATACCATGGTGGCCCAGCGTCCAGCACAGTGCCTCGCCTGGACTCGGGTGTCCACAGGTGTGTAAAGGACAGCTGCTGCAAGAAGTGATGGCAGCTGCCTTTACTCAGCATCTACTCCAGGCAATTTGGTAATTACCCCCTTACCCCTTCCAGGAACCTCAGTAGAGATTCTCCTGTTTCTGTTTTAGATAGGAATTCAGCGAAGGCTTGGAGAGGTAAGGAAACGCCTCCAGGATCATACAGCCAGTGAATGGCGAAGCTGGGACTCGACCCCCATGCCTTGTCCCCTTTGTAACATCTCCCCACCAAACAAGGGCTCTCATGAGTGCTCCAACAACAGAGGCCCCAGAAGTCATGAAGTCCTTGGTCTAGGACGCTAGCGTTGTTTGACGGTCACTTTTACCTTGGCACTGAGACTCCACAGTAGAAAATAAACTGGCATTACCACCATGTAAGCACACACACAGCCATAAAAAGTGTCTACCTGAGCCTGCTAACTGGCTAACAGTTTCCAAGTTCCCCTACCCGGACCTGTGTTTGATTTCCAGCTGCCTTTTGTAGCGAGATGTGAGGAAGTTGATTGGAGACAACCTTCAGACCTACAGGAACGGGGGCATGACTCAGGATAGAGCCACATGCTTAGCGTGCTGGAAGCCGGGTGTTTGATCCCTAACACTGTGGTTTGGGGGGAAGGGGGAGGCGTTATTTGGTTGGTTGATTTTTGTATGAGGCTTTAGCTTAGTTGGAAAAGTGTTTTGTCTGCAAGCATGAAGACCTGTATTCCATCCTAGGATCCATGTGTCAAAGCTGGGGCATAGCACTGTGCGCTTGTAATCCCGTAGCTGGTACAAACATCCGGCTCCTCCGGGCTCACTGGGCAGCCAGCTTAGCATGCTCGGCAAGTTCCAGACCAGGGAGAGACCCTGTCTCCAAAACCAAGGTGAATGGCACCTGGAGTTGACCTCTGGCATTTATAGACATGGATATCACATGCACGTGCACACACACACACACACACAGTTTTACACTCCTCTAAGGTAATGTGGGTTAAGAAAGGGCCACTTTGCCACTTGGGCAGGGGGCAGCCTTCACAGCCCCCTGTGGATGTCCTGCCCTCCTCTGCCTGCTTCTCTCTCCTGAACCAAGAACGACAGGTTTGTGCCCACCTTGCTCCCCTCTGCCACCACCACTGCGATATGCAGGCTAGAACGAAGCCCAGAGTCTGTGATTCAGGGCTGAGGGCTGGTGTGTACAGAAGCCTTGGGATCCAGTCCATCTGGGGCAACTGATCTGTGTACGAGGGCAGGTGGAGGGGATGAGGCCGGATGAGGTGGAACTTCTAGTACAGTACTAGTGTCTCTAAGGTGGGTGAAAGGGATAGAGGAGGAAAGACACTGGGCACCATGGTCCAAGGAGGTTTAGTCCCAATGATGCATAGTTTCTCACTTCCCAACCTCTGCAAGCAGGGCTTTCGAACGTCCTGATTTCGGGATATTTGCTGTGCAGATCTCTGTAGGAGAACTGAGAAAGCAAGAGGGGTGGGGCCGAGGTAGGCCGATAGGAGAAACACCTGCAGCCTCCCACACCTGAATTGGTGATGCTTCCTTTCTTGGTTGTGTGAGCTTGGACAAGCCTTCTCTTCTGCGGCAAAATTACAAGAACTGAATGAGAAGACAGAAGAGAACAGGGTCCCAGGGCAGGATATAGGTGCTCAACCAAGGAGGAGCTCTGGTGTAGGGCAGAAATGAGAGTTTTCAGCTTTCCCTCAGCCTTTAGGGCCTGAGGGTAAGGGGTCCAGAAGATGTGACAGGCTAAGTGGAGGTCACCATCCCTCCCTTCCTCCCATCCCAAGCCCTCCAGAGCCCAATCACCAGCTTCCGTTCCTGATGCTCCCCCCACCCCTCCAGGCCCTCGCCTCTGCGACTTGGGTGTTCTCATCTGCGGCTCCAGCCTGTCTGCCTCCGGCAGCATATGATGAGACTTTGTTCATTATTTATTTCCTCTGACTGTGCCTTTTCCACAAGCTTTGAAACCGCATGGCCTGGATGAGGGAGGATGAGCAGTTCCTGGCATTCGTGGTCACGGAGGCCTCCTAGCCACCCCAGGCGTAGGTGAGAGAAACTGAGGCCCGGAGAATTAAACTGACCTTCCTGGCCAAAGTCACAGAGCTGGCTTCCATCCAGGAATTTCTGCCCCAGCACTTCCTTTCTTTCCCTCTGAAGAGTGGCAGGGATGCAGGCTTTGTCACAGAAAGCCACTAAGCAGTAAACATAGGCCCAGGAGGGGCAGGAAGATGTTGGTCTCTGGTGGAACAAGAATTCAGCTGTCTAGCCCAGGCCTTCCCTAGCATAAGGAACTAAAAGCCAGAGTTAAGACATAAATACATCTTTTAAAGTTACACTAGGGTATGAACTCCAGGACAGGACACTTACTTGGCATGCTCAAGGCCCAAGTGCTGCTAAGAAGAAAACAATGAACTAGGTTTGACGAAATGATAGCTCAGTGTGTAAAGGCACCTGCCATGGGCTAATGACCTGAGTTTGCTTTCATGTGGTGGACAGAACTGACTCCTGCAAGTTGTCTTTGGACCTCCGTGTGGGCACCATGGCCCTGTGTTTATAAGTAGATGTAATTTAAAAATTAATTGCAAAATGAAATGATCAAGTAAGCTGGCTTCATTCTGGTCTCCAGAGAAGCTTGGGAAACTATAGGGTCTGGGAAGGAAGGGGCTGGGTCAGAGAAGAGGATGCCATTATTGCTTCTCTTGGGCACACTGGGGCCTAGGTGAGTCAGCTGTCCTGCTCTTGTTCCTGGGACTAGGGCTGCTGACCAGGGTAGGGAGGCAGGCACTAGCCATAATGTCCCTTCCTGGGTCAGCGGCTCTCCTCCCTGACCACCCCTCTGCAGGGAGGCCCCCTTGCCCCAGTTGTTCCTCTGTCCTGAGGCCTGGGGGAGACAAGGGCCAAGGTCAGCGGCATCGGGGTGTGTGTGCATGCCTCACAGATGGTCATTCTATGATACACTAGTCTTAAGAAATGGTCTTCCTGTTTTTAAAAGCATAGAAACTGAGGCGTAGACACTAGGAGCCTGGTTCTAGACTCCAAGACCAGGGTGTCCTCAGGCTGAGTACCTCATGGCCCCAGGCTGCACCGCCCAGGCTTAGAAATTAAAGGAGCCGCATGGGATGGGTGAGGTTGTTGCCTGACCCAGATTCACAAGCCTTCACCTTCACCCCACCTTTGCACCAGCTCCCAGAAACCTGCTAAGAGCAGAACGGGGAGCCTGCCGTTCCTTTGCTCATTCTCAAACCCATTCAGCTGCTCCTTGTTCATTCTTGGCGTTCCCTTGCTGTCCACTTATTTAGCAAATGTGTTTTGAGCACCTGCTCTTTACCAATGACTCCTGCCTTCCCTCCCTTGGCCATGAAGACAAGAGAGCAGATGGTAGGGTTGACACAGGCCAGACACCAGGGGCTCCCTGACTAGGGAAGTGAAAGGGACCTGACCTAAGGAGCCTGGCTCAGAGGGAGGCTCTTCCTCATGAATACTCCCAGACACGCCCCTAAGCCATGCCCTCCTGGGCAGCCACCTCTGGTAAGGCTCAGGCTGACTACTGAACCCCGTGGCCAGCATGGGTCTTGGGCAGTTAGTTGCCAAGTCTTTAGGGAATCTTGCCGTCCTGTTCTTCCATGATTGACTTGTCTTCCTGAAAGCACCAGGAAGAGAAGGAATTGAGACGGAAAACCTCTAATAATAATTGGGGTGCTGGAGAGATGGCTCAGTGGTTAAGAGCACTTGCTGCTCTTCCAGAGGACCAGGGTTCAATTCCTAGCGCCCACAAGGCAGCTCACAACTGTCTGTAACTCCAGTCTGATACCTTCATACAGACATACATGCGGACAAAACACCAGTGCACATAAAACAAAAACAAATAAAAAATAACTGGGCAGTGTTGGCGCACACCTTTAATCCCAGCACTTGGGAGGCAGAGGCATGTGGATCTCTGTGAGTTTGAGGCCAGCCTGGTCGACAAAGCGAGTTCCAAGACTGGCTCCAAAGCTACACAGAGAAACCCTGTCTCGAAAAACCAAATAATAATATTAGCTGGGCAGTAGTGGTGCATGCCTTTAATCCCAGCACTTGGGAGGCAGAGACAGGCGATCTCTGTGAGTTCGAGGCCAGCCTGGTCGACACGAGCTATTTCCAGGACAGGCTCCAAAGCTATAGAGAAACCCTGTCTCGAAAAACAAAAATAAATAATAAATATGATAACTAATTGGTAGTATTTCACTTATTTTTTTCTGATTAAAATGAGTCTCAAGTATAGAGATTACATATTTAGCAGCAAGGTTGGGTACTAAGAGATGAGGCTAGGTGTGGTTTACTGAACACGCACTGAACTCCACATTCTCTCCAGAATGGCTGGCAGTAAGGTGGGGCTGCTTTTCTGATTTTATAGATGGAGAAACCGAGACCCGGGAAGACACTTACATGGCAGCCCCTGCTCAAGCCCCAGAGGATGGGTTCTGTAGATTCCCCAGTCCTCACCCCATGCCTGCCTGCCCTGGTCACATGCAGTGAGGAGGCACATGCCCCCCTCCGCACCTCTGCACCCCCAGAAAGATGGCCAGCAACAGGCTGGGAGCTTAGTGTCTGCGGTGCCTTCTGCTTTGTCTACACAGTTATTCCGCTACATTGATCTTGGCCCCGCCCTGCAGGTCCTTGTGACACTGAGTGTCCAGTGCCACGCCCTCTGTTCAGGTCATTCTTAACATCCCTCCTGCATCACCTCTAGCTGCATCTCACAACTGGTCCATTTATTGTTCCCCATATTGCTCAAGACGTATCAGTGCTGAGACCTATGCTCCTGCCACCCTCTTGTGGAACTCACCTTTAAGGGCCGGCACACCCTCCCACAGCTGGTGGCTTCATTTCCCATGTAAAAACTCTGACCTTTTCAGGACAAGGGATGACCATAATTCCCCAGTGAGTCCCAGTATCACCCTGGTGCTGGTGGCTGCCATGTCCCTTTGTATGTCAACTCCAGGACCTCCGTGTTTTACTCCTCCTAGTTGTCTCCGTACCCCTAGTCCACCTCATTCAAGTGGGTACTGAGGATGGTGGTGGGCTGCTACGGTGTCCTGTGGCTTTTCCTAGTCAGCCACAGTGTGGAAATACTGAAAGGCATAGATTTTTAAATAATATTACTAAATATAGCATTCTTATTTTATCATCATCATTAGTCTTTTATTGTGCCTAATTTGTAAGCTAAAAAATTAGTAGGTACTGTTTGTTTGGTTTTTTTTTTTTAAGTGTGCATTAAGTATTAAGTTTGAAACTATCTGGTTCCAGCCACCTCTGGGATCTTATGATATATCCCCTGAGGATGAGGGACCACTGAAATGAAAACAAGGGTGGACCATTGGAATCTCCTCAGCCCCGAGGAAGCCCCCAAAACGTATCAGAATTCCTTTCTTTCCTTCAGCAGACGTAATGTACAGGTGGGCTGAGTGACGTCAGTAGATCCACATGAAGCTCCCTGCAGCCCCCTTAGCCTTCAGGCTGACAGTGACTGGACTGGTACTGTGATTGGGCCTGTTGCTTAGCTTGCGTGCTCCCTCATTTTCCCCAGAGGATGCTTCTTCTGGGGGGGGGGGGGCATGCTCCGTGCATATTGTCACCTCCCTCTACCCCTGGGCCAGCCCAGTGCAAAGAGACCTCATCCGGGTGCCAGGTGTGTGTGAGTCATAGGAATTCAGGCTCCACGGTATGTGTGGATGAAGGCAGATGGAGGGGCTATTTTTTCTCTTTTTGCTCCATTGCACTTAAGTCACATTTTCCTACCCTCCGCTCCAAGCTCTAAAAGCATTTTGTGGTATAAAATCTGCCATCATCTGATCCACTCTACCGAAATAAACCAGGTCCCCTGTCGTCATCTTCCCTGAAAAGTGCCCCTGCGTCATGCGCTGACTGGTGGGGCGAGGCCTGGCCTGTTTAGAACACTTCATCATAATCCTCAGCGAGGGGCCCCATCCTCTCCGCTCCCTGGGGGGCTGCTCGGGTTTCTCGGGCTGTTATTGCTGGAATGGCAGCTGCTCTACTTAGAAGCATCCACACAGACCTGCTCTGTCTTAGACCTTGCACGCCTCTGCTTAGCTCATCGCAGGAAAGCACCACATGAAAGAGAAATGGCAGTGTGGCGTGCCCTCCTCTCACCTCCGCTGTCTCCTGGCTTCCCACCCCTCAGCACCAAATCATCCCTGAGTGCACCACCGCCACCCAGAGTCCTGTGGCAGTTACATGTCAGGAGATGTCTGTTCACAGATGCGACTCCAGAGCAGTGCAATAAGTGTAAGAATAGGAATCGACATTTAAAAAAAAAAGTGTATGTACCTTTAATCCCAGCACTTGGGAGGCAGAAGCAGGCTGATCTCTGTGAGTCTGAAGCCAGCTTGGTCTACATACTGAGTTTCAGGACAGCCAGGGCTATGCAGAAAAACTATGTCTCAAAAAGTATATGTAATTAAATAAATTTAATATATACATATATGTGTGTGTATATTTAAAGCATAAGTTAGGTTAAGTTGCAAGTTTTGACAACTTTTTAGTACAGATGCTCTTCCATGTATGTTGGAGTTGACTTCCATGTTCCCATCATAAGTTGAAAATAGCAAAATCAAAAATATACTTGGGGGCTGGGCATGGTGGCTCATGCCTTTAATCTCAACACTTGGGAAATAGAAACTGGGGAATTTCTGTGAGTTTGAGGCCAACCTAGAGGGCTATGTAGAGAGATCTTGTCTTTAATTTGTTTGTGTGTGTGTGTGTGTGTGTGTGTGTGTGTGTATTTATGGGCTTCAGAGATGACCAGCTAGGTAAAGTGATTGTCTTGCAAATGAGAGGCATTGCGTTTGAATTCCTGGAACCCATGCAAAGCTGGGCTCAGTTCACACATCTGTAATCCCGGTGCTCCTGTATTGAAATGGGAAGCAGAGCCAGGAGAACCTCTGGAAGCTCTTGGGCCCAGATTCTATGTCAAACAAGAGAACCGACGCCCAAGGTTGTCCTCTGACCTTCGCATGAGTTGGGTGGAACATGTGCCCACACTCACACACATGAATGCACACATACATATTATACATACATGGAAAGATCTTTAAAAATACAGATTTAATGCAGTTCACCTACCCAGAACCATGGCTTAGCCCACTTACATTAGTCTATTAGGGTTCTCTAGAGGAACAAAACTAATAAAATGAATATATATGTAAATTCTAACAAATATGACATCTATATCTAATATATCTATTAAAATGGCCTACAGTCTGTGGTCCAGCTAGGGCAGTGGTTCTCAACCTGTGGGTCACAGCCCCTTTGGGGATTACATATCAGAAGATATTCTGTATATTATATATTTACATTACTAAACATAACAGTAGCAAAACTACAGATATGAAGTAGCAACAAAATAATTTTATGGTTGGCGGTCACCACAACGCAAGGAAAGGGTTGCAGCATTAGGAAGCTTGAGAACCAGTGAGCTAGGCCAACCGTGGCTGCTACTACAGAAAGTCCAAGGGTCCAGCAGTTGTTCAGTCCACGAGGCTGGATGTCTTAGCTGGTCTTCAGTAGATGCCAGAATCCTAGAGAGACAGTTGTCAATGCCAGTGAACGAATGGACTTGCCAGCAAGAGTGGGAGCAAGCAGGCAAAGAGAGCATTTCCTTCTTCCTTGTCCTTTGTTTAGACTTCCAGCAGAAGGTGTGGCCTAGGTTAAAGGTGATCTTCCCACCTCAAAAGGTCCAGATCAAAATCGAGTCTTCTCACTCTAAATGATTTAATTAAGAAAACAAAATCCCTCAGAGGTATACCCAGCTGGTTGGGCTTTTAAATTAATTCCAGATGCAGTCAAATTGACAACCACGAGTAGCCATCACACCTATAGCGGATCAAAGTCACCTGACAAGAGGTGAGAAAAGGTGGTTGTGGACATGCCTTTGCACCCCAGTGACATTGGCCAACCCTAAATCCATCCAAATCTGAGGAGGACCCTGCAGGTGTCACATAGGGAAGCGAACCCACAAAGAAATGAGGACAAAAACCCAGTGCAGACTGACTTCATCAACTGGGGAATATGATGCCAGGCGGTTTATTGTCACCATATTTAAAACAATGCAGTTGGGAGGAAGATTCTCAGGCAACAATTATTTCCATTCCCGGTGCAACAGCCTAGGGATGGAGAGTCTGGGAAAAAGCATTCTGGGGGATTTGGGTGAGGTCTGCAGCCACTGATAGCAAAAAGATCACCAGATCATTACCAATATCCACTTGCAGCCTTGCAGGAGGAAAGCAGGTTTTACCTCCTCCATTGAGAAGAGGACTCTGAGCGTTTCACATCTCTGGTTCCCTGGTATTCTGTGGGCACAAGAACTTTTGCACCACAACTCAAATCTAAGGTTGTACACTATCCATTTAACTGGGAGCATTTCTTGCTGAAGAAGCAGGAGGCTGTCAAGAGCAAAGACTCAGTCCTGTGGTGGTGGCACAGGCCTCTAATCCCAGCATTTGGTAGGCAGAGACAGGAGAATCAGAAGTTCAAGGTCATCCTTGGCTATATGAGTTCAAAGTTGGCCTGGGCTACATGAGTCCCTGTCTCAAAACAAAAATAAGTAAATAAATAAATAGCACAAGCTCTAACATTTTGAACCCCAGTTCAGCCATTTACTGTGGCGTCAGCCAAATGATTCCAGACCTCTGAGCTTTGGCAGCAATTCTGGCACCCGTCAGTGCTCGGGACACCCTGCTATGATGAAGAACTGTCTGGACTCAAATGTCAGGAAAGCCATAGAAGCCTCTTTGGTGGTCCTTTCTGTGGCTGTGCTCTTGCTGTTTGGAGTCTGTTTGCTCACTTCCTGTCTGCAGGAGGAATGCCAGCTCCAGAAAGTAGGAGTGTTTCCGGTCCTAAGCTTACCGGCCACTGTGCCTATTCAGTCACGGGCAGACAGTGTGGATCTGTGAAACCCAGACTGCAGTCCCAGGTGACCTGCATATTATATGACCTTGGGTCAGAATTATCAACATTTCTGCCCCGCCATCATTTACCTGAAAATAGGAGTCTAAGTAGTTGAGAAACCTAGAGTAGGTTAACACTACGGTCCAGACAGACCTGAGTTCAAATCACAGCTGCTTATTTGGTGAGTTTTGGGAAGTGACCCAGCCAAGGCTCGCTTTCCTTATCGGTGAAATGGGTTAATAAGCCCCTTTCTCATTCAGAGAGTTCATCTGGGAACTACAGGAGCTGGCACGGTGACAGTGTTTTCTTTGAGCCCTGAACACCGCTGGTGACAAGATGGCAAATAAAATGGGTATCAAGGGCACTGTCTCTTCATGAGTGAGCTCACCCTCTCGTGGTGCAGGGGCGGGGCAGTCTGATGCCTCTTCGGCACCGATCTCTGACACACTTCCCTTTCTCCCCTCTCACAGATCTGTGCCATCATTGGTGGGACCTTCACTGTCGCTGGCATTCTGGACTCCTGCATCTTCACAGCCTCAGAAGCATGGAAGAAGATCCAGCTAGGCAAAATTCACTGACATCCTGCCCAGCCCAGTGACTGAGGACCAGGGGACCCCGCTAGCCTGTCTCCAGAGCCCTATCTCCTTCTGCCTTTTTGGCCCAGTGTGTGTGGGAGGAGGGGGGGGGTGGTACTGGGTGGCACAAGGTTCCACAGCTACCTCTTTCCCCGTATTTTAGATAAATTAACACTGCCTGGAGTCGTGGTGTTCCTTTCCCTACAGAGCCCCAAGACCAGAGTGAGGCATGGGGAGGTACCCAAGGATGCTGGTGACCCCTCGTGGGAAGGCTGTGGTCTTTTTCTCTGGTAGGGAATAGCCCTGAGTCCCCACAAAGCAGCTCCCAGCCAGGCTTTGACAATCTTTAAGCCCCCACCATTTGGACACACAGCTCGGTTTCTCCCCTAGCAGCCAACCTGAGCTCTCAGCCTTGGGACCAGGCTGCCCAAAGGTACAGCTGCCTGGCACTTTCAACGTGGAATGGTACTTGGTAGGCAAGCCTCAAGATACGGCACTGTAGCTGTAACTTGCTTCTGCCCCATTGCTTCGTGCCCAACCTAGAGCCCAGGTCTTCTCCCGTGCTCCATCCCTGCCTCGTTCTAGGAAGCAGGTGCCCAGTTGTGTGGCAGAATGGTGGAGACTCAGATTTGCCCACCAGTCCTGAGGCAGCTTACAGGTGCCCCTTCCTCTCTTTGCTCTTCTGAATCCCCCACCAATGTGCCTCAGCCGCTGTGCTATGTGGCAATAGCGTTTCTTGGTGAAGGGGCTGGTTCCCACTGAGAAGTTCCCCCGACATCCACTGTTACATTCTGCAGTGCCAAGGGTTAGGGCCATGTGACTGGGAGGTTATCCTTGGAGGAACACATAACGCACAGTCTGTGCACTTCTGTCCAATCCAGAAGCCCCCTTCCCAGAAAACCACCCCAAGCTTGCCATGACATCCACCTTTGCTCCCAAAGCCTTAGCTGGAGGAATGAAGCAGACCGGCTTCTACTCTTTGCACCTCTACCTTGTAGGCTCCCGAGGATGCCCAGCATTTGGGACCCACTTGCCAGTGAGATCCCCAATTAGCTGAGCACACACCAACTCATTCCCAGTTCCAGGGGGGCTCTAGTGTCACCCCTGAGGTGGATCCCTTCCCTGTTACCGCCCCCCCATCCTTCCCTTTTTGTCCTAAAGGGAGGGGCAGTGGTCCAGGCATGAATTCCATGCTGAGAATTTTAGCTATGCTCTCTTGTCCAGAGAGAGAACCGCATGCCTGGGCTTCATTTTTATGAGACTGCTTGCATACTTTTGTAATGAAGGGGAGTCTCCAGTAGGAGGTTTTTTTTTTATTTTTGTTTTGTTTTTCTTAAGTAATCTCTTATGGGTAGCTGGATTCTCTGCTCTTTGTGATTTTTTTGCCTCTGAATTCCAATTAGCAAAGCTTCCCTTTTTGTGTAAGTTGAATGTTGTGTATGTCAACTGCCCTGATTTATTTCTGGTATCTGGCCACTTGGATGGATTTCTTTTCTTTTTTTAAACATTCTGTTCCCCAGTTACAGAAACCAGTCCCCTTTGGTGCGTAAATCTGTCACCTGTGGAGGGTGGGGTAGGGTGGGACAGGGTGGGAAATACGTGGCATGCATATGAGTTGAAATTCCACATTTGTGAGGGCACAGGGATGTCGGTTTCCCGTGGAAGAGGCGCCTCTGGATTGTTATTCTTGTAAAGGTATTCTCAAAGGGACATATGTTTCGATTCTTTCCCACTCACTGGGTTCAAATAGATTATTAAAAAGCTGCTTTTTAGAAATAATTGCTGTGACTCTGGTTTGGTTGTGACTGGGTGGCCAAGAGGCCAGGGTGGGACTGGGAGTGAAATCTAATTCTACAGGACCGAGGTTGAAAATGCTAGAGATAGGCAGTGGTGGTGCACACCTTTAATCCCAGACCATGGGAGGCAGAGGCAGGTGGATCTCTGTGAGTTCTTGGCCAGCCTGGTCTACAGAGCGAGTTCCAGGATAGCCAGGGCTACACAGAAAAACCCTGTCTCGAAAAGCAAAAGTAAAAAGAAGAAGGAAATGCTGGATCAGGGATCATCCTGGGAAGAGGGAATTCTGATGTCACTGAAGGCCACAGGTCGTGCAGACCGGCTGTCCACTCACCCATAAGGACCCTAGTTTTGCTAATGTGTCTACTAAAAATGAGTCATTTTCTGTTTTTCCTTAAGCACTGGCGTTACCAGCAATTTTGGGAGACCCACCTGGGGGGCCATGTGTCTGGAAAGCAGAGCATTGAGTGGACTGTCTCTCTCCATGGACTCCTGATTACAGGGTTAATAGATTGACAGATGCGTGTGAAGTTGATGTGTAACGCTGAAGAATAAGTTGCTTTTTTTATGCTTTCTCCTTTTTGATGATCTCCAACCAAATGTGTGTGCGGGATGCAGATCGCACCCAGAGAGAGCTGAATCATAGGCTTGCGTCCCTGGGCGTAAAGGCGCCCAGGAGGCTGTGGTGTGGGCGCATCTCAAGGGGGAAATTCAAGTGCTTGAGAAATGGATGCTGCATCACAGAGGAAGCCTGAGAGGAAGCAAATGTAGCAGGGAGGCACGAGATAAGAAGGGGCAGTTAGGTTTTATTCCTTCGCATCACAGTAAGGTTTATCTCCTTTTTTAAAAAATTATTTTATTACTTAAAAAAATACCAATCCAAATTCCCACTCCCTCCCCACCTCCCAAGTTTTTTTTTTTTCATTTTGTTTTGTTTGCTTTGTTTTTGCTAGAAGCAATGACAGGCCATTAGAGTTTCTAATCGCTTTTTAAGAAAAACCTTTATGGGTGGGAGGATGGCTCAGCAGGTAAAGGAGCGTCCTGCCAAACCCAGTGACCGACATGATGGAAGGAGAATTAGCTCCCTCATGTGTCACGGAACATCATGCATGAATGAAGACACACACACAAGTAAATATAATTTAAGAAAATATTTTAAGAGCCATCAAGGTGGCTCGGTGAGTACCTGGTGACCTGAGTCCAATCCCAGAAACTGTGTAAAGGTGGAAGGAGAGAGCGGTCTTCACAAAGGGTGTCCTCTGGCCTCCAAATGCACGCCATGGCGCATGACCCCCCCACACAGTATGCCCCCCACATACACAATAATAAATGAAATTTACATCATTTTAAAACTGCTGTTGGAACTGAGGGTAGAGCTCAGTATTCGAGGCCCCAGACTTACTCCCCCAGCACCAAAACAACAGTCAAAGAAACCTGGTGTGTGCTTCTAGAAGGTTCACTATCTGAGGACAGATACGGGAATGTGCAAATGTGAAAAGGGACATATGTAAAAGAACATTCTCTGAAGACCCCTTTCCTTCCCACAGCTGTTTCCTGCCAGTTCTTGGCTGATGAGGTCATGCATTTTATTCTAACCCATCATTGGGAGGTTTGGGCATTCTCAGCATGCCAGGAAGAGGCAGGCATAATTGCATCCTGGTCACACAGCTAGCAGGGGGTACAGCTGGAATTCCAACTCAGACCTGCTTGAGTGCAGGGTTCTGAAAAAACACAGGGTTCTGCCTCAGCCCCAAGATCATCAGAGCTACATCAAAAGGAAAAACTGGAAGTGGGGGGAGGAGGGTCAGAACAAGAGAACCTTTTTGTGTGTGTGTGCTTTCTTTTGTCTTTTCCCCCTAGTGGTTCTCGTGGGCTGTGGTGGCGCGTGCCTTTAATCCCAGCACTCAGGAGGCAGAGACAGGTGGATCTCTGAGTTCGAAGCCAGCCTGGTCTACAAGAGCTAGTTCCAGGACAGGCTCCAAAGCCACAGAGAAACCCTGTCTGGAAAAAAAAAACAAAAACAAAATGAAACAAACAAACAAAACAAAACAAAAATGGTTCTTGACTTTCCTAAAGCTGCAACCCTGTAATACAGTTCCTCATATTGTAGTGACCTCCAGCCATGAAACTATTTTCATTGCTACTTTTTAACTGTAATTTTGATACTGCTATGAATCGTAAATGCTTTTGAGAGAGAAATGCCAAAGGGGCCATGACTCACAGGTTGAGAATCGCTGCTTTAGATGAACCTGTGAGGGATGGAGAGTATAGGAGTTAAAATGCTCTCCACATCTCCCCCCACACTCTGCGCACGTGGTTTCGTGTAGGGGCCAAATAAATCAATGAGTGTGTGAACTCTTGAGGAAGTGTGTAGGGACTGACTTGGCTGGGCAGCAGGGGAGCCCATGAGTGAATGAGTGAACTAACTTCCACAGTGACTCCTATGAAGACAACCTCTGACCCTTCCTGGGCACAGCCATGCTGGCGCCTGCCCGTGTCTCCAATGAAAGTGACTGGCAGACGCTGGACATGGTGGCACACACCTTTAATCACAAACTTGTTTGAGTTCACTGATGACCCTTTCCGCAAACCCTTGCAACCTAGACACACTGGCAGTGGATGGCAGTGAAGTCACTGCGGTCTCTATGGCTTTAACTGCGGTTTCATACATTGCCCAAATATAGGCTTCCTCCAAAAATCTCCAATCCTGGTTGTAGGGGCCTCTGAAATAAAGTCCGAAACAGAACTGCACTAGTCAGAACTCCAGTAATACCAGCGTTGGACTTCCCTATTACCAACTCTAATAAGCTAGGAATGCACACAGGAAGGATCAGGTGAAGGTGGTGTTTCGACATTGGGCACGACATCCTTTCTGCATTTAGTGCCTCCATCTGTTAAGTGAACATTACAGCCTCCTAGCCAGCAGGAACAAAGTAGGTGTTCAGCAGATGGACCGTGAGTGGATGAATGGGAGGGCTAGAGATGCTGAATGAATAATACTTCCCACAGAATAAGCACTTCGGGCTTTTAACATGAAAACAGCGGGAGCTGGAAGCCTTTTTCCTCCATCCTCGCCGCTACAGTGCTCAGGGAGGATCCTTCACAAGACAGGTGCCTTCTTCACGGCATATGGCATCGCCAGGACCAAGACTTCACGCCCAGAGGATGTGCAGCGTGTCTTAATCGGACGAGCCTGCAGGTGGCGCCCGCGCTACCAGCAATCTTCCTACAGGCAAAGCAAAGCTCCTTCGTTAGGTCGGGGTGGGACCCAGTCTGGGACTTGAAGGTGGGCGGGGCGGCCGCAGACTCTCAGGATGGTGAGCTGGATCTTTCCCAAAGCTCTCGCAAGCAGTTAAAAAAAAAAAAAAAAAGTAAAGAGAGCACACTTCACACTCTCGCCAGTGTGGGGCATCGCACGTTTCCATTCACACAGAAAGCTAACCGTTTCCATCACTGAGATTAATTCTAGGGCTCTGTATTAGAGCGCTAGTCCCAGCAAAAAACGCCTAATGTGAAGACTGCAACAAATGCAAAGTCTGTCTTTTGGATTACCCTGCGTGAGCCCCACACACCTGTTCTTTTTAGGAAGACTGATACCTGGTTTGTGCCAGGGACTGTTCTGAACACTCTAGGAAAGTCATTTAATTCTCACGACAACCTACTAAGAGCATTCCCATTGTACAGATCAGGAAATCAAGACTATAAAGCAGACAGTTCCTAGATCCAGCAAGAAGGACACAGTTGGAACCAGGTATGACTTTATGATCCAAGGGCTAAACAAACAACCAGAGGGGTGTGTATATATAAAAAAAAAAACAAAACCAAACATTGAGAGAATGCTTTTTTAAAAGTTTAGATTTGAGGAACAGGGAAATGTAAGTCAGTGGTAGAGTGTGTGTTTAATGCATTGAGTTACTGGATTCAGCCCCCAGCACGAATAAATTTTATTTTAATTTAAATTATTCCAGATATATCTCTGACCTTCCACCATGTGGCGATTTTTGTGTATTTCTTTTGTTTTGTTTTTGCTTTTTGAGACAGTTTCTCTGTGTAGCCCTGGCTGACCTGGGACTCCCTTTGTAGATCTGTGTGACCTCGAATTTGACTTCTGCTTGCCTCTGTCTCCTGAGTATTGGGATTAAAGATGTTCACCACCACTGCCTGGCCCACCATGCGATTTTTTAAATTTTTAAAATTTATTTATATTTTTTATGTATGAGTGCTCTATGTGGACACCTGCAGGTCAGAAGAGAGCATCAGATCCTATTATAGATCGTTGTGAACCACCATGTGGTTCAAATTGAGTTGCTAGGAATTGAACTCAGGACCTCTAGAAGAGCAGCCAGTGCTCTTAACCGCTGAGCCACCTCTCCAGCCTCCACCATGTGTTTTTATAGAATTGTATGTAGTAGGGCCCAAAATTTTCCATTTTGAGTTTAGTAATTCTGAAGAAGCCAGTCATATGACTTTTGAATGGTATGTCATGGTGTTCAAGGAATTTGGACAATGTACAATCAGTCTGCCACAAGGGCAAATTTCACACAAATTGAACCCAGAGACAGGTGGAAAATGTTTAGATAAAAAAATACTTGTTTCTCTATATGAACATGTGCAGATTTTCTTTTCATTTCCTAAGCAATACAGTATACGAATTCATACAGCCTCTACATTGTACTAGATGCTTTATCTAGACATCGTTAAGTATGCAGGACATGCACCGGTTATATTCATATGCAAGCATTGCAATGAAATGGACTTGAATACCCAAGGATGGAGGTTCTGTAACCAGGAGGCTGGGAACAACTGTGCAGTACCTGCCCATGTGACTTCTCCAGACCACTCTGTTGAGGGCAATGGCGGTGGGGTGGGGGTGGGGGGGTGAAGTGTTTGAGAATGGTGAGAAGATAAAGGGACAGCAGAAAGGAAATGGGACTGCATACGGCTCAGTGACTGAAGTGTTATTAGGAAATAGGGAATGGGTTTTAGTCTTACTGATAAAATTAATTTTTAAAAACTGGGCTCAGAATGAAGTTTTGAGAACCATCTCATGGGAATTTTAGAGATACCAACAGGGCAGACAAGTTGTAATCTCAGCTGCTCCCAGGAGTTGCTAGGAGAGTCCAAGAAAGGGTCCGAGAATGCAGACAGGCTGGACAGTGGAGGTCTGAACACAGCTTGTGGTGTCTGTCTGTCTGTCTTCGGGGATAATGCCCAAGGTGTCACGACAAGCAAGGTCCTTTTCTCTGGTATTTTAAGCCTCAAGGAGGGGCAATTTGTGGTGCTTCCCTATCTTAAAATTGGTGTTAGAAAGAAAACGAGGTGGGAGGCCAAGCTGATCTGAAGGGGAAGTCTATCCTCAGCAGCCTCCGATTCAGCTAATGTCCGTCTAACTACCCAACAGACTAGGTCCTAGCTGTTTGTTTTGATTTTGAGAGGGGGTCTTACATAGTCTCGGTAGCTTTGAACTTTTGATCCCCTGGGCTCCTGCACTCCAGTACTGCAATGACAGGAATGAGACACCACGCCAGGCTAGAAAATGTCCTAAAAGCCTGGATTCGGTCCCCAGTACAAAACCGGAAAGTGAAGCCTGAGAAGCACCCATGGGCTTCTATTGGAAGCCTTACAAAGCAGTACCTCCTTTCAGGCCCTAAGACTAAGGGGTTCCAGCCTGCCTCCCAGTCCGCTCCACTACAGGAAGAGACCAGCACCAAGACTCGACTCCAGCCGCAGAGGGCGCTGTCCCGTTTTCCTGCGGCAGGAAGCCGAGACTCGCATTCCTTCTGCGATTGCGCCACAGCGAAACGTCATATCCGGCCCTGCGCGCACTGCACTGGAGCCGGAACTTGTGAGTTAGTGGTGGTGGTTTTCCCATGACTCATTTTTGGTTAGAGACCTAGCTCTTCCCTACCTCCTGTGGTGCTCTTCACAGGTGATCACAAGGAAGGTCCACCCCTGGTGACCTCGGACCTCAGCAAAGTCTCAAAAATCATTTCAGTGTCCCCTCTCACGTGCTCGGAAAGACCATGTCTTCCCGGCTGTGCAAAGAACCGCGGCGGAAGTACAACGTCCGCTCCGTTCCCGTCCGCAAGGACGACGAGGTCCAGGTACATCCAGAAGTCCTTGGGTTGTAATTACCCAGGGATATATGGTTCAGTCACCCCCTTAGCGTGAAATCCCGGAGTAGTCACATACCCCAAGACCTCAGCAAGGCGACAGCGGGCGTGCTAGACCAGAGCCACTACAATGCCTGTGCTGCCTCAAAGCATTCAGTTTCTCGATAATAGTGATAAAATGATATGTCAAGACCACAAACATCTGCTTTCTCAATTTAACCCACCGGCCTTTAATTTGCCTAGTATATAGCTCAAGATGGCCCATTGAGCCGGTCTTTGAAGGACAAAGTGCTGGAGTATCACTTGAGTTTAGCAGAATTGGTAGACAGGGATGGATCTGAGGGAGTTGGCCCTGCAGCGATACTAGATGCGACAGAAATGAGTTGGTAGCAGCAAATCGGGTGCAGAACTATCAAAGACCATGTGTTCCCAGGAGCATAGGCTACGACAGGGCTGTGGGGGGTGAAATAGACAGAGGTTGGGTTGGTGGCTGGAAGAGGACTGTGCACTTAGCAGGCAGTCACTGATCTGGATGGACATTAGCTGTGAACAGGACTGAGGAAGTCTGGACTACATAGTGAGACTTCTCTCAAATAGAAAAGAAAAGGTGCCTACACTGTTCTCCCAGTCACTTGTGGACACCCTCCAGACTCATCCCTGTCCCTGCTGCCTTGTAAAATCTACTATGAGCTGGGATCCCTCTGTGGCTAAATCCAGCGGCTGTATTTATTATAGGTGCCACCACCATAGTTCATGCTTGCAGTTGCTTGAAGCTTCTCAGACTCCTTTTCTGGTCATTTTCCCCTCTCGGATCCCTACCGAACCCCTGGCGTTCATCAAGGCCTGGGTCTGGTCTACCATTCCTCCTTGTTTAGTAGTCTCTCCGAGCTTTAAATGTATGTTCTGTGATAGCAGCTCCCCACTTTTTGAAATTCATCTGCGACAGGATGTCACTGTTTAGTTGAGTTTGTTAATTGCGGTGCTAGGGAGCAAACCTGGGGCTTAAGCCTGCTAGGCAAGCGCTCTGCTACTGAGACGCAAGCTCAGGCCTCTAGAGCAGTCTTGGCCTTAACACCTTCTCTGCTTCTAGAATCTGATTTTTCTCTCAGCTTCTATATATGTCACTAGGTGACATGTCTCGCCGGTTGTCTTAATGACCCTCACGGAGTAGGGCCATCTCCCTGTAAAGCCAACACTCATTGCCCTGTTGTGATCAAAGCCATTTGTATCAGTCACTTCTGGTGTCTTCCTTTTCTGGTCAGTGACCACATTTACATATTTACTTGTTAGCTGCTTATTGCCCGTCCCACGTCAGGTCCGTGTGCCAGAGAGTGTCATGTTTGTCACCAGGTCTCCGTACAGAACCTGGCTCCTAGCAGGACTCAGTCATTACTTATTGCCTAGGAAAAACATTTATTAAGCAGATGAATATGAAAGGTGTGGTAAAGGAGTTTTAAAAATATGAGGTGTGAATTGTGTTTTCTTTTAGATATGAAGAAACTGAAACTCAAGCTAAATAATGAGTTGAGGATGACCTTGAACCTCTGATCTTCCTGAGTGCTGGCCTGAGAACACAGGCACGTGCTCCTGTACTAGGCATGTGCAGTGCCAGGCCTGTGCATACAAGCACATCCTCCACCCTTGACTCTACTCCCAGCCACAGGTTAGTTTTGTGCGGTGCTAGGGTTTGAACCCAGGGCCTTATACATACTAGGCACGTGCTCTTGAATCCCTAGGCCCATGATACAGTTTTACAATTGTGGGATTTCAAATCGTTGCATAATAGTCTTTGGAAAATTTCTACCCCACCCCACAAGACAGGGTTTCTTCATGTACCCCTGGCTGTCCTGGAAATCTCTCTGTGTAGATCTGGCTGGCCTCATACTCAAAGATCCTCCTGCCTCTGCCTCCCGAATGCTGGGATTAAAGACATGTGCCACCACCGCCCAGCTATGAATTTTCCTTAACAATATTTTTTATTTAGATGTTGAAAGCTAGAATGTGGCTCAGTGGTAGAACTTGACCTAATGTGCAGAACCCTGACTTCTGCCTCGACACTTGAAGAATGATTATATTCTCCTATAATATAATATAAATAAATAAATAACATTTGTTTATTTGTACCATGTATATGAACACAGGGCACATATGGAGGTCAGAAGACAACTTGGAGGAGTTCTCTCTACTGTGTGGCTCCCAGTGATTGAACTTACATCCTCAGGCCTCGTGGCAGTGGTCTTTGAGCCATCTTGCTTGTCCTGTATTTTTCAGTCTCAAAACTACTTCTGTAATGACTATCCCTGGCTGAGGAAGAATCCCCTTCTTCCTAAAGTAAATAAATAAAGGTGAAGAATCTCCGCACAGCCAACCATAAGACAGGTTCATAGCACAGAAGTAGCCAGCTCTGACTGCCACGTCTGTTTTCGTACAAAAGTTTGTATGTTTTAGCCCATGTGTTCCTCACAGCTTCCTCTATGTGCTGTGCTGTCCTAGGGGGTTTGAGGACACTACGAAGGTCATCAGATCAGCAAGGTAGTCCAAGTGTAGAGAAATCAGTATGTCAGCCACATCAAGCAGGTACAGCATGAGGAGGCTAAGGGCGGGCACAACTGTCTGCATGGACATCCACCCAGTAAGGCAGGGTTCCAGGAGCTAGCGGGAATCCAGATGTTTTCCAAGCAGTGTACCTTGTCAGTCAGGCACATAAGGAAAATGTCCATCCATAATCAACACATCACTGAGCTGTGTAAATGATCTCATGAGAACCTCAGGGAATCCGAGGTCTTGAGGTTGGCTGGCGAGAGGAACCCAAGGGAGGCTCCACTGCTGGGGTCGTGGAGCTTATAAACTCCTTTGGCTTAAAACTCTGTCTCCTAAGAGGTGCTTATCACCAGGCTGGAATCAGACAGAGACAGGAAACAAATTCTTCAACGTAAAGCCACATCTCGTCAAGCTGGGAAAGAGAAAGGCCAATGTAGGGAGCTCAGGAGGACGCAGGAGTGAGATGAGCTGTCACGCAGCCAGAGCTAACTGCAGAGGCCTGCTCTTGTGGGGCATCTTTGAAACTTTCAGAGCGTGTCTGATGTATTTCATTGTCTACTTCATCGTCCACCTGTTCTCTACTGACCTGTCCCTCTGTCAATCTCCTTTTGTAGTTTTGATAATTTATGAATAAAAATTGGAACCATTTCCTAATGTCAGGTGGCATTTGCACATTTTATAACAAAAGGTTTCTCATCCACCTGTCTATTGGTCTCAGACATTTCTATGTGGAGCAACCCAGCAACAGTGATAGCTAGGCCTTGCTCTGCGCCTGTGGAGGGGGAAGGGTGGGGCTCTGGATTCTGAGGCAGGGAGTTGTCTGATTGGCATCAGGATACCAACTGGCACCCCCAGAACCACTGGGCTCACACTGCTGTTTGCCTGCACACCAGGCCTGATAGAGGGTCCTCAGGCTTCCTGACTGTTGTTCTCCTGATCCCCTCTCCCTTTTTGTTCCCCTTTGGCTGAGACAGGGGTTTTTTTTTTTTTTTGTGTGTGTGTGTGTGTTAACAGTCCTGACTGTCCTGGAACTCGCTTTGTAGACCAGGCTGGCCTCGAACTCACTGAGATGCACCTCCCAAGTGCTGAGTCTAGAGGCATGTGCCACCGCTGCCCGGCTAACTTGGGTAATTCTTAAATCCACACAAATTTGATTGTGTCTGTAGCATATATACCCAGCATACAGAGTGGTTGCCCACCACATCAGAGGTATAACCTGCTGAGTGATGTCAAATGAGGATAATGAACAGCTTAACTAGGAAGTTCTGTGTTTGTGGTTTTTGTTATTTTCAGTATTTTGAGATTTATCTTTATGTTAGTATAAGTGTTTTGCTTGCATATATATCTGTGCACTGTGTGCATGCAGTGCCTGAGAAGACCAGAAGAGGGCATCACAAAACCCAAAAGGGTCGTGAGCCACTTGTATGGGTGCTGAGAATCAAACTGGAATCTTCTAGAAGAGCAGCCAGTGCTCTCTTAACTGCTGAGCCATCTCTCCAGCCTCACGCTGTTGGTATTTTCTTTTGAATTTTGTCTTCATTCTTGATCAGCTTAAGTTTAGGAGTCCAAAAGTTCAATAAAAGTTAGATGTCATTCTGGACTAAGTTTACAGCTATGCAAGAGTTCCCTAGAGGAACAGCACCTATAGAATAAATATAGACAAAAGGGGCATTTATTAGACTGCTTACACAGTATGATCTAGGTCATCCATTAGCAGCTATCTTCACTGGAGAAGCAAAGAACTCAGTAGCTGCTCAGTCCACAAGGTTTTGCCTTAGAGCTCATATTTGGACTGCCACCCAAGGGTTCCACCCTCTTTTATGCTGGGTCTTCCCTCTTCAAATGATCTGATCCAGAAAAATCCCTCCCTGGTGTGTCCAACTGTCTTTCAGTTAATTCCAGATCAGGCAGGCTGACCACCAGTGTGAACCATCACACACCCTGCAAGCTTAGGAAGCAGTGGTGTTAGCTGCTGAGGGCATGGTGGCTGGAGTAACACGAAGCTCTGCTCCTCTGTCACTGACTTGCACCCAAACACAAGGAACCCAGCCTGTTCTATATCCCCCACCCTAACCTGGCCAGATGGGGTTTCTGGCCAGGTGACACACAGAAGCCAGAATGGGATTCAGATCCTCTATGGACATGCATCTGCAGCTGACTCCGATTGGGTTCAGAAGGTCAACAGGCGCCATGACTTTGCCTCAGTGAGTACTGCTGTGAAGAGTCACCATGGCAACTCTTTACTTATTTATTTATTTAATTTTGTAGCTCTGGCTGTCCTGGAACTCACTCTATAGAACAGGCTGGCCTTGAACTCATAGAGATCTGCCTGTCCCTGCCTTCCAAGTGCTGGGATTAAATTCATGCACCATCACCACAGGGCGACCATGGTAACTCTTATAAATGAAAGCATTTAATTGGGGCTTGCTTACAGTGTCAGAAGTTTAGTTCATTATCACTCTCACATGGGTACATATACATACACATACATTTTAAAAAGTCTTTAAAAATTATTTTAAAAAAGAAAACAAACTTGGTGGTGGTGGCCCAAGCCTTTAATCCCAGGTACTCTAGAACAGAGGCAGGTGGATATCTGTGAATTCGAGGCCAGCTTGGCCGTGAGTTCCAGGGCAGCTAAAGCCACACAGAGAAACCCTGTCCCAAAACAAACAAACAAAAGAAACCCAAAATATGTGATCTTGAGGTGACTGGAGACTAGTGCCCCCTTCAGGCCCCAGTGCAGCCCACCTTTGGGGGCTAAAGTAGACAAGGGCCATTTGCACTTTGGTTTTTGTGGCTTACTTATCTCCTGTGTTGCCTTTTGGACATGTTTTGTAAGCCTGATCCCCGCCCCCCATTTTATTAGATTTGGTTACCTAAAATATGGCTAAAATACCCATCACATAGAGAAGGGGCTGAGAGATGGTTCCGTGGTTGAGAGCATTTGCTCCAGGTTTGGTTATCAGCACCCCCATAGCAGCTCACAGCCATCCATAACCCTAGTTCCAGGGTATCCAATATGCTCTTCTGATTTCTATGGGCATCAGGCACACATGTGTTGCACAGATATAAATGTAGGCAAAGCACACATATACATACAATAAATCTTTGTTTTGTTTTGTTTTGTTTTGAGACTGGTTGTCCTGGAACTCACTTTGTGGACCAGGCTGGCCTTGAACTCACGAGATCCACCTGCCTCCGCCTCCAGAGTGCTGGGATTAAAAGCAAGCGCCACCACGGCCTGGTCAAGCAGACTGCTCTAAAAATGTTCATTCAATGCAATTTTAGACTTAAAAATAAAACTGTTTGTAATCCCAGCATTCAGGAGCTGGAGTCGGCAGAGACACAAGTTGGAGAGCACTCTGCGTTACATAGCCAGTTCTAGGACAGCCTAGCTTATATAGTTAAACCCACTCCCTTTCTCGCTCTCAGACACACACACACACACACACACACACGCACGCACGCACACACGCGCGCGCGCACACACACACAGAGAGAGACAGAGACAGAGAGAGAGAGAGAGAGAGAGAGAGAGAGAGAGAGAGAGAGAGAGGCCTTGAAGATACTATGCCAACACGCTGAGGCAGGAAGTAGGACGATGATTGTCAGGGGCTGGTGGGAGGGCTGAGGGAGACTAGTTTGGCTATAGGAGAAACATCTAGAGAGCCTGTAATCCCACCACTGGAGAGGCCATGGCAGGGGTCACCGGGTCTAGCCTATCCTGGGCTCTAGGGCAAGACCTAGAGATCATTTGAACAACAATGTAAGCAATTGCTTCAAAATGGTCTTAGGATAAACTGGATGCTACATGCCTCCTAGCAGATTTTAAGGAAACAAGGAGTGGTATATGAGGGAGGCAGGAAAGAGCTGCTTTCTCCCCTTTCTGGTGCGCTCACCCTGCCTGGCCTATTCAGTTCAGCTGCACAGTGGTTCAGTGAGCCCAGTCCGAGCCTAGCATGCACAGTGGTTTAGTGAACACCTCCTAGAAACAACAAGCAGCTGAATAGGCAATGTTCTCCAGAAGCAACTTGTAGGCACGTCCAAACTTATGGCATTGTGATGTGACATTGTCACCTGCAAAGTTCACATCTGAGACACACAATTAGTAACGCACACACCCCAAAAAAAAACACAGCAAAAATTTCATAAGGTCTTAAATATGCTTACGATTCTGGGTTGGGCCACATTCATAGCTCTCTTCAGGCACGGGCTGGACACTCTGAAGGATTTGAACAAGGTCATAGACGACACAGATGTGCTAACAGTAGGCAATAGGCATTGGCGGTGTTTTGCCTGGGACTTAAAACAGCATTTCTGCTGAGCCTAGTTATGCCGGAAAGCAGCATAAGCACAAAGCATACCAAATGATTCAAAATAAATGCTTCCTCCTTAACCGAAGAAGCAAAACACCTAGTGTGAAATTCTCAAAGAATAAATCATTTTGTTTCTAAGAAGGCCAACTAGTTGTATCTACCAAGTATGCTAGACAGGTTAAGTCTTAACATCAATTGAGAAGCTGGTACAGGAATCCATTCTACTTAACGAAGAAGAAACAAGGGGATGTGGCTATTTCCAGGAACCTGGTCCATAGCCCAACACACTAGAGTCAGCTGACAGATCTCCTCTGTATCTTATTCAGTCCGTGAGCTTCTTCAATATCAACCTCAGCTCAACACGGCAGTTCACCCATAATCCCAGCATTTTTGAGGCAAAGGCAGGAGGATTTTGAGCTGGAGGCCGGTCTGTTCCACATAATGAGACCCTGACCCAATGAAAACGAAACAAAACAACCCTCCAAGAATTGTTTCCTTCCTCTGTGCCTGACGAAGTGCATAGTATGATGAGCTCACAGTGCTGGCAAGCACAACTTTAATGTTTCTGGCTAATTCCTACTTTTCTTCTTTTTTGTATTTTTTGTTTGTTTTTTGTTTGTTTGTTTGAGACAGGGTTTCTCTCTGGTTTTGGAGCCTGTCCTGGAACTAGTTCTTATAGACCAGGCTGGCCTCGAACACACAGAGATCTGCCTGCCTCTGCCTCCCAAGTGCTGGGATTAAAGGTGTGTGCCACCACCGCCAGACTTTGTTTTGTTTTTTGAGACAGGGTTTCTCTGTGGCTTTGGTGCCTTTCCTGGAACTCACTCTGTAGACCAGGCTGGCCTCAAACTCACTGAGATCTGCCTGTCTCTGCCTCCTGAGTATTGATTGGGATTAAAGGTGTGCATTCCTATTCTTCTTGAAGCTGTTGTGACAACAGGCAGAAATGCAAATTAGGGCCTGGTTATCCTCAGCTGTCAGTCTGTCCTGGGGCCTGTATGCAGGTCCACCTCCTTCCCAGGATGTGCTATCTCAGAGGGCTATCTCATGTACTTCTGTAACTCAGACCCTGGCATACTGTACAAGGTATACGGTAGCGACAACAGTCAAGAGCCTGTGTCTTGAAAAGTCATCGTCAGAGGTTGTATTCTGGCCCTTCTCACTTACTATGTGACTGTGGTCAAATTCTTCACCCGCAGCAGGGATGGCAATTCCGAGTAGTTCATGGACTGTAGAAGAATGCAGCCTGCCTCACGGGGCTCTGGCACAGAAACCTACTATTGTTAAGCGCTTTACATCTGCGCGTAAAATATAGATAAAAGTGTAAATAACGCACCGCCTAAATTGATCTAAATTCTTGCCAGAAAACCTTGCTAATGCCCGGGTGACTGGCACCCCACCTATGACAAGCTCCAAGAATCTGCAGCCTTGAGACAGGACAGGTGAGGGCGGGGCTCCGGTCCAAGGGGCGGAGTCTGATGGGCGAGTCACGCTGAGCGCAGGGGGCGGGACGTTCGTGCGCAGGTCACGTGAGCCTTGTTGACACTTCCGGGTGAGGCGAGAGTGAGGCAGCCGGCTGGTTGTCTGCTGGGGTACAAGCATGGCGTACCTCGGCCTCACTGTGCCTCTGATCGTGATGAGCGTTTTCTGGGGCTTCGTGGGCATTATCGTGCCCTGGTTTATCCCCAAGGGTCCTAACCGGGGGTAAGTACGCCAGGCCCGAGGCGGTGGGAGCGGAGGAGCGCGGCGGGAGGATCACGGAGGGAAGGGTCGCGCGTGGAGGACCACAGCGGGAGGATGAGGCTGGGTGGACCACGGAGAGGAAGACCGCATGCGCTCTTTGGGAGCCTGTCAATGTCCCTGGCCGGAACGTGAGGTCACCTCTGGCAGCCCCTCCCGGAAGTGATTTTAAGGGAATGCTTTTTGTCTTGATGGACCGAGGGCGTACACATCTACTGCGGGGAAGTTCGGGTGCCTCCCGAGCTAGTCTCGCCTTGGTCCTGCCTGTCACGCCCTGGAGGCCTTTTGCCCAAACTTGAAAGAAAGGGGTCTGAGAGAACAGAAATGGCCCTCTTTGTCCCCTCCCGATGCAGTCGCAGCTGCGGACTCTGACAAGCTTGCTAGGTCGTGTGGAGCTCAGCCTTTGCGTCCTGTGGGCCCAACCCCGGGGCGGGTGAGCCTGACCTAAGCGAGGTTAAATCACCCAGAGCAGAAGGTATTGTTTAGAAACCTCTGCGTCAGACCTACCAGAGCGCCGCCTGCCCTTGCTTGTAAATAGTGGTTGGCCAAGATAGATTTGCATTGCCCCCACCCAAGGTTTTGTTAAAAATATCGCTTTCTTTGTTTGGAAATAAACTTCGGTATTATAGTTTAAGACATACCTCTTCAGAATAGCATGGGGACACCCTCTTTCTAGTTCCCCTTTGAATTTCAGTCATTTTTTCCATTTCAACTCAAGATCATATGGAGGTGACTCTTAAAATGAAGCCTTAGTCTGTCCGAAACGTCCTTTGCTTTAATGGGTCAGACACTAAGTGGTGGCTGCAAGGTGCATTGCTCCGCAGCACATCCCAGAGCAGACAATGTGTATTGAGTGGGATGTCTTGATTAAAGAAAGTTTTACTGGGTTTTGTGTCATTGACCTCTATTACGGTCTGGAAAATACTGACTCTTAAAAATACAGTTCTTTCCATTAGCCTAAAAAAAACCACCCAACCACTTTTAAAGATTTATTTATTATTTTATGTGTATAGGTATTTGCCTGCATGTATGTAAGGGCACCATGTGCATGCAGTGCCCACAGAGGACTTTGGATCCCTTGAAATTGGAGGGTTACGAACTTCCATGTGGGTGCTGAGATTCCAACCCAGGTTTCTGGAAGAGCCAGGACTTTTAACCAAAGAGCCATCTTTCCAGCCCCCAAATAAACCACTTTTGAAAGTGAAATGGCAGTCAGTTTCTATCATCTGTAATAATCAAGTACCACGTCTCACTAACAGTTCCACAGGACCATCCTCAGTTTATAGCAGTCGATGTGGTATTAGAATTCTGGAGTTATTAAAGTAACTTGTATTAACTGAGTTCAGTTAGACCTTTTTTTTTTCCTCCTCCTGAAGCTAAGGACAACAAATACCTCTGCTGTTTTTATACCAACCCTGTTTCATCCCACCACTGTCTGACTTTCTGGCCCTCATCCCCCTTACTAACATTTGGAGTTGGAACCCCTCCTTTCTTAAAACTGTCCCCACCCTTAGGAGCAGGTGCCACCCTGTTATGAAGAGTAATGAAACCCCTGTGTGTAGTCAGGCTCTGTTTGACCTGCAGTGACACAGTATCTGGGTCCCACTCGCAGCCTCCACTGCAATCCTGTGTTTCCTGCCCTTGGCAGGATTGAGCAGGTCTTGAAATGGTGCCTCCTAGGACTTAGATCTTTACATTTGAGAAACACTGTTCCAGGGTGATTGAGCTCTGTGACCTTGGAAGATTTAGTTAGCTTTCCCACGTTCCTATTTTTTTTTTACTGAAAAAAAAAATAGCTGCACATACTATGTTGCGCAGAGAGAAATCGGAGAATAATCTGTGGGGTTGTCATACGCGGCAACACGCACCTTTACCCACTGAGACCACCAGCCAACCCTTGGTATATGACTTTCTATATAACTTTTACCCCCCCCCCCCCAGAAAAATTTACAAATCAAAATATCTTTTGAAGTTTTTATGCTAGAATTGGCCTGGTTCATGGACTCTGGTGATTTTTTTTTTCCTGTGTGTGTGCTGCTGGAGTAGAGGGAGGGTTGCTGGGGAGTGAACCCAAAGCCTCCCATCTTCTAGGTGAGCACTTTACCACTGAGTGCATCCCCAGCCACCACCATGCTGAATGTTTAACATAGGAAGGCGTTTCTGATTTGATGGATTAGGGAGACTTTGATTAAGGAAATAAGAAGCTGTGTAAGAGAGGAGTGAAGCAAAGAGGACGTCTCTGTTGGATGCTTTCCCTGAGAGACCCTTGCACCTCTGAAAACGGTGTGGTCAGGAGGTTATCAGGACCTGATGAGACAACGAGAGGTGGCCGGAGGGACAGGCCCCTTGGAAAGTGTGGGTAGTAGGGAGCTAGCCCCTTGTTCTTCTTTGAATCTTGAATTTTTCCTGCAGTGGGACATGATCAGGACAAAATCCAGTCTGTGCCTGCTGTTACCTGTACTGATCATGCCTGACCTTCGTGATCTCCCTCTTTTCTCTGTAGGAAACCACAGATTCTCCAGAAGCAGCAAGCTTTTCTCAGTGCTCTCTTTGCCAGATGTGGAGGGGTTATGTCCACTCCAGATGTGGAGGAGTGCACAGGGGTAGTGCACCAGGGGTTATGTCCACTCCAGATGTGGAGGAGCGCACAGGGGTAGTGTACCCAGGGGTTATGTCCACTCCAGATGTGGAGGAGCGCACAGGGGTAGCGCACCAGAGGTTATGTCCACTCCAGATGTGGAGGAGCGCTCAGGGGTAGTGTACCCAGGGGTTATGTCCACTCCAGATGTGGAGGAGCGCACAGGGGTAGTGTACCCAGGGTTTATGTCCACTCCAGATGTGGAGGCGTGCACAGGGGTAGCGCACCAGGGGTTGTGTCCACTCCAGATGTGGAGGAGCGCTCAGGGGTAGTGTACCCAGGGGCTATGTCCACTCCAGATGTGGAGGAGCACACAGGGGTAGCACACCAGGGGTTATGTCCACTCCAGATGTGGAGGCGTGCACAGGGGTAGCGCACCAGGGGTTATGTCCACTCCAGATGTGGAGGAGCGCACAGGGGTAGTGTACCCAGGGGTTATGTCCACTCCAGATGTGGAGGAGCGCACAGAGGTTATGTCCACTCCAGTTTGTTTCATCAACAGTTTGGAGCATGCAGAATATATCAGGTCACATATCAAGGTCTGGCTGGTGGCCTCAGTGGGTAAAGATGTTTGCTGCCATAGCTGACAACCCCACAAATTGGTCTCTGGTATCTCCCGGTATACCATGGCATGTTAAGAGCATTTAGTGCTCTTCCAGAGGACCTGAGTTCAATTTCCAGCACCCATGTGAGGTGGCTCAAAGCTACCGGGAAAGCCCAGTGGTGGTAGTGCACGCTTTAAATCCCATCACTCAGGAGGCAGAGGCAGGCAGATCTCTGTGAGTTTGAGGCCAGCCTGTTCTACAGCGCTAGTTTCAGGACAGCTAGAACTACACAGAGAAACCCAGTCTCAAAAAACTAAAACAAAACAAAAACAAATAAAAACCCAAAAAACTGTTACTCCAGCTCTAGGGAATCAACTTGGTCTTCTGGTGTCTGTGGGCACGTGCACACACACAAAATTAAAAATATAAAGTTTTTTTTTATTTTTGAGAAAGGCTGACATGTAGCCTTTTTTAAAAAAATTAAATTTAGCAGGGCAGCAGTGGCTTACGCCTTTAATCCCAGCTCTTGGGAGGCAGAGGCAGTTGGATCTCTGTGAGTTCGAGGCCAGCCTGGTCTACAAGAACTATTTCCAGGACAGGCTCCAAAGCAACACAGGTTTTGAGAAACCCTTTCTCAAAAACTAAAAAAATAAACCAAACAAACAAACAAAAGGCTACATGCCAAGGCTGTATGCCACAATGGATTTATACATGTTTGCTTTATGAATGCATGTGAACGTGTGTATATAGATGTAAAAAGTTCTACTGAGACATTTGAAAATAAATTGCAGCTTATGACTCCACTCCTGCATGATTGCATGCAGCTATTTGAAGAGGAGCATTCTGTGGCAGCTCATGTTCGGTATGTGGTACAGAGGCTCCTCAGCTGCTTCCGTTCTCTGAGCTGTCTTTAGGGGAAGAGAGAAGACAGAAGAAATTCTAAGTCTAAGGCTCAGGAACAGGAGAAGATGAGCAGAAACTTGGAGCTGACATCCACATGTGGTGGGGTTGAGTGGGGTGGCGGTGAAGGCACCTGCCTGCCTTCGGGAGTAAAGGGCTGAAGAGGTAGAAGGCTGGCCTTCTGTCTGGCCATCTTTATGTAGCCTAGGCTGACCTCAAGCTTGTCATCCTCCTGCCTTGGCCATCCAAGTGCTAGGATTACAGGTGTGCACTCCTACAGCCAGTTGAATGAAGGGCTTAGGTTACACGTGGCTCCGTAGGCCCTCACTTTATTGTACAACTGTCACCTTTTTGTCTTTAAAATGTGTTTAGAGGTGCTGGAGAGATGGCTCAGCAGCTAAGAGCTTTTGCTGTCTTGGAGAGGACCAGAGTTTGGTTCCCAGGACTCACCCAGGCAGTTCCTAATCACCTACAGCGCCATCTTCAGGAGGTCCAAACTCTGCCTCCATGAGCATTTGCACTGGCATGCACTCCGCCATACCACACTCAGATCTGACCAACACTCGTTACCCACACTGCTCCAAGCCTTCTCCACTCCTCTGAAGCTCCTGGCACCACGCACACTCCTGCTCAGTCTGCCTTTTCACTTGCCTCCCTTTCCCCAGCCTGGTTCAACCCAGATGAGAGATCATGGGAGAAGTCACACCAGATTTTGTCAGTTTCCTTCAGATCCCATCTGATAACGTTTTAGGCAGAGGCCTCGCGCAGGCTCTGGGATAAACCTCTCCTGCCTCCCAAACTGGCCTTACTGGTCTGTTTTGACCTCCTTCCCCAGAACCTCCATGTCCCCACTCAGCTCATGCCTGAGTTTACTGTCCCACCGCTGGAAACCCTCACTCGCCCAAATCCGCAGTCATGCTCCGTCACTCGCCAAGGCCTTCTCACCCTTGCACATCCGTCTTCCTTCCCTGCACATCCGTCTTCCTTCCCTGCACATCCGTCTTCCTTCCCTGCTTCATTTTCTCAGGTCAGCACTTGCTGATCCCACAATATACTAATGATAGATTATTGTCTGTCTGCTGTTCAACTTCTGTGTTGTCTGCTCTCCTCCAGCCTGTAAAATTCTCAGGGAAGGGCAGGATAGACCTTTTTTAAAAACATTTATTATTTCTTTTATTGCCGGTGTATGGATGTTTTGTCTTTGCAACACATGCATGTAGTTCCCAGAGATGCCAGAAGAGGGCATCAATTCTCTTAGAACTAGAGTTACAGACAGTTAACTACTATGTAAGTGCCAGGAACCAAATCTAAGTCCTGGAAGAGCAACTAGTACTCTTAACCTCTGAGCTGTCTCTCCAGCTACCAGCGCAGACATCTTCAATCAACTTTATTCATTGCTTGTGACTTCTCTAGAACCTGATACACCCTGGGCACTCAGGTAGAATTTGGAATGAAGGAATGTATCAATAGATTATCCACAGGAAATTATGCACAGAACTTGTAAATGCTTAGCAAAGATAAGCTGGCCTTCTGGCCTTTGTCCTGTTTGTTCTGGGGGTGTGGCAATCGCCCTGTGGGCAATAGGCTTCACTAAAGAGTGCGGTGAAAGTATATTTCTGAAAGTTCTAAATCTGCCAGAAACAAGTTAGCCAAACCAAACCAGTGAATTTTGTTATTGGCAAGTGAATGGAATAAAAGAAACCCACTGAAAGGCCAAAGAGATGGCTCAGAGGTTAAGAATACAGGCTGCTCTTCCAGAGGTCCTGAGTTCAATTCCCAGCAACTGCATAGTGGCTCACAACCATCTGTAATGAAATCTGGTGCCCTCTTCTGGTGTGTAGGCATGCATGCAGGTAGAACACCATACAGAATAAATAAATAAATCTTTTTTTTTTTTTAAAGTCCACCCAAGAGGGGAGATGTTTTAAACGACAAATCCACAGCATGGGTGGGTATGCAGAGGAAGTGTGAGCAGATGACAGAGTTAAAAATAGATTAGGGGAAATGGCAGTGCTGGTGGGTGCTGTGTGTGGATCGAACCCACGGCATTCCTCATTCTTGCTGTACCACTGAGCCACTCCCCAGCCTTGGGGACTAAGATTCAGAAGGGGAGTGCTTAGAGAGAGGGTAATGACTTCTGGTGTTACTGTTTTTAAATTAATATTTTTAAATTGTATGTGGGTGTATGTTGTGTGCACATGTTTGTGGGTACCCATAGAAGCCAGAGGCATCAGAGCCCCTAGAGCTGTGGTTAAGGGCAGTTGTGAGCACTGGGGACTGAACTCAGGTCCTCCGTAAGAGCAAGATGTGCTAAGCATGAGTTCTGTTTTAGAGATGCTGAAATTCTGCTGGTTGGAGACCCAGCTTTAACTTTTCATAAATAAGCAGAGATGGGGAGGGCTCCAGCTAGTGAGCATAGGTTTAGCAGGGTTAATTCATTGCCAGGAACACTGCCAAATACAGTAGTTCTGTCAAAATGAATTGTCAGTAGAGACGTCTCAGTTTCGAATCAAATTGTGCACCAGTACGTTCCTTTAAAGACAGATGTTTGATTTTGTACTTAAACTTCTACTCAGTGCACACTGCAGTATGTTGGATGAGTGCAGGTCCATTGTCTTGGCGCACACTCCTGCAGTCCAGGATAGTGGGAAGGGAAGTGCTGGGATTAAACCATTCTGCAAAGTCTGCATGTTCACTGATGTCTAATAGTGGCTTTTTTCTTCTTTTTTAGAGTTATTATCACCATGTTGGTGACCTGTTCAGTTTGCTGCTATCTCTTGTAAGTATCTTGTTTCTTATACATAATTTGTCTTAAAAACAGTTATTCTTGGTATTTATAATGTGTTAATTGACACATTATGGGTCATTGGCACTTGTATTTGCTTAATATCTACAAATAGTGTCCTCAGATTGAATATGCTCAGAATTTCACATTTTAAGTGCTCAGTGTGTTAAGTAAGAGCTGGCAGATAGGAATACAAATGTAATTTAATTGCTGCAAATGTTAAGCTTATAATTACCTGGAACTTATAATTGTACTATTTTATATCTTACTATTGTGACATATTTATTTAAATCTACTCATTTCACTTATATATTTCACTTGAGTGTAATGTCTTTTTTAAATTAAAATTATCTCTTATTACTGTCATTTATTTTACACATGTGGGTGCTTTGCCTGCTTGTGTCTGCACCATGTAAGCCCAGTGCCCACAGAGGCCAGAAAAGGGCTTCAGATCCTCAGGATCCACAGGGCTCCAGGTGTCTTTAAGCCACTGTGTGGGTGCTGGGAATCCAACCTGGGTCCTATAGAAGAGCAGCAAGTTCTCTCTCTCTTTCTCTCTCTCTTTCTCTCTTTTTTTTTTAAGATTTATTTATTTATTATGCACACAACATTCTGGCTCCATGTATGCCCTCACGCCAGAGGAGGGCACCAAATCTCATTACAGATGGTTGTAAGCCACCATGTGGTTGCTGGGAATTGAACTCAGAACCTCTGGAAGAGCAGCCAGTGCTCTTAACCACTGAGTCATCTCTCCAGCCCCTGCAAGTTCTCTTTTTATGTTTGTTTTCTTTTGGTTGTTGTGACTTTTCAAGACAGTTTTTCTCTATATAGTCCTTGCTGTCCTGGAACTAGCTCTTGTAAACCAGGCTGGCCTCAAACTCACAGAGATCCAGTTGCCTCTGCTCACCAAGTGCTGGGATTAAAGGCATGGGCATCGCCAATCATTCCTTCTTAAGATTTTTATGAAGTGAAACTGGAACTATAATCAGGTGGACTAAGGATAGTTTTTGTAAAAATCATAAACTGTATCAGAGTTGCATCCATCTGGATGGACTGTATAAACTATTGAAGGGAAGCTGACTTGGCATATGTAGGCTAACTTTTTCCCTCAACCCATCTGGACTGCTGTTCCTCAGTCATTGCGAATGCAGAAATGGCAGAACAGCATTGAACTGTTTTAAAGATGTTTCCCAAAGTTGTCCACACTGTTCTCTCCCCTTTGTTGAATGATATGGAACAAACCAGATTGCAAAGGGAAACAAACAACAAAACTGAGTTTCAATCAACTCTTGGAGCAAATAACCACCACAAAGTGCATGAAGGGCGTCTGATTTCTTCGCTATCAAACAGCTAAAACAGGGCACATACCAGAAAGTTACCCCTTAGGGAGTCCCGGGCTGGCTTGCCTAGGTAGTCTGGAGCTTACTATGTAACCCAGGCTGTCCTCGCATTCATAGCAATCCTCCTGCTTTGGTCTCGCTGTTCTGTTAACTTGACATAATCTAGAGTCTCAGTGAGGAATAGTTTGGATTGGATTGGCCAGCGAGCATGCCTGTGGGAAATGTCTTTAGTTGGGTTCGTTAAGGTGGGGAGACCCACCCTAAATGCAGGCTGCACACACAGAGCTTGGGCTTGGGCTCTGGACTAGATGGGAGTGGAGAAAGTGAGCCAAATAGGAAGCACACAGTCACTTGTTCTGCTCCTGACCGCTGGGCCATTCCAGCTGCCTTCAGTTCTCAATGCCATGACTTCCTGCTACGATAGACTTCAGCCTGGAATTGTGAGCTAATATGAACCCTTTCTCCTGTGTGCTGCTTGTTGTCAGGGTGTCTTCATAGCAACAGAGGTGACACTAGGGTATTCCCAAACTCAGGTTCCAGGCCTGAGCCACCATGTCCAGCCAGAGTGTAGAACCAGTCATTCTCTTCTCACAGAGCTTTGTCTCGTTTTCCGAGTCTTAGCTGATGTGTGAGGGGCATATGTTACCATCAAGTTTATTGGAGATAGGTTCTCCCTGTAGCCCTGTCTGGCTCGGAATTTACCATGTAGACCAGGCTAGCCTCGACTCACAGAGACTCACCTGCCTCTACTTTCCAAGCATTGTGATCAAAAGCCATGCCCAGCCTAATTTTTACTTTCTCTCTCTTATTTCCCCATCTTTAAAAATTGCCGCCTCATAGACAAGCTTGTCTCACCCCTCATGCTCTCCTCTCCCTCGGATTATTTTGAGGCAAATTTCGTTCATCCTGTGTCTTAGAGATAATGACCATTACAGACCTAACCACAATATTGCTACCGTGCTCTAAAACTGACTCCTTTAACCAAGCAACCTATTGCATTTTCTCCCCTGATTGTCTTGTTTATCTTATAGTGTGTGTGTGTGGGGGGGTGGTAATGAGCCACATAAGCACTGCACTTTGTAATTGGTGGGCGTGCTCTTGAGGAGGTGCCCTCTGGGCATGCCTCTTGGCATCCTTGGGTAAAAACCAAGGGCGCTGATAGACAAATATTTTTCTGTCCAGGACATTTCTGCCTTGCCAGTCATTCAAGATCAACCACAGTTCACAAATATTGGTATTTGCCTTGATTCTTCTGAGAGAGATCACATAACTTTTATTGTGATGTGTTCTGTCCTGCTGGTCTCTTTGTGTACGTGATGTACGTCTTTGCTGTTGCCATAGATGTGTATGCATAGGAAGCTGTGTGGTTAACGTTGGGTATCTGCCATCCAGGTCTACTGGATGTTTTGGAACAGGACCTACATAGGTGAGGTGGTACCGTTTAGATGAAAATGTGGCAGAGAAGGCCTACTTCGAGCAGCCCTGGCGACAGGAGGTTGGACTGGGAAAGCTGAAAGGTTGATAGGTAAAAAACCAGCTGCATGCTCTCTAGAGAAGTCCCTTTGCACAGATAGAGGGGAATTGTCTGACAATAGCAGGGGAAGGAAAGATGTTTCTGCCCTCATTGCCCAAGAGAGGTCTGCTTTCTGCTTGAGAGAGCTTGGAGGAATGGGGAGGAGCCAGCGTCACCCGGAAGCAGTGGAAAATACCAGGGAATGGGGTTTGGGTTGTAATGGATGAGCCTGGGAGGTTTGGATTTCTGGAAAAATTGGCGTAAGCAAAGGTAGGAGACTCATTGAACTTATGTCCTCTAGGCCTGCTGGGCAGCCTTGGATCTGCAGACTCCACAGGTCTGGGCAGTGTCAGGGTTGGGCACATTTAGGCACTGTTGCTGTCCTAGGCTGCTGGCACTGAGGTCAGGGCTGGCCATGTTTTCCCAATGAAGACAGGCAGTCACTGCTGCCCAGACTTCATTTTTCTTTTCTTATTTAGTGCTAGGGACTCAATCCAGAGTCTTGCCCCCTCCACTGCTCAGCTCCACTCCCAACACTTGTGCCTTTTCCTCGCTGTGTCTGTTTCGGGCAGGCTGTGAGCTCCTGCTCCTCCTGCCCCTGCCTTCAGAGTGCTGGGGTTACAGGCGTGCGCCTCCACCCTGTGCTTTACAAAGTTTTCAGAACTTCTTTGCCTCATTCAATAGTTTCAGCTTTTTTATTCGAAATAGTTTTGCTATAGGCGTATCAGTTTCTTTGCTGACTGTCTCATCTGTCATTGAGTTATTGTGTCCCCCACCCACCCACCTTTTTCCTTTTCCTTTAGAGACAGGGTCTCGTTATGTAGCCTGACTGGCCTGAAGCTCTTTGTAGACCTAGTCAGTGCTGAGAGTTTTGCCTTTTAGTTTAATTTAGTTTTGGTTTGTTAAGACAAGTTGAACTAACAGCTTCAGCCTCCAAGTATTAGCATTGCAGGCATGTGGCTCTCTGTCACCAGCAGTCTTTGTCTTTTAAATAAATAAACTTAATGTAATTACTAACATGCTAACTTTAGGCTATTTTATTGTTTTGATTATCTCATCAGATTTTTATTCTTTTCTTTTCCTGTCATGTCTTTTTTTAAAATTAACTGAATGTTAGTGATTTTTAATTTTTCTTAAGACCATATTAACTCCACTTTTTTAATTTAAAAAAATTTAATTGTGGGCCAGGCAGTGGTGGCACACGCCTTTAATCCCAGCACTTAGAGGCAGGCGGATCTCTGTGAGTTCGAGACCAGCCTGGTCTACAAGAGCTAGTGCCAGGACAGGCTCCAAAGCTACAGAGAAACCCTGTCTCGAAAGAAAATAATTTAGGGGCTGGCGAGATGGCTCAGAGGTTAAGAGCACTGATTGTTCTTCCAGAGGTCCCGAGTTCAAGGCTCACAACCATCTGTAATGAAATCTGGTGCCCTCTTCTGGCCTGCAGGCATACATGCAGACAGAACACTGTAAAAATAAATAAATAAATAAATAAATCTTTAAAAAATAATTTAATTGTGTGTATATGTATTTGTGCACATGAGGGCATTGCCTGTGGAGAACAGCAAAGGGCATTGGATTCCCTGGGCCCAATGAGTTTCTTTACTGGAGCTGGAGTTACGGGAGGTTGTGAGCCACCCAGTATGGTTGCTGGGAACTGAATTTGAGTCCTTTGGGAGAGCAGAAAATTCTTTTAACTGCTAAACAGTCTCTCAGTGACCACCCCCACACCCCCTCCACTCTTTCTTAATACGTTTTAAATGTATTGATTTGGGATGGGGCAGGTGTGTGGAGGTCAGAAGACAGTCTTCGGGGGTTAGTTCTTTTCCTTCCACCTTATGAGTCGTGGACATCAACTCAAGTTATCAGGCTTGGCAGCAAGCCTCTCTGCCCGTGGCCACCTCACCAGTCCCCCTGTCTCATTAGTTCAGGACTCAAAATAAAAGCCGGAGGGGTCCCAGCTTTCTTGAGTGTTATTTGTGGGTTTTCAGATTGTCTGCACTGGGAGAACCCGGCTTTGGTGTTTCTCATCCCGGAAGTCTGCAGGTGAAGGCCCAGACTCATCTGGTTTGGTGTCTGTCTGCTCCCAGCTGTGGAGAGCACCTGCAGCCACCTCCCTCCCTCCCTGGATAATTGCCATCATTTAGTTCTCCGTCTGAGAATTGCTTAATTTCTCTCAGAGGTACATTTATGATGTCTATATATAGACGAGGAGAGACCACAGTGCCTGGCCCAGCATGTTATCATTATCTGCCTTATGGAGACATATATTAGAGTTTTTCTACTGTAGTATAGCAGATAAGAGGATTATGAGGCTGGGATTGTGCCCAGTGGTATTGTGAGGCCTCATTTTCAGTCCCTTGCTCATACAGAGGGCTCAGTAGGTACTTTGGTTTGAAAGACCTAATTTAGAAAATGAGTCGTCTTGAAGTCCTAGGGGAAGAAAGGGAAGAAATTTCAAGTTTAAAATTGGCAAAATTAGGGCGTATTCCTGTGGTAAAAGGGGCCACAGTGGTAAGGTTGGCAGCCAGTTAATAAAAAACATGTTTGCGTCTTCTCATCTGGAGCTTAGCGTCCTCTGCCTGTCCTCAGGCTGTGCCAAAATTTAGTTCTTTGTGGTAATAAGACTGAAGTCCCTATTTCCTCACTGGCTGTTAGTTAGCCACCACCCTGTCCCTCTATAGAGGTCACTCACATTCCATTCGGCCCTCCTCTTGAAAGCCAGCAGCAGCATCTCCTTTGTGTGGAATTCTTTTCACCCTTTTGGGCTCTCCCACATCTGTCTGTCTGTCTGTTTGTCTGTCTGTCTATCTATCCATCCATCTATCTAATGAATGGAGTCAGAGGACAATCTGACAACTTGTTGGAGTTGTCTCTGGTCCTGTGTTTGTTTGTTTGTTTGTTTTTTGGTTTTTCGAGACAGGGTTTCTCTGTGGTTTTGGAGCCTGTCCTGGAACTAGCTCTTGTAGACCAGGCTGGTCTTGAACTCACAGAGATCCGCCTGCCTCTGCCTCCCGAGTACTGGGATTAAAGGCGTGCGCCACCACTGCCCGGCGTCTCTGGTCCTGTGGATCAAACTCAGGTTGTCGAGGTTGGCAGCAAGCACCTTCACCTGAACCATCTTTCTGTCCCTGTTGACCCTTTAGTAGTTACAGAGTGGTGGAGTATTGCCTAGCATGCCAGAAGCTATGGGTTCCACCCCCAGCACTAGGGGAAACAGCTTTGAAGTAGGGAGAATAGCCAAGAAAGAAAAACCTTAGATGGGATTCAGATGTCACTGAGGAAGGGATGGCCCAATCTATGAGAGAGGAGCAATGTTCATTGGTCATGCCAGGCCCGAGCTGATTTAAAGCTGTAGGGAAATCAGGAAGCCATGGTCTGGATGGCAGGTAGGAGAGCAGCCCCTGTGCTGGTCTCTGGAGCACGTATTCCACAGGGACTCTGGTTCCATGCTACTGCCAGGCCAAGAACTTCTAGACCAGAGAGCCCCTTGGAGCTTCTCCCAGTGTTCTCACACCCACCCAGTGACCTACCGTGTCCCCTCAGTCCTGTCTTCTGAGAAAGCAAAAAGTGGAGCTCATTTTAAGGGGCGTACGGGAATCCCACAGCGTATCCTTGCCGCACACTGACAGTGAGTTTCCAGCCGAAGTGGTTGCCTGTTCATGTCTTTGACAGACAGGCCTGTTCCTTTTCAGATGTTCCTTGACTACCTCAGGTCTGCCCAGGAACATATATCTCCCTTTTATTGAGCCTGCTGTCTGGCATGAGGCAGTCCACAGGAGCATCTGTCGCATTAACTGTAGGGTGTGTGTGTGTTAGGATCTGGCAGACGTGGGCGATGCCTTAGAACCCTGCTGACTCTGGAGTGGGGGGTGTGAGCAGGGGTAGAGGTGGTAATGGCCCAGTGCCACATACTCTGAAAAACTCCAAAGGACATCTCTTGTGCCTCCTTCTGTGGCTTGCCTACATTTTTAGCTGTCTCACAGACAAAGAAAAGCAAGGAGCATGGGGTTATTTTGAACTTCTGCTTACCAGCCGCTGCAAGGTCCCCCATTATCTCTTTAATTCCTGACACTTTGAGGCAAGTATTTACAAATGGAACCACGCTTTGGTTGGGAAGTCACTCACCTAGAGCACTCCAGCAGCATTTGGGATGCTTAGGGTTAAAATCCAACTTTGGTACCAAGTCTCCTTATTTTCTAGTAGCTTCGATGTCATGTCCCTGACTTCCAAAGTGTTTGTGTCCTTGGGTTGGGAAAGGATTGTGCATAGTCACGAAAGGAGCCGGAAGGAGCCCGTAGTCACGAAAGGAGCCCGGCAAGGCGCTTGCACATGTTTTTGCTGTCACATAAGGCGTCTGCCGGCAGAGGTCACTCCTGTCATGGCCTGCGCTCTGAGGACTATGGACGGAGGAGCCATCCCTGGCTGGACTTCCCCATTCCAACAAGGAACTCCATCACGTGCTTCACCAGGAACCAGGCCACACCCTTGTTTCTGTTCTAACTTCTACTTGTGAATAAAACCACTGAGAAGGATTTGAGAGCTGGGTACTGCTTCCAGGCAGAGCAATGTAGTTTGTGCTTAGAGAGCTCTTTCAGCTGGACTGGGGGCCACTGGCCTGCCCATGAGAGTGCAGTCCTTTGCCATCCCTGGTAGCTCAGCCCTTCAGTCAGCAACTTGGCATCCTCAGAGCCCGACATGGCCGTGACCCCTGAGAGTGATTGTGGACTAGCTGTGATACCTTTAGACAGCTGGGCTACACAGTGAATTCGAGAGTAGTCTGGATAATTTAGCAAGACCTTATTTCAAAATAAACAACAACAACAATAATAATAGTAATAGTAGATTGGGAATGTACCTCAATGATGCTTGCCTAGCATCTGCAGAGTCTACTTGCAATCCAGTAACCCCCCCCCAAAAGAGGAACTTGAGTTTGCCCTGTGTGCACGCCAGTTCTACAGCTCCCCTCACCGCTGCTGTATCACCCCTGTCCTACAGAAGCCGCTCAGCTGATGGTTATTAGGCCTTTGGGCCGTGGAGCCATGTGGAACAGTTTGGGCAAGCAGAAGGGTACAGTCCGTTCCTTCTGGTTACACAACAAGTCAGGGATCCGCCAGAGCGCCAGCCCTTCCTCCACTCGCTTCCACCAGGTCACAGCAGGCTTCTTCCTTCCAATGCTCTGTGTTTATCAGCGAAAGGGAAATTTTAAGTCTTGGGTAGTCAGAAGGACAGGCACTGAGTTCATTCAGCTGGCTAGAGGGAAAATTCCGCTAAAATTTCAAATGAAATAGCCTGTTCTATTTCTCAAGGCATTTTCCTAACGGAGTGTGTGTGTGTGTGTGTGTGTGTGTGTGTGTTGGGATGGGCATTGAGATTGACTTTTTTCTTTCTTGATTTGAAACATTGGCAATAGTGTCGAGGGCTGTAGCTGTGGCTCAGTATTTGAGTGCTTGTTTACCATGTTCAAGACCCTGGGCTCTGTCTTTCAAACTGTTTGAAAAACAAAACGAACCAAATTATCTCATCATTACAAGCTGAATGGATGGTCAGTGGTGTCTTAGTTTTTACTCAGGAGGATCCCTTGTATCTACGACTTTGAAACCAGCCTGGGTAACATAATGAGACCCACCCCCTCAAAAATGCAGGATGGGGAGGGTATGTAAATCTAGACACTTCCAAAGACTGGTCTGAGAGAGCAAAGTGATCTTTATTCGTTCTTGCAGGGTCTGATACTTAGTCTTTTCCATGGGCAGGCACCAAAGGCTGTGGATTCTCACTTCCGTAATTCACAATTTAGACCTAGCTAAACTCTCACCCTCACCTAAAGCACTGCAAAGGCTAGCTGTTCACAGAGCAGCATTAGGTTGGCCTGGTTTCTGGTCACCTCCTGCCTGCGTCTGCCTACTTAGTATTGTGAACACCCATGAATCACTTAACTTGCCTCCACCTCAGGCTCCTTAACTGTGTGAGAGCTGCATGGTGACAACATGTGCAGGAGACAGACATAGCTACATGCCACCTGCTACAGGTGCCCAAGAGTTCCTTCAGAGACCTCCCACCAGGTGTCATTCCTAGCCAGGCTCTTGTCAAGAATTTTAGGATCACCCGGGGAGATCCTAATCCCAGGGCGCATACTTTTAATTCCCAGCACTCAGGAAACAGAGGCAGGAGGATTTTTTTGAATTCCAGGCCAACCTGAACTTCAGAGCAAGTTCTAGGACAGTAAGAACTACACAGAGAAACTTTAGGATGAATCCATATGAAGAAACCGTGGTGTTTATCAAGAAACAGGCTTTGACATATCTCTCAGCATGGGCATTGAGAGAGACCTCTAGGCAAGGGACAGTGCTCATGGGCATAGGGTTTTTGGGGTTAGCAGTGTCTGGTGGATGTGATAGTGCAGAATACCTGTGGTTCCAGCACCTGGGAGGTGTGAGTCAGCTCTGGCTACATAAAGGAGTTTAAGGCCAGCCTGGGCTACATGAGACCCTATCTCATGATTGTGTCTTAACAGTAGCTATCTATGTGACTATGTGATATTAATAGATTTTGAGGCACCATTTTTAAAGGATTCTTGGAGTAAATGAGACCATAGGTTTGGCCCTTAAGCTGTAGGTCACAAGGGTAGATGTGGCTCTTGGCACAGGGAAGTTAAGACATTTGTTTTGACTAATAACAAACCTCAAAATCTTGTTGGTGAGAGCCACAGGAAGTTACAGATTACAGCTAAGAAAGGGATAAGATTAAAAGTAAAGGTCAAATATGCTTTGGCCTTAAGCATAGTTCATTCCTATCTTAATGTTCTTATTTAAAATATCACTGTAAAAAAAGGAGTATTGCCTTTCTGTAGACAGTCTTCATTGCAACTTTTGTTCACTGTCTACTGGTGAGAGATTCCAACTAGCCTTTCCCTTACATACTCTAATCTTCTCTTTCTGCCCTGCCCCAAGCATTTTCAGAAAAGCTCCAAGATGGCTATGCAGGATGGTCTATGCAGCTGGAAAGGCCCCTCCACACTTCGTGTGTGTGTGTGTGTGTGTGTGTGTGTGTGTGTGTGTGTGTGTGTGTGTGTGTGGCAGAGCCCAGAAGAAGGCCATCATATCTGTATTTGAAGTTACAGGCAATGGTGAGCTATCCTGTGTGGATGCTGGGAACAAAGCCTGGGTCCCCCGCAAGAGCTGCGTTTAACCCGTAAGAGCCCTTAACCACTTAACCATGTGTCCAGCCCCTAGATGGTGTCTTTATTGCTTACTATACACTTGTGGGGAGGAAAGGCTGTGGGGACAGTGCAGGTGGGGGTGAGGTGGGGGTGAGGGTAGGGGGGGGCCTAGTGTATCTTTTTAATTTGTTGTTTCTAAGGGTTGCCAGTGAGGTCAGTCTCTTATGAAGCACAGGACTGTTCCTTGAGGGCAGTTTGTATCTCCTCTGGCCTTGGGGAAACCCTGGAATTGTGTGGAATTTTCCATGACTCTCTGGCCTCAGAGCTCTTCTGCAGTGCAGTATCTGTCTGTGTTGTCCACACCTCCACTGTGTGTGTGTGTGTGTGCGCGCGCAGAAAGGCTTGGTGTTGTGTTTATGTTTAATCCCCTAGTTCTAAGGGTGATCAGGCAGTCTCTCATCTGAGTTAACTTTGTTTGTAAAGTGAGTCAGCCTAAGGATCTGTTCTGGCCTGGTTTCCCCCTGGATCCCATTTCTCGGCACAAAGCAACCTTTTGTGGGCTGAGAAGGCAGACACCGTGTGTCTGTGGGCACCAGCTCCCTGTGCTGCACTGGCTGCTTCTCTGCATTGCTAGTCAGAACCGGCCGTTTGGTCTTGTGGTTGGAAGGGTTCCAAAAAATGGTAGCCAAAGGAGGAGAGACCCAATTGATAATGGCCCTAGTTGGGTTTAGCTGGCCCTTGTCCTTGAGGGGAGTTTAGAAAGAGGCCACAATGGCTGTCTGTCTCCTTTTTCCCAGAAAGCAGCACCCTAATGTACGTGCGAGGGAGTCGATAGCATGGGGGACACCCCCAAAACTCACCCTTCTTTTTATCAGTGCTCACACTCCCACATTTACCCCCCGCCCCAAAGCCACGATCCAATGGACTCCCGAGTCCAGAATAGGAAGTAAAGACAGCATGAATTCGGCATCATTCTGGTCTGTTCAGACATTTCCTCCTTCCCTCAAGTTTGGACCGACACCTCTCCAGCACCCCAGCAAGGTGGGTGCAGAAAGTGTGGCAGGGAGCCCTGGGAGAGAAGAACTTTTAAAGGGGAAACTCTGTAGTCAGGGGAGTTCATGTCCTGTCGTCTTGGGATTGTGTAAAGAGTACATAAGATAAAGTAGTTTCTGAAGCCATTGGTCAGTTTTTGGGAACGAAAAATGTGTATGTCATCTTTTCTGTGTCCCTGATGCCTGGGACTTAGTAACTGCTCATTAAATATTTGTTCAGTAAGAAAAACAGAACGGTTGACTAGCCAGACACCTGCAGGCTGCTTTTCTTTTTATTTCTTGCTTTCATCCATACTCAGTAATTCTCAAATTTTGTTGGTCCCATGAAATACCTCATCGGAACTCTGTGAACAACCTGAAAAATTTAAAACTAACCATGGTGCTTTAGTTTCTGTTGGTATGTCCTCTATATTTGTGTATAACAGAGACACAGCTTGTGATTTGGGTGCAGAAGTAAATGCCCATTTGGTTCTGTGTGGTGGGGTCCATGAAATGCTTTGCCATTGATCACGACAGTGATTAGGAACCTGTGGGCTGAAACTGGATCTTAGCTGTACCTCTTAAATAGTGCTTAACGGCTGCACACTAGGGAAGATCAAAGGAAGCTGAGGCGTGTCAAACAGTGAGGAGGTGAACAGGCTTGCGGTAAGGATGTCGTGATTGGGGACAGCCCAGATACTTAGCACAGTGATGACGTCATCAAAGAATGGCAGCGACTCAGCTGGGCTGGAGCCTCCCTGCTTTGTGGATCATCTCAGATGCAGGCCCAGTGCAACCTGGGATTTGTTCCCTGGTCAGCCATCTCCAGGCTGGGTCAGAATGGAGTACACTAAAGTTGTTTTCCATCGTGTATGAAAATGGTTATGTTCTAGCCAATTTCACCACTTTTTGCTCTTGTTCCTCCCCACCGAATTTTAGTTGGCTGATTGCAATTCTGGCCCAGCTCAACCCTCTCTTTGGACCACAGTTGAAAAATGAAACCATCTGGTATCTGAAGTACCACTGGCCTTGAGGATGAAGACAGCTCCACAGTGCTCGGGCACTGAGGTGATTATGCCCTTGCCCTTTCACGTGAACATGTCAGCCATCAGCTAGAGTGTTTGCTATGACTTTTTCCTCAGGACTTCATGGCCTCTTGAAGATAACTGAAAAACAGACTGTAGTTTGAAAGTATGATCTGAAAAACAAGGGCACGAATAGAACAAACTATTCTCTTGGTGTGTATTTTAGGGATTTACCCATAAGATTCTTTTAAAGTCAATGATTATCCTGTCTTTTTAAAATGTAATTTAGGGCGGTGAGATGGCACAGTGGGTAAAAGCACTCGCTGCCAAGCCTGAAGACCTGAGTTCAAATCCTAGGACCCACCTGCTGGAAGAGAAAACCAAGTCCTACATGTTTTCCTCTGATCTGTTCCCCTCTCTCTTTCTTGGGGTGTGTGTTCTTTATGAAATTAAACTTGCACACGGGCTTCTGATACAGATTGAAAGTGAATATTCTACTGGGTGGTGGTGGTACACACCTTTAATCCCAGCACTCAGGAGAAAGAGACAGTTGGATCGGTGGATCTCAATGAATCCAAGGCCAGCCTGGTCTACAGAACTAATTTCAGGGCAGGCCCCAAATCTACAGAGAAACCCTGTCTCAAAAAACCAAGCCAAAAGGAAAAAAAAAGGGAAAAGAAAAGAAAGTGAGTTTCTTAGCTTTGTAACACTCAGCAACAGGAAGAAGTGTCTAAAATATTTTAAATTCATGTCTTAGAATGCTTTGAAGATAGGGAAATAAGCACCTTCCAAAGGTTGGGAATGGTAGTACATGCCCATAATCCCAGCACTTATTTCAGAGGCAGGAGGATAATAAGTTCAAAGCCAGCCTGGTTTGTATAGCAAGTTCCAGACCAGCCTAGGCTACACACAGAGTGAGACCTTATCTCAGACAGCACAGAACAAAGAGAAAACTGGCTTCGAAACTGTAGTTTTTGCCGGGCGGTGGTGGTGCACGCCTTTAATCCCAGCACTTGGGAGGCAGAGGCAGGCGGATCTCTGTGAGTTCGAGACCAGCCTGGTCTACAAGAGCTAGTTCCAGGACAGGCTCCAAAACCACAGAGAAACCCTGTCTCAAAAAACCAAAAAAAAAAAAAAAAAAAAAAACTGTAGCTTTTATTTAATTCTGAGAATCCAAGTGGCAGGGTGCAAAAATCTAATGACTGAGTGTGGCAGGACACTTGTCATCTGATTTGTTCCTTTCTCTGTTACTTCATTAAATGAAAGTTAGTGTCAAGTGTTCAGAACAGAGCTGAGCCGTATTCTCCACCTGCACGTGTGTGCGTGCATGCGTGCACGTGTGTGTGTAAATGCTTTGCTTGTGTGTCTGCATCACATTTGTGGAGTGCCTGAGGCCAGAAGAGGACATCAGATACCTATTATTACAGGCACTTGTGAGCTGCCATGTGGGTGCTGGGAGCTGAACTCGGGTCCTCTGTGAAAGCAGCAGTGTTCTTAAAAACTAAGCCATCCCCTTGAGATGTACTGTGAGGAGTAAGTTCATAGCTTTTATCAAAGATCCCTTGAGTCCAGAAGCAGGAAAGTGAAGAATGAGAGCATTGGTCTGCAGGCTCCAGGCAGCTCTCCACCATGCCCCAGGCCGCCTTGGGACTTCCTGTGCCTCCTTTCTTCCCATCCTCTGCTCCTGACCTGGTGGTTCCAGGCCTGCTGTTTTCCTGTTCTTACCTCATACTTAGCTCTTCTGCCTCTTGCTGCCCTCCTGTATTTGCCTCACTAGAAGGGAGGTCCGCAGTATACCTCTGGAAGTGGTGCTGGCTTTGCCTCAGCTCTTACCGTCTCTTAATGCTTGGCATGTTTCAGGACTCAACCTGGCAATCATGTGTTTGCTTCCTGGACACTGTTTCTTTCTTTTTTCTTTTTCTTTTTCTTTTCTTCCATACAGGGTTTTTCTGTGTAGCCCTGGCTATCCTAGAACTCACTCTGTGGACTTGGCTGGTCTCGAACTCACAGAGGTCTCCTGCCTCTGCCTCCCAAGTGCTGGGATTAAAGGTGTTTACTACCACAGCCTATCCCTGGCCACTGTGTCTAAGTGAGTTCTTTCATCTCCTAGATGCATTTAACTTTCTAATTTTTAGCCACTCATTTGGTACATTGCCTTGAATAGTTAAATGCCCCTTCGACTGACTTAGCTTTTGTGGTTGAATAAGACTACCTTTGCATATTATAATAAAGAATTAGTTTGAAAATTTATCTAAACTTTTAGAAAAGATTTAGAAACAAGAGACAGACACATTCATTCACATACCCTTTTTTGAATGGGTTTCTTCATTCCGACCTTGGAATTTTTAAGCTACTTTCTCAGACCCCCCCACCAGCCCACACATATATCCATCCCATCATATTTCTCAGTTTTCTCTCTTGGTTACTGTAGTGATTCATTTGTTTTACAGAACAGGACTGAATTCTGCAGTGACTGTTCATCTGCACCCACAGCTAGTTGTTTACACTTCCTGGGAAGACTCTGCTTCCCGGTGGACTCATCCACCACGGCGCCAGGCCTTGCAGTACCGCACGTAGCTGGAGTTCAACAGTTGCCATTGGGGCTGAATGAAAAGTACCTCTCAGTTGTGTGTGTTTGTTAAAGTGAAGGCCCACTCGGGAGGCAGAGTCAGGAAGACCTCTGTGAGGTTCAGGACAGCCAGGGCTACAGAAAGAAATCCTGTCTTGAAAAATAAGAGCAACAACAAAAGTGAAGGACGATAAGTCTTAAAAAAGTCCAAAGGGTGAGGAGGTCTCTCAGTGTGATCTTCATAGAAGACTTCCACAGAAACGTCAGCATCTCAGGACAGTCTCTGCAGAGCAGCTGTTCTGCCAGGCCAGGCAGGCTCAGGAAGTGACTGGAGACCGCAAGGGACAGTCTTACTCTGGCAGTGGCCACCTTGACCTGGAGCTGCTCTCCTAGTGCACTGCAAAAACAATCCTTGGGTTATCCCACTTCCTCTTTCATTTTTCTGGTGTTGGGGATTGAACTCAGAGCCCAGGGCATGCCGAGTATGCCCTCTGTCAGGGAGCCACAGTCCCGGATGTGCCTCTAATTAAACACTGAGTTGAATGCATGTTGCTTGCAGTATCCTGCAGTGGGTCTTAATGGGGCTCCAGAAGGCAGTTGGGGTGAGCCTCCTAATGGAGTTGTCAGGAACTGAACTCTGGTCCTGGAAGAGCAGCAGGCACTCTTGTCTTTTTGGTTGTGAGCCTGGCCTTGCCAGCAATCCAGCCCAGCAGCAGGCACTCTCAGCTGCCGAGCCATCTGTGTGGTCCCAGAGATGCCTACTGTAAGAACACCCTCCTACTACCGAGCAGCCCAGTGTGTGGAGACGCTGACACTAAACATTTGCCATCTTTACATGGGTGGTGTTGTCATTGTCACCTGTGCCTGGTGTCAGAATGAGGAACAGCCTGAAAGGCAGCCTAGAGTGCTGAGGGTAAGATAAGCTTGCTAGTCAGTGGTCCAACAAAGGCAGAACGGAGAGGGCCCATATTGGCGACCAGCTGCCTGCTCTGAAAGGGGAAGCGAAAAGCACAGGAGCTCGCTAAGCTCCAGCTCCTGTGTTAGCCAGCTTCGTGCTTCCTGCTTTCGGTAAGTGACGTTGCTGTTTGTGTAGTTATATGATAGTGATGCCCCTGGAAATTGGACCTCTCTAGAACCTGCTCTGTGTGATGAGTAAGCCTTGGGCTTCACCTGAGGTTTGGTTGAGCACCTACCTCTTGAAGTCCTGACTGGTTAACTGTGCTGGGGGAGGAGACGAGGCAGTCTTACTGCATTGCCCAGGCCGGCCTCACACTCACCACCCTCCACTTCAGCCTCCTGGTGCTAGCATTATGTGCACCATACCTGATTTTGCTTAAAAAAATTTTTTTGACACTGACTATATCTCTAATCTTTCTTTTTACTTTTTGTTATTGTTGAGACAGGGTCTCACTATGTAGTTCTGGTTCACCTGGAACTCACTCTGTGGACCAGGCTGGCTTCCAACTCACAGAGATCCACCTGTCTCTGCCTCCTGAGTGCTGGGGTTAAAGGTGTGAGCCACCACACTCTGCTCACTTTTTATTTTGAGAAAGTTTCTCGCTAAGTTGCTTAGGCAGCTGGGGTTGCAGGCCTGGTTACTTTTAGTTCCCCCACTTTTTAATTTTATGTGTGGGTGTTTTGCCTGCTTGTGTGTGTAATGCCCGTGATGGCCAGAAGAGGGCATCAGGTCCCCTAGGACTGGAGTTACACATGATTGTAAGCCACCCTGTGTTTGCTGGAAATTGAACCCATGTCCTCTGGAAGAGCAGCCAGTGCTCTTAACTGCCGAGGCATCTCTCCAGCCCCCTTTCTACCCTTTTGAAGAAGGGTGAAGGACCTAGATGTTAGAAGATCTTAAGTTACTAGAGCTGTTTTGTTTTGCAGGTCACAGAGAGAATGCCTTCTAGATGCAAAATCACCTCCACGCCCAGACCATCATCTCCAGTACCTACTTTGGGTGTTACCTGCCTTACACTTGAAGACCTTCCTCTGCAAGACAGTATTTTTTCCTTCGCCTTTTTTACACTCTGATGAATTAGTGCCTACTTAGCTGACTCTGAGATGTGTCTGCACTCCGCTGAGAGAAAAGATGCTATTCTGAGAAATCTGTTACTCTTGCCTTGGAGCCTGTGGCTTTGAATATGGCTCCTGCCAGCTCACAACACGAGAGTCAGCGATGTGTTCAATATTGCCGCAAGACAAATAAGACTCAGCGGGGCAGTCAGGCGTGCCGCTCAAGAGAAGCAGATGTACACCAGGCTCTATTTTCAAGATGAATTTCTTACTTCTACATCTTTGGAATAAATTATTTTTCTTCTTTCTATGGAAACCTGGCTCCGGTGTTTAAAAAAGCTTGATTTTCTAAGCTCTTCTGTCTCTAGATAATGCCGTTTAAAAATGAGGTTGTTGTCTGACCTTAGGTTGGATATATAATCCGGGTCTTGTAGTGTGAGACGCCTGAAGACTGGTAAGTACTTTTCTTGATCATTCAGTAATCATTTGAGAGCTTACTGCAGGCAAGGTACTGGAAGAAGCAAAAATATTGGAATCGGGGTCCCTGCATGCTCATGAACTCCCAGACTGTTTGAAGAGAGATGGTCCCTTTGCATAGAGCTGTTACATAATGTCATGCTTGACCTTTGGAAGTGGCGGTGAGATGCAGGTACAGACTGCTTGGTTCCTGCTCCTTGAGCTGAGATAAGAGGGTCACTTGAGATCAGGACTTGGCAGCCAGCCCAGACAACACAGCAAGACTGTGTCTCTTTTTAAAATTAAAAAGACTATTGGTGGTACCCAAGTTGAGGACAATGTCCAGTCACATGGACAAGACAGTAAATATGGCCGTGGGTAGAACTATCACATTCCCAGAAATAGGACAAAAGAGATCTAGGGTGATTAAGGCTTGAGCCAGGAGATGTTTTAGTAGCGGACATCTAATTGCTAAATTAGGGGCTGTTTTGCAGCACTGGATTGAACCCGGGTCTAACCCAGATTCTGTGAGTTTTAAGAAAGAAACTCAAAATTAAAATAGATTGAATTTTCAGCAGTTCACGGTTCTCTGACAGCTAGCCAAGAGCTATTTCCTGTTTTGCAGTTTGCGCTTTTCTGGTCGTCCTGGGCTGTCTGGACTCTTCGCTTCTGCCCTTAAGACCACGGAGAGTTTCACGTTGAAGTATCTCTCCTACTGTCTTTCTTACAAAGTTCAAGTTTTCAGGCTGACCTTAAATTTTTGTTCCTTTTGCTTCTCTCACCAGCTGTCTTCTGCTTTCCTTTGTTTATGTCAGTTTTAACTCTGCCCTGCTTTCTACCCTTCCCACATACTGGGATTGAACCTAGGGCCTCACGCATAGTAGGTGAGGAGTCCTATCACCTAGATAGATTTCCAATCTTTTGCTTTTATTTGAACTTAAAAGTTATTCTAAAAGTTTAGCTGGGAGTGTAGCTCAGTGTAGATGGCCTAGCGTGTGCCCCGGGTTCCCTTTAACCATGCTCTTGTCCTGTCCCCACCCCTAGACAGGATCCTTTTAGAATTGGGTATCTCCATACTTTATATTCCCAACCAAGGAAACTGACCTTTACTAAGTTTGTTTTTTGGGGGGAGTGGCTGTATCTGCCTGGGTATGCATGTGGAGGTCGCTTGCAAAAGTTGTTTTCTCTCTTTCTACCATGTCAGACATGGGGATTGAACTCAGGTTGTCAGGCTTAGCAGCACATCCCCGTCTACCTACTGAGCCACCTCAGTGGCCCCCAAAGAACCTCTTTAGTTAATTTCATGGACTCTATAAAATACTAAAGATTTGAAGCTGGTTACCATGGTAATGCATATGAGTGATTTGTCTCCATGTATGTCTATACCATGTGTGCCTAGTTCCCTAGGTCAGAAGAGGGCATTTGACTAGAGTTACAGATAGTCATGAGCAGCCATATGGATGCTGGGAACCAAACCAGGGTCCTCTAGAAGAGCAGCCAAGTGCTCTTCACTGCCGAGCCATCTCTCCAGCTCCAGGATCTATGCTTTAGAATTTCCACCCAAAAGCACGTTATCCCTAGCCGTCCTGCCTCACTCAGACAGGCCAGTAAGTAGCCTGCCTGGATATCTCGTTAGAAAATGAATCTGCCATTACAGATAACCACCCTGCTTTCCTCCAGAGCAACTTGTGTGACCTTTAATGACTATTTGTCGTCTAAGAAAGCCACGCTGGTGGTTATAGCTGGTATGCAGGACTCCGCAGTGTTCCAGCTCTAAGTGCTCAGAAGTGTTCCTCTGCCGCAGCCATGCCCAGGGGTTCCCTGTGAAGCATCTGCTTAGTTGATTGCAGCAAAAGACAGGGCCTCCTCGTGTCACGATTGAGTCGGCTTCAGTGTCATTGCTTGGGGGGGGGGGGATTCAAGCTGCATCACATTTAACCCTGTCAGGGTAGCTGCACTTGGTCGGTGGAGGAAAACAGTTGTGGCATGCCTTGCAGTGATGGTGGAGGGTAGCTTTGGGGGTGCTTTTCATCAATGTCGGTGGCTTAATGGTAGCATAGTTGAAGGCACTCACAAGCCGGGCTGATCGGTGTCTGTGGGTTGTTTTTACTGATCCACTTTATGCTCCTCCCTTGTTCTAATCAAATTACCCATCAGGAAGTGGCCTAAATTACACTGCTGATTTGCTTGTGATCTTGTTTTCGGTCGGGTGGGGTCATTTCCTGCAGTAAGGATGGTTGGTGTGTTACGTGCTGACAACACTGAGAAGGACAGATGTGCATGGGGAGGCTCCAGGGCTCTGTCGTGCCAGCCAGGTGTGGATGGCTGTGCCGGACCTACAGCTTTGTCGTCTCTCAGCCCTCCTGTGACTTTCCCCCACTGAGGCCGCATAGCACCTGTGGGAAACAGGGCAGTGAGATACCTGGAAGAGAAGGAATTCCTCCTGGCCGAGCCTGAGATGACAGACTGACTGTTCAGACAGAGTGCTTGCAAGACTCTTAACAGTCAGGTGCAGCCCTGCGCCCTCACTTAGCTGTGTCAGTGGCTTGGAGATAAAGGGATAATGAAATAGGTTCAGATCGAGGGGAAGCTTGCTGAGTTCTGTTTGCTGAGGAAATCAGTTTAATCTTGAGCCCCTGTTATTTAAGAAACTTTAATTTTGCTGTCTGTGTAGTGGTGCCCGGGATGCCCTCTGCTCACCTCACACTGTTGATGTTTTGAAATTGAGGAAGGCTTCAGTGTTCTGAGGTGGGATTACAGGTGTGAGCCAACACAGCCAGATTGGTAAATTAGAACAATACACACAGAACATTTGCCCAATAAATGGCCAAACCCTCTGGGCATGCTGGCAGCATTTTCTATTAAAATAAGACCCAGAGGGACAGCTGACTGTTTTGGTTTTGTTCTTCCTACCTAGGTTTCACTTTTGATAGGTCATTTGACTCAGAAGGTTCCAGAAAAATCAATAAAAGGCACCTGTGCCAGGCCTGAGCCCTGTGATCATAGCAGGAGTGGTTGGACCTCACCCTTCCTGCCTTGCATATTCTACTACTTATCAACAGGGAGGAAGTAGTTCTGGCATACTCTGGAAGAGTCCACCAGGGCCTTGCACATGCTCAGCAAGTATTTGTCCCCAAACTACACCCGCCCCCAGCCCTTTTTTGTAGCTTTGTCCCTGGCCAACTTGATATTTTATATTTTTTAATGTGACTTCAAACATAACTCTTTTATGTGTCTTTCTAGGTTTTTAGCAAAGGAAGGCATTTTGGCCATAGCAAAGCAAATTTGGAATTTAGAAATGAACCCACCCCTTGAGATAGGCTCTTCCTATGTAGCCTCAGGTTGGCCTCTAACTTGATGGATTTCTTCAGTCTTAGCCCTATGAGTGCTGAGATTACCTGCATGGCTACCACACCTAGCTTTGAAATTGTTGCTGAGTCAATGAATTACTGGATTTTATCTTCCAAAGCATGAGCATCAGCGGTGGGCTGGAGAAACAGCTCAGTGGTTAAGAGCATTCGCTGCTCTGCAGAGCACCCAAGTTTGGTTCCCAGCACCCACTTGGTGCCTCACAACCACCTGTAACTCCAGCTCTAGGGGTCTGAGAGTCGCTCTGAGGGCACCAGGCACCACAGACGTGCATGTAGGCAAACATTCATGCATATAATAAAAGTAAGTAAACCTTCCTTTAAAAGTCAATGCTTTGTTAGATCTAAGCATTTTGGAGTGATTATACCCCATACTGTTTGGAGAACAGATGTGTTTACAGTGTAAACAAAGACTTGAGCAGCGAGTACGCGTTATATTTCCCATGCTGCATCCCTTCTAGAGCTTTCTGCTTCAGTGGATAAAGTTGTAGAAAACCCGTAATTTTAAACCACCCTGCTTAAAAAGACACAAAATACTACATAAAGAATATTTATATCCTGGCCCAGCTGGAAACAGCATTGTCGTCCCAGACCAAAGGCTTATCTGGGATGTGTGGTGGTACACAGTTCTTAGAGATGAAGCAAGAGGATAGATAAACAGAAGCTGTCACTCCCACCATCACAGTTAAGACCAGAAGATCAGTTCTGTTTAGAACCACATCTCTGGAAGAGATTGGAACGGAAAAAACAACAAAGCTAGTATCCCCCTCCTATATTAGTTACTTTCCTATTGCTTTCATGACACCATGACCAAGCCAACTTATGGAAGGAGCCACGCACTGGGAACCCACAGTCCAGAGTTCATCACCATCACGGCAGGGAGCGTGTAGCAGGCAGGTGGGCATGTTGCCAGGGTAGCAGCTGAGAGCTTACATCTTACCCACAAACAGGAAGGAAGTGGCTCGTGGGGATGGTGATAAGCTTTGAAAGCTTCAAAGCCTAGCCAGGACACACCGCCTCCAGCAAGGCCACCCTGTACTCCTTTCCCAAACAGCTCTACAAACTGGGAGCAAGTATTCAAACACAAGCCTACAGAGCCGTTCTCATTGAAACCGCTGTACCTTTGAGTGACTTCAAGTGATTTTTATTTGCTTATTTTTTTTTTACTTTTTCAGCACATTCCCCAGCAAAGATGTAATCTTTTAAAAGGCTTGTGTGGGGAACTAAAGAGAGGACTTGGAGATTTAAAATGCTTCTTGCTCTTCCAGAAGACCCAAGTTCATTCTCAGTACCTACATCAGTCAGTTCACTGCTCATAACCCAATAAGGAGATCTGATACCCTCTTTTGACCTTTCATGCACCTGCATACGTGTGGTGTGTAGATGTATGGACAAATATACATAAAAATAAGTTTGATTTTTAACTTTTTAAAGCTTTTTAAAAATTTATATATATGGATGTTTTGCCTCCATGTATTTCTGGGTACCATGTGTGTGCAATGCCCTCAGTGGCCAGAAGATGGCATCAGATCTGCTGGAACTGGAGTTGCAGATGGTTGTGAACTACCATGTGGGTGCTAGGAACCAAGCCCAAGTCTCCTGGAAGTGCAGCAGTGCTCTTAACCACTAAGTCATCTTCGCAGCCCCTAAAAAAAATTAAATATATATATATACAAAATATATATACAAGAAAAGCCCTTCGGAAATATGAGGGTCTCAAATTTGGGACATCCTGGGCTACAGAGTGAATTCCAGACCAGCCTGTGTTACATAGCAAGACTCTGTCTCAACAAACACAAATGTAACAACTTAATAAAAAGAAACCATGGCAATTACTTTACCAACTAAAGATAACAGAATATTAAAAGACAGCCCTTCCATATTGTCAGTGTCTGGCCACAGAAAACTGTGTGATAGGAAGTTGTCCCCAGTATCACCGCTATCACTTCTTTCATAGTTTCGCATAGTTTTCAGGTTGTCACAGAGCGTGCATTACTCTCACATTTGGGGAGGGGGTTGTGTTTCTTATGGACTGTTGTCAGAAAGTTAGCACTTCCTTCAAGCTGTGTAAGCATATCCCGTCCCCCGTCCTCCACCCCAAGCATTCAGGATCAGGGGAAGTGAGCTCAGGTTTACGGAGACACAGCAACTATTCTGAGTCAGGAGAACGCACTTGATTCATAGAGAACGTGTAAACTGCATTGACTGGGCAGTTCAGACCCTTCAGGGTGTGAGGCCTCTCTCTGGCTTCCTTTTGTGTAGGTGCTCACAGTGACCATGTAGGACGATGAAAGGGGAGCATTGATATGGATTCTGCCCACATAGAAAGTGGAAATGTAGGGCCATGAATGTGCTGGGGTCCCACACGGGTTAAGAGACTATCATCAGGATTTTGGCATGGTTTTCAAAGTGTCTTCACACTGGTCCAAGAGCGCCACTACCATGGGCTGCCACCCCAAAATGGAACAAGCAGGGTAGACTTTTGTAAAAGTAAGCCGGTGTTTAGGAGGTATGACTTACAAAGCTGAGAATGACTCTCTAAGCCCTAGTGCTTTTTTTTAAAAAAAATATTTATTATGTAAACAGTGTTCTGCCTGCATGTAACCTGTGTGCAAAAAGAGTACATCAGATCTCATTACAGATGGTTGTGAGCCACCATATGGTTGCTGGGAGTTGAACTCAGGACCTCTGGAAGGGCAGCCAGTGCTCTTAACCTCTGAGCCATCTCTCCAGCCCATCCCCCATGCTTTTCAACAGGTATTTCCAGCACCTGTTTGTACAGAAGGAGCTTGCGTGCAAACTGTATCTTGTAAACAAGATACTGCCCCTGTGTTGTGCTGTAAGGAAGACACATAATAAAGCATTGTTTATAGGGCTGGAGGGGCATTTCAGTGACAGAGAGCTTGCCTAGCAAGCTTAGACTCAGTTTGGTCCCCATCAGTCTTTGTTTTTTTTAAGATTTTTTTTTGGGGGGGTGGTGGTGTTGGGAATGGGAAGTGGCTAGAGATAGTGCAGCAGTTAGGAGTATTTCCTGCTCTTCCAGAGGACCCAAGTTCAGTTCCCAGCACCCACATTGGGTGGCTCAAAACTGCCTGTAAACCGGGCGGTGGTGGCGCACACCTTTAATCCCAGCACTCGGGAGGCAGAGGCAGGCGGATCTTTGTGAGTTCGAGACCAGCCTGGTCTACAGAGCTAGTTCCAGGACAGGCACCAAAGCCACAGAGAAACCCTGTCTCGGAAAAAAAAAAAAAACTGCCTGTAACACCTTCTTCTGACCTCTGCTGGCACCCATACATATCAGACACATACATGTACACATAATCGAAAAATTTAAAGTAAATCTTTTTACTTTACGTATTCATACCCACTTTCACCAAAATGCATTTACTAAGTAAGGGCACCAAAACCACTAAACTAATGTTCAGGGAAAGTATTTTGAAGAAAAAAAATGGCCTTTAGTGGTGAACTTACAGAAGGAAGCTTGAAGGCCTCCAGGCAGACTGGGGAAGAGGTTGCAGGGCCCAGAAGAGGCAAACATCAAGGGTGTGGTAAATCGAAATAAATGGGAGCTAAGGAGCAGCTGGCTTGGTCATAGCTGTCAGATCAACTGTGGTGATGGCTTGGTTGCAGAGATGCAGGGATGGAAAACACAGGAGGTGCTAGGAACCACATCCAAGTTCCTGGTGTAGAACCCGCACCATTTTGATAGAGGGCAGGACAAAGCGATCCAGTTCCCTCCGCGCAGTCAAGTTCAGCACTGCACCATTCGTGCTGACAGACCCCAGGTGTCTGGAAGGCAGGGAAGACTAGCTGGAGATGAGAATGCAAGGGGCCGACACAGACTCCTGGGGCTCCCTCACTCTCATGCTCCCAAGAGGCAGGCCAAGGAAGGAGTCTGTAAGGAAGAGCCGTCTGAAAGGACCACGGCTCAGGTAGCTGTCAGCACCACCCTCCCCTCCACCTTACCAGAAATGTTATATACGTTATCCTATGCAGTAAATAGAACAGACTCCTAGTGTAGCTAGAAAAACAAGTCAATGGCACATCGAGTTCTCGTTCAGAGGCCTAGCTGCCACTAATTCATATAAGTTATAGAAAATATATTAGTCCATTTGGGGGCCGTGATGAAATACCCAAGCAGGCTACTGTATAAAGAAATGGGGGTTAATTTAGCTTACACTTCTGGGGGCTGAATGTGTAGGACTCACATCTGTTGATAACAAAAGCAGCACAGTGCATCCTGTGACAAGAGCTAAGACATCTTGCCCACAAAACTAGGAGACTCAGTCTAGATGCTGCACCCTACACGTTTGAATCCCCACCACTTCCCAAAGGCATCTCAACACTGCGATTAAGTCCCTACCTTCTTAATACCCTTCAATTGAAATGAATATTAGTAGTGATACAAAAGAAGTTTTAGGGAACATTTAAACCATAAATAAACACAAGGCTTCCAACCAGCTCCTCTTCAACTTGCCCCATGCCCGTGTCTGTTCTCATTTCTGGGATCTTGGCCTCTTTTAGAGCTGGTTTTGTGGTTGCCGTTGCTCCTTGTTGTTTGGGTGGTAGCAATACAGCAGTTCCCTTTACCAGTGCTTGGGCTTCAGGTGCAGCAGCAGCTGAGGAAATGGCTGGAGAGATGGCTCGATGGTTAAGAGCAATACCTACTCTCGCAGAAAGCTTGCGCTTGGTTCCTGATGCCCACCTCAGGCAGCTTATAACTCCTGCGGCTCCAGCTCCACGGGATCCAATGCCCTATTCTGGTCTCTATGGACCCCCACACTCACGTTCACACACCTACATATAGACACACACATAATAGAACATACATACATACATACATACATACATACATAAATAAATAAATAAATAAATAAATAGAAACCCAGGAGAGCCTGCTCTTAGGGCCCAGAGTTGCCATTGCGTGTCCTTGTCATTCTTCCAGGGTCAAACTCCTCCCTCCCTCATAGTTTTCACTCTCAGTGACTTGGTGCTTACAGCTTCCCCTGGCTCAGACAGATCCCCTGTACCTAAACATAGGCAATACCTCCTTTTGGAAGCCTTTTACAGGGGCTGAACATAGTAGTACATGCCTGTAATCCCAGCTACTCAAGGAGGCTGAGGGGAGGGTCTAGGAGGAGGGAGTTCTAGGCCAGCATGGGCTACACAGCGATACCCTGTCTCAAAAATTAAAACAAGCCAACAGGGCTGAGTGGTGTGGCTCAGTGGTAGAGCTATGGTCCTTAGCATGAGGCCTTGACATAGAGCCCAGTGCCAGAGAAGGTTATAGGGCAGGAGTGTGGGTGGGAAAAGCCAATAGATCTCTGCAAAGGCTGGGCACTGTTAGGAAACCAGCCTGGGCTAGGCAGGTTCTCATTCTAGATAGCTTCTGAGTGGGTTTCCTGTTAACCCAGACATCCCATCCCCTCTACTCCCCAGCTTCCTCCTTGACCTTGAGGCCAATTCTGGGCCTCAATGCAGTTTTTTTTTCTTTTTGTGACTTTTCCATGACCTCAGGCAAATAAAGGGGTGCCCTGCACCCCCCCAGTCAGCTAGGCTGCGAGTTGCTCCCACAGACCCTGGTGAATGTCTATGAAATCCCACAGTGTAGCCACATCCATCCTGAACCTACACGTCCAAGTACAATGCCATGTTGACCTGTCTGCAGTCAATCCTGAAAGGCAGAATCAGGATGGAACAGGCATGTGCCCTTAGAGTTGGCAAAAGCATCCCCTCCCTGCGCAGGAACACATCCCTCCTCTCAGCTTAGCTCTGTCGAGCTCTGGTTCTGGCCAGGAAGTACTTGGTCCCTTTGTGTTCTCAAGCAATCTTTGCTTATCTTTGCCAACACACGTATTGTTTGGTTTGGTTGCTTTGAGACGAGGTCTAGCCCCAGCTGTCCTAGAACTCATGGTGTAGGTGAATCTGGCCTTGAACACTTAGAAATCCTGCCTGGATTCCAGGAGTAAGCCACCACAGCTACCTGTTCAGGGATTTGATCCCCACAATCTTGCATGGAGGAGCTATTTAGTGATGCTCATTTACTTAGAGTTAGCATGGGAAAAAAGAATCCCAAGGGAGATGATTTCTTTCTTTCTTTCTTTCTTTCTTTCTTTCTTTCTTTCTTTCTTTCTTTCTTTCTTTTTTTTTTAGTGAATTCCAATCTTTGGGAATTTAGTTTATATAACACAATGCCTCAAGTGTCTAAAGTTTCAAAGATTCTCCAGTGCTCTTCCCTGTGTTGAAACTTGTGATGATCCCTTTTTTTTTCTTTCGTTTTTATGGGGCTGAGTACGGAACTAGAACTTGGTGCGTGTGTTTTGTGAGGCGGCTGCTTAGTCACTGAGCTGTACTCCCTACCCTCCCTCCTCCGCCTGGCCTTGAATTTGTACTTTTCCTACCCCAGCATCTCTAGTGTCAAGACCACAGGCGTGCATCAGCTGGGACAGTTGCAATCTCTCAATCAGTTTTGAGCAAGGATTCTTGTTTGTTTGCTTTGTTTTGTTGTTTATCAAGACAGGGTTTCTCTCTGTAGCCCTGGCTGTACTGGAATTCACTCTGTAGACCAGGCTGGCCTGGAACTCATATTCAAGGTTCCTATCTGAGATCCACAAATCCCTATGTCTATGGCTTTCTTTAATCCCCCAGAAAAAAACCGTTTTTGTCAGTAATAATAACCAGTTGTGGTGGTACGCGCCTTATTTCAAGCTTCTCAGAAGGCTGTGGCAGAAAGAATACAAGTTCAAGGCTGGCTTGTGCAACTTAGTGAGCCCCTGTTCCAAATTAAAACTGAAAAGGATCTGGGGGACTTGCCTGTCATGGCAGAGCCCTGGGATGGGGTTCAAGCCTTTGTACCTCGAAATAGTAATTACAGTATTAGTAGCTAACATTTAGGCAGTGTTGCCATGTGCCAGGCCTGTTGTATATGTTGCTAGGCTCACTGGATTGGAGCAGAGCATTTTGCTTCTTTCCTGGTATTCCTAATATTTTAGCTACTGACCTCAGAACAGGAGGAACCCACCGCTGGACCCTCCCTTCTCCGGTGGTGTTTGCAGGAGCCTAAACCCTGTCCCTACTGCCTTTGTTTAGAGGAGGGTAGCCACTGTATACTTGCTCTTATTCCCACTACAGTTCCATCAGTATTCCACTTTCCCAGTGGTGGCTTCCTCCTTAGGCTGGGAAGAGGGGACTCCCTCTGGCAGACAGGAGCCGGTTGCGGTACTAGCAGGTGCATTTTGTACATTTCGGATCTGTTTGGAAAGGCGGGCTACCCTTTAGGGACCTAGAGAGATATCCTAGGGGCTGGCTAAGCACTGAGAAGGAGCCTTGGTCCTTCCTCCTCCTCGCATTGCCTCTCTTGACAAAGTCTGGGTCTGTTACTGAGTCTGCTAATCCTGCTTTGTGACCTGCTGCTGCAGTTGTGGAATGCCGACCCCATTAATCACACCGCCTAGGCTTTGTGGAAACAAAATGAAAACTGAAACCTAAAAAACAAGCGAATGGGCATGTCCTGAGTTTTTCCATGGCTCAGGGAAATTTGTGACTTTGTAAGTTTGCATTAAATCAAACCTCTGGTTGCAGAGGACCCTGGCTTCACCCTCCCCTCTCCTAGCTCTGTCTCACTTCTTTCCCTTAGAAACCTTCTGAATTGTTTACTTCCTGCCCTTGAGAAGCTAGCCTTGCAGTGTTATACCAGTTTGGGGTTGTTTTGGAACACACCTCCTCTCCTAATCCAACAAGCCATTATGGCTTTGGGTCTGGGTTCCTGTGTCTTATCATCTGTCCCTCCTGCTTTTGGCTTTCATCTTCCCACTCTGGCCTCTCCAACAGAATGTCTTATTATACCTGTGTGTAGGGAGTCTTTCTTCAACAAACGCTAGATTGTTCTCGCTCCCTGGCCTCCTGGTTTGCTATCACTTACAGCCACTGATCCGACCAGTGTATGTTCAGCTCGGTCCTGATAAAACAAAATTAAAGACCCAATGCATTGTCCCAGAAGTGTTCAGTCAGCAAGAGAGATGAAACAATTTTGTCGAGAATGCTGCACTGAAAGATAAGGGAACAATCCCAGCTGCTTGCTGCCGCCTCTCCGCCAGGAGACATTTTTCTTTTCTACTGCCTCTCTTCTAACAAGTTCCCGAGTCACATTCCTCCTAGGCAGGGAGAGATGGGGACTGCTTATGCACTGAAGCCCTTATTCCACTGGGCCCTTCAGATTTACCTGTTAGGCAGGCGAGAAGAGGAACGAAGTGTCAGACGGGTTAGTAGTTTGTCCAAGTAAGCTAACACAGAGGGGCGCTGAGGTCTGGGTCCTGCTCTTGGCACAAGCACGAGGGTTCCGGCTCATGAGTTCACTCATTCTCCCTCACTAAGTTCTGCAGGACCAGGATGTTGTCTCATGTATACATTCAGGACTTTCCAAATATCGATTTCTTTCCTCTCCCTCTTCTGTCAATAAAGACAGGCTGGGATGTGTAACTCATGCTGAATAAAGATAGGCGTGGTGGCATGCAAGAGTGTATGTATGCCCAGGTAATTCACTGAAGAAATAACACTGATACACATGGCACGAATAATCCAAGGCAGTTAAGTATTTACTGTGCTTAAATGGGTAGCTGAGGAAAGGGGAGGAGTGGGGGAAAGTGGACTGCACAGAGGAGGAAAAGGTCTTGAACCTGGGAAGATGGGATGGGGTTTCGATCTGCTCATCAAATCTAAAAGTCTGTCCTCTACCTTGGCAGGCCTGGTGCTGAGTATGGGATAGGCTGGGAAATCAGGATAGATAAGTAATGGGGCTTTTGGGGGCTGAACTTGGTGTTTTCAGGGAAAATTAAGAAACCGAGGCTTAGAGCTATCACATAAGGACACTGTCCCGTATGATGGTGGGAATAACATCTCCCTCCAAAGAATGCTGTTTAGATGAGATGAATGAGGGATGCGATCCAGTCGCCAGCATCAATAAGTCTCTTTTAGACTACTTAGCAATACTGTCATCTTCTCGGGAAAAAGTCAGTGCCTAGTGTCAGAGGGACACAGCTTTTCCTGGAGATCTTCCAGCTTTGAGTTAATTGTTCTCACTTTTGAAGCTGTGACTCCTGACTGTATCCCACAGCCGAGAGCTGTCCAGAGAAAAAGCACTTATTCCCAAAAGGTTGACACCTAAGATGTGTGTGGAACCAGCAAGCAGGACCCAGTCCGCTCTAAGGAGGAGTCACACAGTGCAAACTTCAGGTCATGGGGCAATATAGAGCTGGGTGTGGGGGTGGCCATCTGTAATCCCAGCACTTGGGATGCAAAAGCAGGAGGATCAGGAGTTCAAGGCTAGACTTAACCACATAAGACCCTGTCTCCAAACAAACAGAAATAGTAAGAAAATGCAAGGCTTTTGACAACTTTTCTCTGTTTTTCCTTTTTTTTCCTTTTTTTTTTTTTTTCGAGACAGGGTTTCTCTGTGGTTTTGGAGCCTGTCCTGGAACGAGCTCTGTAGACCAGACTGGTCTCGAACTCACAGAGATCCACCTGCCTCTGCCTCCCAAGTGCTGGGATTAAAGGCGTGCGCCACCACCGCCCGGCTCTTTTCTCTGTTTTTCTTGTCATTTGAATTTTCGGTCGCCCTTGTCAGCATGGCTGTACATGGCTGGCTAGGTGCTCTGGTAGAGCAAACAGGATCTTAAAGCATGATCCGCTCTGTCCAAATTTCTTGTGAGAAACAGTCTGGAACCCTGGTCACCTTGGATATCATAGCTTAAATTAGGGTCTTGGCCAGAGTTTGTTTGTTTGTTTTTGAGACAGTATCTCACTGTGTAGTCCTGGCTGGCCTCGAACTCACAGAGATCCGCCTGCCTCTGCCTCCTGTGTGCTGGGGTTAAAGGCGTGCACCTCCATTCCCCAAATCATTTTATTTTTGAAAGAGGGACACTCTGTGTCACCCGGGCTGGCTTCAAAGCCCTGGAGTCAAGCAACTTGCTCGCTTCAGCCTCCTGCACATTAAGGTTTAAAGTGAGGGGGTTATGGGGAAGTCTCCATGGAGCCCGAACAACTTGATAGTCACCAGAAACAGTTTTGCACTTTTGTTTCTTGAGACAAGGTACATACTCACTATGTAGCCCAGACTGACCTACTGGAATGGAGGTCCAAGCCACCATGCCTGGATCTTTTTGAGCTTTTGAATGTTATACCATACACGATTGCTACCTATTGAAAAATAAATTACTTTGAGGAATTTAGTGGCATCCTATGTATCTTTTGTTTTGTTTTGTTTTTTGTACCATTGTCTCATCTTTGTGTAAAGTCTTGTTTTTATGATTCAAGCTGTTCTACTACATCAATTTTTCTGGGGAGCAAGCACTGTTACATGCTTTGGAAGTGATAATGCCAGCTGGCCACCACTTTGTGGCTAGAATACAAGCCTCCCAACCCTCAAGTCAACACTATCCCTGAATCTGTCTGCCAACTTTGTGGTAGAATCTGGCTGCTTAAAGCCCAAAGAAACACAGATCAATCAGGAGCCTGTGATTTCATTCAGTTCAGAGCAGGACATAGTCAGTAACAAACCTTGATGGAAAGTCTCCACTGCACAGAACTCTGCCCCTTCCTAGACAACAGAAAACACAAAGGCACAGTCTAACTGACCAGCAGGTGCCACTGATGGCAGAGCCTTGTGCTAGGATATGAACCTGCTGCCTGATAGGTATGCAAATGCCTATGTCTGAAAGGTAATGTTATCACAGAAGGGCGAGCCATCTGCTGGACAGCTGCCAAACTTCTGGAGATTTAAAGCATGAACATCACATAAACAAGCCCAGGGATGTAGCTCCAACTTCTCAAGTCAATGTTTTTCTATTGGATTTCCAATTTCCCATTCCACCTAATGGGGGAAGTTCAAAAGAGCTATGGTCAGACTTACCAAGATAATTAGAATTTGCTAAGGTACCATGTGGTAAATACTCATTTATTGGGGGTCCTACGGTGTGCTTGGCATTCTGGGAGAGAGACATACTGTTTTCCTTTTCTCCTATGCATCCATAGTTACCTATTAATCTGGTGTCCTAGTATGGTGGTTCATGCTTGTAATACATGTATTCAGGAGGCAGAGGCAGAAATGCCATGAGTTTAAGGTTGGTCTGGTTTAGTGGCTGTTAAATTGCTGAGTTGTATAGAGTTATCCTTACTTGCTATTTAGTTTACAGCTGGCCTTCTAAATGATGCTCTTAAAATAGTCTAATAGTACTACTGTGCGTTGTGTACTAGCTATATGCCAGGCATTCTGGTAAGTGCTTTATATGACTTGATTTTTAAACAATCTTTTTATTTTATATATGCATATGTGTATACAGTATATGTGCATGCATGCTTGCACTCGTGTGTGAATGTGGGCATGCACACGTGTCATGGTGTCCAGCCTTGGGTGTTCGTTCTTGCTTTCCACCCTGTTTGAGACAGGGTCTCATTATCACTGGCTGGCCTATGAGTCTCTGGAGATTCTCCTATCTCAGATTCCCATCTCCCTGCAAGAGTGCTGGGATTACAGATGTTCCTGATACACAGCCAGCTTTTGCACAGGTTTTGGGCATTTGAATTCAGGTCCTCACATTTGTGACAAGTGCTGAACCCACTAAGCCATTTTACCAACCCTATGCCAATTATTTCACTCAGTTCTCACACCAATTCCAGTTTTACAAAGGTAGAAATTCAGCTTCATCAAACTTACATCATTTGTACTGGTTCACAGGTGGTGAGACAAAGATTCCGATCCAGACTGTTACTAAGTCAGTAGCATAGTGACCGGCTGTATGTCTGGCATGGAGGGCAGAGGAGGAATGACATTGCTACTCCCACTCCGCCTTACTCAGGATCATGATCTAGGCAAATCGTTTTTATTCCCAAATCCATAGTTGTTTGCTTTTGAATCAGGGAGTCCATCACAATGTAGCTCGGGCTTGCTTTGAAGATCCACCTGCCCCAGGCTTCCCAGTACTGGAGTCACAGATGCATGTCACCACATCCCATCCCAGTACATGACTGTGACATTGATACTCTACAAAGTGCCTGCATGCCTCCGTGGGTGGAGGGTTCTTTTGGGGGGGGGTGTAAGAGTGGGTTGAAACCTGGTCTCATGAAGACTTGACTGCCATGCAACTCAGGATAGCTAAGTATAAATGTCACATCCTCCTGCCTCCGCCGCCTGAGTGCTGGAATAACCAGGGTCAACCACTATCCCCAGCTTCGAAGCCACATTTTCAGTGGTGGGTACTCCCAAGGGAGAACTGATATTCGAAGGGAATCTGATGAAGTTTCTCTGACCTTTAATCTTCTTTCCTGTTTAAGAAAATTCGTTTTCTGTGTTCGTGTGTGTGTGTGTGTGTGTGTGTGTGTGTGTGTGTGTGTTTGTGCGCGCGCGCGCTGTGCAGACCTATAACCCCACACTCAGAAGACTAAGACAGGAGGATCCTGAGTATAAAGAGAATTCTGGAAACAGCTGTAATAACTAAGTAGGTTATTTCCTCAAACGATTCCTCTGAGGTTTTTTTTTCCCCTTTTGAAAAATGGTTCTCTTATTGTATGCCTGTTGGGAGAACTATTGAGATAATGAATCTACCACGTAATTCACATCCAATAAACTGTCAACAGGATTAAGAGTCGTAAGCAAATTACAGGATCACTGGTGAGACAGGCTTGTCTGGAGAGCATCGAGTAACAGTTTGTTCAGCTGAATACAGCTCCGATCTCAAAGGTGCAAGCACCTGATCCAAGATCTTGGGATCCATACTTAAAAATATTAGTCGATGAATAAGGCCAATTCTATTGGGGAAACCGGGATGTCATTTACGAAACAAGATCTATGCAGCCACCTACTAACTAATTCCTTTAGTCCCCTGTGGTTCAGTTAGATGTAAAGTGAGCATTCGGGCCTCATCTTAGTTCTGAGCCTACAGGCTGAATATGGAAGCCTCTGAAAAGAACATCATTCGCGCACGCGAGTTTGCAGCTCGCCAGTCCCCGCGGCCCACGCCCACGCTCAGCAGCAGTCTCGGAGCCCCCGCTCCGCCCTCTCTTCCTGGTTTTCCCCGGCAACCCGCCCCTCTGGAGTCACGTGACAGGGCGCCGGCCGGACTGAGCCCCCGATTGGCCAGGCTTCAGGACGCCTCGCGATTGGCCCGGGGCGGCGGGCCCCCGCCTCCCTCCTCCTCCTCGCCGCGGCCCACGTGAGGGGGGCGAGTCACGCGATTTCCGGGAACCCGTCAGGAAGGACATAAACAAAACAAACCCGAGGCAGCATGGAGAGGGGCCGCGGCTGCGGCAGCGCGGTCGAACCCAGCGCCTGAGCCACCCTCAGCCTCAGGTGAGCGCCGAGCGTCCGCACGGGCGGGCGGGATGCGGCGGCCGAGAGTTACGAGCGTGAGGCGCGGGTGTCCGGCTCTGGCCAAGCGGGGCGGGGGCCGCCGGGCCGAGGGCGCGCGGGACCGGGCCGCCGGTGCGAGCCGGGCCAGGCTGCTGCCGCGGCCGACGGTTACATAAAAGGCGGGCGCGCGGACGGGGGTCCGTCCCCTCCGGGGTCCGGCCCTTTGCGCGCCCGGGAGCGGGGGGCCGCGGCTGCCGGCAGCCGGCCTGTCAGAGCGGCGAGCGGGTGGGAGGGGCCGGGAGGGAGGGGAGGAGAGGGGCGTGTGAGGGAGGCCGGCACGGCTGGCGCTCGGAGGGCTGGGGACAGGCGCGGGCCTGGCGAACTCCGGGCAGGGGCGTCGTAGGGCCGCGGCTTCCCCCCCCCCCTCCGCCCCTCCCTGGGGGCGGCGGGCGACGGGGGCCTCCCTCTCGGGATTTGTTTATATGTCCTCTCTAAGCAGCTTGAACGGCCCGGAGGCGGAGCCCTCGCAGGCGAGTGGCGGCCGGTGCTGTCCAATGGAGGAGGGGAGCGGGGACCTTGTGTCCAATGGGCGCAGGAGGGCGGTGCCGCCGGCCCCCAGTAAGTTAGGCTGTGCTGGGGGTGGGGCGGGCGGGGCGGCCATATTAGATGGGAGGGGACGGGGATGGGGGGGGGAAGCGAGCGGGGCGGGGGCTAAGGGCCGGGAGCCGGGCCGGGGGCGGGCCGGGTGTTGACTGGAGTCCCTGCGGACCCGGAAACCGCCCCGAGGAGCCCGACCCGGCTCGGCTGCTCCCGAGTGGAGGTGGCCGGGAAGTACCGAGGGCAGTCTAGCCTCCCGGGGGGCGGTTCCTGGGACTAGATGGAGCTTAGTCTCTGGCTTCTCTCTCTTGCTCGGCCCTCCGCTTGCTTGACAAATCCTGCCGCCAAACCCTGTAATCGCCCTCCTTTAACCCAAGAAAGCAAACCTTTCTGCTGTTTCTGAGCAGGCTTGAGTCTTATGACTACCTTAAGGAGGTATTTGGGTAACTAGCGGTTTGTTTCTCTACCAGGCCTCGGGTAGAGGCAGTCAATCAGGAACTTCGGCATCTCTGGGTTTTGCAAAGAGAAAACCGGGGACTGGAAAAGCAGAGAAAGTTGAGGGCTGGGCGGGGTTCCCATTTTTTTTTTCATGTGGACGCCTCCCAAAGATCAGGCCCCTGTGCGTCTCCTCTCTTGCTCAAATACATTGGAAGCTGACATACATCAACTTCATGAGAAAACTGATTCGTGAGAAAAGTATTTAGGTTTGAAAGATCTTTAGGACTTTTGTCTTTCCAGTACCAGCAGGTGAGAAAGAGGAACAAAGTCTGAACTTTTAAAAAGCAGAAGAGGCTTTTTGTTTTTGTTTTTTGTAAATCTCGTGATCTATGGTAAAATAAATGACTGCCATTTCATTGTACTTTAAAATAGCATCTTTCAGTGTTATCTAATCTAAAATAATGGAGACATACACAAGGAGAAAATGGTGTGGTTATGGAATTAGAAAATCACTTATTTGTGTTGGAATTGTTTTGGTTCCATGCTAGCCTTGTTAAATGCTTATTTAAGTTTCTATTAACGTGAGCTTACAACCTGCGACCACATTTGTATTGTCAAAGGTACCAGGCTACTGATGCATCTTTGAGCACTTAGGAGTAGGAACACACTGCAGATATATTATCCTGGGATGCTCTTCAAGAGTTGAGCTGAAGAAAAATCTCAACAAATGGGAAATAAATTATTCATCAACTTTAGTATTAGTTTTATGTGACTGACCCTCGGTTTTGCTAAAACACTGTAAAAAATATAACCCTAGGTTATTTGATATATTTTAAAAGTATAGCCTAATTTTTATTTATTTATTGTTTATTTGTTTTTTGTTTGTTTGTTTGTTTTTGAAACAGGATTTCTCTATGTAGCCCTGACTGTCCTGGAACTCACTCTGTAGACCAGGCTGCCTCAAACTCAGAGATTTGTCTGCCTCTATCTCCCAAGTGTTGGGATTAAGTCATGCGCCACCACTGCCACGCTAAGTATAATTTTTCTAGTAGATGAAATATTAGCCCTATATTCTATGACTTAATATTGTATTGCTAAGTCCCAATCTGCCATAATGCCATGATCGGTTATAAAAGAATATAACTAATTGTTTCACTGATACCTAGAATACTTATATTCAAGACAGTTTTCAATTGCTTATGTAGTAATTTCTTAAGAATGGCAAATATTTACACCACAATTTATTTTGATTAAAATTCTTTTATATGCTTAGTATACTTTAGGGTTTAAGAAATTGTAAGTAAGTAAATTAGTAAGCGTTGGGGCGTAAAGAATCATTATTATTGTTGAGACAAGGTTTTTCACTTTGTAGCCCAGTTAGTTTTGAACTCCAGGGCATCAGGTATTTCTTCATGCTGGGACTACAGACAAGTACCTTGTGCCTAGCTCTGGAATTTTTAGTATAGTAAGAATACCAATTTTGGGTTCTTCATTTATCTTGTCATTCTGAATGTTTTATAACAAAGTGAAAACAAACTTTTAGAAGAAAATAACCTATTTGGCTGGTCTAAGTTCCAGAGCAAAAGGATAATTGATAAAAGTCGCTGGTGTTGGGGACTAGAACAAGGGATTGTGGGAGTCCAGAGACAGCGAGTCCAGAGACACTGTATCTTTATTGAGTTAGTGTAGTGATTTTCATTTCTGTTTCTTTGTTTATTTTTGAGACAGGGTCTCTCTGTTAGGAAGCCCTAACTGTCCTAGAACTCACTGTGTGTAAATCAGGATGGCCTTGAGCTCACAGAGCACTAAGAGTCTCTTCCTCCTGAGTGCTGGGATTAAAGGTGCTAGCCACCACACTTGACAGAGTAGTGGCTTTTAAAACAGTAAATAAAGTTCATTGTTACTTTTAAAGTGTAATCTTTAGTCAAGACTAACAATGGTATTTTGAGATTCACTAGTAGTTTTATTTTCAGTTAGGTTTGTACCTGACTTTTTGGGGAAAGGTCTCGCTGACATGCAGTAATGTCTCATTCCAAGGGAAACATTCCCACTCAAAATTTGTCACACTGCTTTTGTTTGGTCCTGTGAGGTATGGTCTTTCCATGTTGCCCAGGTTGGCTTTGAATGCTTTGATCTTCCTGCCTCAGCCTCCTGCGTTACTGGAATCATAGAGATATGTCACAGTGCCTAGTTGTTGGTTCTAATTAGCCAGGACAGGAGTAACTGAACTTCTTATTGCATAGAATTAAATAGTAAATATTTAATAATCTCTATAATGACTTTTCAGCTCTGCATGGTGATGATTGATAAGAAGACACCATAGAGAATGCATTTTAGCTATATTCCAATAAAACTTTGTTTATAGGAGCAAGCTGTGCCTACTGGTAGCCCATGGCCATCGATAACCTCTGAAGTGCTCAGGTGTAAGGGATTGCAGGAGATGTGAATAAACACTTCAGATAGCATTGGCTCAATAGTCTAATGTCAGAATCTCCTGCCTTGAAAAGTTCACTATAGGAACACAGGGCACCATCCTATTTTAGAATTTTACAGCCATGTAGATGTTTTGAAACTTTTAAGTAGCTATTGGTTTAGTTCTGTTTGTTTTAAAGGTGCTTTTTTTTTCTTTTTGAGACTTGCGCCTTGGTATTTAGCCAAGCTGGCCTTGAACTCCACTTTGTTGCCCAGCCTGGGCTACAACTTGTTTTGTTGTTGTGTCATTTTTGTTCGTTTGTTGAGATAGGGTCTCTTGTTGGCCAGAAATATGACCTTGAGTTCCTAATTCTCCTGCCTTTCCCAATAGGGAATTATAAGCATTTACTACCATGCTGGCAAGAGCCTTGTATATTATTGGTTTGTCATAATTGGGGTTTTGGATGGCGGCATTGGGGGTTGAGCCAGGGTCTCTACATAACTCTGGCTGTCTTGGAACATACTGTGTAGACTAGACTGGCCTTGAACTCACAGAGATCTGCTTTCTTCTGTCTCCTAAGTGTTGGGATTAAAGGAATGCACCACCATACCACATCTGGTTTAAGATAATTTTTTTTTTTTATTTTCGAGACAGGGTTTCTCCATAGCTTTTGGTTCCTGTCCTAGAACTAGCTCTTGTAGACCAGGCTGGCCTCAAACTCACAGAGATCCGCCTGCCTCTGCCTCCCGAGTGCTGGGATTAAAGGCGTGCGCCACCACCACCCAGCTAAGATAATTTTTATAACAAGGTCCCTTTTGTGGGGGAGAGAAATACAAAAATTTGTATTGCATTTGCGTGTCCAGGCACAAGTGTGCTACAGCATGCACATGAAGATGAGATCCAGCTTTCAGGAGTCTTTCCTTCCTATCCACTGTGCGTCCTGTCACGGGTTGTCATGTTTGGTGGCAAGTGCCTTTATTCACTGAGCTGTCTTGCTTGGCCTGTAAAATCATTCTTGCTGGCTACTCTGATTCGTACTTGTGAGACAAAGTAGACTAGGAGAGATGCAGAGGACTTCCATTTTACTTCCTGACTGCAGTACTCCTCTGTTCCGTTACTAGCCACATCGTGTCTGCTTTTTACCAGATTCTGACCTTTCCCTCCAAAATCTGTAAGCCATTCTCTAAACTGCTATTGATTTACTAATTCTAGTTATCCAGTTCTTCTTTCCATGTCTCTCTTTTGAGACAGTCTCAGGCTAGGCTTGCACTCTCTGTGTAGCTAAAACTGGCCTCGAATTCCTGATATTCTTGCCTCCACCTCTCAGGTGCTGTGATTACAGACATGAGACACCAATGTCCAATTATTTTGTACTTTTAACACCAACAGTGCTTTGATACCTTTTGTTTCAGGATTGTATTTTCACTTAATTATCTTTTCTTTCTTAAAATAGGATCTAATTATGTAATGGTGCCTGGCCTTGAGCTCAAAAAGCTCCACCTGCCCCTGCCTCCGCCTCCTGAGTACTGTGACTAAAGGTATCTTTTTCTAGACAGGGTATCTCTCTCGCCGTCCTAGAACTCATTCTGTAGACCATGCTGGCCTTGAACTCAGAGCTCTACCTGCCTGAGTGGTGGGGCGTGCACCACCACACCGGTCAAGCTTACTGATTTTACCCTTTGGGTTTCTTGGGTGTTTCCGTGTGCCTTGAGTATAATATTGTGTCTGAGGGTCTGAGGTGCTGCTCTAAATAAACCTTTGCTGCTGCTCGCTCTTCCTAATGAACCTGCAACCTTCTCTATCACAGACTTGCCATTCACTGAGGACTTTGAAACACTACAAGAATAAATTTTTTTTAGAAGTTCATATGATAGGGAAGAATTAGAGGGTACGTGTACTTCTGTTCATAAGATTCATGTAGAGGGGCTGGAGAGTTGGCTCAGTGGCTAAGAGCACTGGTTGTGCTTGTGAGGAATCCCGTATAGTTCCCAGCACCCACGTGGCAGCTCACAAGTATCTGTAACTTCCAGCAGATTCCTATACTCTCTTCAGACTGCTGCAGTCACTTTCTACATGTGGGTACAGGCATACATCCAGGCAAAACACTCGTACACATAAAAATAATTAATCTTTTTGACAGAGACTCAATACCTTAAAACAGCAAGGGGGCCTTCTATCCATGTTGTCAAATGGGGGGCACTGAGGAGCTGGCTTAGTGGGTAAAGGTTCTTACCACCAAACTTGATAACCTACCTGAGTTCAGTCCACTGGTGGGAAGAGAACAGATTCCTACAAGATTTCTCTGACTTATTTGTGCATGTACACACATAAATGTTTAAGAAATTGTAAATGTCACCCTGGCGGTGGTGATCCACGCCTTTAATCCCAGCACTCGGGAGGCCGACACAGGCGGACCTCTGTGAGTTCAAGGCCAGCCTGGTCTACGGAGTGAGTTTCAGGTCGTACTCCAAAGCTACCCAGAGAAACCCTGTCTTGAAAAATGAAACAAAACAAACAAAAAGAATTATGTGGAATTTTACAATGCTACTATTTTGTGTGGTGTGTGTGTATTTGTAGTGTATGTGTAGGAGGCTGTGGAGTCAGATGTTGATGAAGTGTCTTCCTCAGTCACTCTCACATGATTTATGCCCTTGTCGTATATGATGTGGCTATGTGTATTTTGGTGTGACAACTTTTTGAAGTTGGTTCTCTCCTTCCACTTTCATGTGGGTTTCAGGAATTGACCTCAGAGTAACCGGTTTGCATAGCAAACACCTTTACTTACTGAGCTATCATTACCCTCTCACTTTCCTTTTTTTTTTTTGTAGTAGAATGAACAGACTTATTAAGGAAAGAAAGAATTCCAAAGAGTGTGCATGATTGTACGGATTTCACAAAGTAGACTACTTTAAGACAGAACTTACCACTGAACCTAGAGTTGGCTAACTGACTGGCTAGTAAACTCTAGGAAACTACTGTTTCCCCCAACCAGACATAGTCGCAAGGCTGCGGTTACAGATACAGCACCCACACCTGCTTTTACATGAGCACTGGGGATATGAACTCAGGTCTTTGTGCTTATGCAGCAGACGTTTTATCCACTGAGCCATTTTTTGAACCCAACTTTTAGAGGGTTTTTTCTCTGTTTGGTGGTTGGTTTTTGGCTTTTCGAGTCAGGTTTTCATCATATAGTCATGGCTGTCCTGGAACTCATTCTGTAGACCAAGCTGGCCCTTAACTCACAGAGATCTACCTACTTCTGCCTCCCAAGTGCTGCGAATACATTGCCTGGCCCATTTAACAGGTTTTTAGAGTTATTTTCAGTGAAGTTTTTGCTCTTACTCTTGGAAACAAGTTGTCCATAGAGTAGGGGACACAGTGACTGCTGCAGCCAGTGTTAAGGCAGCATTTCAGAACTTAGTGTTTAACTCTGTTGAATGGAGAGTCTTCACAGAAATGGTGGGTGGGACTGACCTAAGTTCTAAGGAATGATAAGGGAAGCATTCTGGTCTCATTGAGAAAGTATACAAGATGTGTAGACACTGGGGCTGTGGCATGGGAGCGGATATAGGAGATTTAGGAGGAAAGAACTTTTGCTTCCACAGAGTCCTCTAATGCTCTGAATGGTTAAGTTCCTGGTTTGTCTCTCTCTTTTCTCTCTCTGTCATCTCACTCCGACACACTCTAACTTTCATTAGTTGTTCTCTTTTCACAACGCTTTCTTTTGGGAGGTGTGTGTGTGTGTGTGTGTGAGATTTTTTTTTTTTTTTGAGACAGTGACCTCAGAAGGGCCACAAACTTGTGCCATTTTCCCTACTTCAGGTGCTAGGATTTTAGGCATGTTCCAGCACATTTGGTTTCTTCCCTACTTTTTAGTTTTTTTTTTTAGTCTCTGGCTAGTATCTGACCCACCCACCTTTCGCTTCTTTCTTATTTATAGGTACCTAAATACCTGTGATTTTTGACCCTTATCCTCATTTCTTATACTTTTAGGTTTTACTTTTACTCTTTCATTTTGCTTTTTCATTTTTTCTGTTGCACTTATATTTTTTACCCTTTCTAAATTTACTTTTATTTCTGTTGCATTTGTTTATGAATGTGTACCTGTGTGCATATATGCAATGGCGTGTTTATGGAGGAAAGTCTTAGGCATCAGTTCTCTTTTTCTACCATGTAGGTCTGCAGTAATTAAACTCAGATCATCAAGCCTGGTGGCAAGTGAGCTGTCTATCCAGCCTTCATTTTTTTTGTTGTTGTTATTTTGTTTTGTTTTGTTTTTTTAACTTATTTTTTTTTGAGACAGGGCCTTATTATGTAGCCTTAGCTAGCCTTGCACTCACTATGTAGCTCAGACTGGCCTAGAACTCCCAGAGATCCACCTGTCTTCTGAGTACTGGGACTAAATAAGTTTGCCACCACATCCACCTTATTTTGCTTTTTGACACAGGGTCTCATAATGTGACCCAGGCTGGTGAGAAATACTCTGTAGCCCAAGCTGGCCTTTAACTCGTGGTAATCCACATGCCTGAGTCTCTTTGAGTGTTGCGGTTACAAGGATGGGCTACTATGCCCAGATAGATACCTGTTTTAAATCAGTATTAAAGAAGGTCACATAAATGAAATTTCATTCAGATTCAATACTTCCCATTCCCCCCAAAAAATGGAAGCGGGGGACAAAAAGTTAACAGAATTTTGAGTTTTAATAAATGCTACCATCTAGCCATTGCTGTGATTAAATCTGTAATATTCCTGTCATTGTACAGTGCCTCCTTTGAGGTTAGCCCTCCTTCCTCACCACAGGTCCCAGGCCCCAGGCCCCAGGCATGAAATTGCTTTGTCATGTTATGGTCAGCAATGGAATGTCATATAAATGAAGTCATGCACTGCAGACTCTGACTGCTGATGCACTTGAGAGGCCCTCCCTGTGAGTCAGTTCGGTCCTCGAAAGTTATCCTGTGGCCATATAAGTGATTGTCTGCTCACCAGTTTTTGGTAGTTGAGTTGATCCAGGTTTTAGGCCATTGTGAATGGTGGGTGAAAACATTTTTTAACTTACTTTGTGTGCATTGGTGTTTTGCCGTGGGTGTCGGGTTCCCTGGAACTGGAGTTATAGACAGTTGTGAGCGGCCATGTGGGTGCTGGGAATTGAACCCAGGTCCTCTGGAAGAGCAGTCAGTGCTCTTAACCAGTGAACCATCTATCTCTCCAGCCTGGGTGAAAACATTTTTGTACTAGTATTTTTAGTTTTTAGAAACAGGGTTTCTCTGTGTAGCCCTGGCTGTCCTGGAACTTGATTTATAGACCAGGCTGTCCTCAAACTCAACAGAGATCCACCTGCCTCTGCCTCCCAAGTGCAGGGATTGATTAAAGACATGTGCCACTGCCACCACCCAGCTGTGCTAGTCTTTTAAATAACTTTTCTAATATTAGCCACCTTTTACTTGACATCCGTGCAAAAAAACTGTTGTGAGAAAATTCCTAAAGTTGGCTATCTTCATAAATTGACTGTGTGTAAGATCAATAGTTAGAGCATCTATCAGCTTAGATGCCTATGTATGAATGGTCTGGGGAGAGAGTAGAGCAAACTAGGGAGCATAGTTTAGAGGAAGCCTCACCAGGGTTCAGTGGTCATCCTCTTGGGAGTATGTGCCCTGTGTGGTTAGGTCTGCCACCACCCCCCCCCCCGCAAGAGAATGATAATAGGAATTAGAAATGTGATTGAAATTTCCAAATTAAGTGCTGTCAATTAAAATTTTTTGGCACCCTCACAGGTTTACTCACTTTTTTAAAATTGATTTTTATTGAGCTCTACATTTTTCTCTGCTCCCCTCCCTTCCTTTCCCCTTCCCCCACCAATTAAATTTTAAAATGTTAAAAAAAAACAAAAACTATGAAATCTGACATTTTGAGTCTTTACTTCTTTTTAGTTTTACTTCTTTTCCAGTCAATCTCTCCCCTATCTTAGGCTGTCCTTGAACTTACTGTGTAATTGAGGCTGATTTTGGAACTCCTCCCTGTGTTGGGATTACAGGCACGCACTGTTTCTGTGTCAGCCTCTTGAGCTTTGGAATATAGGCTTGAGCCACTGCTTTTAGATTTTATTGTTGTTATTGTTTAAAGATTAAAAATGTAGCTGGGGCAGATCTTTGTGAGTTCAAGGACAGCCTGGTCTACAGAGGGAGTTCCAGGACAGCCAAAGATGCACAGAGAACCTGTCTCAAAAAGCCAAAAATTAAGGGTAAAAATAAAAGAAATAGAGGTTAAGCCAGGCGGTGGCGGCGCACGCCTTTAATCCCAGCACTCGGGGGCAGAGGCAGGCGGATCTCTGTGAATTCAGAGCCAGCCTGGTCTGATGGAGGAAGGTCATTGGTTAAATAAAAAGAAACTGCTTGGTCCTCATTGGTTAGAAGATAGGTGGGAGGAGTAAACAGAACAGAACGCTGGGAGGAAGAGGAAGTGAGCTCAGACTCCACAGCTCTCCTCTCCGGAGTAGATGCCTCAGGGAGACGCCATGCTCCTGGCTCCTGGGCAGACACACGCAATGAAGCTCCAACCCAGGATGGACGTGGGCTAGAATCTTCCTGGTAAGACCGGTGCTCACAGATTATTAGAGATGGGTTGATCGGGATATCAGAATTAGCCAGTAAGGGCTAGAGCTAAAGGGCCAAGCAGTGTTTAAATGAATACAGTTTGTGTGTTGTTATTTCGGGGCATAAGCTAGCCGAGCCAGGCTGCCGGGGTGCTGGGGATGCAGCCCCGCCGCCCTAATTACTACACTGGTCTACAAGAGCTAGTTTTAGGACAGGCTTCAGAGATACATAGAAACCCAGTTTCGAAAAACCAAAAAGAGAGAGAGAGAGAGAGAGAGAGAGAGAGAGAGAGAGAGAGAGAGAGAGAGAGAGAGGGGGAGAGAGAGGGGATCTGTATCGTACATGTGCCATGTGCCCACTGAGGCCAGAAGAGGGGATGGGAACCTCTGGAGCAGGAGTTAGAAGTGGTTATAAGGTTTCTGATATGGTTCTAGGAACCAAACTCAGGTCCTCTATAATAAGAACAAATGACCACGGAGCCATCTCACTAGGCCAGGTTTTTTTCCTGAAGTTTTATTTTTACCTGTGTATGCCACATGCATATGGGTTTTGATGGAGGACAAAAAAAGGTTGTTGGATCCCCGTGAGCTGAAGTTATAGTCAGTCCGTTTTGAGCCACTCAAAGTGGGTTCTGGAACCCAAACCCCAGGCCTCTGGAAGAGGCCCAACCTGTTTTGTTGAGCCATTTCTCCAGCCCCTAGTGTTAGTTTCTCAGACAATATCTTAATGTAGCCCAGACTGTGAAACTCAGTGGTCATCTAAGATGGCTTCAAATCATCATGCTGATATGCTACCACAGTGTTCATCTTAAGTAGAGTATTTATCTAAAATCTCCTTTTCATAAAAGTCTTTCTGGGCAATAAACCAAAGTGACACTTAGCTTTTGTGTTTGACTTGAAAAGAGGCAACTGCAAATATCACTCAGTAGTTCTTCTAGCCCTGTGTTTATAAACCTGCTATAAACCTGCTGCTTTAGTATCATGCTTATGATACAGCCAGTTTCATTATTGAAAAGGGGTGAAATCCAAAAAGAAGGGCATAGTAAGTTTTGAAGAGCAGCTAGAGTCCTGAAGACAGGAGTGCTAGAGTTGGGAGGCTACCTTCAGGAATTTCCTGGTCTTGGTGTATACTCTGTATTTATTGAAGCTTGCACCAGTGTGAATTTTCAAGCTGCTGCTCTTATTCCTTTTCTTGAGTTTTATAGATTTCTGTAGAACACTTGAGAAAATCATCTGTTGAAGGAGCTGGATTCCCTTAAACAATTAGAATAAATGAATTTTATGTCAGTTCAAAGCCTGGATTGAGTTGGTTTTTTCCTTTTTTTTTTCTCCTGAGACAGGGTCTCTGTGTAGTTCTGACTGTCCTGGAACCTACTCTGTAGACCAGGCTGACCTTGAATTCACAAAGACCCACCTGCCTCTGCCTCCTGAGTGCTAGGATTAAAGCTATGGACCTTTGCCTACTTTATTTACATTTTAAATTATATTTCTTCATCCTGTTCTCCCTAAACAAAAATTATTTTAGGCCTGTAAATTCAGAGTTTTCTGGGAAATAAAAAAAGAATTCAACTTTTGATATTTTTATTATCTGATATTAGTGGTTTTTAATACAAATTATGAAGCTATTGTAAGATAACTTGGCACACGTGGAGTGCTGCGCTCAATAAGTAAGTATTGAATGTTTGAATGCAGACTTCTTTTTAATGACCTCATTGTGTATGAAGAGTGCTTTACTTCTGACTCATTGTCCCCAAGGATCTGTGGTCGCGGAGATTTTTCATTCATTGTAAGCCAAGCTGCCCAATTTCTGTCCCACAAAAGACATTAGTTTTGGAACTATAATGAAATAGGACTATGATGGTTAGTCAGAGATGTCACTGTCAGTGAAAGCAAGGAAGAAGAAAGCTGTGAACAAACATACACAAGCCAGGTCTCTCTGTTGGAGAGACTTCAGGGGGCAAGGTCGGATTGTAAGCATCTGAAGGGTGCCAGGGAGCTGGTAAGGTCAGTCTAATAGTCATGCTTATTTAAAGTGGAAGATACGGTTGGGAAGATTGTTTCACTTGTTATCTTGAATATTTTAGACATTACAGACTTAGGAGTACAGTACTAAGATCTGGCAGGCAAGGGAGAGAATAACTTCAAAACAGGGCCTCATGCCTGGTGTGGTAGCATTTACCTGTGATTCCAGCATTCAGCTGGCACAGACCAAAGGATTGAGTTGGAGGGCAGCCTGATTTTCTTTAGGAAAATAGGGCTGGGTACAGTGGCAGAGGCGGACAGATCTCTGAGTTGTCTAGCCCGATGAACATAGTGAGTTCCAGGCCAGTCAGGACTACACAATGAAACTGTATCTTAAAATAACGAGGTGGGGAGAGAGGAAAAAGAAAAAAAAACTGAAGCCTAAGACCTAGAGAGAGGAAAATTGTATAGGCAAATGTTGGAATGATTCAGGGTAGTGAGAGCCAATAAAGGTTAAACTTAGATTATTTGTGTGCATTGTTAGGTAAGTGTTCAGTATATTAATAAAAAAAAGTGCAGCATAAATTAGTAAAATGGTTAAGGAAGAGTTGAATCTGAGATGAGTCCTCTACATCTGACTGTCAGAGAGAGATGGTTCTAATTTGGAGCAGGAGCACTTGGATGGAGTTGCTGGCATAGTGTCTATGAGGTGGTGGGGTGTTAGCACAGATACCCTAGCTGAAGGTGGTAGGCACATGCATGCATATTTGGAAGCTGAGGGAAATTTAGGATTGAGAGAAGAGTGTCTGTGGTGGTAGGTTTGTTGAGACGCATCATTAGTTAATGACCTTAGGCAGATCTCTTACTCTTGCTGAAGTGTTTTTTTTTAATTCGTATAAAATAGACAATGATGTACTTCGACTAGAATAATTTTACCAAAATGCTGACTCCTGTTCTTCTCCAGATTCTGTCTTGCGCCTTGAATCTGTAAACAGTGGCACAAATATAAGCTGAATATTTTGTCCATAGTGATTACTAAAAGTCTCTGGGTTGGAAATGCAGTCTCTGCTTCTGTCAAGATTTTTTCAGTGGCCCTATGCTCTGGAACAATTGAAATGCATAAGCCCAGGCCACAGAATACCCCTAAAGTCTTGTAGTCAGTGGTTTTGAGAAATAAGAAGTAGCCCTTCCAGCTTAACCCATTGTGATGGAGCCACCCCTGGGCTGGTTGAGAAAGAAAGCAGGTTGAGCAGGCCAGTATGCAGCGCTCCTGCATGGCCTCTGCCTCACCATGATGAATAGTGATGTGGATGTATCAGCCAAATAAGTACTTTCCTTCTCAAGTTGCTTTGGTCATGGGGTTTTATTACAACAATAGTAGCCCTGACTAAGACAATTGGGGTTTAGTTAAGGGATCATCTGGACTTTTTTATACTGTAGACTGTTTTTGCCATAGTGTAATAGCAGGGTGTGTGGTTAAAAATTCCTTTTTGTTAAAATGACTAAATAAAAATTTTAAATATTCAAAAAAAAGTAACTCTTCCTTCTAACTTAAATTATTCCAGAAAGGTGTGTTGGTATCTTCTCTATTGGTTAAAAGGACTTTACCCCCCTAGTCTTTTAAAGGAATTGAACAAATGTATGAGAAATCTTGTGTCTTCAAGACCTCAGTTCAAGGAGAAAGATCACTTTTTAATTTTTTTAAAATAGATATTTTTTATTATCTTATGTGTGTGAGTGTTTTGACTACATGTATGTTGGTGCACAGTATATATATCTAATACGCACAGATGTCAGATGAGAGCTTTAGATCCCCTGGAACTGGAGTTACAGATGACTGTGTGCTAACATGATGATAATTGAACCTGTGCAATAACAAGTGCCCTTAACCAGTGATCCATCTCTTCAGCCCTGAGAGAGCAGTTTTGAGATTTAGATTCTCTCAGGTCCTCAGAATTATCAGCAGAATGTGACTTTTATTCTTTTTATTTATTTTTTAGTTGCAAACCTCATTCAGCCCTTATATTTTAAAAACTCTTGTGAAGCTAATAGAAGACTTGAATTGACTGTTCAATAAAGGGGTTTTACAGGGTAGGAGTGCAGAAGGATCACAGTGGCTCAGTGCTGTTTGGGCCACTCAAATACCTTTTGATCTTTATATTTAATAATATTTATTCTTTGAGAATTTAATACATGCATACACTGTATTTGTTCATATTCACCTCAGCTCTCCTATTCACTCCCTGATCTTTAAGAACAAAATCTAATCTGTCTTCTTAGTCTCATCTTTTCGTGTCTGTCTTTTATCTTTAAGAGCTGTTAGCAGTGGGACTGCAAGACTTGAGAAATAATAAGGGTCTTACACTAATAATTTTTGCTGGGCGGTGCATGCCTTTAATCCCAGCACTCAGAAGGCAATGATGGCAGGCAGATTTCTGTGAGTTCAAGGCCAGCCTGGTCTACAGAGCATAGTTTCAGGACAGCCAGAGCAATTACACAGAGAAGTCCAGTGTGTTGGGTCAGGGGAGGGGGGAATTCTTGGCTCAAACTGTAATAGTATATTTTGGAATTTATATACCTGTAAATTTTTGAATCTAAAGTATGCTATTGAAGTGTAAAATTTGATTTTCCTGAAGTTCTTATACAAGAGCAGGACTGCATTGTGAGGGAACTTCCCCCAGTGCATTCTTGCAGAAGCTTTTGCTTCCTCAATGGTGTGAAGGTCTTGGGAGCTCTTAGCTCTGCTGTACTAGCAAGTAGTGGCTTGATTAATGTTGAAAGGATTATTTTGACCAGAGTAAAGTGGTTTTCACAGGGGAAAGAACTTTTGAAGAGAGTGAGTGAAGTGAACCATGTGTGACAGATGGGTTCTGGTTGGCTAAGGTACTTAGGTGGTTGGTAAGCTGCCTTTCTTGCCAAACAAGAGAGGTCTCCTTGGGTGCACCCATTGTGTAAGCTTTATATGTGACTAAATCAGTAGTTTAGCCTTAGTGTCTCCTTCTGTCTTCCTCCCCTTCTCTCTCCTCTCCTCACATCTGTCTCTTTCCATCCTTCCTTTGTTTGCTTTCTTTCTTCCTTTAAGCTTCTGGAGAAACCCATTATTTAAATTAGTTCTTGGGACAGTTTCACCTGTTTTTCGTTTGTTTTTATGAATCTCTCTATTCATACCTTGACTGTTTCAGAACTTGCTGTGTAGACCATGCTGGCCTCGGATTCAGAGATCTTACCTCTGCCTACTGAAAGCTGCTATTGCAGATGTGAGCCAATGTGCCCAGTGTCAGTATTTTAGAATGGTTTATCTCTATAGTTTAAAGACTTGAAAAAATTTGGAGTACAGACTAGTAAATACTAGGACAGAACAAATTAACAATGTCCTATGGATTACATAATAGTATATAGTGCATTGATATTTCTTGTCTAAAATACTTGGAAATTTGTAACCCCGTGTTTATTGCTTTATTCACTATAGCAAGGAATTGGAAGCAACCTAGTTGTCAATCTGTCTTAGTGTTTCTATTGCTGTGAAGAGACCATGGCAACTCTTAATAAAGAAAAACATTTATTTGGGGCAGGCTTGCAGTTTCAGAGATTTAGTCCATTATGTCATGGTGGGAAGCAAGACAGCATGCAGGCAGACATGTTGCTGAAGAGGTAGCTGAGAGGTCTACATCTAGATACAGGCAGCATGAAGTGAACTGTCATACTGGGCGTGGCTTGAGCATATGTGAGATCTCAGAGCCCACCTCCTTATTGACAGACTTCTTCCAACAAGGCCACACCTACTCCAACAAGGCCACACTCCTAACAGTGCTAACTCCCTGTAGGTCAAGCATTCAAAACATGAGTCTATGGTGGCCATACCTATTCGAATCACTACACCATCAACAGGTAGATGGATAGTGAAAATGTATAAAGTGGATTACTATGTATAATATTAATCAAGGCCACACAGTCTCAGAAGGAATCCACATGTTCCTCATGTAGTTCCTAGCCTATAATATGCATATGTGTGCATATACACATTATGTACATATGGGTGTAATAAAACATGCAGAAAGGAGATCAAGAAAGGACAAATATGTAATGAGGTGATAAGAAAGAATGGAATTTAAGTAATGGAACATGAGTTAGGAAAAAAGATATAAAACTAATTTCCTGGTTTTAGCTTTGTCAAGAACTTTTTTTGTTTCTGTGTGATGGGTGAGCGTGTAAAAATACAATGGATTGTGAAAATGTAAATCCAAAGTGAACCGCATAGCTTTGGTGTGGCTACTCTAACTTTAGTTCATTGAATGGATAGACTTTGAATCTGTCTAATCTTGCTATGTGATATCTTTATTTTTTAATTTTCTATTTTTTGGTTTTTCAAAGCAGGGTTTTTTGTTGTTGTTGTTGTTTATTTACTTATTTATTTATAAAAGATTTCTGCCTCCTCCCCGCCACTGCCTCCCATTTAGCAGGGTTTTCCTGTGTAGCGTTGGTGCCTGTCCTGGAATTAGACCAAGCTGGCCTTGAACTCACAGAGAACCACCTGCTTTTGTCTCTTGAGTGCTGGGATTAAAGGTGTGCACCACCACTGCCTGACTTGCTGTGTGATACCTTTTATTTGCAAGTTCTTTACAATAAAATTTTAATTAAAAAGCAATAATTTAGAAATACAAAATACACATAAAAGCGTTTCACGTTTGTTACGCGTCTCACTGTGTGATTCTGGCTGGTGTGTTACTTGCTGTGTAGTTAAGGCTCACTTCAAACTTGTGGCAGTTTCCTGCCTCAGCCTCATGAGTGCTGGGGCAACAGGCATAAGCCAACATTCTTGAACCAGTTTACCATTTTTAAGTATGTATATTAATTGTGTTGTGTAGCCATCACCACTGTTTCCAAACATTTAACTATCTCAAGCAGAAACTCTGTCCTTTGAATCACAACTCCAATCCCTCTGTTCTACTTCCTGTCTTTATGAATTTTCTCTGCTCTAGGCACTTACTTGATGTAAGTGAAACTGTAACTGTTCTTTTATATCAGACTTAATATACTTAATATAGTGTTTTTAAGGTTTGTTGTAATGTCTGTTAGAATTGCATTTGTCCTTGTTCTGTTGTGTATACATGGATGGATATTTCAATTGTTTTTACTTCTTGGATATTATGTTTAATGCTGCTATGAATGTGGGTGTTTGCTATTTAAGTCAAGAATAGAGTTTTCTGGATCGTGTGATAATCCTTTAACTTACTGAGAAACTACCAGACTCTCCCTTACCATCTGTACCATTTTACATCTCTACTAGCAGTTCATGAGGGTTCTGATTATTTTTGTCCTTTTCAACACTTGTTATTTTCCATTTTTTAGATAATAGCTATACACTTGGGTGTGTCAAAAATTTTAAACATTGCTCTGGTGATGTTGGATGACTCAGAAGGCAGTTTACTACTGAGGGAGCTATTTTCGAATTACTAAAAGGAGTGAGTGGCCTAAACTACTGTAGTAAAAAGGGATTCTGACTGTCATGTGTAGATCTGCTTACTCATTTTAAAGAGGGTGTGTGTGTGTGTGTGTTTATGTATATGATTCTTTCCTTTTTTATGCTGAGAGACAGACTGACACTGACTTGTTATGTAGTCCAGATTAGCCTGGAATTTGAGCAGTGATCCCCCTGCCTCAGTTACCCAAGTGCTGAGATTATTGGCATGAGCCACCACATTTCAATTAGTCTATAAAGAGGCTTCTGTGTTTCTTGATGTGACTAGGGAGTAGCCAAAACTTTCAGGGGCACAGGGGCTTGGAGCTCACTAGTCAACTCTTGGGTTTTGTTTTTGAAGTCATTTATGATGAATTGTTTGCATGGAGCTAGGGATGAACTTCTGTAAGCTGTCTTTTGACTGTGTGTACTATATTACTTTAGCTGTTGCCCTATCTGACGTGCATAGTAAGCCTTAGCCTATGTCTAGAGAACCAAAGACCCGAGAGCTGGACCTGGCAGGGCTGTAAAAGTGATTGGAACTATCTTTTCTTCAGGTACCATTGCTGCTCAACATTTACTGACCCCACCTCCCTGTCTCAACAGAGCTGGGCTCCAGTGCAGAATTGATTATATGATACCTAGAAAAAGTTGCTGAATATTTTTTTAAAAACCCAGGTCCAGAACCTCTTTAGGCAGATATACTGATGGTCCAGTTTTGTCTCTCCTGAAAAATGCACATAACTTCCCTGAGAACTGGTAAGCCAGTGCTGTGAGCAAAAGGAAGAGTGACTGGGAAACTGCAACCACTTCCTTGTTTGTCTTTTATCTGGAAAAGAATTAGATGATACAGTTTTAGAGCAATGTCTCATGGGAGATGCTGTGTGATGGTAATTCTTAGAGAAGATACCTGTATCTTCCACTCTTGTTACATAATTAAGGAAAATAGCCTGTACTGCAGATGTAAGAGATAAGATAAAATTTTATTTTAAGGCAAGGTTTCATTGTGTAGCCTTAGCAGACCTGGAACTCACTATGTAGACAGGCTGGCTGAACTCAAAGAGATCTGCGTGCCTCTATCTCCTGAGAGTTGGTATTAAAACTTTGGGCACCATGCCCTATCCTTGGCTTTCAATTTTTAAAAAATTTCTTTCTCTCACTCTGTGTGTATGTGTGTGTGTGTGTTTGCACTCTCACGTCCATGCTCCAAGGAATACATGAGGATGTTGGGAGGACAACTTTTTGAAGTCACTTCTCTCCTTCTACTTAATCGTGGATGAAACTCAGGCTTGAGAAGCAAGTGCCTTTGCCCACTAAACTATCTGGTCAGCCTTTGCTTACAATGTAATGTGTTTTATTAAACCACTTTTGTATATATGTGTAATTATACTTCGTTCTTATCCATTTCTCCCAGTGTTCTATTCATTCATGCTTCTAAATAATTCTCCTTTCTGCTTTTGTATCATATAATCCATTGTCCTTTCTTCCTCCCTTCTTCTTTCCCTCCCTCCCTCTCTCTGAGCTAGAGTCTCTTGCTATGTATACTTCCCAAGCTGGCCTCGAATTCACTACCCTCTGCTTCAGGCTTTCTGGGTAGCTGGCATTACTGACATGACATCATACCAATTACATGTTTTCTTTTCCTTCCCTTTCCTTCCTTTCTCCTTCTCTTCTCCTTTCCTTTTTCCCTTTTTAGAGATGACAAAACTGAGTCCTAAAATTGTTATTATCACCCAGTGCTGTGTAATATCCAGGTGAAAACTGTGACTAACAAAGTCTGCCCTTTTTTGGCTTCTCTGCTAGATCAGGCTATTAGGGTAGCATCATTAGTAGACACCAGTAAGTATATGTTGACTAGGACTTCATTCTTCCCACAGTTTCAAACCTTGGTGCTTGTAATGGTAAGTTTCAGATTTTAGTAAGTAACAGCCCCATAATCAGGTTATGTAGATTACCAGGATTTTACTAGTCAATTTAGTTGAGAGGCGTAGCATGAAGAAATTGCCTTTTTGGAACTAAATAATAGGTCTAGAAAAGATGACATGACTTTCTTCCCAGAGCAATCAGAGGGAGAGTAGTGGTAGGCTATATACCTGCTGGGCCCCGTCAGGTTACCTGAGCAAAAAAAAAGCTTGTCTGTCAGGGTTCTGCATAATATTTTATCTCCTTAGATCAGCAGTTCTCAACCTTTCTAATGTTGTGACCATTAATACAGTTCCTCATGTCGTGGTGATCTCCAATCATAAAATTATTTTTGTTGATACTTCATAGCTATAATTTTGCTACTCTTATGAACCGTAATGTCAGTATTTATGGAGATAGAGATTTGTCAAAGACCAAAGGAGTTGCAACCCACAGATTGAGAACGGCTGTCTTAGACTGTTGACTGGACTGAAAAGCATTTTGGACTCTGTTTCTGGGCCTACCACGTTTGCCAGTGTTTCCTCAGCTGGACCAGTATAAGTAGACGTGAGAGCCAGCTGTGGAAGGGCCAACAGACATCCAGGAAATACAAATGACTGTTAGTTCATTAGCCTAATTAAGTAGAACAATTAGTCTCTTCTCTCATTTGTTCAAGCAGTCAGTCTTGAACAGTGTTCTCTCTTTTCCTCTAATCTCCTGAATGTGAGAACCTAAGAAGACAGTTCAATTTAAGGAGTGATGGCTTTTCTTTTTTTTTAAGAAGTGACATTGTGTCTGGACTGAATGAAAGCAAGAGCAGGTCACTGCTTTTTAGCTCTAGGGAGATGAGGAGGATCTATTAAAGTGCACTGCTGAGCTCCACACCTTCAGTTTATGTCCTGCTGGTAAGGTTAAGGCCTGTAATTCTGCATTTCTGATGCATCCGGGTGGATGTTGATGGTTCTAGGATCATATTCTGAGAATCGCTTTCCAGAAAGGATGCAGTTGGGTGTAGCTTTTCAGTTTCTCTCTATTAAGGTTTTCATAAACAAGGGAAGAAAGCCTCCACTTCTTCAAGATGTCATGCCCAGTGATTGCAATCAGCTTAGCCCACCCCTTGGAAATACTGTGCAAAGTAGTTCTTGTCCCATTTACCACATGCAGGCCATTAAAAATGGAGCCATTTTTCTCTTTGGAGGCAATAGTTTGCGTATACTTCATGAAGTCACTGGGCTAGGCAGTAACTAGAGAGCACCCTGTAGCCTAAAATAGTAACTTTTAAAGGACAGCTTTTATGTATAAATCAGAGGATAATGTTCGTGAACTTATAGATGTGATGTTTAATGTAGAAGGTATGTTAAATTCTCTTCCTGTTTGTATGACAGGTGTGGAGTTACAAGAGATGAAGCTGGAGTTCACTTTCATAGTCAGTATATAGTAAATGTTACGATGGGTTTTCAAAAGATGATGGAGGGAATGAGAGCTTGACTCTAAAATAGTTTTCAAATCACAGAAAGGATGAGGATATATCAAAGTATTTTAAAAAGACTGTTACAGATTTATTTATTTGCTTGCTTGCTTATTTGATACAGAGTCTTTCTGAGTAACCTGGACTGGCTTAAAACCTGTAGCTCAGGGTAGCCCAACCTTGTGATCTTTTTATCTCATCTCCAGAGTGCTGGGATTATAGGTGTATGTCATTGCTTTCAGCTGCTGATTGATTATTGACCAACCTTATTTTAGAAATAAACAATGTTAAAGGGTATGCTTCAGAATAGTAGATACTACAAAATGAAAAAAAATTCTTGAAAATTCAACTATAAGACTTATTTAAAGCACATTGTTCTTTATTAATGTTCGTTTGAAAGGTCAACTTGTTTTCAATGGAGCTCAGTGAAATTACTTTCTGTTATTTGACAGAACTACAAAATTATTTTTTTAAAAAAGTGGTGACCCAAGCAATTGAACTGAAGGCATTCTGGGAAAACGTGCTGTTTATTGTGAGAATCATCTTTGATCTTGGAATTAAAAGTAAAGCTGGAAAGAAATTTACAAACAAGACAAAGAAGAAGTTTGGAATTGGACTCACAGGATCTGGGCTTGGAAATGCCTCAGGTAAACCACATGTGGAGGAGTATACAGTTTGATTCTCTGTGCTGGTAGAAAGGGCACAGTGTTGCCCTTTCTGCATCTTAACACAGCTTGATACACTAGCTTCAAAGACAGCTTATTTCCGCCTTCACCTAGATGTGAGTACATGCTCTCTTGTTCCTCATTTGCTGTAGCCTTGAATATTTCATTGAGCTTGACACAAGGAGCATGGTGAGTACATAGGTTAGTTGCTACATCTTTGTTTATGAGGACAGAATGAATTACCCAGAAATTTAATCTGCCACCCAAATCCCTTTTACAACAGTTCAGAAGTGGTGATTCTGTTTTACACATGGACGCACACACAGCTATATGTTCTGTAAACTCTCATTCATATTCATATTCTTATTCTCTCTCTCTTTCTTGACCTTGTCTTGCTGTGTAGGTGAAACTGGTTTCAATATAGCAGTCTTACTGCTTTGGCCCTGAAAATGCCTAAATCATAGACATACAGTACTACACCAAGCTGAGACAACTCCTTTTAATTGGTCTCTTTGGGTTTGAGGCAATCACTGAAATAAGAACTGGAAGCTTATTTGTCCCCATTCTTCTTATTCAAACTTTACCCCTTTCCTTTCTCATAGTTAATTTTCACCCCCACTCCCAGAGTGAGTGCTGGAAAGAAGTCTAGAAATAATGAACAGTTAGGGACACCTATGAGGGACTGTGTAGGACTGTCCCCTGAGCACAGGGCTAAAATAATTGTTAGGATGGTTTAGTGACTTTGCAGCAGAGTGTAAGGAAGAGGACTTGGTAACTGACACTTAAAAGATCAGAGGCTGGTGTCCATCCCAAGATCTGTGACAAAAGGACCACATGTCCCTTTTTAGAGTTTGTGTCTAAATAAACAAGGTATGGTTTGCTGTTTATTGACTACTTGAATTAGGACATTAAAACTTGTTCTTAAACAAAATTTTTCTTCTTGACTACTTGAATTAGGACATTAAAACTTGTTCTTAAACAAAATTTTTCTAGGAAGAAAGACCCCAAAGTTTTAGAAGATCTGGGGAAACTATAAACAAAGCAGCTGATGTGGGAGTATCTAGGAGAGCAGTGAGAAGGCAGGTTAGGGTAGATGAGCAGTGTGGAAGGAGAACGTAGGTGCGTAGACCACTAATGCCTTATAGAACTCTTTGCTGTACCACCTCGTGGGAGAGTAAAAAGAATGTTTGTAGTGTTTCTCGCTTTCTTCTTCCTTCCTTTATTTTTTTTTTCTTTTCTTTATTTTTTTGTTTTTCGAGACAAGGTTTCTCTGTAGCTTTGGAGCCTGTCTTGGAGCTGGGATGCTCTCTAGACCAGGCTAGCCTCAAACTCACAGAGATCTGCTTGCCTCTGACTCCTGAGTGCTAGGATTAAAGGCGTGCATCACCTCCACCTGGGCTCATTTCTTTATTGGAGTTACATTTCAGAATGTGGCTTTTATTTGTGCCAGGGTGTACAGCTGAGGTGGTTTGGATAGGTGATGAAATGTAAAAAGAAGAGAGAAATCTGAAGATCAAGCCCACTTTTCTAGCTGTGTCTTGGAGACTTAGGAGGCCCTTGTGTTGTTCATGTTGGTTGGACTGAAGATACCTAAATTTGTCTGTCAAGATGGCTCAGTGGGTTAAAGGCTCTTGCTACAGAGCCAATTGGCTTGAGTTCAGTCTCCTATCCCACATGATGAAAAGAGAGAACTGACTTCTGCAAGTTGTCCTCTGACCTCCACATCTCTCCCCACCCCTCAAATTAAAATAATAAAAAGATGTCCAAGATTATCTTTTTTTTTGGGAAAGTAAGATATTGGATCCAGGAATATAGTTAAATCTGACTTACTACTGCTTCAGCCCTAAGAAAACGGGAGAACATTTCTACTTCAGGAAAATTAGAACAGTCTTGTTAGAGAAAGATTTTAAGAAATGTTTATAAAACTTAAATAAGTAGCCAAACAAACAAACAAATGGCATCTCTAGTGACCCACCTTCAGTTTTTAGGAGTTGTTTTTTAAGAATTGCTGTTCTGACTTTTTTCTATACATCTTGGCTGTTTTCCTCACAGACAGGTCCATGCTCAGTGCTAGTTAAAACTCTTGGTGTGCCCTATAGAAGAGACAGAATTATTTCCTGAAATAAATTATGTGCTGGGATAAGGACAGGCGTGTGTAGTAAGTTGGACTTGAAGCTGTCTTTAACCTCCTAAAGTGAAAATGGTTTTGTTGTAGCCCAGCGTAAGCGGAATGGACCCGCCTTTTGGGGATGCCTTTCGAAGCCACACCTTTTCAGAACAGACTTTGATGAGCACAGATCTCTTAGCCAACAGTTCTGATCCAGATTTCATGTATGAGCTGGTAAGCAACTTTTCTTGGTTTTAGTTTTAATTGATTTGAGATCAAAATGATGTCATAGAGTTTTTATTTATAAATGTCTGAAAAGAGAAAACAATGTACATGATATGGAGGCTCACACAGGTAAAACCTGAGAGGCTGAGGAAGAAGGATTGCGGGGACCATACAGAACAGATTTTAAGAAAAGGAAAAGGATATAACTAGGAGTCAGGCTGATTCTTGTGACTAAGTCTAGTGATTTCTGAAAGATACCCAAATTGATTAAAGTAGCATGTGAAGAGGTCGTCTGCCCTCAAGTCTAGTTGCCCATGAGGAGAGTAAGCTGTGTGTTAAAGGGCTTTTTAGCTCACAAACTAAGAACTAATGTAAAATAAAAAAAAAAAAAAGAACTGATGTATACGTAAGATGTGTGCTAGAGATGGCAAGACAAATTAGCAGCTCCAAGCTTCTCCAGGTTTTTGAGGTAGACAAAAAAATTCCCACGGGGAAAAATAATTTATTTTGAGTATGGGGTACTATGTACTACATGTACACGTGTCCATAGAGGCCAGAAGAGGATGTCTGATTCTGTGGAACTGGACATTTGTGAGCCACCATGTGGATACTAGGAATGGGACCGAGGTATTTTTCAAGAGCAGCAAGTGCTCTTAACTGTAGCCATCTCCGCAACCCCACCTTTCCTCTTCTTTTCTTTTCTTTTTGTAAGGCAGGATCTCACTTTGTAGCTTTGGCTGGCCTGGAGCTTTCTGTGTAGACTGGCTGGCCTCAAACCTCACAGATAACCTGCCTACTTTGGCTTCATGAGTGCTAAGATTAAAATCTTATGCCACCATGCCTAGCCCAAAGGGGGGAAATAATTTATATTTTAACAGTGCACGTGAGTGAAGGTGCCCTAAGATGCCAGAGGTGTCAAATCTCCCCTGGAGCTGAGAGTTAAATGTGGTTGTGAGCTTCCAGACAACATCCTGGGAAACTGGTTTGGTTCCTTTAGAAGAGCAGTAAGTGCTCTTAACTGCTGTGCCATTTTTTTTCTACCCCCAATATAATTTTAATTATATGTAATTTAAACAACAGAAATGCTGAAAAATTGTGAATTTGAGTGCACATCTGTGAATTCATTAAAAACAATTGAATTTTATGCCTAATAAAACTGGGGTATGGTATATATAAACTACTTAAGTGAGACTACTCACACATACAGACATACACACACAATCCAACACAAAATAAGTGCAAACTACTATAAATTAAATGGAACAAAGTAAACTGGAACACTGAAAATCCATTCTCTTTCTGAGCCTCCACTCTTCAGATTTTCCCCCAAAGGTAACTAATGCCAGCAGATAGGATGAATATGTACACATTTGAACATATTTTTTACTTTGAATGGATAATATACTTGTATACTTTAGTTTGCCCCCCCCCCCAGTTTATTTAGTCTGTGTGTATGTGTTTAGGTGATGGTTCTCTCCTTGCATCATGTGGATCCCAGGGGTTTGATTGAGGTGATCAGGCTTGGCGTCAAGCCTTAACCCACTGAGCCTTCTTTTAGCTGGAGTTTGCTTTTCCTAAACATAAAAATGTATGATGGATAGCCTTTTGTGTTAGTGCATTAGGGCTCAACTTCTTTTTCCATGACTGTAGAATGTAACTACATTTTATTTTACTTTATTTATCTTTGAGACAGTTTTACCATTTAACTCTGGCTAGCCTGGAACTTACTATGTAAACCAGCCTGGCCCCAAACTCCCAGAGACAGTCCTGTTTCTCCCTTCTGAGTGCATTAATGGTGTGTGCTTCCACTCTATGAATGTTTTTGCTACATTGTAAAGTCACATCTTTGCAGTGCGTGAGGGATATCTAACTTCCCGTGCCAAGAATTAATACGTAGGTTTTACAATTTTACAGTCAACTTTTGGCAGTCTCTGGGCTCTTTGCCTCCATATTTACTTAAGTTGAGGTATTCTGTAATGAAGATTAGGTCTTCAATATTTGCTTCTTACTTGAACTTAGTTTCTAAAGAGAACTTCTAAGATCACAAGAGGCTTTGGTGTTTGGACCCATACTTTAGTACTTTAGTTTTTCAAAGAGTGTATTTTCCCACTTTTTCTTGTCCATTGAAATGAAGGTGTTTAGATAGATGTAAGGGGAAGGTATCATGTCAGTAGCTTTTATCTTAAAACAGACCAGAGGTAGAGTATTTGTTTTGATATTTGCAGGTATGGATGGAGGTGAATATTTTCTTCCTAAAGCATGGTATGTGATTTCCCATTTTAAACCTTCCTTAGGATAGAGAGATGAATTATCAACAGAATCCTAGAGACAACTTTCTTTCTTTGGAAGACTGCAAAGACATTGAAAATCTGGAGTCTTTCACAGATGTCCTGGATAATGAGGATGCTTTAACCTCAAACTGGGAACAGTGGGATACATACTGTGAAGACTTAACTAAGTACACCAAACTAACCAGCTGTGACATCTGGGGGACAAAAGAAGTGGACTACCTGGGTCTTGATGACTTTTCTAGCCCTTACCAAGATGAAGAGGTCATAAGTAAAACTCCAACCTTGGCCCAGCTTAATAGTGAGGACTCTCAGTCTGTTTCTGATTCTCTTTATTATCCTGATTCCTTCTTCAGTGTCAAACAAAATCCCTTGCCCCCATCATTCCCTAGTAAAAAGATCACAAGTAGAGCAGCTACCCCTGTGTGTTCTTCAAAGACACTTCAGGCTGAGGTCCCATTGTCAGACTGTGTCCAAAAAGCAAGTAAACCTACTTCAAGCACACAGATCATGGTGAAGACCAACTTGTATCATAATGAAAAGGTAAATTTTCATGTTGAATGTAAAGACTATGTAAAAAAAGCAAAGGTCAAGATCAGCCCTGTACAACAGGGCTGGCCTTTGCTGAGCCAGGCACACACAGATGCAACCAAGGAGAACACCTGCTATTGTGGAACTGTGGCTAAGAGACAGGAGAAAAGGGGAATGGAGCCTCATCGGGGTCATGGCACTCCTGCTTTGCCTTTCAGAGGATCCCAGGAGCTATTACTTAGTCCTCTGTCCCAGAGTGGTCCTGGGTCAGTTGCCACAGCAGAGAGTGGCAGCCTTTCTGCCAGCACTTCTATTTCAGAGTCATCCCAGAAAAAAGAAGAGCACAATTATTCTCTTTTTGTCTCTGACAATATGAGAGAATACCCAACCAAATGCATTCCTGAAGATGATGAGGATGATGAAGATGATATTGATGATGAAGACCATGATGAAGGGTTTGGCAGTGAGCATGAGCTTTCTGAAAATGAAGAGGAGGAGGAGGAGGAGGAAGAGGATTATGAGGATGACAGAGACGATGATATTAGCGACACATTCTCTGAACCAGGTATAACTCTGCAGCTTATTAAATTGACCTTTCTATTTACTGTTTGAGATAGAAGGCTTTTTGGATGGTTTATTTGTTTATTTGGTAGATTAAATAACTGTGTCTTTGTTTACATCAAAAGTATCTTTCTATTCACATAGTTCTAAAGCCATTATTTATGCTTACGATCATTTTGTGCCTATGTCATAATTTGTGACTTGATTCTATGAGTACTTATTCTTAATCATTTTTTGTTAAGTGACCTACTTTGCCACCCTCTTGAACACTTAAGTGAGATTTAAAATACATTGCTCTGTTTTGCTTGTCCTCCTCCTGTGGCTAAGGTGCATGTAGAATAGTGAACCAAGTGATGTCAGCTCTTATCACTCATACTTATACCTAGCAAAAACCTCCTTAGTGAACAGTTTGAAGGCAAGCTTTTTCTTTGTGTCTGCTGTATTTTAGTAAGAAAATATATACTATACCAGATGTGGTGCATGCCTATAATCCCAACACTTGGAGACAGAGGCAGGAGGATCACCACAAATTTGAGGTCAGGCCGGTCTATGTAGTTGGTTCCAGGCCAGTCAGACTACATAATGAGAGCCTGTTTCTAAAAAGCAACCAATAGGAGCTGGACCTTGGTTCAATTCCCAGCACCCACTTGGCAACTCCTAACTGTCTATAACTCCTGTACCAGGGCATCCAGCACCCTCACACAGATAGACATGCAGGCAGAACACCAGTGTACATAAAATACAAATAAAAAATTATAAAAAATTAAAAAAATAAAAACAACAAATAGAAAAAATACAGCTTGAAGAACATGAAAGAGGATGCTTCATTTAGTGTACAGTACATATAAATGAAAGAGAAAAAGAAACAGACTCCGTGGGGAGCTGCTTCACCTTAACATTTACATGTTTGGACTGTAGCCACTATTGACTGACACTATTTATAAAAATCTTATGGCCAAGCGACACACAGTTAAAAATGCACAAAGAAGTGAAGTTTAAGCAAAAGTTACTTGCTTCAAAATTAGTTTTTGGTTTTTCAAGACAGGATTTCTCTGTAGCTTTGGAGCCTGTCGTGGAACTAGCTCTTATAGACCAGGCTGGCCTTGAACTCACAGAGATTTTCCTGCCTCTTCCCCAGTGCTGGGATTAAAGGCGTGTGCCACCACCACCCTATTCAAAATTAGTTTTGATACTAACAATTCTGCATAAAACCAGATAAAAATGAAATTTCGTAAGTTATCAAAGAGCCCCTTTGTTTAAAATGGTGATTGCTGGCATTTCAGGCACTCTAAATGTTGACATTATTCTGAACATGGACAGTAACTACGTCATAGCTAGTGCAGCACTCCTTGTATGCATGCATGCACACATAGTGCATGTATGCACGAGTGGGTGGGTATGGCTGCTGCAGTGTTGGGTTAAACCCTGACCTTCACACATGCTATAGGTAAGCCTGCCACTGAGCTATATCCTTCCAAAGCACTTCTATTTATGAAAGTTTTTCCCTGTTTAGAAATTTTTTTAAAATTCAGGTGCTTAGATTTATTTGATACCACAAGTTGTTTGGTTTGGGTAGGTTTTCTTTTTCATTTTTTTTGGGGGTGTGTGTTTCAAGACAGGGTTTCTCTGTGTAGTTTTGGAACCTGTCCTGGAACTCACTACATAGACCAGACTGGCCTCGAACTCACAGAGATCCACCTACCTCTGTCTCCTAAGTGCTGGGATTAAAGGTGTGCGCCACCACTACCCGGCGGATATGTATTTATTATATTGTGGTTATCACATGCTAACACCTACCACTTGACATAATTATCTTCTTTTCTTTTTTTGAGACTTACTCTGTTAGCAGTATAGTATTTTTTTTAAAGGTGTGTGCCACCACTGCCTGGCTTTTTTTTTTTTTAAGACTTAGTTATTTATTATGTATACAGTATTCTGCCTGCATGTCATAAGAGGGCACTAGATCTCATTACAGATGATTGTGAGCCATCATGTGGTTACTGGGAATTGAACTCAGGACCTCTGGAAGAGCAGCCAGTGCTCCTAACCTCTGAGCCATCTCTCCAGCCCAGCAGTATAGTATTAATTACATGTGCTATGCTGTCTGTAAATTAGATCTCTAGACTTACTCTGCAAAACAGAAATTGCTCTTTGACCAACACTTCACATGTCCACAGGTCTCTAGCACCTGGCAACCGTGCTCTCTACTTCTGTATGTTTGACTTTAGATTCCACATGTGAAGACTTTGCAGTTGTCTTTCTCTGCCTGTGCTACTTTACTTGGCATCACAAGTAAATTCATCTTATCATAAATGTAAGCCTTAAAGGATAGGGGCTGGAGAGATGGCTCAGTGATTAAGAGCTTTGCCTGCCTGCTCTTCCAAAGGTCCTGAGTTCAATTCCCGGCAACCACATGTGCTCACAACCATCTGTAATGAGATTTGGTGCCCTCTTCTGGCCTTCAGGCACACATGCAGTGTAATCTTGGGCTGGAGAGATGGCTCAAAGGTTAAGGAACTGACTGCTGTTCCGGAGGTCCTGAGTTCAATTCCCAGCAAACACATGATAGCTCACACCCATCTATAATGAGATCTGGTGCCCAGAACACTATATACATAATAAATAAATTAAAAATAAATAAATAAATCTTTTTAAAAAAGATAAGTAATATTGTATATATTTGCATACATGAAGTTTTGTATCTCCTCTACCTTTGCCTCAGATGTTAGGGAGTGTGGTGAATATAGGAGTGCATGTAGATTTCAAGAACTTCCTTTTTTTTTGAGACATGATCTTAGTATGTATCCCTGAATGATCTGAACTCGCTGTGCAGACCAGTGTTGCCTCCACCTCACAGGAGATCTCCATGCTTCTGCCTCCTGAGTGCTGAGGTTAAAGGTACACACATGGTCTTTTAAAACAAGCCAGAAAAGAGATTTATTTTTATTATTTTAAATTATGTTTGCAAGAGGCTGGAAAGATGGCTCAAGGGTTAGGAGCATTTTTGTTGCTCTTGCAGAGGACCTGGACTTAGCTCTCAGCACCCAAGCAGTGGCTCATAACCATTTGTAACTCCAGTTTAGGATGTCCAGTGCCCTCCTCTGACCTCTTTGAACACCGGGCACACATGTGGTGTGTATGTGTACATGCAGGCAGAATACTCATACATGCAAAATAAATTTAAAAAATGATTCTCTGGACTTGGAGTTACAGGCAGCTGTGAGCCTCCTGACCTGGATACTGGGAATCAAACTTGGGTCTTCAGAAAGAGCAGAAAGTGCTCTTGAGAACTGAGCCATTTCCCCAGCCCTCTTTCAGAGAAGTAGGGTTGTTGGGTCATTTGGTATTTTTACTTTTACTTAGCTATTTTAGATGCTGGTGCTCAAACTCGGGGCCTTGTATATTTTATGCTGGGCAACTATACTCTGTCACTAAGCTATATCTGTAGCCCTTAAGTTTCTTTGTTGTTTTTGTTTTGTTTTTCTATACTGAACATCAAACCCTGGCCATTGCATTGTACTAGACAAGTTCCATACCACTGAGCCACATCCCACAGGCTCTGGCCTGCCTTTTCTGAGCTACAGTCTGGCTATCTACTTTAGATTGGCACTGAAGTATGTAATAATCTTGACTGGTCTCTGACTTGGAGTCCTCTTGCCACACAGCCTCCTGAGCCCTGGGAATACAGGTTTATGCTGACATGCTAGGTAGGTTATTTTAAGTTTTTTTGAAGAACTTCCAAAATGACTATACCAGTTTACACTTTCACTGACAATGAAACAAGGGTTTTCTCTTCCCCATCTCCTTGACAACAGTTGCTGTCCAACTTCAAATGAATCATTGTGACCAGTGTGGTATAGTACCTCTCTGATTTTTGTTGATAATTAGTAGTCTTGAGAAAGTTTTCATATACTTGCTGATCATTTGGATATTTTGGGGGAAATAACCTACGTAAGTCCTTTATCCTATTTTTAAGTTTGGTTTTTATTTGGATAGTAACTATTGGATATACTGTTAACACATACTCTGTTTTATAAGCTGTCTCTTCACTGTTTTGGTTGGTTTTGTTGTTCTCAAGCTTTTTAGTTTGATAAAACTCCATTCCTCTGTTTCTAGTTCATCACCTATGCTTGTGGAATCTTACCCCTAAGATCTTCATCATTCAGGTCAATATCAAGAAGCTTCCCCCATGTTTTCTTCTATCAGTTTTGTTATTTGAGGTGGATCTATGGCCTTCTACTTCTGCCTCTGTCTCTTCCTCACTTTCTCCTTCTTCCTCCCCCTCCTCTCTTTTCTACCTTCTCTTATTTCCTTCTCTGTACTGCCTCCTCTTCTTTCTCTGTTATTTTTCTCCACATTAAACTTAAGGTACTTTTTACTTAAACTCTTCCTAAACCAAACAACTTTTGTGCGTTAAATATGCAGTGCTCTACACTTGTGTAAAAAGAATTAAAAGGGAAAAGATCTTCCGTTGGTCCTTGCTGTTGTTCTGTAGTACATATCTGCTCCCCGCTCCTGTTCTCCCTCTTTCTGCAGGGTCTTGCTATGTTGTCCTGACTGGTCTGGTACTTGCTATGTAGCACAGGTTTTTCAGTCCTCCTGCCACAGCCAGTTGAATTCTGGGATTAGAGACAAAAACCATCATGCCTGATATTAAATTTTTAAAAATACTTTTGGTTTTTGTTATTGTCTTGGTTTTTTGTGTGTGTATTTCAGAAATAAAAAAAGATATGTTGCATTCTTCATAAGTTTTTCATACTAGTTTTGTAGTATGACAGTTTGTCTTGTAGAATGCTCCAGTTTGTCCTGTAAAATGCTCTTTATTCTCTAAATGAATGTGTAGTTCACTGTTGAGATGGAAGCTTCTGTGTATGTCCATTTTGCTTTAATGTTGTTCAAGTCTGCTGTACCCTTATTCATCTTTTTGATCTATCCCTTAGCAAAGATGGGAATACTAAAGTGCATCACCACTAAATTACGCATTTTTCTTGTCAGTAATGTTACTATTTGCTTTATATCATTAGGTGTTTTGATGTGGGTACATTTATAAGTCTTATGTCTTCTTGATGAGTTGCCTTTATCAATATGCACAGCTCATCTTTATCTTTAGTGGTAGCTTGTTGCTTAAAGTCTGCTCCAAGTCCATGAACCTCCTTCCCATCTTACTTCCAAGTCTAGCACCCACAGTGTCATAGACCACCTTCGCATCTCACTTGGACATCAGGGTCTCTTTTGCCTAAAGTTTACTTTGTACATCAGTCTGGCATTGAACTTGTGTCCTCCTGTCTCACTCTCCCAAGTTATGAATTAGAGGCATTTTCATACCACACTTAACTTTGTAATTTTGTCGAGTGTTGATAGGTAAGGATCTACTTAATTTGTTGGTTTCTGACTGTCTGAATGTAGTTTTGAGGTTCTGGGAACAAACCTCTAGGAACTTACATATGCTAGAGAAATGGTCTCTCACTGCAGTACACTCCTAATCCTTGTTTTACTTCTTTAATATTCTTATTCATATTCTTCCTCTCTCTCCCACATCTACACACAAGAATATATACTGAATATATTCCCTCCATACTTTACCTCAGCAGTTCTCAACCTGTGAGTGGTAACCCCTTTGGGGATAGCATATCTGATGTCCTACGTATCCAATATTGATATTATGATTCATAACAGTATCAGAATAACAGTTATGAAGTAGCAACAAAAATAATTTTATGATCCGGGATCACCACATCATGAATAACTTACTAAAGGGCAGCAGCATCAGGAAAGTTGAAAACCACTGCGACTACTGTCCTTTCCCTCCAGTCTCCTTCCTTTTCAGTTCCCCTTATTCTCCTGGGGTCACTTGTGTTTTCATGTTACAGATGCATACGTAGTTTGTGTATCTGTGTAAAATCTAGGCACCCCAAATGAGAGAAAATACAGTGTGTCCTTGTAAGACTGGCCAATCCCTCCACGGGATTTTTCTTTCTCTTTAGTTCAGAGCATTCCTCCAGATACCTTCTGTAGAGCTAGTTTGGTGGTCATAAATTACTTTAGTATGTTTTTATCATTTAAAAACAATCCTATGTTGACTTCTTCATTTAGCTGTTTGTGTTCTTTTGGAATTCATTCAGAAATTTGTTTAAATCCTCTTTGTCTCTTTAACATACTTATAATTGTTCTCTGGAATTCTTTGGGATTTCGTCTAATTCAATGTCACTGGAGGGCATTACTGTGGGAATGGTAACTTTTGTAGGGAGTCATGTGTCCCTTTTTGTTTGTTTTCATATTTTTGCATTTGGGATATATGCCTAGGGATTAAGTTGTTGCTTATCTTTGTTTTTTCTTCTTAAAATCACTGGTTCTTTCAGCAGGAGTGTTTAAAACATTTGAAAGAGATTAGGTTGTGATAGGATTGAGATGTCATTTTGCTCTGCTATACTGTTGTTTGGTACATTTCTGAAAATAAAATATTGTCTACAGAAAAAGTCACTAGCAAAATATAGTCCCACTGTGAATTCATAGGAATAGCCAAGTAACAATTTCCCTTAAGCTCTTATTGTTTTAGGAGATAAGAAACACCGACAGCGTGACAAATGAAATGTTAGTTTCTGTCAGATGAGTAAGAATGGGAAAAGAAGAGTTAGTAGTTAATATTGGGTTGATAAAGAAAAAAATAGAAGAATGAAAAGTAAATAGAGAAGGTAAAATAAAAAAGTAAATACAGTGGGGCAGTTTACCTAAAGCAGAATGAAAAAGAAAGATATAAAGCAATGCAATCAGGAGGCTGAAGAGATGGCTCAGCAGTTAAGAGCACTGGCTGCTCTTCTAGAGGTCCTGAGTTTTAATTCCCAGCAACTATATGGTGACTCACAGCCATCTGTAATAGGATATGATGCCCTCTTCTGGCCTGCAGGTATATATGTAGAACACTCATAAATACGATATAAATAAATAAAAGGAAACGCAGTCAGGGCCAGGCAGTGATGGCACACATTTTTAATCCTAGCACTCTGGAAGCAGAGGCAGATGGATCTCTGAGTTTGAGGCCAGCCTGATCTACAGAGTGAGTTCCAGGACAGCCAGGGCTATACAGAGAAAACCTGTTTCGAAAAACAGAAATTAAAAAACAAAACAAAATAGAAAGGAAGAAGAGAAGGAAGGAAAAAAGAAATGCAATCAAATAATCTAGGATTCCCAGGTCTCAGGTACTGAGGTAAGGGGACCTGCAAATCAGGCTAACCTGATTCTTTGGGAAAACCTAGCAAGTGGAAAATAAAAAGGCAAAGAATATAGGCTTGGTAGGGGCGGGGGATTCTTTGGGAAAACCTAGCAAGTGGAAAATAAAAAGGCAAAGAATATAGGCTTGGTGGGGGGGGGGGGATTCTTTGGGAAAACCTAGCAAGTGGAAAATAAAAAGGCAAAGAATATAGGCTTGGTGGTGGGGGGGAATGGAAAGAGGATTGAAGGAATAGGAGTAAGAGAACAGAAGGACAGAACTGACTTTGCTATTGACACTGGGTATTGAATAAAGAAGTATTAAATGTAAAGGGGAGAACTTGTTGGGGTGTGGAGTCTGAATGCAGTCTGCCCTGATTGCCGGATGCGGTCTCAACTCAGTGGTCCTTCCTGCTCTCTCAGATGTATGGTCCTTCACAGATAGGGTTCACAGGTCATTGGTCTGTCTTTGGATGGTTCTTCTAGTGTCTGAGACTGCTTGGAACCTATGTCTGTGTGCTTTTGCCAACTCTGACTCCAGCTACGTTTCTTGTTGAGTACTCTTTGGTTCTGATGCAGACTTTCTCACGTTTTTAGTCAGTGTGCTTGTCGGATTTTAGGATATAGTCTGGAAACTCCTGTGTTTTATGAGAGTACAGTTCACCAAAGGTCTTGGGTGGGCAAGCTTTTTCTTTCCCTTGACACAAGGTCTTACTACACATCTCACTAGTAGACCCAGGGTGGCCTTGAACTCAAAGAGATCCACCCGCCTCTGTCTCAGTGCCGAGGTTGGGTGATTGGTTTTCGAAGTAGCTGCCAGATGCTGTTTTTTTGGCAAATGGTCGTGCAGTTGATGAGCCTGCAAAGTTCCAGGAGAGGAGCAAAATAGAGTTTCAGCCCCTCTTCTGGACTGCCTAATGTTAATAGAGTCTATGCTATAGACTGGCTACAACTGTTTGGGGTTGTAAAATTACATGGTTCAAGAACAAGAACTCACTCTCCTAAAATTTTGTAATTCTCACCGAGCATTTGTCACAGTTGACTTTACCTGTAGTCTGCACAAACTAGAGATGTGTGGTTTGAATTTTGTAAATATGGCGTTTTTTGTTTTTTTATTTTATTTTTATTAAAAATTTCCGCCTCCTCCCCGTCTCCCTTTTCCCTTCCCTTCCTCCCACTCGCAACATCCCTTCCTCCCCCTCCCTCTCCAGTCCAAAGAGCAGTCAGGGTTCCCTGCCCTGTGGGCAGTCCAAGGTCCTCCCCTTTCCATCTGGGTCTACGAAGGTGAGCATCCAAACAGGCTAGGCTCCCACAAAGCCAGTACATGCAGTAGGATCAAAACCCAGTGCCATTGTCTTTGGCTTCTCATTGTCCACCCTGTTCAGAGAGTCCGGTTTTATCCCATGCTTTTTCAGTCCCAGTCCAGCTGGCCTTGGTGAGCTCCCAATAGATCAGCCCCACCGTCTCAGTGGGTGGGTGCCCCCCTCTTGGTCTTGACTTAAGGTCATGCTCAACCTCCTTAGTGATCAGGGAAATGCAAATCAAAACAACTTTGAGATACCATCTTACACCAGTCATAATGGTTAACATCAAAAACACCAATGATAGCCTTTGCTGGAGAGGTTGTGGAGTAAGGGGAACACTCATCCATTGCTGGTGGGAATGCAAACTTGTGCAACCACTTTGGAAATCAGTGTGGCAGTTTCTCAGGAAATTTGGGATCAGCCTACTCCAGGACCCAGCAATACCACTCTTGGGAATATACCCAAGAGATGCCCTATCATACTACAAAAGTATTTGTTCATCTATGTTCATAGCAGCATTATTTTTAATAGCCAGAACCTGGAAACAACCTAGATGCCCTTCCATGGAAGAATGGATGAAGAAAGTGTGGAATATATACATATTAGAGTACTACTCAATGGTAAAAAAACAATGACTTCTTGAATTTTGCATCCAAATAGATGGAAATAGAAAACACTATCCTGAGTGAGTTAACCCAGACCCAAAAAGATGAACATGGGATGTACTCACTCATAATTGGTTTTTATCTATAAATATAGGACATTGAGCGTATAATTCGTGATCCTAGAGAACCTTAATAAGAAGGTGAACCTAAAGAAAAACATATAGTTATCCTCCTGGATATTGGAAGTAGACAAGATTGCTGGGCAAAAATTGGGAACTGGGGGGTGTGGTGGAATGGAGGAAAGGAGAGGATGGGGAGAGCTTGGGGGAATGGGATGGTTGGGATAATGGAAGGATGGATATGGGAGTAGGGAAGTATATATCTTAATTAAGGGAGCCATTTTAGGGTTGGCAAGAGCCTTGACTCTAGAGGGGTTCCCAGGGGTCCAGAGAGATGTTCCCAACTAGGTCCTTGGGCAGCTGAGGAGAGAGAGCCTGAAATGGCCCGATCCTATAGCCATACTAATGAATATCTTGCATATCACCATAGAACCTTCATCTGGCGATGGATGGATATAGAGACAGAGACCCAAATATGGCGTTTTTAACTTCCTTTTTGTTGTCATAGTTTTGTTTTTGATACATGATTTACTATAGTCCAGGCTGGTCTATGACTTATAACTACAGGTGGCTTTGAACTCCTCATCCTCTCACCTCCACTTCCCAAGTACCATGATAAAGTACTTAGCTGTATCAAGCTTAACTTCCTTTTTATCATGTCAGCAGGGAGTGAGTTACAGCATTATGGTGATAGATCAGAGAAGAAGGAGGATGGAGAAGGGACTCAAGAAATCATTTATCAGCTTTATTCCCAGCACTCGGGAGGCAGAGGCAGGTGGATCTCTGAGTTCGAGACCAGCCTGGTCGACAGGATGAGTTCCAGGACAGGCTCCAAAGCTACAGAGAAACCTTGTGTCGAAAAAAAAAAATCATTTATCAAAACATGTTTTAGTGTCTGTTTTATGTTTGACATTGTGTATTTTAGGTATTAGTTATATGGAGATTAACACAATCCTTACCTTAATGGAATTTAAAGTTGTACAGATTTATTTGCTCTTAGAATTTCTCAGTAATACCTCCCTACCATTGCAGTGCTGGGAATGGAACCTTGGGCCTTCTGCATGGTATACCGTAGCTAATGCTACCATGGAGCAGCCTCCCCAGATCCTCTCAGGGTCTTTCTCTTTTATTATTATCTTTCTTTTTTGAGACAGGGCCTCTCTATAGCAGACCAGACTGTCCTCAAGCTCAAAGTGATCTGCTTGGGTCAGTACTGGGATTAAAGGTGTGCACCACTACATTAGTCTTTGTCAAAGTCTCTTCATATGCTTATGCACTGTGTGGCTTGGCCAGCCAAAGAAATAGGATCATAGTTTTGTAAAACTTAACTTAGCCACAGATTCTTTTGGGTGGTGGTGGTAGTGAGACTTCTGTTACAGGAATGTTTTTCTTAGGGCATATTTTGAGAGACAAACGAACAGTCCAGAATGTTAGATCAGTGATGTGAGCATGTCATTTTTCTGCATTTTACTTGGTCACCGTGCTCTTTATATTGAAAAGCATATGGCTAGAGACACTCTGTGAGTTGGGGGTGGGGTGGTGATAAATTTATGGGACATGTTACTAGCCAAGGCTGGGCCAGAAAGCTGGCATCTTAACTGCTCCTTGGGAAAAGATTGAACACATAAGTAAATCTAATACTTGGTTTAGGTGGGATGAAGAAATAAACGTTGTTGTGACTCTGATCTAAAAGTTAACAAGATTTTTTAGATTATTCAACCAGTTAGGCAGGGGAGTAAGATGTGGACTCAGAGCAAGGCTCCTTGAGTCATAAGACCCGACTCACCTCAGGTCTGCTAATCATGCCAGGCCCCTCTCATCATGTTAACTTGTACAACTGAGGCAATCTCTTCCTCCCAGGGTCTTAGAAATGTCAAATAAATTGCCCAAGTATTGAGTGAATGAAAGTGTCTTGCGACCTGCACACTGGCAGAGGTAGATGCTGTCTAAGGGAACATATGGAAATATGGAGAGAAAAGGGAATTGCTTGAGGAAGTGGAATGAAGTCTGTTCCTCTGCTTTGGACTAGAGTAAAATTAAATGTGTAAAACACTTGTTGTGAATGGTGGTAGTAGGGAGACAGGATTGTTTTGGTTATCCATCTGTTTTAGGGTGAGAGATTTCTATGAGCCAGTAATTTTTTTTGTGTAGCCACTGTGAAGCAAACACCAGTTAAAAATGCCTCAGTTGGTGGCACAATGTGACCCTTGCCTCTTTTCTAAAGGTGGGTTGATAACTACAACAGGTAAAATCCTTTAATTGAAAATAAAATATATGCACAAATAAATAGGTCAAAACTATTATTTGTGTACCCAACACACTTACCTTTTACACCGTTTTAAAATTTTTCATTATATTTATTTATTGTGTATGTGGAGGTGCCACAGTAATATGTAGAGGTCAGAGGACAATTTGTAGCAGTCAGTTCTCTCTATACACCGTGTGGGTCTTGGGGGTCAGGCTCAAGTTGGATAGCAAGTGATCGTCTCGCTTGCCCATGCACTTCTTTTTTTAAGAGAAGAACCTAAGCTTCATTGTCACGGTGTGTTCTGCACTTTGAAATTGTATCATGGTTGTGACATCTTTGGGCAGTGGTGAGGTGAAGCACATGCAGCATAAGCAGTAGCATAGACCTTATTTCTGTGTAGGTATACGCTTTTTAAGGGTCAGAAAAGGAGGAAACCTAACATACATTCATTGTTGTTAGCCACACAGGAATGTACTGTAAATGTGCAGAATGACGTGCATGGTTTATCTGAACCATTGCTCAGAGACATCCTGTTCTTTGACTTTATTTTTTTAATCTTTGAATTCATCTTTTTTAATATTTATCTTTTTTTTTAGTACAGACCCTCAGCTTTACACATGCCAAGCAAATACCTAACCACTGAGTCACAATCCAGATTTCTTTTTAAAATTCTGTTTGTTGAAGTGCAATTGTCACACAACAAAACCAACTCTGCTTGTAGTGTGCCCTGTAAGAGTACCTTGTTTGTATGAGTTTTGACAGATACATGTAGTCATTTGTGTAACAACCTCCACAATTGGTACAGAAACTGCTTTGATTATCCCCTAAATTCCTTTGTATTCCCTTATAGTCATACTCTTACTCCACCCGAACCCCCGAGAGCTACTGGATCTCTTTCCTTCTGTCTGTTCTAGATTTTATGTAAATAGAATCATACTCTCCTGATTGTGACTCTGAAGAAACCTTGATAAAATTCTAATGTTCAAAGTTTTTCCCCTATGAAAAGGTGTTATCACTTTCTAGGGATAGTTCCAGAGTCATGTTTCAGAAGGAAAATGTGGTCATTTTACTTGGCATATACCCATCCCCTACTTCCACTGCCTTGTGGAGTTCATCTATTATGATCATTCTCTAAAGGTATTTTAGGTTACTAGGCATCCTATGCTGATTTTGGTCCCAGCAGCTCAGAATTAAGTATTTTAAGGAACTTCTCATTAGTAAGGGAAATATACCCTTCAATGTATAGGAAGTATCAGGTCCACTAAAGAATGACCTAGAATGGACCTGTACGTTATTTGCTAGTCATTTTGTACTTTTTCAAAAGGAGTAGAATAAAATGTAGAGGAAAATCAGTGCTGCTTATGAAGCTAGGATAGCACTGTAGCCATGTGCACAGCTCTTTGTGAGCAGACATGTAGAAATCACAGGTGCAGTACCTAAGTACCATTCTATAATGGCTCCTTTTTTTACTTACAGACTATTAGTTTCTTTAACCAACCTCATATAGATAAGACCTTACATAATTAATACAGTGCAGTACTCTTGTACACATGGAATAAATGTACTTGAACTCTTCTAGACCAGTTCTTTCTAACCCCAAACCAACATGGTAAACTGGGATAATTTTTTTTCCATACTTGACAACAGCATTAAACTTTACAGCAATTCAAGTTATACACGTGTGTGTGTGAGTACTTCCGTGGAAAGGCCAGTGTGTAGCACCAGTGGTGGCATCTCTTCCAAGCTTTGCATCATCTGAACAGAGTTAGAGAGACATCCAGCATGCTTGATTTTTAAAAAGCCAGACATCAGCAAAGTTATGTTTCTGTTGTGGTGCCTGGTTCCATCTTTTATGAGTTTCTTAGTATAAAGGCACTTTGAGTCCTACAATTGTATTTAATTATCTTCTTAATCTTGTGATGATACTGCAGTTTCTCCTGCTAAATTCCAAAATTAAAGGGAAGCACGTGTCAAGAGAGCTGTGTAGTTTATTAATATATGTTATATTAATGTTTATTAATTTCTGTATGTTTATGAGTTTAAGATTTACATACTGGACCGTACAAACTTGATTTAGTGTTTTTAACATGTTAGTTATGCTTCAGATGAAAGACAGTGTCTCAAGTTACCAATAGAAGGATCTTTCCGTTTGTTCTGAGAGACTTAGTGAATGTATGGAGCTTGATGTTGTGGAATCATTTTTTTTTAAGGCTATGAAAACGACTCTGTAGAGGACTTGAAGGAGATGGCTTCCTCCGCATCTTCTCGGAAGAGAGGGAAAAGAAGATACTTCTGGGAATACAGTGAACAACTTACACAGTCACAACAAGAGAGGATTCTGAGGCCATCTGAGTGGAACCGAGACACCTTGCCAAGTAATATGTACCAGAGAAATGGTTTACATCATGGTAAGAGGGGTTCAGAAATATTTAGTGCCCATTTCTCTTTTTTAGGGGGTGGAGGTATTTTATTTTGAGCCTTTGAGATGGGCTCTTGGTATGTAATCTAGACTGACCTCTAACTCTGTAACCAGTGTGGCCTTGAGCTTTGAATCCCTCTACTTCTTTCTTCCAGATTGTAGGACTATAGGTATATGCCACCATACCTGTCTGGTGTCACTGTAAACAGAGATAATGTACCCTAATGCTTAGTGTGGTTGGGTTTTCAGCCCTTCACAGTCAGCTAGAGAGGGCATTGAAGAGAGCTTTTTAGTCACAATTGTTCCTTCTTACACAAAGCTTCCGTTGGGGTGGAGAGCCATCATTTCTGGTCCCCTTTTCCTCCACTCCAAGAAATGGCCAAGAGACTGCTGCTTCTTGACCTGTCCAAAAACAAGCAACACACTAGGGAGAAAGCAGAACTTCCTCATCACTCTCATTTTCTCCTACCGCAGACTGAATTTAATGGGGAGATTGAACTGTAAAAGGTGACGGGAAGAAAAGAAAAGGGGAAAAAGTGGAAAAGGGGAGTTTATAGAAATCTGGAGAAGTTAATGGTTTCAGTAGATACCTTAGTTAGGGTTTCTATTGCTGTGAGGAAACACCATGACCAAAAGGCAAGTTGTGGAGGAAAGGGTTGCATTTTAGCATTGCTATTCATCACTGAAGGAAATCAGGACAGGAACTAAACAGGGTAGGATTCTGGAGGTAGGAGCTGATGCAGAGGCCATGAAGGAGTGCTGCCCACTTGCTCTGTATGGTTTACTCAACCTCCTTTCTTACAGAACCCAGGAACACCAGCTCACCCACAGTGAGCTAGGCCCTCCTCCATTGATCACTAAGTAAACACCTTACAGCTGGATCTCATGGAGGCATTTCCTCAGTTGAGGCTCCTTCTTTAATGACTCTAGCGTCTGTCAAGTTGACATACAAAACTACCTAGTACAGTAGATCAGGACTGGAATTATGAATCCAGAAAGCTGTGATTAAATAGAATTTCTTCTGTTGTTTTCACAGTAGCTCCAGATAGTCTGTCAAAAAGACAGAGAAGGTATGAGTGAGATCAGTAAAGAGTGCACACTCATGCCACAAACTTCACTGGCTGAGCATTTTGGAAGACAAGAATTGATCCCCAGTCTCTCTGATACTGGGGCCTTGTTTTTCTTGTCACAGATCTATACTACCTTCAGTGAATTTTTATATCCAGACTTTAAAAAAACAGAAATGAAAAAATGAAGTTCAGTCAATAATTCCAGGTAGCTTGTGATGAGTCTTAGGAAAGCTGTTGGGCATGCGGTAATACTTGAGAGGAATGAACTGGGACTGGGGGTTTGGCTCAGTGGTCATGCTTACTTAGTATGCATGAGGCCCTGGGGTTCACTGGATTGGGCATTTAGGAGATGGAGAGAAGAGAGGGAAGTGAAGGAGGAAGCTGAAGAAGAGCTTTTAAAACAAGGTGACCCCCCCTCCTTTTTTTTTTGTCTAACAGCTTATTTATTCTTAGAATCATGAATTGGTTTAGGTAAACTTGCCTGGATTTTTGTGTCAGATACTTAGTCCTTCTATGCAGAGAGTTAGGACTTTGATACACAGGGGTTCAAACCTAGAGGAGAGTAGCACTGATACAGTGTTTAATCCAGGGCTTCATGCATCCAGTCAGTAATTCTGCCACTCACTGAGATGTATCCCTAGGGTACTGCTTTCTCTAGCAGCAGGACTAGGCAGAGGGAGAGGCTAGCCCTTCTAAGTTAGGAAGTTAAACATTCTGTATCTCCTGAAATGTGCCAGGGCATCTAAAATGAAAAGTGACTGATGGTGACTATAGAAATTGCATGTCTTGGGCTGGAGAGATGGCTCAGAGGTTAAGAGCATTATCTGCTCTTCCAAAGGTCCTGAGTTCAATTCCCAGCAACCACATGGTGGCTCACAGCCATCTGTAATGGGGTCTGGTGTCCTCTTCTGGTCTGCAGGCATACACACAGACTGAATATTGTATACATAATAAATAAATAAGTAAATAAATTAATTAATTTAAAAAAGAAATTGCATGTCTTGTTCACTAAAATGATCTAACTTAAACTCCCTTCAAATGACCTGTAGGGAAAAATGCAGTTAAGAAGTCACGGAGAACTGATGTGGAAGACCTGACTCCAAACCCTAAAAAACTGCTCCAGATTGGTAATGAACTACGAAAGCTGAATAAGGTGATTAGTGACCTGACTCCAGTCAGTGAGCTTCCCTTAACAGCCCGGCCAAGGTCAAGGAAGGAAAAAAATAAACTGGCTTCCAGGTAAATTCTAATGATGTTCACCCATGTGAGTAGTCTCTAGGGAGTAAGATTAGACCTTGAGATTTTGTAGAACAGGTGACTTTCAGAAATTATTTGCTAAATAGCTACTATAGCAAGGTTTGTTGATGTTTTAAGTGAAGATGGCATTTATGCTCTTAGGTAAAAGTATTGGGGATGAGGCAGACAGAGTCAGTGCATTGTATTATGGTATAACTTGAAAGTCTTAAAACTCAGGTTTGCTTTTTTTGGTAAGTGAGGTTGATTGAAGATAGTTAAAAGTAAAATTCACCCATTTAGGTATGATATTATAAGCTTGAGGAACATAATAACTAACCACCAACATGATCAAGATGAGATACATTAACGTTTTTATCACCTTAGAAAATCACCCTAGGCCTTTCACAACCATTGATCTATTTTATTTTATGTGTATGGGTGTTTTGCCTGCATGTATGTCCATATACCACTTGTAGGTCTGGCATCCACAGAAGCCCGAAGAGAGTATTGGATCCACAGATGGTTGTGTGAGATTGGATGGGTGCTGGGAATTGAACCCAGGGAGCTCTGGAAGAACAGCCAGTGCTTTGAACTGCTGAGCCATCTCTCAAGACCCTGTTGATTTTTCTTCTTCCTCTTCCTCCTCTTCTTCCTCTTCTTTTTAAATTAACAGTATCTCATAGTGATCTGTCCTTTTCCAGAATGTCATAGGGATAATGTACTTTAGTCTGTCTGTCTTTAGCTTAATGTGACACATTTGAGACCCATCCATGGCGTCTCAAATGGTGGGCTACTTACTGATTTCTTTTATTACTGTATAGTCAGTCTTTATAGGAATATCACACAGTTTATCTGCTTACCTGCTGTGAAGGACCTTTGAGTTCCTTCCACATTTTGGCATGTTTGAATAAAGCTACTCTAAACATTGACTTACAGGTGTTTGTGTGGGTATGAGTTACATTCCTTTTGGATAAATTTCCAGGTCTATATTGTATGGTTTATCTTTGTAAAAAAGGTATCAACCATGCTGCCTTCCAGAGTAACTGAGAAGTGTTTTACATCCACCACGACAGATGGGGCTTTATTTTCTTCAAATCTTCTACAGCAGTTGGAGTCTTGTCTGTTGTTGTTTGCTTATTTTGTTAAAGTTACTTTAATAAGTATCTACATAACAGCTCTAGTTTTTGAATGTGTGCTTAATTTTTAAATGTTGATTTGGATAAATGGTGATGTGTGCTTTATAATTCAGTTCTTTGATAGATATCATTAAACAAGTGACTTAGAGTTACTATTAGGAACATTAGGGACTGGAGAATGGCTCAGAGGATAAGAATATATTTGCTCTTCCAGGGAACACCTAAATTCTGTTCCCAGCACCCACATGGTGCTCAAAACTGCCTGTAACTCCAGCTCCACAAGGATCCAGTGACTTCTTCTGGCCTCTGTAGGCACCTACATACATAAGGCTTTTTACTCTATTGACGTACATGTAAATAAAAATAAAATTTAAAAAAACGCCTTATGGATGCCAGAGAGGTGACTTCAGCAAGTACAAGAACAAGCTTCATGAAGCAGGTGTGGTCTCCAGATCCCACAGTAGAAGAAGAGAACCAACTTCTAAAGCCTGTCCTCTGACCTCCACACATGCCACCCTCACATAAACTCTCTGCTCTCTACCATGCATGCGCACATACACCCACACACTCACGCACACTCTCTAATGCACGCACATACCAGAAGAAAAAGAAGGCAATTTCAAAGAAGGGTGTTTAATAATAGCAAATCCTTTTGCTACTATCATTCTTTTTTTAAAAATCTTTTATTTATGGAAATATATTCTGACAGCTTTTGAAGTGAAAAATAAACTGATAGTAGCTCTTCCTTTCACAGAGCTTGTAGACTAAAGAAGAAAGCTCAATATGAAGCTAATAAAGTGAAGTTGTGGGGCCTCAACACTGAATACGGTAAGCCCCTGTCTTCAGTTTCACTCTTCTTGGTTTGCATATTCTCCTCCTTGAGCATACTATTTGGCTCTCCTCTTTTGTTGTTCTTTTGTGAGAGGAGAGGGTTTGAGACAACACAGTCACAGTTGTCCTGGAACTCACTGTGTAAACCAGGCTGGCCTGAAACTCACAGAGATCCACCTGTCTCTGCCTCCCAAGTGCTGGGATTAAAGGTGTGCGCCACCACCATCCAGGTTGGCACTCCTCATTTGCATTTGTCTATTTAGAAAGTCACATGCCCACTGTCAATTCATTCTTGTCTTCAAGAGTGACAAGATTTGTGGTTCCTTAGGCGAATGACACTACTGTTGACATATGCTAATTCATGGTCCAGTTTTCCTTGTTATGGTTGTATTTCTAGGTTAGCCAGTGTGGCCTATTGATTTTTACTATTTCCCTTCTTTTCAGTTGTGTGGATTTTTGTAGGTCTGTATTGTTCACATTGGTTACATATTGAAATCCCTCTATATCTATTAAAATAAAGATTTCTGGAATTTCTTAAATCTTATGAATTGCATGAGAATTTAAGACTCCTTTTTCTTTTCTTTCTCTCCTTCTTTTTTAATTTTTTTTATTTTGCCATTGTTGAATATCTCAACATTGTAGGCTTAGCTAGCCTAGAATTTGCTGTTACAGACCAGGCTAGCCACACACTTACAGAGGTCCTTCTGCTTCTGTTTTCTGAGTATTGAGTTAAAGATATGCACCATCATATCCAACAGAATTCATATTTTTGACACACCTCATATTCTAGGTTATTTTGTTGTTTTCTTATTTATTTTTTACATAGTTAAGAATCCAACCCAGGGTTTTGTGCATGCTAGTGAGGTGAGTGTTCAACCCCTGAGCCATGTGCATAGCCCTTCCTTTTTATCGAATATAGTTTGTTACATAATTAAAAGCAAACTCCCCCTTGTTATTGACATATTCTAAGTGTTTGCTTCTGTCTTCTAGACAATTTATTGTTTGTAATCAACTCCATCAAACAAGACATTGTAAACCGAGTTCAGAATCCAAGAGAAGAGAAAGGACCCAGCATGGGGCAGAAACTTGAAATCCTCATTAAGGACACACTCGGTAAGGAGAACATTATTAGATAGCAACAGCTTGCACTGTGTGGTGCCAGAGTTCTGTCATTTTAAGGAAACTCAGGTTCTCAGTGCTCTCCCCACTTCATTCCTGCCTCATCACCTCCCGCCCTGCCCCAGGATTTATCACTGTCAGTATTTTTACTAGAGCCTAACAAACTTGTGCCTCTGGATTCTCATCCCTGACCAGGTTGTACATAGTGGAGAGGACTAGAGAGGCCAGGCTGGTTGGTGGCTTGTGGGAGGAATGACTAGGACAAATGAGATACTGCAGGGCCGGGAGGTGCACTAAGAGTGAATCACAGGGCTGCATAGCTTATTGCTGTCCCAGAAAGCCCCAGACTTGTCACAGTAAAAAGCTAGTGTTCATCTTGAGTATAATCAAAAACAATCTCAGATGAAAAATAGGTCCAAAAACAAGTACTTTCCTAGACAGTCACTGTTTGCCTGTGAAATTGCACACAGAAAGCAGTAAGGCAGTTTGCTTTACCTAAGTAGATGGACGATTTTATAGCAGCCTTTTTTTTTTTTTTTTTGGTTTTTTTTCGAGACAGGGTTTCTCTGTAGCTTTGGAGCCTGTCCTGGATCTAGCTCTTTTAGACCAGGTTGGCCTCGAACTCACAGAGATCTGCCTGCCTCTGCCTCCCCGAGTGCTGGGATTAAAGGCGTGCGCCACCATCACTCCAGCTGATTTTATGTATTCTTTCAAAGAACTTCCAGCATTCTTTAAAAGCATCCCAGTTTTCATGTGTTAGTTTGAGGGAGAACTTAATATCATAAAATTTTTACCTTTTTGGTTTTTTATTTAAAAGCTTTTGCATACCTATTAAGTATGTGTTCTCTTATACTAGACAGACAGTTTGACCTGTTGCAAAGTGCTTGGCATATATTTTCTTCCCTTGAATGTCCTGAGGTTTTTCCTTCTCTTCGGGCATAAAGTGTTTTTGTTAAAGAACTGATCCCTGAATTAGTGTTTCTTGGTGGGTTGTTTGTTACCCTTGCATTAGATACATAAGATTCCTGCTCCCTTGTTTCTCTCAGTGTGCTTTGAGGTTTCTGTGTTACTGGGCTTTTTCTGCTTCTCCTGAGGACACCTGAGCACCTGTATGTCAGATCTGCCTTGCTCATCTCTGCTCTTTGTTACTTCTTCTTGAACCACTTTTGTCTCCTCATTTCTTTTTTTTTTTTTCATTTTCACTTTCTCTTAGTGCTCTTGTGTCATGTTGTGGGGTGTGGGGGTCATGGAAGTCAGGGTCTCAAATTCACTCAACAATACTACTACCCCTGAGCCATAGCCTCACCTTTTCTTGTTGCTTTTGTTTGTTTGTTTGTTAGCTTAAGGAATTTTCCTTTTATTTTCATTGTTTACCAGGTCAGAGGACAACTTGGAGGAGTGGCTCTCTCCTACCATGTGGGTCCTAGGGCAAAAACTCAAGTTACCAGGCTTGGCAGCAAACACCTTTACCCACTGAACCATCTTACCATCTCCCTTCCACTTTTTGATGGTCTTTCTAATGTAGTTCAAACTGACCTCAAACTCAGGCAATCCTCCCTTCTTATGACATGAATATGGAGGTCAGAGGACTTACATCATGTAGGTTCCATAGATGGAACTCAGATTATCAGTCTTGGTGGCAAGTGCCTTTATATACACTGAGCCTTCTTCCTCTTTCATGTCTTATGGCATTTTCTTCACTATTGTTTAGTTTATTTTGAAATAACAGTAGGCTAGGTTATGACATTTATGATCCAGTCTTTAGGTATACCTTTCATTGTTTGTAGATATCATCTGATGTGATCTTTCTTTCTTTCTTTCTTTTCTTTCTTTCTCTCCTCTTCTGTCTGTCTATCTCTCTCTCTCTTTCTCTCTTTCTTTGAGACAGTTGAGATAGTTGCTGGTTGAAGGAGCTATGATGACAGTTAAGGTAGTCATCAATTTGATGACAGGGCAAGGCCAGTTTAGACGTCCTCTCCATTGTTGCTTAGAGTCTTAACTGGGGCCATCCTTGTGGGTTCTTGGGAATTTCCCTGGTGCCATGTTTCACACCAGCCCTTTGATGGCTCCCTCAGTCAAGATATCTTTTTCCTTACTCTCCCTCTCTGTCCTTCCCCCTTCTTGAGCATCCCATTTCCTCATGTTCTCCTCCTTTGAAAGCAGTGCTAAGGGGCATTTTCTAACAAATTTGTTCTTCTTGATTCTTTTCCTCTCTTCTTTCCTATTCCCCTTTTATTTTCTGCTCATGGATACTTTTCCATTTTCATGTTATTTGTGTCCTGTTGTCCTCCCTCACATCCTGAACCCCTCTTTTCCTTCTCTCCATTTCATAGCCTGAACCTCCCCTCACCTCTACTCCCATACATCCATAGAGACATAAAAACTAGGATTGACATTAGATCATGAGACTTTGGCTTTCTGAATTACCTCGTTTAACATTCATTTTTCTAAGGTTATCATGATTTCAGTTTTCTTTAAAACTGGATAAATTTTATTGTATACAGGCAACAACTTTTCAGTGTCCATTTGACTTGGTTCAGACGAGCTTTTCTGACTTCATGGAGGCCTCCCTTCTTAGTTCATGGCAGCTTGCTTTCTACAGTTTCTTGTGCTGTTTTGTTTGGTCCACCTTGTTCTTTCACATACTTCCTCCATCTCTTGTCAGTTTCATTTCCAGTCCTTGTAGTACCAGTGCTTCCTGCTACTATCAGCGACCTGGCAGAGTTTTTTTAAAATTTTCCTTGCATCTTTCTCATCTTTCTTTTATTCAATGCTTGCTGCTTGATTGAATAAAAATCCCAATGGTTTCACCTATGGATCTTGTTGACCTCCTGTGCTTTTCATATAATTACCTGCTAGCTAATTTAGAATTTTTGTTCTCAAGTCTATGGGTTCCTTTTGGTTTGTCTTCCATGTAAACTGTTGATGCTGACACCATGTGGGTCTTACAGATCTGAGTAATTTGTTCACACCCTCTTGAACGTTAGGAATGCAGAAGAGTCCAGATCTCATGGAGATCCCTTTTTACTTGTTTACTTATTTCTTAAGGTTTTTAAGAAATAACTAGACTAAGGAATTTTGAGTCAACTAGATCTTCACAAGGAGACCTCTTCTCAAAGAGAGAAAAGAAAGTTGACAGAGTATCTCCACCAGTGGCTTCTAACTCCTGAGCCAAGGTGATCCTCATTTCTCAACCTGAGTAGCTCAGCTTTCCAGGGGCTAGACTTTTGTGGCGTTTTATTTTGCTTTTTGAGACAGGATCTTGCTATGTAGTCATGGAGGGCTAAATTTCAGGAATGCCTCATGCCTAGCTACTTGTTGTTTTATGTGGAGAATTGGAAATAAATCTCTGCTACCACAAATGTGGAAGTCACAATTACTTGAGTTCATGTGTTCAAGACCATCCTGGCCAAATACAAGGAAAATTCATCCCAGAGTCTCTATCAGGTTAGATGCATTTGGAGTTTCTTTGTATTAATTACTTTGTTAATACTTCCTTGTATTAATTGTTATTGTTTGTTACTTGTAATTATTCTTTGTATTAATTAATCCTTTGCTTAGAATACTTGGAGAAGCTGTTCTGCTAATGACACTTTCTTCTAGAAATCTTGTACATTTTTTTATGGAAAGCTGTAGATTGCAGCCCCTTCTGAGTCAGTTTGATCATTTATATAGTCCTAAAAAATTCTCTTCCTCCAGAACCTTAAATTTACTAAATTTGAGCAAAAGTAGTAGTCTCCCCATGGTAGGCGCTCCCTTTTTGTTCATATGCACATATATAGGGGTGTGTGTGTGTGTTGTGCTGTTCATTATTTCTTAAATCAGTTGGTTATATATTGTGTGCATTTTCCCTGGAGAGATGTAAACTAACATCTGTTTATGCTGGAAAGATGCCAACAACAGAGCAAAGTAATGATTCCCCACACATCCATCTTGGTAAACCAATAAGTTTATCTGGCTTAAAGAGGACAAGTTAGGGGTTGCTTGCAGGAACATTGGTTACCTCTAAGCAACTGTTACCATCACAGAATTACCCCATCATGGTATTTACCTCCTGGAAACTGCATGGTAGAGAGAAAGGTGGAGGCAAGATGATCAGAAAGTTCAATGTCATCCTTAGCTACATTGAGAGTTCAGTGCAGCTTGTGCTACACAAGACTCTGTCTCAAAATAGAGTTAAATAAAATTCCCCCAGAGATAGGAAATACTTTGGTTTTACTAGATCTTCTGGTTTATTGCTAGTATTATTACTTGTTGAGATTTTCTTTTTCTTTTTTTTTTTTTTTTTTTTTTTGGTTTTTCGAGGCAGGGTTTCTCTGTGGCTTTGGAGCCTGTCCTGGAACTAGCTCTTGTAGACCAGGCTGGTCTCGAACTCACAGAGATCCACCTGCCTCTGCCTCCCGAGTGCTGGGATTAAAGGTGTGCGCCACCACCGCCCGGCTTTGTTGAGATTTTCTTAACTGCCAAATATATTATTACAATTTGATATTTTGTAGGCATCTATTCAGGTCACCATCCCCTTTTTATGTTGTCTTTCTCTTTGCCTGTGGGTCTGTGTATATTCTGAATAAAACTGAGAAACGCTCTCATAATGTGTTTTGAGTGTCACCTCCTGTGTTGTTTTTGCTTTTAAATGTTGGGCTTCTGAATAGGAGTTAGTACTACTAGATCTTCATTTGCATTTAGGATTTGAATCCTACAGCAGAAGAGTAGCAAAAAATAGTACAGTGTATGCCTGTATTTTACTGACCTCATTTCGCCAATAGCTGAGATTTTACTCTATTTGTTTTATTTCTTCTCCTGTATACATGTGTATTTGGGGGAATGTTTGGAGCTAACTTGTAAGTATCATGATTCTTTATTTCTGTTTCAGCATGCATCTCTTTAAAAGAAAAAAAAAGGAGTTTTGTTTTGCTTTGTTTTTGAGACAGGTCTAGAATACCTGACTGTCCTGGAACTTGTTATGTAGACCAGGCTGGCCTCTGATTGATAGGTGCTGAGATTAAACGTGTGTGCCACTACATCCAGCAAGTATGTCTTATTAGCCACAGTACCAGCAGTATATCTAGATGTATGAGCACTGCTGTGATCTCCAATATGGTCCTCAAGCTTACATGCCTCTGCCTGTTTAGTTATACCCTTTACATTGTGTGTGTGTTCTGTTTGGGAGTATATTACTGGATTTAATTAATCTCCTTTTGTCTCTATAATTTCTCAGATCTTTTTCTTTTTAAATGAAAATTCTAAGTAATTGGTTCTCTTAAGTGTCCCAACATTTGGATTTATCTGTTTCTTCTTGTAAAGTGAAGTGAAATGTGTGTGTGTTTAGGTGTATACATATGCAAGTACACATGCATATATTGTGGGGGCCTGTGTGGAAGCCAAAGGTCAGCCTCAGATATCTTTCTTTAGGAGTCATCCACTTCGTTTTTTTCTCACTGGGGTCTGGCTTCACGAATTAGGCTAAGCTGAGTGGCTAACAAGCTACAGGAATCCCCCTGTCTCCACTCTGCAGCTCTGGGATATACAGACACATGCCACCAAGCCCACTCAACTTTTTACATGGTTGCAATCCAACTCAGGTCCTCATGGTTGTGCAGTAAGTGATTCACTGACTGAGCCTAAGAGTTAAATTTTTGGCAAGAATTTACATATCTTTCTCATTCTGTTAGTCAAGAGCATGGTGTGAGTTTGTCCTATTAGTGGTCATCCTGAGCTTGACTGAATAGTTGAGGTGGCCTTGATATCTTTACAACTTGTTGTATGCATATTAATCAGTGATTAAATCAGTGTTTTCTATTTCTACTCCGTTTGTTTTTTTTTTTTTTTTTTTTTTTGAGACAGGGTTTCTCTGTGGCTTTGGAGCCTGTTCTGGAACTAGCTCTGTAGACCAGGCTGGTCTCGAACTCACAGAGATCTGCTTGCCTCTGCCTCCCGAGTGCTGGGATTAAAGGCGTGCGCCACCATTGCCTGGCCCATTTTCTTTTTCTTGTGTGGGTTACCACTCCTCCATTTCACAGTCAGACAAGGGCTCACTATGTAGCCCAGGCTAGCCTGAAACTCATGATCTTCCTGTCTTAACCACTCGAGTTCTGGGATTACCAGCATGTGCCACCATTCCTAGTTTCATTTCCCTTAATACTTAAAAAAAAATTCTTAAACCTGTTTAAGTATTAACATTAATTATTTCTGGCTATCTAAGATGAATAATAGGATAGGAAGTCAGCATACTTGTGCTGTTTCTAATTTCTCTACCTCTAGTATTCTACCTTTTCTTATTCATTCACTTTTATTTAAAGTAAAGAAAGAGGAATTTAAATTATACAAGTAATTTTAGAAATCATTAGGCGTATCTTTTGTACTTACGGTTGTAGTTGTGTGTATCCACAGCAGAACACAATGAGGTCCAAACAGTTGAAGGACACAGGAAGCAAACTCATAGACTTAGGAAACATTGCCTGCCAGTGGGCCTTGGCTTCATTTGGGTATTGCTGCGTGTCATCTACCACTTTAAAATGCTTCATGACGCTTGGTGTGGGTCTCCTAGGATGGTTTTCTGGGCAGCATCAGCAAGTGGAGCCCAGTATCAGTGTTTCAGATTTCTTCCCTGCCCTTTATGCCCTCTCCATATTTGTATTTTAAAGTGTACCTTTTATTCTCTTCAGGTCTCCCAGTCGCTGGGCAAACCTCAGAATTTGTTAACCAAGTGTTAGGGAAGACTGCTGAAGGCAACCCCACTGGAGGCCTTGTAGGACTAAGGATACCAGCATCAAAAGTGTAATCAGCCTCATTGGACCACTGGTCAGAAATGTCTGTTTTTGTCACGTTATCCATTGTAAATTTTCATTCTGTTTTGCATGTCAATTAGCATTATGTAAACATTTATAATTAGGTTACATTGTTTTAAGAACTTGTAGCATAAGTGAAGCATGATCCAAATTACTTGATTATTGCATATTCAGAGCATAAACCAGTGACCCTGCTGCTGGCATTAGAAAGGAAGCTCACATTAAGTAAATGTGAAGTACAGATTGTAAACATCTGTTCAAGCAAAGCATTTTGGAGGAGTGAATATATTAATATAATGCTAAGTATTAAGGCGGGTTTATGCTCTGAACCACACAGAAATACCGAGGAAGCATTTTTTTCCAAATCCATTTAGATTGTTTTTAGAATGACTGCTTTTTTGTTCTAATTTTTCACAGCCATTAATCTCACTTGTATGTGGTGCACCTAGCACTCATGTGTGTACCATGTTTAGATGTTTTATTTTTAGAGCTCAATATGATATATATAAATATACAAATATATATATATAATTGTCTGTGCAAGAGAGAAAAAGCATATTCTTTGTGCCTTGTATTTTGGGGAAACTCTAAAACTGGTAATATTTTGTATGATGAAAACCCTAATGAGGAAAAACAAGATATATAGATGAGAAAATTATGGGGTTTAAATGTCTTTTTGTTCCAACTCTTTTTCAAATTTTTTGAATGTATATAGGACTATGTTGAAATGTAGATATATGCCACAGAGTCTGTGTATTGTATAAAAAAAAAGAAACAAAAACAAACAACAAAGATGGCTCTAGAAAACTCCTATTTCGGTACTTGACCGGAAGAAAATACTTGCACATCATTGCGATTGTTTTATTTTTTTCTACCAAAGACAAATGTAACTGGTATGGCAGACTGCCAGTCTAAGTAAAGTTTTGCACAGCTTACATGATACTGTATGAATGTATGAAAAAAAGAGAAAAAAATTAAAAGGTCAGGGTTAGGGATCTTACTCAACTGTGAATTTTATTTCTGTTTGGGTCCAATTATCTACAGAAGGAGCATCCATACATACAAATATTATTTTGCTGTTCCTCTAGTTTGCTTCCATAGTAGATAAGTTGGTGGCCATTTAGGTGTCTTTTATTTCTGCACTTATTGTAGGAAATTTTAATATATTTCGTATTAGTAAGCTATTGATAAAATAGTTTTTGACTTTGAAAATGAAAGTTTATTTAGCTTATTGTAGTATACTTCCACCAAACAACCAAAATAAAGATTATTTTTATTGTATTATATATATATATAAAAAAAGCTAAAAATATCTAATACTTTAGTTGCCACTTTTCCAATTGATGTATTATTGTGCATGTAATATTTTCAAAGATCAACACAAGCTTAAAAATTTATAAATTTTTATATTTTTGTACAGGTATTTTCTTCAAACTTACATGTGACTTATTTTCTGTAGTTTCTAGAATTGAGAACATGAACACGTTTAGTTTTTAGGTGCTCTTCTTTGCTCGTGTAAGTGGCTGTATTAGTCAGTTTAACTGTGTTCAGGCTTTCCCTCTGATGAGAAACTCCTCTGTCACAGCAGCGTTATAACCTCCACATGTCCTGCCATCTGTCTTTCTTGATGGTTTTATCTCAAATCTTGTGTTTGGAACTATGAAAACTGGTAGCTTAAAAAGTAAAAGCAAGCATATCTAGAAGAAAAACCTGAAATTTCAGACAGTTGCTGTTTCTCCATTACCCATTGATAGAACTAAACTAGTTGTCCTTGGGCCTTGTAGTAGTTTCTTTTCTTTTCTCTTCCTCCTCCCCTTTTGTAAGCTACAGCACATGAAGGTTCAGTTCTAGAACACAGTAACAATCCAGAAATGTGTCTTACTTGCTCTTTGACATCCTGAAACATAAACGAAGAACTGTCTTGACATGTTAGCTATACTGTGACAAGGCTCCTATGTGTTTGGTGGAAATGTACTTGTTCGTGCGCTCACCCAACAGACAGTGAGCTCACATCTCATGCTTAGTAGAATGCAGGTGTTCACTTTTAGCTGGGAGAAAGAAAACATAGGTTCACAAATGGAAGTATACGAAGGCTTGGCAGTGTATATCTGATAAATTGTTAGTGTTCCAGAATATGGCAGTTTTGTAGTCAAGTGAACATCGCTTCATGGTAGCGATTCATTTGGTAAAGTTTATAAAATTCCCTATTTATAGCTGCCCTGTTAGGAATTCTGGTTTTTGATACCCTTTTCTTGTCTGCAAACCAGAATTTGGTTTTTTGGTCTTGCATTTCAAAAGACTTTGAATCTGTTTAGTAGATTCCAGACCCGTGCATTTCAGTGTTTTATATGTACTACTTAAGTTAAATAGTTGAAAGCCTTTAAATAGTTGAGCTTTTTAATGTTGACACTTTATTTTGTACCTATTTATATATGGATGTATATCTTAGAAAAGCACTTTGTTATAAAATTGCATTTTATATGATTCCTGCCATTTGCTGCTAAACCTGGGCTGGTCAGAACGCTGCAGCGATACTTGATCTAAATAAAAACCTGGCAGTAAAATGTAGAGTGCAAGTTAAATCCTCTTGCTGTTTAAGATGACATAGGCAAGCTGTGCAGCTTTACATTTTAACCAGGGGACTCTGTGGCATTTAAAACCGTCTAGAAATGGTTGTACTTTTAATGCCAGTAATGATCTGCTTCCTTTATTGTTGTTAAAATACCTACACCTAGTGTATCACAGACAGTTCTTACAAGTACGTAAAAACCCTAACAGTTGTACATGTTCTGTTTTTTTAAAATGGTGGCATGTATTTTTGGGTGGAAATCATTAGAGTGAGAACTGTCTAAAGGTTTTCTGCGTTCATACATGGTAAACAGATAGCTCATGAAGTCCAGAACCTCCCTAAGTGAAGGCATTGTGAATTCTCCTCGGATAAACCCATTGTTCCAAAAGCAAGCATAAACTGACTCTAGTACTACTACAGTAAAAAAGTAACAATGAACCTTCTGCTTCCTGGTTTCAGATACACTGGATTCTTTAGTCTGTGCCCACATGAGAGCACGCTGCCTGGCTGCTCCTGTTGAGGTCGTGTGTGAGTTTTTCTGTCAGTGTGATTGCTTGCTGTGCTGTACCATGTATGGGTTCTTGTCCTTTCCATGTCCTTCATGAGATATTTGGGTGTGGCTTGATATTGTGCCTTACTTGTACACTTAAATGAAACATCTTCATTCCCTTCTGCTCCCCAAACCTTAACTTTGTCCTTTTTGTAAGAGAATCAGAACTATTCCAGAAGCATCATGAAGGATTTCAGATGGGTGTGGTTCCATAGTTCCCTCTCTTTGTAGTTATTTTATACTTGTATGAGAGACCACTTTTGAATGATCTTTGAGTAATCTTGCTGCACATCCCTTCTCTGGCTTTTGTGAAGTTGTCATGGGTCTCTCTGATGCTTGACTTCATTTGCTTCTTAGCAAGAGTCTGCATTTATAGAAAGGTGCGTTCATTTCATCTGCTTGAATGTGATTGTTTTGTTTTCTAGAACTTTTTAGGAGAAGAGTACCCATTTTGTTTGTTTTTTTTACAACAGATGACAAGTCTCTTTAAAAGAAACAGAAGTACAGTACTTTTGAAATACAATGCTATTGGTATGAATTTTTCTTTTATATAATATTCATACAATTATCTGATGTTTGCCTTCATTAATAAAGCTGTTAGTTTACTCACCAAAATGTCGAGAATGGGCGTGCTCTTCTTTATTCCACATATTTAAATAATACTTTAGCTGCTAAGATTTAGTTAATTTCCTAAGACATGAATTCAAGTTGCCTTCAGCAAGAATTAACAAAACTCCTGTTCCCTTTCTTTACATAGTCTTCCTAAAATTCTGTTCAACTACTTTCTAATTAATTATGTGACAGAATGTTAGCATCTCTCCAAATCTTGAAACTTGAATTTTGAGAATGCATTGAATTTCAGTGTTAATGGAAAAGGTCTCGACTATGTTTCTAGTGGAGTCTTTTGTGGAATGCCATTTCCCATGGAACTGCAACCACTTGCACAACTTTGCACAGAACTGCAGTCTTGTTCTTCCCTGGATCGTGACAAACGAGTCTCACACAGTGCTGTAATACTTGTGGATTCTTTCGTGATCTTTGTCATCTTAATAAGGGCATTATGAGAAGATGACTTCATGGTTTTTGTTTTTTGTCTTTTTTTAACATTTCAAACACAGTGGGATGTAACACTGAATGTCAGCTGTAGGGATGGTGGTTTTGTCCTAAGGAATAAGCATGTTGGGGGAATGTGATGCAAATGTACTACTGAGAGTTACATACACACTTCCATAGGCAAGTGGGATTATGTGTTGAAGCATAGTCCCCGTGCTTAGTAAACTGAAATAGAAAGGACACCTAGGAACTGCACTATGCCAAATTGCCGTTTTGTTTTGAAGAGACTTTTGGAGGAGGTGAAGGTAACAGAACCTCACAGCTACTTCCAGATAGTATTTTGGAGTTGAAGACTCAGTGGCTAGTGAAGAGCACCCAGGTTTAGATCTCCACGTGCCAAGTGGGAACAGGGCTTGCCTCTTCCACAACAATGTAAACATCTGGTGTAGCTGACTCAGTTCCGGGTGCCAGGAGTGGGACTGATTCTGTGTCTTGCCTTTTGCCCTTTGTTTTTTTCGAACTAAATAACAAAACTGTGTACATGTACTGTATTGGCCTTTCCACCACATGTTTTACGACACTGTACTTCACTGCCTGCTATTGTCTTCTTGCCCTAGAGTCTGTCCTTTAGCGTAGCATTTGTGGTTCAGTGACTCCAGAGCTGCCAACACAGAAGGACAAGAATACAAAGTGTTTGTTCCAGTGTTTTGGCAGCCTCTTCAAATAGTTGTGCTTAGGATCCTGTCTGTGATATGATCATAAATACTCCGTAGTTTTGTTTATTCCCTCACCTCCAGCTGGAGCTGTGACACTTTATTGGATTCAGTCTTGTCTCTTGTCTAGAAAGAATTGTGTCTTGTTCATGCATGAGCTGTTTAAAAATGACTCAACGTTGGTAAATAGTCGTGCAGTTTTCCTTTCAGGAGAAGGCCATGCACAGGTTGCTTTGTTTTCTGTCACCCTCTAACCTGTCAGCACTGTAGTCAGACACAGAATCATCAGTGTATGCAGCACCCGTTGTAATTTAAAATAAAAATATGAAAAAGAAAAGGTTTTGAATCGTTTGCCTCATATTTTGTCTTTTCTCCCTTCTGTTGCCTGCGACACGGCAGCCATCCATTCCTCAAGACAAACTGTTCCTAAGCAGTCTCCATCTTCACAGAGCGAGGGAGCCAACTGTACTGCCTCTTTGGGCATACAGAGTGCTAAGGATTATTGGCATTGTAAACTGGGTTTCTAGTATTTCAGTGAAATTTAGCTATACCATAAAATTATTTGATAGAAACATTTGCTTTGTTTGTAAACAATAATTTGTACTTAATTTATCCTTTGATAATTTGGGCAAGAAATTTCTTCAAGAAAAAGTATCAAAACAGTCTTCAGGCTAGGGGAGCTGTGTACCGAAGGCCTCTGCCAAGGGGACCACACTAGGCGAAGGGGGCATAGGAATGGGTGTTTTTCAGCAGCAAGTGTCTGTTGAGAACCTACTCTGCCAGAATGTGTAGGTAGGTAGGTGCTGGGTTACAGAGGTATTGAAGAGAATGCCACAAAATCAGTCTACCAAGGGGAGTGGCATGTGGGCAGGATGGCAGAAAACACAAGAGAAGTTGAAGGTATGACATCCTGGGGGGATGCTAAAGAAAGGATGAGCCAGGGAGATAAAGGTTAAAGTGCCAAGCAAGCATCAATCCCCAGCACTCAGATGAACAGCAGTATGTGGTGTGGGCACTTGTGTCTGCAGCCAGGGACGCAAACGTAGATCCCTGAGGCCCCCAGCACAGCATGGCCTACCTGGAAAGTAATGAGAGACCCCATTCCCCAAACAGGACAGCACCTAAGGGATGACAACTGAAGTTGACCTCTGGTCTACATATAGACACATAAAAGTTGACTCTTTTTTTCTCTATTTGAGTGATACTGAGGCCATTTTTAAAAAAGGCAAAGTAGATGTGCTTTCTCATGGGCTTACCTCTGACAGTGTTGGTAATGATAACTCAGAGGAGTCAGGGGAGCAGGGCCAGTGCAGCTATAGCACAATGAAGCATTTGAAAGAGAAACATTGGGCTGGAGAGATGGCTCAGAGGTTAAGAGCACTGACTGCTCTTCCAGAGGTCCTGAGTTCAATTCCCAGCAACCACATGGTGGCTCACAGCCATCTGTAGTGAGATCTGGTGCCCTCTTCTGACCAGCAAGCATACATACAGACAGAACACTGTATACATAATAAATAAATCTTTAAAAAAAAACATTTTTAGTTAATTCCTAATTAATTAGAAAATGTTGTCCTAATTCAGCTAAAAGAGCATTAGAAGGTAGTAGATGTCCTTAGGTATGGGGATGGCATCCTGTAAGCCATCTAGTTGTCCTGCTACTATCAGGCCCAGTGAGGTTTGTGGCCTTGTCTTTCTGCAGCAGCACTCAGATGAAGGACTGCTTCCAGCCTATTGTAGTATTGTTCACACTCTAGTCTGCTTGATAGACTCTGAGGACAATTCCTACTCAGATAATCAGGCCAGATCTTGAGCAATATTTAGAAGAATGTCCACATCAGAGGGAAGTAAGGTGCTTAGAATCAGAAGGTCCAAAAGATCCAAAGCCCACTCAATGCAGCCAAGAAAGGCAGTTCCTAAACAAAAGGAGCGAAACAGAGTTGGAAGAATCATGAGGGCCTATGGGTCCCAGGCTGTGCACCCTTCAAGCTAGCCTGTAGCCAGGGGACAGGGTTGAGTTGTCATGTTGGAGAGTAGAGACGTGGGAAGCTGCCGGCTCTGGTTGCTGCAGACTGCCGATTGTGTAGGAATTTCCAGCAAGGATGATACGTGAGGGTCCAAAGGCTAAAAATCCATCCAGTACTGCCTTTGGGGTCCTCCAGTGTCCTAAATGGAGAACTTTACTCGGAACACAACAGTGATTTGAATGTCAATCTGTTTCTTTAAACATTTTTAATCCTAAAATGCTGCTTAGAATAAAAAACAGAAATATACAAATTTGAAAGAAGAGTTTACAGCGAAAAGCGCAGAAGAAACTTGAATGAATGAGAATACACACCAGGCTCCAGAACAGGGCCTGTCAGCGGAAAGCTACTGGTGCTGTCACGCTAAAAATGTGATACCATCTTAACAAAATAAACCAAGGGGATGTCAAGTTGTGAGAAGAAAATAGCTGAAACATGTTGGGGTGGGGAGAGGATAAATCAAGTATTTTAATCCTATTGTAGAAGACTCTATAAAAACTGCCATTGAGTGCATGAATGGACAGGCAAGGAGATTAGAATAGTGAATTTAGAAATAGACACACATAGATGAAAACAGTAGCATGGTCACTGTGGCATCCAGAACCAAGGTAAAATAAGTTGGGCCCTTCTCTAGTATTGGAGCCACCGAGAAACCTAGAAAATGTCAAGTTGGTTCTGCATCTCACACTATGAGCCAATATGTACTTCAAAATGGGCAAAGATACAGGGTTTTTTCTTTTAAAGCAAAAACAAAACAAAAAAAAACCCATAAGCACCAGAAGAAATATGTACAATCTTAAATCCTTGGGGAGTGGGAAGGATGTTGTTTTTTTTTAACATAGACTCAAGTCCAGGAGTCATAAATAAAGATTCATCAATGTGAAACTGAAATTTTAAATCATCTTTGAGATAAAAAGGTACCATAAACAAAGTCAGAATTCTGCCAATTAGTGAGAATACTAATAACAGAAAGGGCTCCTGGAAACAAATACAGTAGAAAAGTGCACAAGATGAATATGATAGCTTTGAGATATTCTCGGTCTCATTCATTATGAGAGATACAAGCTAAAGACCTTTTAAGAAACACTGAATGGGGCCAGGCAGTGGTGGCGCACGCCTTTAATCCCAGCACTCAGGAGGCAGAGGCAGGCAGATAGATCCCTGTGAGTTTGAGGCCAGCCTGGTTTACAAGAGCTAGTTCCAGGACACTACAGAGAAACCTTGTTTTGAAACCCCCCCCCAAAAAAAAGGAAAGGAAAGAAAAGAAACACTGAATGGTAAGATTCCCAATGTCAGCTCACCATGCTGGTGGGCTAAAGGAAATGGGCATTTCTTCTATTTGGCTGGAGCAACTTAAGCTGATAAAACCACTATGAAGAGAGTTTTTTTTTTCCTATTTTGTTTAGTCCTGGCTAGCCTGGAACTGACCATGTTCTCTTTATCTGCTGGGATAAAGGCGTGCGCCACCATACCCAGAGAGAAAAGAATTATGAAAGCTTGTGTGAAGTTAAAATGCATGTCTGACAGCTTCACGTTGAACACCTGTTATTCTAGCACTTGGGAGTTTGAGGCAAGAAGACCAGGAGTTCAAGGTCATCCTTGTCTACACAGGCAGTCGGAAACCAGCGTGGCCTATCTGAAACCCTGCCTCTGAAAAGCCAAGATAAAACACATATATCCACCTATTCCATTTGTTCTGTCGTCCTCCTCTTCCCACTTCCTGTCGCCAAACTAATGAGTGTGATTATGCAGGCGAAGCACCGAGTAGAAAATGCCTGCGCTTCCGTACTCCAGAATGTTGCTTGGGAATACACGAATAGCAACTAGGCATTGGGTTCAATACCACGTAACCTAAGGCTTCATGTATTACCTCATTTCACCCTCTAGGCAACCTTAGGAATGATGTCACTGATGATCACTGATCACGTTAGCCTTTGAGAAAACTGGAGTGGGGTTGGTGATATGTGTGCCTGGAGTCCAGGCCTTTGTTACTTACAGTGAGGTGCACCTTTTCGGAAGTGGTGCAAACTGCCCTAGGAACGTAGGCAACTGTGGAGACTGACTAAGGGGCTATGTGTGAAGTTTGAGAAAAACCATTTAAAAAAGAGGGAACCCCATATCCCAAGGCTACAGGGCCTGGAGAATCCCTGAGGGCCGGGAAAAGGGAAGGGGAAGTATTATTACTAAGAAATAATAATAATAATAATTAAATAGTACTTCTAAAAGTGCTACCCTTCTATGAGTAGCACTGATAGTTTCTATCAAAACCACACGACACAATCAGAACCATTCCTGCGATGCTTGTAATCTAATTCTACACAAAGGGCAGCATCAGAGCCATAGAAACACGTAAGGCAATGTAGTTCTGTATATGAGAAAGCCCTGGGATCTTGTTTGTACTGATGGAGGTGCCCCAGTGACCTGCATTGAATTCTACCCCTTTACAATTTTTTTTGTGTCTTACTCCATAATTCATACTTAATGGAGAAATTTTGTTTTAAATTTTAAAGAAGAAATGCAGCTTTGGTGGCATCCTATTCGGTACTTTTTTGTTCCTATGCATAAAGTCACTATAATAGCTGGTGCCTGAAAGATGGAAAGTGACCACTGTTGAGCGGATTTCTTGTTTCTCTAGTAGTGGGGTCAGACCCCAAGGCTATGCGGTATGCCAGACAAGCCCATCACCAAATGAGCTGTGTCCTCCAATCCTAATGGTTCTTCATAGTCACTTTCACTTTTCCGTTTAGTAGGAGCTGACCAGAGAGGCTGTGAGTGAGTGTCCCGCGTGTCAAGGAAAATCCCAGGTCTGGGCTGGCAACCTTGTTTGCTCTGTACCGCGTCTCCAGGCACCACAGTCAGAAGTACGGAAGGCGGGCCGGCGCCACGCGAGCGCGCTCAAGTTTGGCCACCGCCGCTTGCCATAGCCGGGCTCCAACATGGCGGCTCCCCAGGATGTCCACGTCCGGATCTGTAACCAGGAGATTGTCAAATTCGACCTGGAGGTGAAGGCACTTATCCAGGTACAGATTCTTGGGGCCCCGCCGGGCTCTCGCTAGCCGCCTTGGTATTTTCCAAAATCTTCTCGCCCGCCCAGCTTCCCAGGCAGGCGACCCTCAGGCGCCATTCGGTCGGGTCTCCGTGATCGCAGACCTTAAGCGTTTTTCATGTGCACACAGTTGGTTCGCCCGCCTCTCAGCTATCCCCACGCCCCTCTCCTGCTCCCTGACTTTACCGCAAAGGTTGGGGCTAGCCTGTTCCTGTCTCGTCAGTAGCCCCGCCCTGCCACCTCCCCCATCGCCTCGTACACCTACTTCCCTGTGTTAGGGGCACGGAGGGTACCCAGGGCCATCTGATACGGCAGTCACCGGACGAAGCTCAGGAAACCTGGACCGTGGGTATTTTTTGAATGAAAAAAATCAAAGAAAGTTCCAAGGCCTGGGTCAGAAGGCAGGCAGTGCCGATACTAGGACTGGACAGGGAAAACCAGCCTGGGAAAGGCATTTTAGATCTTCCATACCCGGTTCAGACGACGGGGAAGTGAGGCGCTTGTCTAGAAGCAGGTGTAAGTAGAGACAGAAGTGCAAGAAAGTTTACATGGGAGCCGGGCGATGGTGGCACAAGGCTTTAATCCCATCACTCGGGAGGCAGAGACAAGCGTTTTCAGTTCGAGGCCAACCTGATCTAGAGTTCCAGAATAGGCCCCAAAGCTACAGAGAAATCCTGTCTTGAAAACAAACAAAAAAACCTCACAACAACACCTTACTAACAACAAAGAATAAAAGAAAATTAACATAGGCAAGAGTAGGGAATGTGGAAATGGCTCCTGAGTTTAGAAAACAAAACCAAAAACCTCAAGAGACTCAGAACACAATCTGTGACAGCAAGGGAGGAGAGGATGGGGTGTAGCTCTGCTGGTGAATGCTTGCCTAGCTTGTCTGGGTTCCATCCCCAGTGCTGCAGAAGTGGGCTGTGGTTGCAGAGATACATGAGCCCCTGTGGAAAAGGGGCGGGGGAGTAGTGCTCTCTGACAAGCCAGATGCACACCGGACCACAGTGGTCGTTTATCCTATGCCGCGTGGAAGTGTGGTGTATGAATAAACTAGAGAGTAAGTGAAGAAACTTGACACAAACTTTAAAGTCTCCAACTTCATTCCTGGGATGTGTAAACCGCAAAATGTCTGGCCCAGTTGTAGAAAAATAAACAAGATTGGGTTTATACAAATGAAATTACTAGGGGCCAGGGTAGCGTAGCTCAGTGTAGAGTTAAAGTTTAGCCATGCTCAGGGCCCTGGTTTCAGTCCTCAGAATGCAACAATATGTTCATATACATACACGAAACAAACTGGCTAGTGTATTGGTGCCAGCACTTGGAAAGCAGGGGTAGGAAAATCATGCATTTGAGGCTAACCTGGGCTACATAGAGTGATCCTGCCTCAAAAACAAAAAGCAGACTACATCCAAAATTTAAAAACAGAAAAGTTACGTTCTCATATTTTCTGGTTCGCTAGGTCTTTTTTTGGGTTTTGTGGTTACTATGGAGTAAGCTTAACCCCAAAATTGCATTCTTATAGTCACCCAGCTCTTCTGCTAAGCGTTTTATGCTGAGAAATATGACTTTGAGGTAGGTTAGATGAAGAATTGGAGGCTTTGGTTTTTCAAGATTGCACTAATACGTTGCAGGATTTGAATATAGTAGCCTAAGTCTAGAGCCTGCTCTTAAATCTTAGCTCTGAAGATTCTGGATTTCTTTCCAGAAGCAAATCCTCAGTATGTCAAATCCCCTGTGCATGTCATATGACTTGTAACAGATAGAAGGCTTGTAAAATCAGACTAAGTTAATTTTGTTACATGTTACCAGAGATTTCGGCCCTTGACTTTTAGAGTTGAAGGATCTGAAGTCACAGTATCTCTTAGATGCCCATTCTTGTTGAACATGTAAGCTGCTTAAGACTTTCATGGTGGCTGGATAACACTTTGCTAAACTTTTAAGTCAAGGTTGAGTTTATCTAGCTACTTACTTATCTACACACATAATACATATCATGTGTATGTGTGTGTCTTGCTGATGATGGAACCCAGGGCCTCAAGCATGTTGCGCAAATGCTGTACCACTGAACTGCATGTCCAGTATGCTTTTGTATATTCTGTTCAGTGTTAATCTTAAGAGGGATGAGGAAACTGAAAATGATGTTTTTGCTTTTGTGCAGAGGAGAGCAGCAGTGAGCAAGACAAGGTGGAGCTAGGCCAACCTTAGCTGTGGGCTGAATCAGCTTTCCCCCTGTGCATGTCATTCCTGGAGAAAGGCCCCTCATCTCTCCGTTGTCTTCTAGGATATTCGAGATTGTCCTGGACCCTTAAGCAAGCTCACTGAACTGAATACTAAGGTGAAAGAAAAGTTTCAACAGCTACGACACAGGATACAGGTATGTGAGGCTCCACACCGCTCTTCACTAAGGGCGGGTATTGGGGTGAGAGCTTAGACCTCGGATAGCCTTTGCGTGAGAGTTGACCATGTTCCTCACATGCCACATGGAGATAGTAGTAAACATTGTTACATTAGGGTGACTGGACTATCAAAGATTGGAGCCTATGCACTTGTTCCCTGCCTGAGTCTGTCACCAACATGTCCTGGGTGTTCTCCTTGCTGTCATTTTCGCAGTCACCGCCTTGTAGTTTCTGCAGTCACAGCTTCCATCTTGTGCTCATCACACCTGACTTTCCCATGGTGCATGTGCTGTCTCAGAACACAAGAGAGTAGGAAGGGACCTGTGAGTAGCAGAGCCGTCCACTGCTGCGCTCTCGGGAAGACTACTAGGAATCTGCCCATCACTGGGTGGGGCTAGGACCACCTGGGTTTTGTTTTTTCTGTTTATTTATGTATATTTTTAAAGCAATCTTTGCTCATTTTACATACCAATCCCAGTTTCCATTTCTTCCCCTCCTCCCGCTCCCCTCACCTCCTCCCCCCCAACTCCACCTCCCAGCCAGTCCTTAGAGAGGGTAAGGCTTCCCATGGGGAGTCAATAAAGTCTGACACATCACTTTGAGGCAGGACCAAGGCCCTCCCCTACTATATCTAGGCTGAGCAAAGTATTCCACCATAGAGAATAGGCTCCAAAAAGCCAACTCGTGCACTAGGGATAAATCCTGGTCTCACTGCCTAAGCCACACAACTGTCACTCACATTCAGAGAGCCTAGTTGAGGACCCCCTAGTTTTGCTGCACGTAGTAAATGACCTTGTCCCAAAGCTGTCCTTCAGCTCTTGAGTTGCTTAGCAGATAGAAGTCTCTTGCAGAGCCACTGGGAAGTCAGCAGGTTGACAGCTTGAGAGGGCTTCTTGTTCCCTTCCTGAAGGGGTTTCCAGGGCAGGTGATTCCTGCCTTTGGAGATGACTTTAGAATTTCAGCATTGTGGCTGTACCTAGGTGATCACCATCTCCAGCACGGCTTCCTCCATCTGAACTTTTGAAAAATACTGCTTCTTGTGTGTTATATTTGTGTGTGTGCGTGTGTGTATCCACAGCTGTTAGTCTCGGTTATGTGTCTTGCTAATGTCCTCTGTTCTCTGTGCCTCTTTCAAATGCACTGTTTCATTACTCTCATGTCTTCTCAGAGTTTGTCTTCCTCAAGATTACAGATATTTTTTGCACTGTTTCCCCTTCTGGGAATGGACATGGCACAGCATTGAGTCTCCAAGCCTACCTGTGTCTGGATGACCTACCTTCTCTTGAACAGCCTCCCCGCCTTCTTATAAAGTTGTAGTTCTCTTCTAACCATTTCTCTACCAACAGGCATTCATCTGGACTGCTTCCATGTTTTAAGTCTTAGAGCTAATTTGTTTTCTTAATGTCTTTCTTCAACTCTTCAATTCTTAACTACTACTGTTGTATAAGTACCTGCATGTTTACCTGGTGTTTATTTCCTCCTCTAATTTTAAGTAATTATCCTCATCAATACATTTACATATTTGTTATGCTCTTACCGCTGGTTACAGCCTCTCCTTAAGCATAGACAGCATCTAGCAAGGTGTAGGCCAGTGAGTGACTAGCCCCATCCTAGCTCTCATCTGCATTTCCTTAGCTTTTGCATGCTCTGTATATTCCTGAAAACACAAAAGCACTCGAGTGAATGTCTCTTTTGTGTATTTCAACAAGGGTGCCTGTGAGCAGAGGAGAACTGGCCTGTGTCTTCTGAATATGCTAGTTCCTACACAGTTGGTATTGGCGTGGCTGTGTGCAGATGTCCATCTGTGCATTTGTGTTTCTTCAGCTGGGATTGGAGAATAACAGTGTACCTTTCATCTCTCCGGAGATAGCAGGTTCTCTGTGACAACTTCCAAGCAGCCTCTTCTAAGGAAATTGTGCATTTCTCCTTCTTTCTGTCTCCCTTCTTCCTGTTCACCCATTAGCAAAAAATAGAACACAGGGCTCTTTGGGCAGTGACTGCATTGTCAGGAATGAGAATTCTAGACAAAAAAAATTACGTCTTATTACTGATAACATTTGCACTTCTCCCCATTTTTTTCCCCTTGAGACAGGGTCTCGCTATGAAGCTCTGGCTATACTGAAAGTCACTATGTAGACCAGCCTGGCCTCAAACTCACTGAAATCCAACTGCCTCTGCCTCAAGTACTGGGATTAAAGGCGTGCGCCACCACGCCTAGTTATACTTGTTTTAATTCACAGTCAATTATTCCTTTTTCTTCTTTAGCAGTATGGGGGGGTGGGCAGAATAAACTTTCAGAAGTACTTTCTGAGCTGTTGAAATGATACAGAGATACACATGCTTGTTCCAAAACAGCACATGCAAATTTATATAGGAATGAGTAGATTGTTCTCTAGATAAACTAATATGTTGATGTTTTAGCCCTATGGCTTGCTTGAAAGTGAAATTTGTGATTTGTAAATTAAAGCTAGGACCTGAGACTTCTTTACAGTGTGTGTGACGGCTCCTGCAGCTCAAGTTCTTGGTCTGATGCTGTTGATCATGTCTGCTCTCCCTTGCTCGTGGTAGACTCTTATTGGGGGAGGCTACTTGTTCATTCCCAGCCACTCAGACCCAAAATGATCACACAGAAACTATGTTATTTGTGGTTCTGTTTGGCCAACGCTTACGCATATTTTTAGTTACTAACCCATCTCCATTAAGCTGTGCATCACCACGAGGTTGTTTTGGCATGTCTCCTCTGCTGGTGGCTACGTGGCACCTCCCTGACTCTGCCTACTCTCTCTATATCTTTTCCAGCCTGGCTATATTTCTGTTAAGCCATTGGTCAAAAGCAGCTTCTTTATTCATTAACCCATAAAAGCAACACATATACAGAAGGACTTCCCACACCAGACTCTCCCTGGTATTTGGTGTTCTGAATCATGTGTGCTTATCTTCTATATGCCTTTCCTGGAGCCTCTGCAGCCTGGTCGTACACAAGTCTGGGGATACTGTTTGTGTTAATTTCTCTTCTCTGCAGTTCTCAAATCACTCAGGAAAGATAAATCATCCCCCTACCCAAAGTCCATAGTGTACCCCCTGCCATTCACTTCACAACCAAAATAAAATAAACCAGACAAGTGTCCACCAGCTCTACTGTTGAGTAGACGTCCCAGACTGTTTTACAGCTGCTGGAAGCTTCTGTGGGTCCTGGGTTTGTGACAGTTTCAGTTCAGCTTCAGCCTCAGGTGGCCTTAGGCATCAGTGTTATGTTCACAAATAAGTCGAAACCCATGGGCAATGTTTGGAAACATGTAATAGTGTGGTATCCTTCTGGTATTGTGCTGGGATCTTGTTTTGTTGTGTCTGGTTTTTTCCTTTAGTTCAGGCAGTGTCAAGGTTGTAGGAGTGGCAACCCCTGCTCCAGTGAGGGCAGCCTTTCTAGAGCTGACCACACCAACACCCTGCTTCCTGTTCACCTTTGAGCTGCCAATTTTTCCTTTTCTTTCTTAAAGATTTGCCTATATGTTTAAAAGGATATTTGATTGTTTTGGACATGCTCCCTCCCACTCCCAAGCGTCTGTTGTAAAAGATACTTAGTTGTTTTTGTGTGTCTCTATTGGAAACAGAAGCACTGTGGCTAACAGCTGTTTTCCCCTCCAAGGAGCTTGAGCAATCAGCAAGGGAGCAAGACAAGGAGTCGGAGAAGCAGCTTCTACTTCAGGAAGTGGAGAACCACAAAAAGCAGATGCTCAGGTAGGCTGGGTGGCATGCTGACTGTGAAGCTTGTCCATGTGTTTATCTAATAAGCCCAGCTTAATGGTGATGTAGTGGTATCATTAATACACAGGCTGAAAGTTCTCTAGATCAGTCAGTCTCAAACTGCGAGTCTGAGGAGCTAAGGGGATAAGTGGAGTCTGCACGGACATTTGGAGCTGTGTGTGTAAAATGCTCACAGTGTTGATATGTTTGCAGAGTTGGCCTCACACTGCACTGTATATATTCATGTATTTTAAAATACTGTGGGTGTGGGAGCTGTGTGTGGAGTCGGTTCTTTCCTGCCATTTGTCAGGCCTGCAGACACGCACCTCTGTCCTCTGAGCCTCTTGATGGCCCTTGTTCTGTCTTTTATTTTTTGAGACAGGGTCTCTTGTATTCAAGTTGTCCTCAAACTTAACATGTAGCTAGGATGACCTTGGATGTCTGATCCCCCTGTTCCTACTTCCCAGGTGCTGGGGATATAGGCATGGCTCCCCACATATTTATGTGGTGCTGAGAATCAAAGCCAGGGTTTTGTGCATGCTAGGGCAAGCACCGCACCAATGGAACCACACCCCAAACCCATCTTTTGTTTATTTGAAAACAAAAATGTAATTACTTTTGGAGGCTAGAGAGATGGCTCAGCAGTTTCAAATGTGCACTGCTCTTCTAGAGGACCCAAGTTCAATTCCTAGCACCCACATCAGACAGCTTCCAACTGCCTGTAACTCCAACTCCAGTGGGTTCTGATGCCCCTCGCCTCAATAGGCAGTTATGTGCACACACACACACACACGATTAAAATAATAAAAATTAAACTTCTAAAAACTTGATTACTTTTGTAATACAGGATAAATTTTATTCAAGAATAATTGGTATGTGGAAAGCTCACTGAAAGTGAACATACTCAAGATAGACCAAAATATAGCTTCCAGTGTGGCATTATTGAAATGAATGATGCACAGAAATGTGAGTTTATATTAGAATTGAGATTTTGGTGACACTGCAGCTGTGTGCTAATCTTTGATCATAAAGCCATTTCTTAGTCTCTTAATTAGGGACTATAACTTTTTTTTTTAAACAATCTCTGGGAACATGAATCACTGTTTCTCCCTCTAGGTTGGACTTTGTGCTATAACCCAAAGGGCCTTGTTACTGCAAACACGCCTTTCCCAGCCCCGTGGTGTTGAAGGCCCGCTCAGTAGTCTTTGCTGCATCAGAATCCCCGTAGGTCTTCCTTTGTCACAGCTATATACTCGCGGTTTCCTCTCTGGCTCAGCTGGCAAGAGAGACTGACCAAGACATGGGAGTGAGTGGTGCAAGTGTGCCTGGCCCATCGACGGTGGCTTTTTATGCCACACGGGTTCTCAGATTGTAAGCATGAACTCACGAGGAGTGCATGTGCGCAGTGTAGTAAGCTGCACCAAACACCGTCCGCTTAGTGGGGTCTTAAAGCTTGGCTGTCCTGGCGTGACGTGACGTTAAAGGTTTGAGGAAAGAAAGCGTGGAATTACTGTTTCTCAGGTTATCAGGTTAGTCATTCTGTTTAGTACTTGCTTTCTTCCCTCCCTAATACATGTGAGCTCCCTGAAGACAGGCTCTCAGCTCTGCACCCCTGGGCCTTGCAGATGTAGTTGATTGTTTGAAATGGCAGGTGTGGAATGGGCTGGTAGGCGTGCAGTATCTGAGAGCCCATCTGAAGATTGCCTGTAGTCCCAGCACTTGGGAGGCAGAAGCAGGCGGATCTCTGTGAGTTCAGGCCAGCCTGGTCTACAGAGTGAGTTCCAGGACAGCCAGGGCTACACAGAGAAACCCTGTCTTTAAAAGAAAAAAAAGGAGAAAGTCGACTCTGGATTGTCCTGTGACCTCCACTCGTGCACTGTGGCATGCATCTCCACCCCAAGCATACACACATAAATTTTTGTTTTAATTTAAAGAAAGCCACCCTATTGGTTAAGGGCTCTGTTCAGGGCTTAGCACAGTTGATTTGAACTGGCTGCGTGAGAGCTCCAGCGCATGGCTTTGGTTGTCAAAGGGCTATGGTTGGCCTTTTCTGTTTGTCAGTGAAGAGTGGATTGCTAATCTCAACTGCTGCTTACCTTTGAGCCATCGCTTGCCAAGTAAAGAATGTGAATAGATCATGCCAGCCAGGGTGCCCTGTGATATGTGTAGTGCCTGCAACTGGTTCAAATAGACAAGAGTTAGCAAGAGTAGCAAGCCTTGGAGGAATGTTGGTTCCCCCCTCTAACAGCCGCTTCTGGCGGATAAATGGTGATTCCAGTACTAGGGATGAAGGAGGAATACTAGGTCATGACTCTCGAGGATAACACCCAGATACTTGTCAGACAGTAAAGCCACTGTGGGTCTGTGTCTCGTAGAGTGCCTTGTCCCTGGTCTCCCAGCTGCCTAGCAGGAGAGGGATAGCAACAGAATGTTCTGGAAACATCTTCTGGAGGTTCAGAGGAAAGATGTTAAGACCTATGCTAAAGTAGCTATCAGGGCTACCAAGAGGAGGAAGTGGAGGGAGGTGATGTTGAACTCTGAGCCACACTGTTTAGGCTGGGCAGCCTGGTGGAGCCACCAGGACCTCATGTGTGACCCTTCTTTTTCCAGCAACCAGACCTCATGGCGGAAAGCCAATCTCACCTGCAAAATTGCCATCGACAACCTGGAAAAAGCAGAACTTCTGCAGGGAGGAGACTCCTTGAGGCAAAGGTATCTTCTTTTGTCCCCTTGGCTCTGATAACATAACATCTAAGCACCATGTGAGGTGGCTTTTTGATTTCATAACATTTGTACTTTATGTAGTACATAAGTCCTTTTTATTTTGAGAACTGGGTCTCATACATCCCAATCTAGTCTCAAACTTTATATGTAGCTGAGGATAGCCTTGAACTTCGGATCTCACAGGTGTGACCTCCACATCGAGTTTATGCGGTTCTGGAGATCCAACCAAGGCTTCGTGCATACTAGGCAAGCACTCCTCCAACCAAGTACACCCAATTGACTAAAATTGGTTTTTGGTTTGGGGATTTTGTTTGTTTGTTTGTTTGTTCGTCGTAATGGTGTTGAACCTAGGGCCTCATGCATGAAGGGCAAATACTCTACCACAGAGCTAACTCCCGGTCCTCCCTGACAGTTTTTAAGACCCTTCTTTAACTGCACATGCATAGTGTCCGTTATTAACCAGTCCTGTTGGCGTGTTTGCATTTCCACCTTTTTAGTATCGTATGATGCATCAAGGCAGGTTTTTGTCCGGTTCCTTTGAGCAAGTTCTCTGGGAACGAGTGAGCATTTCTGAGTCTCTTGGTCCATAGTGCAGATTGGCTTACAGATGGCAGCACGGTTTCCATTCCTCCCAGCAGGGCTCGAGGACGTGGGCTCAGGATACAGCCTTAGCCACACTGACTGATGTTTCAGAAACGTGCAAACCCAGTGGTGGTGGTGCACGCCTTTAATCCCAGCACTCGGGAGTCAGAGGCAGGTGGATCTCTGTGAGTCAAGTCCAGCCTGGTCTACAGAGCCAGTTCCAGGACAACCAGGGCTTCATAGTGAGACCTTCTCTTGAAAAAAACAAAAGAAGAAGGAAGAAATGTATGCTAACTGTCTGTGTGGTACATATCTGTAATCCTAGTACTCACAGATGGGGGATGGGCTGAGGTGGCGACAGTCTGCCCTCTGGGCCAAGCTGAGCTACATTTTGAGACCTTGTTTCAAAGCACAAACAGAAAAAGTACTAATGTGGTAGGTTGAAAATGGTGCTTTTCACAAGCTCGGCTTTTGTTGTTATTATTCCTTCCTCTGGACTTTCAGGAAAACTACCAAAGAGAGTTTGGCGCAGACATCCAGCACCATCACAGAGAGCCTCATGGGGATCAGCAGGATGATGTCACAGCAGGTGCAGCAGAGTGAAGAGACCATGCAGACTCTAGGTAAGGAGTAGATGCTGCTCCAGAACGCACGCCTGGCACCTCTGTGGAGCCCCCTGGCTCTCCCCACCCAAACTGTGCCTTAGGACATGACGAGACTGTCCGGTCTTGTGGGGGGGGGGAGCAGGATGCTGTCTTCCTCTCCTTCAGCTGTGCAGCTGTGCTAGACACGCCCTGTGCCATCATTCCTCCCTGAGGAAGCATTGCTAGGCCAGAAATGGCTGGCCTCTTTGGAGATGGTGTCTGTCAGGAGTACTTGCAAGAGGTCTGGGAATCTTGTTTTTAGCGTGGGCTCATGGGCTTAGTATTGCCAGACAGGTTTGGGAATTAGGACCACTGGCAAAACCATTACTGTGAGTGTCTTTTAAATGTACCAGCCAGAGGCCACAGAGGAGGCTGTTGGAGACCGGCACATTCTTGCCAAGTGTCTTCCCACCTTAGCTCCTTCATAGAGAATTTGTCTTTCTAGGGCCCTTCAGTTGTGGGAAACAGGAAAGGAGTTTGCTCTTTGCAAGATTTCACGTGTCAGCTGAAGTAGACAGTGAGGCTTGGTAAATTCTCAAACCTACCACCTTGCTTTCATCATGGCTGTGTTTCATTTCTACCCTTACTTCATCCTCTAGTCGAGACATCATCCATGAAAATAGCTCAGCACTTCTAAAAGCTAATGATAAGGGGCTGGAGAGATGGCTCAGTGGTTGAAAGCAAGCACTGCTCCTGAAGAGGACCCAACCACACCCACATCAGCCAGCTGCCAATTCATGCTCCTATACCCACACAGATATGCACATATCTAGCAATAGTAAAAATAAATCTCACCTGCCTGACTCAGGCACTGGCCTTGTTGACAGACAGACAGACAGACAGACAGACAGACAGACAGACAGACAGCGTATTGAGCTCCTCTTTGTCTGGGTGGCACAGTCTGAATCAGACCCCTTTCCTTCTGTTGCAGCCAGCTCTTCACGGACTCTCCTAGATGCAAATGAAGAGTTTAAATCCATGTCGGGGACCATCCAGCTAGGCCGGAAACTCATCACAAAATACAACCGCCGCGAACTGACGGACAAACTTCTCATCTTCCTTGCCCTGGCCCTGTTCCTTGCTACAGTGCTCTATATTTTGAAGAAGCGCCTCTTTCCATTTTTGTAAGGGAGGGATGCCAGCTATGGCCCTTTATACTCCTGATTGCAGGTCAGGGCTCTCAAGGACTGGCCACCAAACTGGGCTGCTCATTCCTTGTGGTTTTCCCCTGTGCTAAGTACACTCAGCCAAGGAAGCACAGCAGTTTCCAGTTTCCTGCAAGAAGCTGCTTGGAAAGGGCGAATGCACTAGAGGAAAAGGAAGCCTTTGGGTAGAGGCACTCCACGTTACTCAGCTCCCAAGCATGGTGCTGCCACAGGGAGCATCTCAACTCTGGGGTTTGATGCACCTCCTCCCTCCGTGTCAAGGCATAAATGCTAGATCAGTGGAGAGAAGAAAGAGGAGCCTGTGGGAGGGAAGGTGATGAGAGCTCATGGCTGTTTCCTGAATAAACCTCATTTATTTAAGGAAGTGATAAATGTTTAATTTTACAAGGTATCTCTCTAGGAATGCCCTTACTTCATCATGTCCCTATTCCTAGGACATGAGCTTAGATTATTCATTCAACAAAGAATTACTGAGGCCAGAAAGAACACTTGCTGCTCTTTTAGAAGACCAGTGTCCAATTCCCAGTACCTCTTGGGGATTCACAGCCACCTCTAACTCCAATTCCCGGGGATCTGATGCTCCTTATAGGCCCCAGGTATCACATAGCGTGCTTACAAACATACAAGCAAACACTCAGATGCAGTAACTTTTTGTTTAATTTATTGAAGGTGAGACAGTGCAGCTGGTAGAGGCACTTGCCAATAAAGCTGATGACCTGGGTTCCATCCTCACGCTCCATCCACAGGCCCCACGGGTGGAAGGAGAAAACCAGCTGCAGGAAGCTGTGCAGCTGTGGGGTGTGTGTGTGTGTGTGTGTGTGTTCCCGCATATACACAAATAACTAAAAGAAGTGTGGAACAGCTGCCACAGGCTTATTCCTCGACATTGCCAGACATTGCACACACACACTTGTTAAGCTGACACGCTCCCTCCAGCAGCAACAGAAGTGAGATGTCAGCATGGGAGACTACAAACAGCCGCCGTTGGAGCAGCCCACCAGCCTGGCAGGGCCTGGGGCATCGTGACGGAGGGGCTTGCTGGCTCCCTTCTCTTTGAGGTTCAGACTAAATGTGGCAGAGAGAGAAGCCAGTACTGCTGATGCCCAGCTGTGCCCACTTCTGTCCATGCCAGATACACGTTCCCAGCTAGACCAGCCCTGCAGGTGCCAGCATTCCCCAGCTTGGCCGGTCTTGTTCTTGAAGTTTTTCCTGCACTGCTCACAGCCCTGGAGGACCTGGAGGCAGAGAGGAACTGAGGCACATGGCCTGGAGCTGGCACTCAAACGTGCAAACCACATGGCCCAAGCAGACTGCCTATGCTGCAGTTTCCACGCCCACACAGTGGGAGTGGTGGTCCACAGAGGGCCAGTCTGAAAGGGAGAGGCAAAGTAGTGGGTGTGGCTCCCTCATTACTGAGCCCTCATCCAGCTCAAAACGTTGGGGACTCTGAACCCTGAGAGTCCTACAGCCGCAGCAGAAAGCCTTCCTTGAGGAGCTGCCAGGGGCGGGGGGCAGCTCTGTTTAGACCCCTTTGAGCAGCGGGTACCAGCGGGGACCGAGTATGTGCCACTGGCTGTGTGCACTAGACTGAAGTGCTGAGTCCACTGTAAATGGAAAGGCGTTTGTGTCTGTGTCACAGAGAGTGATGGGAACTGCCACCCCGTAGTACCGACTCCTACACACTGGCACTGGGAAGACTCCTCAGGGAGCACATGCTGGGTCGACTGCTGGAGCAGAACAGTGAGATTTCTATTAAGGAAGGTGTACAACTAAAAACCCATGAACTGCTCAGTTCTGGAATTTTCCATTTTATATTTTCATCTGTGGTTGGCCATAGAAAGCTAAAGTCATGAAAAGCAAAATCATAGATAAGGTATGTATAGGAGGAATCTCTCTCTCTCTCTCTCTCTCTCTCTCTCTCTCTCTCTCTCTCTCACACACACACACACACACACACACACACACACACACACACACACACACAATTCTTGGCCTCCAAAGGCTCGTAGTGCAAATTATGCACACAAATTATGGTCAGATGCAGCTAAGCACGCAGCACTGAGGGGCAGCCCCCACTCGGATTCCGGCTGTAGTGCGGCAGATGGAGGTCATCAAGGGTTTTCTTGCCCGAACATTGCTCTTTACTCTTCCCACTAATTGTCAGCCTCCTCGCGATGTGGAAACATGTAGGCTCCGCACTCCCTAGAAAGCCTCGCTTCCACACTTTATGCCTTTTACTTGCCTCCTGAAGACAGTCTGGTTTGCCCTGTTTAGGGGGTCATCTGGAATGCATCTTGAACCCCATCAGCAGCCTGAGTCTTCCTCACCCGCTTAGCTGTGCAGAAAGCAGCCTTCCACACTCAGCCAGGAGGGGGCAGTGTCCACACTTACTCTGCATTCCTGTAGGTGTTGTGATAATTTCCACAGACTGGAATACTCCAATACCCCTCTTTTAAAATGGGGGAAGGGGTGAATAAAACTAAATATGTAAGACCTCCCCGTGATTAGGTTGAGATATGTTTCATAAGTTCCTTTAATATTTAATTAAACAATAAGGCAAACTCATATACTATATTTTGATTGACAGATGGTAATGGTGTTAAAAATCCAGAACGGAATATTCAAGGGAATACTCATTCAAGAGGCATTTGCTGAGCCCCTATTTTATACCCATAATGTGTCGTGGAGCTGTAGTGTGCGGCGAGGGCCAACAGATGATAAATGATGTATATACTAAATATGTCATTTATTATGTTAGAAAACAAAGCAGGCTTTCTGTACCCTTGGGTTCCCCATCTGCAGGTTCAATCAACTTTACACTTAAAAAAGAAAAATCATATGTATAGACTTTACTTGCCATTATCCCCTGGATGGTGCAATGTAACAAGTACTTTTCTAGCAATTACACTGCTCAGGATAGCAAGGAAGAACTGAGTGTACAGGGGAAAGTGGCTCAGCTTAAGTGTCTGGGGTGGAGGAGAGAGGCCAGGTGTGCAGTGGTCAGGGCCGAGTGTGGTGGCACACACTTTTAGTCTCGGTGCTCAGGAGGCAGAGGCAGGTCAGCCTGGTCCACATGCCGAGTGCCCTTCCAGGCAGAGCTCTATGGTGAAAGTCTGTCTTTAAAAGAGTAAAAAAAAAGGAAAGAAGTACGCAGCTGATAGATGAGGGCCAGCAGCCCAGCAGGCCTGGGGAAGCCGGACCAGCCCCAGATGGCATACCGTCTTGTTTTTCCCACTTCTCTGGCGGCTCTCCTTTTGTTGTTCATTTTCTGAACACTCTAAATGCCCACTTAGATCTCGCTGCCTCTGCCTTGTCCTGTACTGTCTCAAAGCCGGGGTCCATGGACCCGCAGCCTTAGTCGTTTACAGTCCCCGAGTTCTAGGGCAAGGCAGCCTTCGCAGGAGCTCAGAGCCCACAGGCACCTGTGCTTCTGTCCACACCCCACCCCTGCCCCCTTTCCCCGGCTCTGCCTTCCCCTAACACTTCTTCCTGGATCTGGTTAGGGCTAAGGATATGCCATCCCAAAATCCGAGTGTGTGAGACCAGTGCTGCTCAAGACAGACTCCTTCCTGGAGGATGACGATTTAAGGTGCCTCTTGCAGAGGACCTGGGTTCAGTTCCCAACCTCACATGACTCCTCAAGCTATCCGGAACTCCAGTTCCAAGGAGTCCGAAGTCCTCTTCTGACTTCTGTGGGCTCAGGCACAGACATACATACAAGCCAGATATTTGTACACATAAATCTTTATAATATTTTTGTTTGGTTTGAGACAGGGGTGTCTCTACATAACACTAGCTGTCCTGGAACTCGCTCTGTAGACCAGGTTGGCTTTAAATTCAGAGACATACCTACCTGCCTCTGCCTCCTGAGTGCTGGCATTAAAGGTGTGTACCATCATCCCCAGCTTAAAGTTTTGTGTGTGTGTGTGTGTGTGTGTTTAAGACAGCAATACAAATTATTTTTTCTTCCTGGCTTTACAGTGGTCTTCCCTGGGCCAATGGTGGTCTTCCCTGGGCCCTACTCACAGCTTTGTCCAAGCTGCGCTTGAACAAGGACAGAATAAAAATAGCTGTAGCTATCTAAGAGATAGACGGTCTGGCGGTGCTGTCAGGGATGAAGGGCTGCAGCCTGGGGCTGGGGGGTGTTATCACCCCATTGTCCTTGCAGCCTCCAGCAGTGGGCTCAGGCTACACAAGGCATCCAGGGGCCCAGAGTGCTGGGCATAATGTTTATGCATTTGGCTCTTTAAATGGGCATGGTAACATGGTCAGGGAGACTTAAGTCCTATTTGTGCTCTCCCTGACCTGTGTCCCCAGGGGTCATAGGCATCACCCTCTGTGCTGTGGTTTCCTTATCTGTGACTAGAGCCCTCTGCACAGAATAGTTTCTCAGGGGGCCGGGGAGGACCACAGAAAAACCACAGCAGCCGCTCACATGCCAGCAGCTCACGTCACTGTGTGCCACCAAGCAAAAGCAAATGGCTTCATTCTGCTTTCTCAACTGGAGGAAAGTATGCTTAGATACAGAGGAAGTTTCTGGAATTGGAGAGGACGCAGGACCAGTTGTGATGGTTAATCTTGGCTGTCACCTGGATCTGAGATCAACTAAGACACCTCTGGGAGAGTCTGTGAGGAAAATTCCTGGGGAAGGATTAACTGAGGTGGGGGCACAGTGTGGGCAGAACCTTTTAAAGGTTGCTCAGGTTTGAAGAAATACCAGGGAAATGCTGTGCTCTTTCTTCTCCCCCCTGTCCTACTTGCTGGTGAGTGCATCTACCCTGTTGCTGCCGCTGCTGCATTCCATCACTGGCATCAGAGCCCAGTTTCTTTGGTTTCCAACATGCACTGAAGACCAGTGACTCTCCAGGAATGCTCCAGGCCTTCAGCACTGGAAAGGCATGGCTAAACCACCCAGCCTTGTGGATTGAGCCACTACCAAATTCTCAGCCTCTCCAGTGTGTGGGTAGCCATTGCTAGACTACACAGGCTGCATCATAGAATCCAGTCTGATAAAGGCCCCTTAGAATATGTATTCGACCTACTGCTTCTGTTCCTCTGGAGACCCTGACTGATACCCCTGGGTAGGGTAGGAAGGGGCCCAAGCAGAGCAGCCCAGTGTCTGCCTTCTTGTTGTATGGGAGGGGGAGGGTAAAATTTATAACTCCCTCCCTGGTGATCTTTCCTGCTGCCAGGGTATCCCTAGATAAAGGGAGTGGACTTGCTGCTGTGATGTGGGATTTCCCTCTGTATGCTGATTATTTAATGAATAAAGAAACTGCTTTGAACCTATAGCAGGGCAGAATTTAGGTAGGCGGGGAAGATGGAACTGAATGCTGGGAGAAAGGAGGGTGGAGTCAAAGAGCAGCCATGTAGCCCCACCAGAGATAGATGCTGGAACTTTTCCTGGTAAGTCACAGCCTCGTGGCGATATACGGATTAGAAGAAATGGGCTAAATTAATATCTAGAGTTAACCAATAAGAAGCTAGAGCTAATGGGCCAAGCAGTGATTTAATTAATATAGCTTTCTGTGTGATTATTTCGAGTCTGGGAGGCTGGGACAAACAAGTGGCCTTCCTTACCACACAACTGAGGGGAAAGCTAGCAGGCAGAGAGTAGAAACTTCCTTCTTCCATATCCTTACATAAACTTCCAGCAGGAGGCCTGGCCCAGATTAGAGGCGAGTCTTCCCACCTCAAAGATCTGGATTAGAAGTGGATCTTCCCCCTTCAAATTAAGCAAAAACCTCACACAGGTGTGCTCCAGTTCAGGGTTTTAATTAATTTCAGATATAGTCAAGTTGATAACCAAGAATAGCCTTTCAGGTATTGGTGACACACACCTTTAATCCCAGCACTTGGGAGGCATAGACAGGTGAATCTCTATGAGTTTGAGGCCAGCCTGCCTACAAAACCAAAAAAAAAAAAAAAAGAATATGTCTTCTCAGCTGAGCTGTGGTGCGTGACTTTAATCCCAGCACTTGGGAGGCAGAAGCAAGCAGATCTCTGAATTTGAGGCCAGCCTGGTCTACAGAACATGTTCCAGGACATCCAGGGCTACACAGAGAACCCATCTCCAAAAAACAAACAAAGAAAAGAGTACTTAAGATGCCAGCCATATCTGTGTTGGCTCAAGCCCACAGTCTGTAGTCATCAGCATTGCCACTGTAAAAACAAAAACAAAAGGAGTAGCCATCGCCTCTGCTACCCCTCCCTCCACCCTGAGGGGTGAGTAGGTGGGTGGGTTAGAGGACCAAGTGAGATTACCGATCCACTGGGCTCCTAAGGGACTCCTCTCATTCCATGCTGCTCTTGACGGATGTGGGGGGGGGTGCACGACACTGGTGGGTCCTGAAGGCGGAAGAGGACAAGCACACTTGCTTTTCAGCACCAGCAGGCTCGCTGACTTTTTAGACAGACAAATACATTAGAAGGTAGGAAGTGCCCTACAGGGTCCCAGGACTCTAGTGAGTGCAAAGGGACATCTTTGTCCCACTTAGAAACTGTAAGTGGCAGTCAAAACGAATGAGCAGCCATGGGTTGGCAGAAAATTATGAAAATGTCTATATTACTGAAAGTGGTCTACTGAATCAACAAAACCCTACCAGAATTCCAGGGATGTTTTTCACAGAGCTAGGAAAAAAAATCCTAAAATTCATACGGAAACACAAAAGATACTCCAAATAGCCAAAGCAATGGAGGCTGAGTCCATATCTCTCACCCACTACAAAAAAATACAAAATAAAAAATAAAAATGGACCAGAGCCATTAATAAAGGATTCAAGTGCCAAACTTCTAGGAGAAAACATTTCAAGACAGGTAGGAACTTTCTGGAAGATCCCAGCAGCGTGGGAACTGACTCCCAGAACTGGCAGGTGAGAGCACAGAGAACTTTCATGCAGCTAAGGGAACAACTGCCGGAGCAAAGAGAAGCCTGCAGAGCCACAGGAAGCCTTTGGCGATTCTGCTCTACACAGAGGTGGGTTGCTAGAATATGTACAGAGCTTCAAAAACTAAACATCATTAAAAAAAAACCCAATTATCCAGTCAGTATAGAATCTAATAACCTGAGTGGACGATTCTCGAAAGAGAATCATAGACGGTGTCTTAGTTAGGATTTCTATTGCTGTGAAGAGATACCATGACCACAGCAACTCTTACAAAGGAAAACATTTAATTTGGGTGACTTACATTTTCAGATGTTTAGTCCATTATCATCATGGTGCAATATTAGCATCCTATATCCTGTCTGATAGGCAACAGGAAGTGACTGACTCTACACAGCACAAAGCTTGAGAAAAGGAGGGGCCTGCCTCCACAGGGAGACACTCCCTCCAGCAAAGCCTTGGCTACTCCAGCAAGGTCACGCCTCCTCATGTTGCTACTCTCTACGAGCTTATGGGGGCCAATTACATTCGAATTTCCACAGATGGTCAGTAAAGGTTCTTTAAGGTCCCCAACATCCTTAGCCATCAGGGAAATGCAGATAAAAATCAGAATGACTAGCATCAAGAAAACAAACGAGAGCTGGAGACATAGATGGCTCAGGAGTTAAGGGCACTGGCTGCTCTTCCCGAAGACCTGCACCATTCCCGGCACACAGCTACTCACAAACAAACATCTGTAAATCTAACTCCATTTTCTGGCCTCCGTGGACACCGGACACATGCAGTCAACACATACACACCATACACAACACCCAAACACATAAAATTTAAATCTATTTTATTTTATTTTTAAAGATTTATTAATTTATTATGTATACAGTGTTCTGCCTGTATGTATGCCTGCATGACAGAAGAGGGAACCAGATCTCATTACAGATGGCTGTGAGCCACCATGTGGTTGCTGGGAATTGAACTCAGGACCTTTGGAAGAGCAGGCAGTGCTCTTAACCACTGAGCCATCTCTCCAGCCCTAAAGTTTAAATTTAAAGAGGAGAGAAAGAAAAAAAAACAACAAAAATAAAACTAATGTTGGCGAAGATGCAGAGAAAGAGGAGTTCTTATTGCTGGGGGAGTGTGAACATCACGGTACAAAACAATGTGGATGCCTCTCAAAAAAACTAAAAAAAATACTATGTGGTGATGGCTCATGCCTTTAATTCCAGCAGGTCCCAGGCAGAGGCAGGCAGATCTCAGAGTTCAAGGTCTGGTCTACAGAGGGAGTTACTACACAGAGAAACCCTGTCTCAAAAAAAAAAAAATAAAATAAAATAAATAAATAAATACTAAAAATAGAATGACCTGGAACTGAAGAGATTGCTGGGTGATTAGCATCACTTGCTGCTTTTGCAGAGGCCTCAACCTAATTCCTAGCATCTGTAACTCCAGCTCCAATGGATCTGGCCCCATATTTTGGCTTCCCTTGGCACCTAACATGTGGTATACATTCACACAGACACACATATATAAGCATAAAAATAAATAAAAGAATGGCCATATTGTCCTGCTATACTTCTCCTGGATATGCACCCAAAGATACTAAATCCCGACACAGAGATGGCATGTTTATTTCTACAATGTTCACATCAGTCAGTATATGGAACTAACCAATATGTCCATTCAGATGACTAGATAAGAAAAAATAAGGAATTTTATTTAGCCACACAGAAAGATAAATAGAGAGTGGACAGATCCAGAAGTTACTGTGTTAAACAAAATAAACCAGACTCAAACAGATACTGCATGCTTTCTCTCATATGCAAGTCCTAGATTTTAACTTTTATATGTGTGTTTATGTGTGTGGTGGTGCGGGGGTATGGGACATAAAGCTGGAGAGGGCACCATGAGAGAATGGCCCCAACAGGCTCATATATTTGAATGCTTAGTCACCAGAGAGTAGAAATATTTGGGAAGGATTAGGAGGTGTGACCTTGTTGGAGGTGGTATGTCTCAAGGGATAGGCTTTGAGGTTTCAAAAGCCCACACCAGGCCCAATCTTTTTCACTTCCTCCTTTCTCTCTCTCTCTCTCTCTCTCTCTCTCTCTCTCTCTCTCTCTCTCTCTCTCTCTCTCTGCCTTTTTCTCTCTCCCTCTATGTCTCTCTCTCCCCTCCTCTGTCTTTCTCCCTCCCTCTCTCTCTCTCTCCCTCCCTCTCTCTCTCCCTCCCTCTCTCTCTACTGCTTGCTTTCCTCTCTTTCTCTCTCTCTCCCTCTTTCTCTCTCTCTCCCCCTCCTCCATATCTCTGTCTGTCTCTGTCTCTCTCTCTCTCTGTTCCTTGCAGATCAGGTTGTAAAGCTCTCAATTACTGCTCCAGTGCCACACCTGCCTGCTTCCTTCCACGGTGGTCATGGACTAACCCTCCGAAACTGTAAGCCAGCCCCCAATTAAATGCTTTCTTTTACAGGAGTTGCCTTGCTTGCTCATGGTGGCTCCTCACAGTAGCAACGGAATAGTAACTAAGACAATGACATTGAGGGAATCTGGGTAAAGGACACACAAACCCGTATGAGCTGATTTTGCAGCTTGCTAAGAGTCTACAGTCATTTTTTTTTGGTAGAATGACTTTTCAGGGGATGGAAAGATTGCTCGGTGGTTAAGAGGGCTTACTGCTTATCCTGGTTAGTTTTGTCACCTTGCACAAACAAGAGGCACCTGGAAGAGAGAACCTCAGCTGAGGATTTGTCCCCATCAGCGTGGCCTGGGGCATTTCTATGGGACATTTTCTTGATTAACGATTGTGGGAGGGCTCCACCCACTATGTGCAGACGGTCCTGGGTTACATAAGAAAGGTCACTGAGTGATTTACAGAGAGCAAGCCAATAAGGGGATTCCTCCACGGTCTCTGCTTCAGTTTCTGCCTCTCGGTTCTCTAGGTGCCTGCGTCGAGTCCTGTGGTGGCTTCTTTGATGATAAACTGTAAGTTGTAAACCAAATAAACTTTTCCTATACTAAGTCATAGCATTTATCTGAAGGCAGACTAGAACGCAGTTCTTGCGGAGGACCCAGCGCCAGCATCTGTCACACCCCAGTAACTCCAGCTGCAGAGATCTGATATCTCTGTCCTCTGGGGGCACCTGCGCTCACATGCACCCCCATATATATAATTAAAAATAAAAATCTTTTTTTTTAAATTTTTTGAGACAGGGTTTCTCTCTGGTTTTGGAGCCTGTCCTGGAACTAGTTCTTATAGACCAGGCTGGCCTCGAACTCACAGAGATTCTCCTGCTTCTGCCTCCCGAGTGCTGGGATTAAAGGCGTGTGCCACCACCGCCCTGCGAAAAATAAAAATCTTTAAAAAACTTTTTTATTAAATATTTTTCATACAATATACTTTGATCATATTTCCACCCCACAGTTCTCCCAGATCCTCCCCACCTCCCACACATAAAAATGAAAATAAAAGTAAACAAACTGGTAAGACAAAAAAAATGTCCAAACAGAACAAAATGAGACAAAACATCTACAAAAACGCCATTGAGTTCATTTCGAGTTTGCCAGCTACTCTTGGGCACGAGGCTTGCCCTGAGATGTGGCATATATACCCAGTGAGGCTCCATTGGAGAAAACTGATGTTTTTCCTTTGCTAGAAGATATCAGTTGCATAAAGTTTCTTGATGAGGTGGGGAGCCTGTGTTCACTTCCTCCATCTGTCTTGACTCTCTGTCGGCCTTGTGCATGTTGCTACAGTCTCTGTGAGTCCATATGTGATTCTGCCCTGTTGCGTCTGGAAGACGATTTCTTGGTGGCAGCCATCATCTCTGGCTCTTACACTCTTTCTGCCTCCTCTTCTGCATAGATCCTTCCCTGAGGGGAGGAGTTTGATAAAGAGACATCCCACTTAGGACCAGTGCTCCAAAGTCTCTCACTCTCTGCTCATTGACCAATCGGAGGTCTATGTGTTAGTTCCCATCCATTGCCAGGAGAAGCTTCTCTGATAACAGCTGAGTGAGACACCGATCTACGGGCATAACACTATGTCATGAGGGGGCATTTTATTGCAGCAGTTACTTCAGACAAATATAAAATTTAAAAGCAGGGGCTAGAGAGATGGCTCAGCAGTTGGGAGCACTGACTGTTCTTCAGAGGAATTCAGTTCCCAACACATGTCTATAACTCCCATTCCAGGGGACCCGGCACCCATACACAGACATACATGCAGGCCAAACACCAATACACATAAAAAAATATTTTTTAAAGTAAAATTCCCAGCTGGCTGCTGGCATTTGCTTCCGCAGGCAGGTCCACCATATGTTGCTCAGGGCACATGCCCAAGTGCAGACAAGTGTCACTTGTCCTACATGTTGGGATTGATGTTCACCCTCTTACAATTCGTTCTTGTCCAGGAGCCCACAGGTGGCCTCGAAGGATGGGGTAGATGAGCAGGGCTTTATGTCTTCATGTTTTGGGGCCCCATTACAGAGTAGCCTTGCTTCCAGCAGAGAGGGCCTGCCTTTCCTGAAGCCCTGTCCCATGCCAGGCTAGGCATGCATGAGCCATCCAGTGCTAGGTCGTGTGGCTGAGTTGTCCCAAGTTCCCTCTGTAGGGAAGTGGGATGTCTAGCTCAGTGTGTTAGTTTGCTGGGTTCTTGTAACAGAGGGTCACAAAATGACGACATGACACTCTCCCAGCTCTGGAGGCAGGAGGAGGAAAGGTGTGTGCAGGGTCTGAGGGAGGGTCCTCCTGCCTTTTCAGCCTCTGATACCCGCCTCACTGATCTGTTCCATCATTACATAGTCTACTGTGTGTGTCTCCTGCCTCATGGCTCCCTCTGTGTACCCTTCATAAGGATGCTGACATTGGCTTTAGCATCCCTGGGTAGTGCAGGAGGATCTCATATCAGCATGATATATATATATATATATATATATATATATATATATATATATATATATATATAGTGTGTGTGTGTGTGTGCGTGTGTGTGCATGTGTGTTTGTCTGTGTGCATGCGTGCGTGCTCTGTGTGTATACCTGCAGGCCAGAAGAGGACACCAGATCCTACTATAGATGGTTGTGAGCCACCATGTGGTTGCTGGGAATTGAACCTAGGTCCTCCGGATGAGCAGCCAGGGCTCTTAACCACTTAGCCCTCTCTCCAGCCCCTCCTCTCAGCACTCCTAATCATGTATGAAAAGATCCTTTTCAAAAGAAGGCCACATCCACAGAGTCTAGGAATTTGACACAGACAGATATTTGGAGAGCACAATTCACCCCTCCCACCCTTAGGTTTGGCTAAGGCAGGATGTGAACTCAGGCTGGTCTGGCAGTCTGCAGAGGAGGAGGCTCGGAGAAGCTTTGTACCAGTCACCCAGAACCTCACCAGCAGAGCCAGGGTGAGCCCCCTACTGGTTGCTTTCTTTTAAGATAAGGGTCTCTTGTAGCCCAGGCTAGCCTCTAAGTCTCTGTGTAGATGAGAATGACTTTGGCTCTCTGACCCTTCTGCCTCTACTCCTGAGTGCTGAGCTCATAGCTATGAACCACAACACCAAGTTTTATGGATGTAGGATTGAACCCAGGGCTTCATGCATACCAGACAGACACACTGCCAACTTGGCCACATCCCCCGTCCTCCATGAATCCTTTGACTGAAAGCACAGGAAAGGGGTGGATGAGGAAGGAGCTGCAGCCTGTTAGCTGCAAGGAAAGAGCTCGGTTTCTGGACCTTTGCTCCTGGCCAGCTCCTCCAGACCCACAGCCCTGCAGCTGGTGGGGAGCCAAGGTCCTTGGCTAGCAGAAGTGTGACCTTCTCATTGCTTCTGTCTTCTTCCTAGTTCTGAGCTTGGATCCTTTTAATGGACCCTCCCAAGATCTTCTGTGATCCCTGCTCCTTTGAAGTCCTACCACAGGCTTCAAAGGCAGCCCTTTTGATGGAGCTGTATGCTCCATTGCTGAGATCTGTGAGGAGTTACTATTGGGCAGGACTCGGCGTTCTGGGAGGGATGGCAGATGCTGGAGTAGTCTGCAGAGGGCCAGGGAGCCTCCTTCATCTTGGGAAAGGTCTTCAGTGGGTCAGAGAGCATCCTTCAGCTTGAGAAGTGTCTGCAGTAGACAAGGGCGCATCTTTCAGTTTTAAAGAGAAAGGTCTTTAGTGGACCACGGGACATTCTTCAGCTTGGGGAAGGTCTACAGACAATCAGAGATCACCAATCAGCTTGGGGAGGGTCTGCAGAGGACGAGGGGGCATCCTTCAACTTGGGGAGGGTCTGCAGTGGCTCTTAGAGGAAGTATGGGCTTTCAGAAGAATAGTCCTTGGATGGCTCATCATGGCACTAGTAGTAACACCTTTTGACTGTATTTAATCACTTTGGGGGGAAAGTTCAGAGAGTGAAGGAATGGATTGAGAGTGGCTTGAGTGGGAAGCCCCCTCTGAGACACTGTGGAGGGACAGAGACCAACATGAGGAGACCCCTGTGGAGGGGCTGAGACCAAGGTGAGGAGACTACAGTGGAGGAGCAGAGACCAAGGTGAGAAGTCCAGGAAGACTGCCGGGCATAGGCTGTCATGTCGAAAGCATTTGAAGTCTGATTTGTGGAGGTCCCAAAGTGAAAGCAGAATGCCTCCTGCGCCTCGCTGGGAGATAAGGCATCCAGCCCTGTGATAACCATGCCCCGGGAGCCAGTCAGGCGCTGGGCAGGGATCAGATGGACCAGTAGTGGTAAATATAGAACATAAAAGCCACAGTGAGGCCCCAGCCCCCTTCCAGCGTGTGGCAGTCATATGACAGACCTGGGACTGCCACCCACTCCTTCCAGCCCACACAGGTCCACTCCACCTTTCGTTTCTGGTGTGTTAAAGGTGGCCAAGGTATCCAGGGGCATCGACAGAGGAGTGAACAGAAAGGCGGATCTCACTGTAAGAATTGTTCACACTGCCAATTGCTGGCCAGAAGCAGCGGTGGAGTCTCTGACCTCATCGTTCTGATCAGCTGTAATCCGAACCCATTTTGTGGTTTTCCAGAACTTGACCAGCCACTATGGACATGCTTCTGGGCCCTAGGTGACCACTAGAAGTCCTGTGGAGGGGTTGGGGAGCTTACTCGTAAAGGGCCTTGATCAAGATCACACAGCTAGGAAGCGGGAATGAGGGCTGCCTGGCATGGGCAGCAATCACTCTGCCATCCCTGTGGTGGTCTGAAAGAAAATGCACTGGCTGCAGAAAGTGTGTCACTGTGGGGGACAGACTTTAAGTTCTCCTGTGCTCCAGCGATGCTCAGAGTGGCATGTAGTTGCTTCCTGTTGCCTGCAGATCAAGATGTAAGCAACTCTCATAAAGGAAAACATTTAATTGGGTAGCTTACATTTTCAGAGGTTTAATCCATTATCATCACAGCAGGTCATGGTGGCATGCAGACAGACTTGGTGCTGGAGAAGGAGCCCAGAGTGGAGAAGGCACTACATCTTGATCCAGCAGGCAACAGGAAGCGGTCTGAACTAGGCAGAGCCTGAGCATAGGAGATCACAAAGTCCACCCTCACAGTGACTCACTTCCTCCAACAAGGCCACACCTACTTCAACGAGGCCACACCTCCTAATAGTGTCACTCCTTATGAGATTATGGGGGCCAGTTACATTCAAACTACCACAGCCAGTGATGTGTTTTATGCCTGCAGAAGTTGAGGAGGAGGGTGGCAAAATGGCCCATCAGGTAGAGGTGCTGCCACCCGGACTTGATGCTGTGCAGGTGACCACAGTTGCTATGAGTTCGTATGTGCAGGAGCTGGTCACTATAGAGGGCTGCAGTTCATAGCAACCCTCGCGACTCCCACCGTGAGGTGACACACCCAGGGCAGAGGCCTCCTCACCAGGACTTGCACTATGCTGTTTGGACTTTCAGCCTCTAAAATGAGATCAAATAAATCTTTCAAAAGTAACCAGCCATGAGTGTTTTGTTATAGTCACAAAAAGCAGATGAATGCAGGTCCTGACATGGCTATCAGGCTAAGCTTACATTTTGGGGGTGTCTTTTTGCAGCTAACTAGTTACAGTGTAGTGACCATATTCAGATGACAGAACACGAATGAGAATTCGGGGTTGTTTTTTTTTTTTTTTTTTTTCGAGACAGGGTTTCTCCATAGCTTTGGTTCCTGTCCTGGAACTAGCTCTTCTAGACCAGGCTGGCCTTGAACTCACAGAGATCCGCTTGCCTCTGCCTCCTGAGTGCTGGGATTAAAGGCGTGCACCACCACTGCCCCCCCAGCTCCGGGTTGTGTTCTTAAAGGAACAGAGCACCTGTTTTTCACAGCCCTGCTTTCACCCATCCTACCGGCTGGAATGTGGTGGAATGAGAGGCTGGAGCATCTCAGACCGTGAGTCCGCTGCTGCACACTGACAATGGACTTCAGAGCAAAATATGAAGACCCTGATTCCCGCTAGGCCACAAGTCATAGCAAACTCCAGGGCTGATAGTGTACTCAGTGGTAGAGCACTTTCCGTGCAAGCACATGACCTTGGGTTTCATTCCTAACACCACAAAATCAAACAATAAGAGAAAAATTCAAGCTTAATGCGGGAACCACAGATTCTGCTCTGTGACTGTTGTTGCTGTAGCACGCTGCCTTTGTCCTGACCGCTGCATCGCATGGCTATGTCAGGCCGCCGAGACTGTACTTTACTCTAATGGGGTGACAGGCATCCTCAGGCCTGGATACAAAGACAACCATGTGAATGAAGAAAGACGATCGGGTGTATTGTTCTCACCAAAAAATATATTCCTTGGAGGTGGTAGGAGGAAGAGGAAGGAGAGGAGGAAGGGTAAACTTTGGTCAGGATGTAAAATAAATGAATAAATTTAATCAGTAATAATAAGAAAGAAATCAGGTTGTTGATTGAGTTTTCTGTCCTGCCCGGTTCCCACAGTTGTTAAGTCCCAAAGAAATCACATAGAGGTTTACATTAATTATAAACTGATTGGCCTAGTATCTCAGGTTTCTTATTAACTCTTATAACTTATATGCCCACAATTCTTGTCTGTGTTAGCCACATGGCTTGGCACCTTTTTTGGCGAGGCCTCCTCTGCATCTGGGTCGCGACTGCAGACTGCAGAATCCTCTTCCCAGAATTCTCCTGTTCTCACTGTCCCACCTCTACTTCTTGCCTGGCTATCGGCCAATCAGCATTCTATTAAAAAATAATACAAGTGACAGGATAAAAGACTATTGTCCCATAGCATCAGGTGGTTATATAATTTCCCCAGCCTCGTGGGACACGGCTGTCAGGAATTTTTCTGTTCTTGGCTGGACCACAGAAGCAGCAGCTGATGGTTGGGGACTGGGTCAGTTCTGTGACTGCCACACATGGGGCAACTCAGGCCTTGCTTCAGCCCGCAGTATAGAGCTGCAGACTGGTCGCTGATGCTGTTGCTTTGGGCGAGGCAGAACCTTGCATCGTGGTGGTGGCACGTGGCAGAGCAAAGCCGCTGAGCGCATACTGGAAAGTGACCAAGAGGAAAAGAAACTCTGAAGACAGGAAGCTTCTTACTAGGTGTCACCCCTTAAAGATCCCCAGCACTTCCAAACAACACCGTGCTGTGCTGTAACACTTAGGCTCCAAACTACCTAAGCGAGCAATAGGGAATGGTAGTGACTGTGGCAAATTCGAGTGTGGGTACCCCCAGTCAAGCCGCCGCTCAGCTTCTCTAGTCCTTGTCACATAGACAAGGTCACTTTCCCTGGCCTGGTGTCCTAGATTTTCGATTCTCAAATCCTGGACTTGTGCATGGAGGTCAAAGGACTGCTCTTGGGAGTCAGTTCTAAACTGCCACCTTAGGGGATCTGGGATTCAAACACATCAGGCCTGTCGGCAAGTTTCCCTACCCGCTGGCCCCAAATCTGATTTTATATTCAGCAAGCTTTTGTACACAGGAAACACAGAGGCTCCTAGTAGAGCTCAGAGGCCAGGCCTACCTGATAGCCTGCAGCACCTGAGATGGCACAGTGTGTCCCTGGCACGCTAGGCCATGAGAAGCAACACGATGGGAGAAGGGGAGCCAGTCTGGCTGGCAGAGCCACCTCCCTGAGCTGAGTGTCACTGATGTCAGCAATGGTCTACTTCCTGTATTCCAGGAAGGCTGTGGGCAGTGTTACATGAGCACCCAGACGGGCCACATGCCCAGGTACATGCCAAAGGGTATAGCCTTGGTTCTAGTGACCTGAAGCCAAGGTAATTTGAATGAGACCATCATGGGAACTATGTTTTCAAAACAGTAATAGAATGGGCTAGAGGGGTGTCTTAGGGTTTCTATTGCTGTGAAGAGACACCATGACCATGGCAACTCTGATAAAGGAAAGCATTTAATTGGGGTGGCTTACAATTTCAGAGGTTCAGTCAATTACCATCATGGTGGGGCATAGTGGCATGCAGGCAGACATGGCGCTGGAGAAGGAGCTGAAAGTCCTACATCTTGATCCAAAGTCAACAGGAAGTGAACTGAGATACTGGGCATCACTTGAGCAAAGGAAACCTCAAATTCCACTCCCAAAGCGACAGACTTCCTCCAACAAAGCCACACCTCCTAATAGTGCCACTCCCTGTGAGACCATTCAAACTATCACAAGGGAAGAGGTAGGGCTGGTGTTCCAGTGGTGGGGTGTCATGGACTGACTGAGGTACTGACCAACATAGGTGAGCACACAGCTACAGTGAACCTTAGGCCGGATACAGACAACAGCTACATGGAGTGGACTGGCTCCTGCTGGGTTGTACTTGGTTGAGTTTTGGAGATGTACCGAGGGGCCCTGCACCCAGAAATGAGTTCACAAGCAGGGTCCCCAGCCAACCCACACCTCCCTACTTAAAAAGAACTCTTTCAGACCCAGGAAGCTGCCTAGTTCAAAGCCAAGTGTTAGAGCCACAACTGGGTGAGTTCCATTCAACTATTGATGTGTCATTTATTTGGGGTTGCCTGTGATGGCAGAGACTAGCATGGTGGTTTTCACTCACCAAGTCACATACAGCCTTGCCCAAGAAGTCTTTCTATCCATCTAAGAATGAGATGCTGAAGGGTGGGGACCTGACTGGCCAGGATCCTACTCCAAGGTAGCAAGTGGCTGTTAGGGATAAGGTGATGTGTGCAGGGTCCATTCTGGACCAGGGCTGGTCTGACTGATGGGAGAGCTTGGCAGACTGTTCTGAGGATCTGTGGGGTGATACTCAGATGTGTGGTCCAATGCATGATCTTCCCCCGCACTGCCACCTGGGTATGTGGTCCAGTGCACAATCCCCTTGTTCCCCTGTTTTGATCACGACAATCTTCTCATCTTCTGGTACCCAGTCAAGTTGCTTTTGTGAACTTCAAAGACTGTACAGGGATCAGGAGTTCCCTTCACTGCAGAATGTTCTTGTGCTCAGCATAGTCTCTGCTTCCGCGTGCCTGCACCTGCCTACAGGGTCCCTTATGAATCACAAACACCAGAGTGGATCGAAAGGCCAAGCACGCCAGACATGGGGGACATATAAGCAGGCATCTGAGACGTCTGTGTCTGGCCTGTCCTCAGGCCACCCGTTCAGTGCTGGGTGACCCTCTACAAGTTCCGTGCAAATTCGTGGGGCACACCCAACACACTATTTTTCTTCCCTGCTGCCACTGGGTCCACTTTGACTCCCTCACATGTCAGCACCCCCAAACCTTCCATCAGCAAGAGATGAGGGCTCGTTGATGACCCTCCTGCACCCTTCCACTATGCTGTCCTGAAATTCAGTTAGGCACAGGATTTTGAGAAGGTCCTATACATCAAGCTTGGCTTTGAAAACCAGATCCTCCTGCATCCACCTTCCAAAAGCTGGGATCAGGCATGAACTACGAGTATTCTAGGTTGCCGTCCTTATTTCAGTAAGCAAAAGGCCTTCAAGACTTGCCTATGATGTAGCCAAAGTCAACATTCTTCTTTGTAAAATTTTTTTATTTAGTCTTTGTGTCATTCACATCATCCCTACCAATCCCACCCATCTCCTGTCCCCTCGCATCTGCCCTCTGTCCCTGAGACCCCCCAATAAATCAAAATAAAATTTAAGGTAAAAAAGGGGGAGGAAGGAGGAAGAAAGGGAAAATCTCGTTATAGAAGTTACAGTGTGACACAGTGAGTCACACAGTAACCCCTTTATCCAGAACATCTTTACATGCGAAGAATCATGGGTTTGGTTTGAGACCCTGGTCTCTGCTGCACTATCTGCAGTGGGTCCTCTCCGGGACTCTTCCTGAATATCCCATTGCTGCCCTGTGTCATGGAGATCCCATAGCCCCGGGTCCCCAGGACCGACCCCCTCCCCACCTGTGTCCCAGCAAATCACAGATGTGGTGGATGCTGAGGTGGGCCAACACTTAACCCTGGTACCAGGCCTGGGGAGTTGCAGATCCATTCTTTTTCTTTACGGCAGAACAACAGTCCCTGATGCGGAGCATGAGGTGAGCATCCACGGTGCCTGTGAGGCCTGCAGTGAGTGTGCCGTGTGCATCTGTGTGTAGCACGGCGTGTGTCCTCTTCATGTGGCGAGCATCCGCTGTGAGTCCTAGCAGGCTGTTCTTTTCTCTCTCATCACTGATGGAGATTTCAACTCTGCTGTGAACCAGGTCTCCCCACACCTGTTCTGGTCCCCCCATTTCTTTTGGTCACGTACCTGTGAGTGGACTTGCTGTAACTTATGATTAACTTCTGTCTTATGGTCAGAAGCTTGTGCTGTCTGTCCGAGAAGCTGCACCATTTTAGAGTCCCTCCGTCAGGAATGCACATTCCTCTGCATTCTCCAGCTCAGTCTTTCTAGGTTTTGTAACTACAGACATCCTACAGGAGGGAGGGGCATCTAGCTCTGGCTCCGCCCTTCCTTCCCTGACTGGTGATGCTGGGACAGCTTCCTATGTACGCATCAGCTTTAACGGGGCTTCTTGGGGAAGGTGTCTGTTTAACTCGGGTGCTTGTTTTTTTGGTTGCTATTGAGTTGCTGCTGCATATTCTGGATTGAGATCCATAGCTGATGTGCTGTGCTGTCCGCAGACCCTTCTTCCTGTCACAGTGTCCTTTGATATGCAAAACACGTGTTTCCATGCAGCCAATCTACTCGTGTTTGTGTTGCGGTGGGGTTGCGCCAATTCTTTCTTTACAAGTCCTCTTTGTTACCCTGCTCAGGTCCATTTTCTTGGCACCCCAGCGGTGTTTTGGAGACTTGTTAGTACAGAGTCGGGGGAGACCTTGTTAGTCCAGCAGGGCCCTTGCTTTTGAAAATGCTCCCTTTCTAGTCCTTTAGGGAGAACGATGCTCCAGCTAGCATAGCTCAGGGAAGACAGCAATGCTGCTGCTAAAATGATTAGGGGCAGAAAGAGGAGCAAGTAGCAGGGCACAGAGGCTAATTGCTTGCGGGGTCTCACCTGCCACAGTCCCAGCGGCTCAACCTGCACTTGACTCCAGACCGCAGACCCCAGAGGCTGCGGATGAAAGAGCAAATAAATTCCAGGTCTTGATTTCAGGCCACAGCGTAGACAGCTGCATGGAACAGGCCCCTTGTCTCACAAGAGAATGGGCAGTCCAGCCATCTGGCTGGGGCTTCATCAGCCATTCTTCACCTTCACGTGTTCTTAAACTCGATTCTCTGGCTTTGAAGATGATTCCTGCATGGCCAGGGCGCTAATTTCCTGGAGGGTGACTGTCAGGGTAAAACCCTCCTTCTCCAGGTGGCTCGGCCCTGTCTGGGAATACCGCCACTCAGGGATGCGGTTTCAGTTGCAGCAAGATGAGACTCTTTGGGCTTTGCACTTAATGAAGACAAAGTGGCATGGGGCGGGCAGTTGGGCCACAGGTGGCTCCGCACAGTTCGGTGCTGCTATCTTTGGAGCTTCACCGGGCATTTCATTTCCACGGATGCTGCTGCTATGCCTGTCCCGTCTTACTCTCCCCATAGAATATGTCAAATCCTCAACCTTAAGACTGCGCCTTCCAGCCAGGCAGTGGTGGTGCACGCCTTTAATCCCAGCACTTGGGAAGCAGAGGCAAACAGATCTTTGTGCGTTTGAGGGCAGCCTTGTCTGCAAAGCAAGTTCCAGAACAGCCAGGGCTACACAGAGAAATCCTGTCTCAAAAAAAAAAAAAAAAAAAAAAGAAAGAAAGAAAAAGAAAAAAAAAAGACGGCACCTTTTTTTGTTTTTCATTTGTTGTGGTGTAATAAAATACCACAGTTGGGTCAGGTGTGACTGACCAAGTCTTTAATCCAACAATCAAGAGGCAGAGGCAGGTAGATATGCGAGTTCAAGGCCAGTCTCATCTGCATAAAATGTTTCAGCCTAGTTAGGACTACACAGTGAGACCCTGTCTGAAAACAAACAAATTAACAACATAGTTGGCAATTAATGAGGAAAATAGGCTTAATAGGTTTATTTATCTAGTGTTTTTAGAGACTGAAAGCCTAAACCACGTGGCACAGGCCCTGGTGAGGCTTCCCCCAGCTATATCAGGCCATGGCAGATGGCAAGAGCTTGGTTATGCAGTGAGGCTGGATGCCAGTGGGCAACCGGGTTCCATACACTATGTTATTCCCTTCCAAAGGTATGTCCTCAGCGACCCCAAAACCTCCCTCTCTGTCGGCTCCATCATTTAACGGTACTGTTGCCTCTTAATACTGCGACCATGGCACCACGACTGTGGCACTTGGGGTTCCCACAGACTCCATCTAAACCCCAGGGCAGCTCTAGATCACATTCCTGTGTATTTATTGCACACTGCTGTGTGCCCAGCAACAGTGACCACTCGGAGGCCACGTCCTGCATGCAAAAAGGCACAGGCTTCGGAGACACCCCCCCCTCAGATCCCTGCTGCCCCTGCCTCTTCCCTGGGTCCTGTGGACGAGACTCAAGCCACATCTGTACAAACAGCAAAGGGTGACAGTGTCTCTGTGCAGAGTGACTGCCAGCACTCACTGCACTGTGGCAGGTGCAGCCTGGTCCTTTGTAACTGCAAACAGCGTGTGCTCTGAGGACACATGCTGTCCCTGCTGTCCCCAGGCCTGCTGCTGAACTAGCACACCTGCAGCAGGCAGCAGCTCTCGGCACTCAGAACCCAGTCAGACAGGACTCGGGTACATTTCTCCTGAGGAAGTGGCATTTGAGTCCTGAAGGAATACAGGCCAAGTGGGAGGAAGGGATATTCGGAACAAAAGGATCTCTGAGGTGTGGGTGATGGCTAGGAGTGAGCTAGCCATAGGTCCTGCGAGTGGGAAGCAGGGGTGGGGATGGGGAGGTTGGGGGTGTGCAGGCTGGGGTCCTCACACAGGGAGTGAGGTGTGGAGTTGTCATGGTTTTGTTTTTTGAGGCTAGGTCTCACTCTTAGCCCAGGATAGCGATTTTCCTGCCTTGGCCATCCAAGCCCCAGATGAAACCTGGCTGATGCTGGCTTTGGACAGATCACCCAGGCTGCCCTGCAGAGAACAGATGGGAAGGGAGGACTTGCTTTCTCTTACTGTGAATGATCACGATGCAGACCATGCAGATTCATGATTTTAACAGTCCTGGAATGAGAAAGCCCAAATCCAGGTGTCCCAAGCTGCCCTGACCTTTTCCACTTTCCCCACTCTGTGAGGTCACGGCTCCCAGCTGTGTCACTCCAACCCCAGCTCTCGTACCCACACCCATCTCTGGCTCTAAACCTTCTCCCTGTTATGAAGTCCCCAGTGAAAACACAGTGCCCTCCATGCCCTTTGCAGTGCCCGGGAAGTATGTGCTGAATAAATTCCAGGACAGAGGAGAGGAGAGAATATGCAAAGCCGGAGGAGCCAACTGTATAGTTAAAGAAAGTGGAACACGGTAGTGGTGGCGCACACCTTTAATCCCAGCACTCAGGAGGGAGAAGCAGGCAGATCTCTGTGAGTTCAAGGCCAGCCTGGGCTACAGGTTGAGCCCCTGGACATGCTCCAAAACTACACAGAGAAATCCAGTATCCAAAAGCAAGCAAGCAAACAAACAAATAGAACAGTTAATGCACTTGTTGGGGGCCTGAGTTCAGTTCCCAGCCCCCATATCAGGTAGCTCACAACCACCTGCAACTCCAGCTGTAGGGGCTCCAGTACCTTCTGGCCTCCAGAGACGCTTGTGCCCATTTGTTCATACCCGTACACAGATGCACATGCATATACATACTAAAACAATAAAAAAAATTCCCAGAAGGGTGCCTCCCCGATTCCCCTTTCTTTTTGAGACAGAGGCTCACTGTATAGGTCAGGCCTTGAATTTATATTTTTGCCTCCTGAGTCCTAGATTACCACCAATAGGGGTATGTTTCTTTCACTCTGAAAATCAGGATAAAGAACCCATTCTTGGGCACTGAGGTGGCTTAGTAGATAAAGTGCTGCCCCAGGGGCCTAGACCTGATCTCCAGAACATATTTAAAGCTAGAGGAGAGACTGAACTCCACAAAATTATCTCCCAAATATGCTAGGAACATGTGTGCCCACTGCACATATCATGAGCACACAGTAATGATAAGTTGAAACATTTTTTAGTCACATGCCTTTAATCCCAGCACTCAGGTGGCAGGGGCAAGTGTGTCTCTGAGTTCAAGGCCAGACTGGTGTACAGAGTGAGTTCCGGAACATCCAAGGTTACACAGAGAAACCTAGTCTGGAAAATAAATAAATAAATTGAAACTTTCGTTTTGTTTTTCAAGACAGGGTTTCTCTGTGTAACAGTCTTGGCTCTCCTGAAACTCGCTCTGTAGATCAGGCTGGCCTCAAACTCACTGAGATCCACCTGCCTCTGCCTCCCAAGTGCTGGGATTAAAGGGGTGCACCGCCACCACCCAGCAAAACTTTTTAGTATGAAAAAGAAACCATCCCTTTGTGGAGAAGAGAGTATGTGAGCAGCTCTGTGAGGTGAGCATGCTCACTCTGTCTTTGTCCCTCAGAGCTCATGACTTAGCAACAGATTCTAACAAAATAGGGTTGACAAGCACAGCACCTCACAGCAGGGAGACTTGCCCAGGGCTGCCCCTGCATGGTTCCTCCTTTTTCTAGTCACCCATCCAGCACACGGCACCTGCTCAGCAGCACTGTGGGCCCAGAGAGGAGCCAGACACCACAGCAATCCCCCTGCCCCAGGGTCAATGTGCAAAGTGAGAGTGGCTTAGTATGTGTTCTTTGGAAAAACGTCCCCTCCGGTCCTCACCCATTGCCAGATTCCAACCCGGCATTTCTCTGGGTTTGGGTTTTACAGTTGAGAGAGGTGCTGGAGGGCCGCTCGTGCTGAGAGACCCATGAGAGCGCTCCAAACAAACACCTGCAGAGAGAGGGATCTTCAAAGCACACTGGTGAGAATTTCTCCAGGGTGGCTGCCTAGCCAGGGAACTGCCTTGTAAGAGAGGTGGCCTCATTCTTTTGCACTTTGTCCCTCTAAACTGTCACTTTTCACCTGCTAAATGTATGCTCCCCTAACCCAAAGGCTGAGCAGCTCCTGCATCTAGGAGAGTTAAGCCTGGAGTACCTGGAAACAGAAGTTGTGCCCCCCAAATTCTCCTAGATGGCAGTTCTTCCACGGTGTGTTCATCCACGTTGATGCCCAGGCTCAGCACATCAACCTAATTTTCAGAGTCCTCCCCCAGAAGCCAGATGAGCAAGTCCTGGGGAAGATGCTGAGAGCCATCATCCTGTTGGCCTTCTCAGGGTGGTGGTTACATTTAGGAAGCTAAGAAGGAGGGCATGGGCCGGCAAGATAGCTCAGTTGGTAAACATGAGGACCTGCATTCGATCCCAGACCCATGGGAAAAATAAAAAGCAGTCATAAGAGGTGGCCCACTGTTGTGATCCAGATGGGCAGCAGAAACAGGTAGAGTCCTGGACTCTCTGACCAGCCAGTGCAGCCCATTCGGCTGAGGTCCAGACCAGTGAGAGACCCCGTCCCAAAGAAGGTAGATGGTGTTTCTGAGGACACCCATGTTGTCTCCTGACCTCCACACACAGGTGCAGAAATGAATGTGTACTGCACACATGAACACACACATGTGCACACACATGGACATACACATACAAGCACACACACATGCACAACACATTTTTAAAAATTAGTATAAAGTGCTAAGTCGTCAGGTAGTCAATATTTGATCCGGATTCTGCAGGAATGATCTAGGCTCTGGGGATTCCAAGCAAAGCAGCTTTGTGTGGAGCTTCTGCTGCAGCTACATAGACCAGCACCAGAGGCCTGGGGAGAAGGAAGTGTGCCACTTCCTCTGGTCTTGGCCCATAGTGCCCAGTCTCTCTCAAACATGTTGCTCATGTATACTTACTTACATTTAAGACTCTACCTTGTATATGATGCACATTGTAGAAGATATATAAGGGAGGAAGTTTCTGTCCCACCCAGTCCCACAGCCATTCACTCCCAAACAAACACACAGAGGCTTATAGTAATTATAAACTGTTTGTCCTATTAGCTCAGGCTTATTATTAACTAGCTCTTACAAGTTAAATAAACCCATAATTCTTATCTATGTTTAGCCACATGGCTTGGTACCTTTTCTCAGTGAGGCATTCTTATCTTGCTTCCTCTGCATCTGGCTGGTGACTGCATCTCTGCCTTCCCTCTTCCCATAATTCTCCTAGTCTTGTTGTCCTGCCTATACTTCTTGCCTGGCTACTGGCCAGTCAGCATTTTATTAAACCGATATGAGTGGCAAATCTTTACAGTATACAAAAGCATTGTCCCACAGCAAGGAGGAGTTTTTTTTGAAGTTTGTTTGTTTATTTTTTTTGAGACACGGTTTCTCTGTATAGCCCTGGCTGTCCTGGAACTCTCTCTGGTAGACTAGGCTGGCCTCAAACTCACAGGGATCCACTTGCCTCTGCTTCCCAAACGCTGGGATTAAAGGAATGTGCTACCACTGCCTAGTAACATACTATATTTTTTGAGGGCAAAGTCTCATTAGGCAACCTAGGTGACCTTGAACTTAAGGTCCGTCTGCCTTCGCTTCCTGGGTGCTGGATTCTGGGCCTGTGCCACCATGCCCATTCACACTGTATGAAGTTGGAGTCATGTACATTTAAAGGAGTGAGGTTCAAAGCAGCCATCGGCCAGTACTATAAACTTGGCATTGAGGTAACTTTGCATGTGATCCTGTGGCACCTCAAGTGAGGTCTAGGGAGTTTCTCCTGGTGAAGTGCTGGAGGTTACCACTGAGCAGCCCATGTGGTGATTTTTCCTTCCGCCTCCCCAATCAGCCCTCTCCCCCAGGCTGATTTGGTGTGATGGACTGACATAAGTCAGAGAGACAGAGAGTTCTCACTTGGGCCCTGACAACTCCTTGACTCAGTTGGCCCATATCATTTCCATTTTCTGTTTAAGCAGCAGCTGCATCAGTCCTGCAGATATTATGAGCCAGGAATGGGCACATGTTGGAGAGGCGACATTTGATAACTAGAAGAGTGGTTCTTAGATGGTATGAAATATCCACCCACTCGCTTATCCAGCCAGCCAGCCATCCACGCATCCATCCATCCATCTATCCATCCATACATCCTATCTATCCATGATGGTATGAAATATTTGTGTGCATGTATCCACCCACTCACCTATCCAGCCAGTCAGCCATGCATCCATCCATCCATCTATCCATCCATACATCCCATCTATCCATGATGGTATGAAATATTTGTGTGTATGTATCCACCAACTCACACACCCATCCACCCATCCATCCCACCCACCCAGCCACCCATCTACCCATTCCATTCATCTCATATATCCATCCATCCATCCATACATACATACATACATACATCACATCTATCCATTCATCATATCCATCCATCACATCCACCCATCCATCCATCCACCCATCCATCCTATTCATCCATCCATCGTATTCATCTATCCATCATATCCATCCATCCATCCATCTCATTCACCCACCATCCACCCATCCATCCTATTCATCCATCCATCGTATTCATCTATCCATCATATCCATTCCTACATCCATCCATCTAGCCATCCATCACTCCATCCATCCATCCATCCATCCATCCATCCATCCATCACATCTAGACCTTCTTGGTGCTAGATTACATCACTGGACAAAGAGTACGTCAGAAAGTGGTGGAGGAACTAAAGCTAAGCTCTGTGGTGAAGCCTTAATCTCCAGCATACAAATATACAAATGTCATAAAAGCTAATGAAGAAAAAAATAGCAGAGGTTACCAGGACCGTGTATAGATTGCTATTTTAAATGGAATACCCAGAAGGCTAGGCATGGTGGCACATTCCTTTAATCCCAGCAGTTTGGAGACCGAGGCAGGTGGATCTCTGTAAGTTCAATGCAGCCTGGTCTCAGAGTGAGATCTAGAACAGCCAGAGCTAAATAATAATAGACCCTCTCTCAAATAAAATAAAATAAAATAAATAAATGGAATACCCAGGATGGACCTTCTGATAAGGTAACATTGGAGTAAAGCTTTGAAAAGGGGAGACATTCAGCAGGCAGCTCTATAGAGAAGGGCAATCCTAGTATTTATTGGGGGGTGGGCAGCTGGAGCAAAGGTCTTGAGGCAGGAATGTGCCAGGCTCATGGGGCTAATGTCAAGGAAGGCAATGACTAGAGGTCAATGACAGGGAAGAGTTACAGGATTTTACTATATGTTCTGGGTGTTAATTCTGTTATTATCATTATTAATTATTATATATCCATCTGGTTAAGCTCTTCTTCTGACCCCGACTTGTTGTCTCCCCCTCTGTGGGTGATGTCTTAGGGAGTGCTGGGAGGGGGTTTAAATGCTGCCGTCAGTCCTTCCCCCTCAGGCTTGTGCTCGCTCCCCACCCTAAGGCCTTATGAACAGTTTTCACAGCATCTCTTCCTGTTGAGTAGGCTTCTTCTGCACAGGTTTTCTTTAATCAGCCCTGATGTGGCTTGTGAGTGAGGTGGGGACTTGATTTCATTTGGTGTGCATCTCATGGAGATTATAGCCACATGATCCTGAAGGATCTCCTTCTCAGAGGCTTAGTGGGGCTGGGCTGGGTTGGTTCTTGGATGTGAGAGTCATTTATAAAAAACCCATGCTTTCCCCCACTGACCTTCAAAAACACACCTGTCTCAGATTCTGACTCTGGGCACTCTTTTCTGTTTCTCTGGTCCATCTGCCCAGATGTCACGCTGTGACATTCCCTGCTTCATTATCTGATAGGAGGATATCTCCCCACCCCTCTTATTAAGAATATCTTGGGTTGTGAAGTATTTGTTTAATCAGGAAAAGATATGTCACATTTGTTTATGCTGTGGAATAATACTTGAGCTGTGTAAAGATGTGTTTAATTATATAAAGACGAGTTGCTGTTTCACCTTGCCTGCCTGAGGTATGTGATTGGTCTAGTGAAAAGCTGAAAGGCCAAAAGCTAGGCAGAGAAAGGATAGGTGGGGCTGGAAGGCAGAGAGAATAAGAGTAGAAATCTAGGCTGAAGAAAAGGAAGAAAGAGAGAAGAGAGAATGAGGGAGAGGCCCAGGGCTGGAAGCCAGGCAGTTGCCAGCCAGCCAGTCATAGAGACACCAAGAAAGTAAGAAAAGGTAAAAAGCCCTGAAGCAAAATGTAGATAAAGAGAAACAGAAAAGAGCTAGCCAGAAAGGAGCCTAAGCTAGACTGAGCGTTCATCACTAATAAGAAGTCTCTGTGTCATGTTTGAGAGCTGGTTAGTGACCCTGAAGAAGAAGCCTGGTATGATCCTGGCTAGTCTTAGACCTGTATACTTCTTCTGGATTTCCCTAAGATTTTCAAATATCTCCTTTGCTCTTATTTTATGTGCCTGAGTAGTTTGTGTAACACATGAGTGCAGAGCTTTCCTCCAGAGGCAGGAAAAGGGCATCTGATTCACTGGGATCTGGAGCTACAGATGGTTATGAGCCTCCTTGTGAGTACTGGGAACCAAACCCAGGTCCTCTGCAAGAGCAGCCAGTGCCCTGTTGGCGGAGGCGGCCTCTGCCAGCAGTGCCCTAACCACTGCGCCATCGGTCCAGCCTCCTCTCTCATTTCCAAACTTCTGGAGTTACAGAGAGTGTGCTGGTATCATGAACACTTCAGGATTACGGGGGCTCCATGAGCCCTTCAGTGGCACCCTAAAGCACCAAGCATTTGTTTATTACAAGCCTCAAGTCTCCCCAAAGGCTTCTGCAGGTGCTTGTACTGTCCCTTCAGAAACTAGACAGTGGGAAGGAGTCACACAGTCACTAGTGAGGATAGATGAGGTGACGCTTGTCATGTCTGATGGGTTCAGGAGAAAGTGGGGAACTCTTCTTTTAAAAAAGGTAATTGATTTTTATTTTATGTAACTGGGAGCGTACACCTCCTGCGTTCAGTACATGTTGTACCTGAAGAGGCCAGACGAGGACTTTGTCCACTGGAACTGAAGTCAAAGGTGGCTGTGGACCACCATGTGGGTGCTAGGGACCACCATGTGGGTGCTGGGGACTGAGCCTGAGTCCTGTGCTAGAGCAGTGCTCTTAACCACTGAGTCATCTCTCTGGCACCAACTCTGCCTTTCATTGCCAGAAGGTGTCTACAGTAAGGTCACCAGGGAGCCACGTTTTCCATGAGAGGTTGTACAAGATTTCTAAGGGCATCCCTGGCAATGACAGCCCCCCCATTCACCCCACCATTAGTGTAGAAATCCCTGACAGTAGGATCAGCAGAGCCAACCTGCGCCAGGTGTGGCTCTCACCAAGTTGAAGTTCAGCCGGGCCTTGCTGGAGGCTGGATGGCGTGCCAGGAAGCAGCTGGCTTGTTGTATCAGCCGTCCACTTAGCTACTTCCTGGATGTAGGGCCAGGGCCAGAGACAAGACCTTTTAAAGTCTTGCTTTCGTTCTGCTGTGCAATAAAGCCACAAGGAACACTGACACGGGAACACTGACACCATGAGCCGCCTTGGGTGGTGTCTCCCTCCTCTTCCTGCAGGGTGCTAAGTCTCTCTCTCTCTCTCTCTCTCTCTCTCTCTCTCTCTCTCTCTCTCTCTCTCTCTGTCTGTCTCCCCACTCCCTAGGGTCCTGAGGGCTGCCAGGCTGTGTCTCTGCCCTGGGTCACAATGAATAGAGTCACCAAGAAGCAGGGCCTAGAAATCTGACTTCAAATTTTCCCAGCTCAAGAGCTGGAGCCCACGGCCAGGACACCTGGTCATCAACAGGGCCTCGGCCTGGCCTAGGGGTCCATTAGGCAGCTGGGCAGGCAGGGACTCCAGGGCAGTGTGTGTCTTCAGAGAAGTTTGAGGACGACTTTGGGTGCCTTGGGAGTTGGTTCTCCTGGCACCTTCTGGATCCAAACCTGAGTGACCTTAGGCAGGTGACGTCCTTAGCCTGTGTGGGTGACAATTTCCTCCTTGGAAGATGACAACAGAGATGTGCAGGATCAGCAGTTAGCACCACCACTCTGCCGCACCCCCAGCCTGTCCCAGAGGATGTGAGGTGAGGGAGCAGGAGATGGGGCTGGGAGGGGGGCATTGTGCTGGCTCTGGGGTACCACCTTGTGAAGTCTCTTCACTGCTCACAATACTCTGGGGGGACAAACTCTCCCCTGAAGAGCAGCAGAAGGAAGCAAGATGGTTAGTCTGCCCATCCAGCAATCCAGTAGCCCTCCCGCTGAGATGCTTCACAGGTTTGTAAGCTCCCATGAGGAAATTTCCCAGGCAGGAGCTAATCTCATTCCTGTGTTGCATAAGTGACTGAAAGGCCTTTTTGGTGTTTGCTCTTTGCCAGCTCTGAGCAGCGCTTGATCTGGTGCTTGACTCTAGGGCCCTGGAGCTGGGCTGCTGGGATTTAAAAGCAAACTCTAGCTGTGCTCTCTTGGGCAAGTTCCTGCTCTTTCCAGGGAGGGGACAAGATGCCTCCACCTGTTTCCCCAGCACCACTAAGAGGGCTAATAGTCACCTCTATGACTGAATGACATTAGGTCATAGGCTCTTTTCTCCAAGAGCCCAGTGTGGGCCATGGGGCTGCTGTCTCTAGTCAAAACCTGCTGGGGTGAGGAGAGTTTGGGGAGAAAACAGGGAAAGCAGGAGAAAATGTGTTCTTGGAGACCTGAGGGGCCACATGTGGGTGCTTCTCAGGTCTGGGGCTGTCTAAATACTGGTATTTAGATATACAACCTGCTGTCAGCTTCTGGAGCAATTTAAGCAAAATGAGAAGGCAGGGTCAGGAGGACAAGGCCCAGGACCTGCGCTGCATCCCGGGAACCCAGGGTTCCACACATGTGTGGTGACATCTACATGGCTGCCCTCAAACATCATCACATACAAATACACACACACAACAACACTAACGACAATAGTAATAAAGAAAATGGGGCTACTCAAAGTAAGTCAGGGAGTATTCCAATCGGGCAAAACCTTGGGACTGGTGGGGAAGGAGATCAGTGCGAACTCACCTCCTCTACTGCCACTATTTTTCTCAGAATATTTTTAAACTACACATGGTCCATTTGAGTGTTTTTTTTTTTAATAAACGAAACTAGTTGGCTGTGTTCTTCACTGCCACCACTGGCACAAGTCCGATGGCATGCCTGTGCCTCCCTGCGTCTGAGCTCTGCCTCCCCGGCTTCCCATGTTTCCCCCCCCTGGCTAAATTTTCTTATCCTGCACACATCATTTATATAAAACTGACAAACAAGCAGCCAACACCTACCGCCTGGGAGGGAAGACTGGGGGTGCTGTGCTGGGTTCCTTTAGCACGGTCCTGACCCAGGCATGCCTTGATTCTGGGACTGAAAACCTTGGCAGTGCTTCTCTACGGGGCTCAGAAAACCGTGCTTTGCTGGCCAAGGAGAGTAAGAAGCCTGCTGGCGAGGCCTGGAATTCCCTTGCCTAGGTTTGTGAGCCTCGGGAACCGGCCAGCTGTATCTTTGCTACATAATATCCCCTCAACTTTGGAATCGAGGCCTCTGAGACCATTTGCAGTTTCTCTTTTAGAAAAGCTGCCACCCTGAGCATTGGAGGCAAATATGCAAATGAAAATAGATTAGCTTGCAGAACTAAAACAGCGTTCTCTCCCTACACTCCCACCCCAGGGTCTGGTTTTGGACAACCCTTTCAGGTGTCAGCTAGTCACAGCTTTCTTGAGCTGGTGGTGGCCCTCTATGCCTTTTTAATCCCTGCAAGCAGGTGGAACTCAGAGTTTTTGAGGCCGGCTGGTTTATGGAGGAGTTCCAGGACAGACAAGGTTACACAGAGAAACTCTGTCTCCAAAAACAAACAAACATAAAGGTGGCGGTTCTGCTGCCCCTGAAAGAGGAGTTGGAAAGGAGGAGATGTCATGAAAAACTCTTCAATGCTGGGGATGCGACTCAACAGCAAGGGGCTTGCCTAGTGTGTGCAAGGATCTGGGTACCATCCCCGGCACTGGGGGGAGTGTGGAGAGCAGGGGTGATGTATGTTAATTGAAAAAAATCTTGTTCTGATGTTATTGTATACAAATATAAGATGAAAAACAAACAAACAAACAAACTGAGGAGGTCCAAGGTTCTGCAGAACCCAGAGAGGCAAATCTTTACAAAAGTGAGATGATTCCGGAAGGATTTTCCAGGCTGTGAATCCGACTGTGTGTTAGGCATCAGGGCTGATCAGTGGTAGAGTGCTGCCCTCCCTGAGCTGGCACAAGTCTCAGTGCATCCCTCTGAGAAATGGGCCCACACTGCCTTGCATCCAGCAGCGGAGACCCTGAAAGGGAACACGGGCACTGGCAGGCGTGTCCAGCCTTTTGACATTGTAACAGGAGGCTGCCATCTACAAAACTCGCACCTCATAACCACACTGATGAGTTACAAAAAGAATAGGAAAACAATCGTGGGTTAAGTGGACTTGCGGTTTTTGTGTTGGTGCAAGCAGTGGCTGCTGCAGGTTGGATTAGCTCAGACCCTGGAAATGGAATGCTAGCGGCTGAGCTGAGTAGGTCGACCTATCTAAAGGTAGTGCTGGTCTGCGGGTGTGGGAGAGGGCACATACTGTGCACCCTTCTCTTTCTCCACACCGCCCAGCCCAGAACCCTGCCATGGACAACTGTGTGCAACTGCATCTTCATCTTCCCGGCATCCTCTAGGACCCTAAGGGGCAGCACCGCCAGTCATCTGGTCCACTATGAATCCATAGACTGGCAAGCAAGCTGTTTGGTTGAGTCCTAACCGCTAGGCTGGACATCACCCGCTCACTTCAGAGCTCCAGTCCTAAACTCCACAAGCAATGTCAAGGCGCTCTAGGGGCCTCGGCCAAAAAGCTACTGCTCCAGAGCAGTGCGAGGACAAAGCCAGGACCCCATCCTGATTTCGAAGGTGAGGTTAGTTATTTGGCCCTTGATGCAGGGGATAGAGAAGCCAAAGTCTGAGCCCTGGCACGTAAAGTTGAGGGGCAGTGGGCAAGCCCCACAACTGTCAGCTTCCACCCCCTTCCACCAAACATGTTTTTTCATCTGAAAAAACAAACAAACAAACAAAACACAAAACAGCCGAGCTGTTACGTTGGTCATTGTTAACTACAGTGAAATTGATGGCCTGTTGAGGGAAGGTACCGATCAGGTTGTAGGGTCTCCCCCTGCAATCATGAACTCTCACAGCCATCTCCCACTCTGGGAGATGCCTGTGAGCTTTGCCGGGCAGCTATTGAGACTGGGAGGGGACCCCAGAGATTTCTAAGGAGAGCAGAGTCAAGGGGAACCTGGACGTGGGCCCTTTGCGGCTGCGGTGAAAAGTCACTTGCTGGTGCTGCTCTCCTCCCCTCAAAGGCCAGAAACAGTGTTGTCCGCTTTTAGGGTTTAAGGAGTTGAGGTTGGGCTCCCTCGGGCGCTCTCCCGCTCTGAAGGGAAAAGAAACTGACCCCTTGGGCTACACCCATTTGCTCACGGTGATAAAACCTCTTGTGCCCTTTGCCGCTAACCTTGAAAGCAGGTCGCCCCCTTCGAAAATACTAGGCGACCTCAGAAAATGCCTTACGAGGGACGCTGGGTGTGTTAGCTTTCGTTCGTAGAGGTTCTATGGATTTGTCCAGTGATAGCCTGCGCCTGAGACCTGGAGACGCCCTCTGTGCTCAGAAATCCTAAAAGAAGCACGCATGGTGGCGTCAGCGCACTCAGTTTAATGGGAAGAGGGTTCGCTTTTCTTACAGCAACAGGTAAAAACATAAATACGGGTGGGTGGGCGGCGGCAAGGCAGCCAGGGCCCGGGCGCCCGGCCCAGGCTCCGGGATTCTAGGCCCGCGTGCCCGGGCTCCGGGGCCCAGTGTGGAGTCCGTCCAGGGGTGCCTGTGGCCCTGAAAGGACTCTCCTGGGGCCAAGACTCCAGACTGCGTCAACGCACCGGGAACAAAGGGATGGGGCGGAGAAAGTTCCCAGGCCAGCATAAGAATGCTTGTGAAATCCCAGGGACCGGTCTTAGTGGGAGCCCTTCCTTCCCCAGAGTCATCGCCCTTCTAAAAGTGAAAGTCGGTCCGGGGTGCCCCAGGCAGGTCCCTTCCCTACCAGGCTCGAATGCCGTGCAGCGTGGACACGCCCGAATTGCCCTGCGACATCCCGGGACTCTGCACGGCGTTCAAGTCCCCGACGCCGAAGTTCACGAAGTTGCCGTTGGCGGTGGGGGCGGGCTGCGCGGCGGGGGGCGCGGCGGGGTAGGCGGCGCAGCTGTACCCGGGGCTGCAGGCCGCGCCACCGTAGCTGGGGTAGGGGTAGGCGTTGTAGCCGTAGGCGTTGAGACCCACGCCGTAGGCGGGCGCGTAGGCCGCCGAGTCCCCGAGGCAGGGCTTCCCGTCGCGCACCAGCACCGGCACCGCGATCCTGCGCGCGGGCGGCGGCGGCGGTCCCAGCAACTCCAAAGTCTGGTCCTGCCGCTGCCGCTTGCACTTGTAGCGCCGGTTCTGGAACCAGATCTTGACCTGCGTGGACGTGAGCTTAAGCACGCTGGCGAGCTGGTCGCGCTCGGGAGCGGACAGGTACCGCTGTTGCTTGAAGCGCCGCTCCAGCTCGTAGACCTGCGCCTGCGAGAAGAGCACGCGTGGTTTTCGCCGCCGCCGCGCTCGTGGTCGCTCGGCACCGTCCGTCTCGGCCTTGTCCAGCTCCACTGCCTTCTGCAGGGCGCACAGCTCTGAAGGGGGAGGAGAGGCGGAGAGATAGTCGATTAGAGCTGCCAGCCCAGGAGCTCAGGACCCTCGTGGGGTTGCCGCCCTGTCCTGCGTGGGGCGCCCAGCTCGGTTTTGGTGCCCGGGGTTCGATGTTGGAGCAATTGCGCGTCTGGGAAAAGCCTAAGTGGTGTGGACACCCTACGTGCTGCAGGACAAAACGAAACAAGAGAAATCTTGCCGCCTCCCCGCCCCCGGTAGTTCGCGTTCTAAGCGCAAGTATGTGGCTTAGTTTTTCTGGGTGCAAAGAAAATGCAATCATAACGACGCTCGGGGGATAAATTACATCGGCGATACTTCGGTTTGACTCTCGGTGGTCAGTTTACCTTTAATCAAACAATTAAATATCTAGAAGGCCCAAAGTTTGGAGGGCCCCAGTGGGGCTGCCAGCTGGTGTTTGTGCGATTTCTCGACCTCCCAGTAACCGTGGCGGGAACTGAGACAGAGGCCTCTACTCTACACGGGCTCTTCAGGATCCGTAGCAATCAATTCTAGTCCTCCTAGAATGTTCCTGAACCAGAATTCTCTCCTATCCTAGAGAAACCTACGAATGCTTTCCTAGCTCAAGAAAGTCACTGGGTCCTCCTGGCTTTTGCCCAGACAACCGGAGCAGCGCCTGGGTCTCCACCAGTGTGTCTGCCTCCTGCAAGCAGGCCAGACATTCTCCTCTGCTCTAAGACTTCTTGTGTACAGCCCCTTTCGGAAGCCTTCTCTCTGCTCCCTAGCGTCTTCGTTTGTTCCATATCTTCTAATATTTTCCCAGAAGGGAACTTCTGCCTGGCCCTGCCTGGAAATAGTGCTGGAGAAACAAAGCCAAACCCAGCTCCTGAGGTCCACAGAATCGCGTATCAAAACCACAGCCCTGTTCTCAGGCTCCTTTTTTTCCTGGCACAAAGAAGGAAAGGCCCAGAAAGGCAGGATGGGCTACGAAAAGCCCAGGACCCACGGGCTGAACTTTCTGTTTAGCAGTTCTCAGTGTCTCAAAATACTCGTAAATACAAAGGAGGTTTTTAACCCTCCGACAGGAATTGTTCCATCGCGAATTGTTAGATAGCTTAACTTGGTAACAGACCCAAAAGCAAGGCCCCAATCAACTGGGGCTCTGTAGGCCGAAATCAATATTTTTAAGTCCCTCTCTCTTTTCCTTACCCTCTAAATTCGGCGTTTCCTTTAAACTTCCAATTGTCTCAGAGAAGATACTGGACAACCTGGAATCTTAAACTCCAAACTCTGTGCGCCCAGCTTCAGCCCAGACGCTCTTCTGCCTGGCCTGGGTTTCTTGGCCCAGGAGGTTGAGCATGAGTGCGATTCCTGAAGGGAAGGGCTTGGGCTTCTCCTTACCTTTCTTATCCGCTCGTGGGTCCTTGGTCGGATCAGGGTCGCCGTAGGCACGAGGATAAAAGGCGGGGGCGGCTGGAAAGGCAGGAGCGCACTTGGGGGGCGAAGGCGCGGGGCCCAGCTCCGCGCGCAGCTCTGCCAGGCTGGGCGCTGTGGCCTCGGGCCCGGAGTAGGCCTCCGGCTTGAAGGCGGCCAGCATGCAGGAGGCGGGCGCCAGGGTGGCCTCGAGGCGCGCAGACAGGTCCCCAGCGGCCAGGCTGCGCTGCTGCTGCTCCAGGTTCAGGATGTCTTTGACTGAGAAGGGCGTGGGTGTGAGCGCTGGGCTGGGGAACATGGTGGCGGCGCTGGTCTCACAGCGCCAGGTGGGCGGCAGAGAGTGGCGCTGCCCACCCCCGGGGACAGCCTCCCCGCATGGTGCCCGCCACCCGCCCGCGCACCCGCCTCTCTGCCCTGGATGTGGCGGGGCAGCAGGTAGCGCGGAGCACCAGGGACAGAAGAGGCGGGAGTAGGACGGAGCAGGGGACTCAGTCTGCCATTGGGCCAGGGGCCTCGATGACAGGAGCGACGGGCAGTTCTGCGTCACCTAATATAGACATAGGGTTGGGGGAAAAAATCCTGCCCAGCTTTTTTAAAGGGGCCGTGACACATTTGGAAGAGACTCCGACCCCTGCAGGAGATTGCTTCTCTTTAGCCTGAAAACCCCAGCAAGACTCACTCAAAGAAAATACCTGACTCTTTTGAGTTGGGTCCGGGGTTTGAATAAATATTCCTCTGCACCCATTACTGAGTGGGCGAGTGAAGATGGACTGGGAGTTATTTACAGGAATTAAGACTGTCACTAAAATACTGATTACTGAAGTCTGGCTGTGAATAGCCCGCCCGCATAGGAAGAGAAGCTCAAAGGAGACCGTTGTTCTGGGCTGATAACAGACAAACTTGGGAATTTGGGGGTGGGGGCACTTAATTTGACCTACAGGACCAATGTCTACCCAGAATTCGCGCAGGCCCTAAGGGGTTCTGAGCAAGTCAAGCTGAATGGAAAGGTGAAGTGGCTAATTGCGGGGTGGGAGTGGCCACCTGAAGTAGACTAAGTTGTGTAATCGCCTGTCCCCGGAGAACCATTCACTAAGGGCTCAACTCTTTAGTGAGGAAGCCAACCTAGGTTCCGCTGGGCTCCCTGAAGAGAAGCTGTCTTCTGGTGTGTGCCCCGCTTCTCCTGCAGCCCAAGCTGCTTCATTTCTTTCCCCTTCTTCCTCGGCCACCAACAAGATTCCCAGACTCTTTAGCTCCAAGCCCCTGAGGGCCTACCAAGGATTTCATTCCACAGGGCAGGGTGCAGAACAAGGCAGGTGGAGGGGCATTTTCAGTCCCATGGTGCTCCCGTCAGGGCTTAAAGGAGCCCAGGTTTTGTCCTAGTAGAACCGACTGGATCTAAGGAACACTTGGGTCTTCCCAGAACCCCCACCTCCACCTCCACGTGGCATATGGGAGCTTTATCCAGCTATAATCTCAGAAAGAGAAGGCACAGGGCCTCTGAACAAATGCTTCCCCTTCAACGCATGGTAAAGCTTGCAGCTGTAAGAGCATAGGCAGGGAGGACAAAGGATTTGGAGGGCTAGTTGACCACCCAGAAGAGGCTCTTAGAATAGAAAAAGGGGGTGTGTGTAGGGTCAAAGGTTAGCTAAACAAGCCTCTCCTAAGTCATGGGCCCAAAGCCCAGAGGGGTAAAATTGTGTCAGTACAAAATGTAGACCGTGCCCCCTGGCAGAACCATGGACTAATGGAGAGCACTGACACCATCTGGGCCATACTGAAGCCAGCATAGGCCTGACTTGGGCCTCTTTCATCAAACCCAAACTCTCAAGGCCTTGGGAAGAAGGAAAGCCCAGCTCCAAACAGACTGTAAAGCCACTGGCCCAGAAAACCCAATTCCAGGCTTCAGCCTTCAGCGCCAGAATGGGCAGCCATCATGAGATCTCAACCCAAGGACCACAGAGCTTTTTGAAGCTGCTAGCTCCAACTGCAGAGGAAGCCTTCCCAAAGATGTGGGGGCTCAAAGCCCACCGACCTCTGTTTCTCCACTCCCCCACCTTCCAGTGTATTCCCCCTCGAAGGTCAGTCTGCACTTTTCCGGGTACCTCCCCCCCCCTTCTTGCTGAGGCTTTTGGCCACTTCCCAGCTACTGCTCTGAGCCAACCTAGCTGGGGACCCTCCTTGCTTTTGAAGATTGGTTTCTGTGGGTCGGATGGAATGCCTATCACCCAGGCGGTGACGTCTGGCAAACGAGCCACATCCGATTCAATTAAATGTCTTGCTGAAAACAGCTTGGGGCGAGGGTCCTGGGAGCCCTGTTAAGTGAATCGGCTGGCCCTGCGGAATCGCGATGACAGTTTGAAAGATTAGTGTGAGCCGTCGCCTGAAATATTACCATTTAATGGGGAGGGGTACACATCGGGGCTGCATCCGGGATCCCTATTTTAAGTTTTGTTTTTTTTTTTTAAAGATAGTTCTGAAGAAGAGGGGCATTTCCTTTGCAAATCAACATGGTGAGGATCCTTCACTTATTTTCGGATATAAGGGCTCCCAGAGCTGACAGATCTGTGGGTCAGGTGTCAAGAAAAAGGAAGAAAACCCTTCTAATTTGAACAAAATCAGTGACTTTCCCACCCCCTACAACCTTGGTGAAAGGACCCTGGCCTTTCTCTCCGGAGAGGAAGCAGGACAAAGTGAGATAAATAGATAAAATAGAATTGGGGTGACCGGTGGGGGTTTCCGCAGAGAACTGTCCAGAGAGCACTTTCCAACTTGGCTTCAGTCCTGGCTGTCTTCAAGCCAGTATCGAAGGAATGTATATATGTGTGTATGTATATAATATATTATCATTATTATTATTACTTAAACAGAAGTGACAATGGTTGGGAAGGGCGTGTCTTTCTCGCTAAGGGCGACTGGCTCAACCTGGTGGTAAGCAAGCACTTGGCCAAACACACAGCTGAAAGGGACAGAGACGAAAGAGCCTGAAGAAGACAGCGAAAAATCTGCGGGGCTATTTCTTTGCCTTTTAAAGACTTGGTGCTTTAGGATTAGTTAAATTCCGGGGTAGCTCCAGCGCATTCTGCGTAAATAAATTATTGATTGAAAAGCGATCATCGCGGCCCCGAGCAGCACGCCCCCCCCCCTTCCTGCAATCAGCAGCGCCGGCCGCGAAAGGTATATATGATTAATTGAAAGATAAGCTGCAACTATCACCCGGAATGTCATTAATGCGCCAGGGAGACGTCCATTGGAGACAGGCGGCGTTATCCGTAGCTTTATCTTCAACAACGCTTCGCTCTCTTGGCCCGCGCTGGGGAAACAGATGGGGGTTTCTGTCTGGGACGCTCGCCCCGTGTTTATATTTTGGGAAGAATCGCAACTCTAGGGAGTCCCCGGCGGGCCCCCTGATAAATGAACATTAGCACTTTTTCGGACTACTGTATCAACAAAGGGGCCGCGGCGCGGCAATAATTGGCGAGAAAGCAAACAGAGGGCCGAGAGCGCGACTCTGCTCTTCGTCCGGCTGATGGATGAGCAGTGTGGCCGCCTCCCGGCCTGGCTCGGCCTGCCTTCCCGCGGGTCGCGCAGGGCCGCCCGGCTCTGCATCGAGGGACGTCCCGGCTGCAGGTACCCAGCCCTCCTCGCTACCTTCGCTAGAGGTGCTTTGCGAGTCCTCAGACCCCACCACCTGGCTAAAAGGCTGAGGCCACAGGAGGGAGTGACTTGCTTAAGGCTACCCAGGCTGGAAGCGACAATGACCATTGGGCTTACTGACTCTAGAGCTGGGCTTGTTTTCCTGTTTGTCAATGGGAAGGAAGCAAGTCGTCCCACACTCCACCCCCACCTCCTCCCCCTTCCAGGGAAGAGGACCTGGGAGTCTCCTCACACTGTTATACAGAAGGCGAATACAGAGGAGAGGGGAAGAGGGAGAGAGGGAGAAGACAGAGAGAGAGAGAGAGAGAGAGAGAGAGAGAGAGAGAGAGAGAGAGAGAGAGAGAGAGAGCATGAATTTGAGATGTAACTACTTCCTTTTCTCTCCCTGCTTTTTGGTAAGGCCTTATTTATATATAATTCATTCACCAGACACCACAGTAGATTTGAGAATTTTCATCACTTCCTAAAGAACCCCCCCAACTTTCAGTCACCCACCTCTCCCTCTCCCCTTCTCAGCCCCAGTTACCGCTAATCTGCTTCCCCCCTCTATGCATTTGCCTCTCTTGAGTGGTTCATACAAACAAAATCATATAATATGTGACCTTTTCTGTCTGGTATATCTCATTTGGCAAGCCGTGTGTCCCAGGTTCCATCGCTATGACATTTATCAGTGCTTTGTTCCTTTTAGCAGCTAAATAGAATTCAGCTGCGTAGATCTGCCATTTTTGTTTACTAGTTCCTTGGTTGGTTGCCATTCAGGTGTTTTCGCCTTTTGCTATTCTCCAGCCCACTCCTACCTTCTCAGACTGCGAAAATCTTCCTCTTTTCTCTCTAATTTCAATCCTGTCCTCCCCCAGTGTGGACTGAGTTTCCAGCAATATTCTGATCTTGCTGTAGCCCAATTCTTGGTTTTAAAAAAAGTTATCAGATTTTCATTTCATGCTGAACTCACAGTGTCTACTAACAACCTTGCTTTCTAGGTCATCGGGTAGGGCCTTGGGATTACTAATTCCACATCGTCAGATCCTGACTGCTAGCCTGGTTTTTGGCTTCCACTGCCCCAAGGTACAAGGCTGTAGGCCAGCAGAGCCAGACCCAGACCGAGAGCAGCCTTATGGGTGCCGTTTTCAGGCCAATCTGTGCAAAGTTATCCCAGTAATAGGAAGAATCAAAAGCCGCAGAAGAGGGGCACAGTCTACCTGGTAAAGGACTGCGTGTCTGTCTAAGAGAAGTCAGGATTCACACCTGCCTCCAAAGGCTCCAGAGTCAACTCCCTTGGGGGCATTTGGCCTGATTTTCTCCACCCCTTCACCCACACTGACCAGGTGGGTAAAAGGGCTGGATGAGCAAGCCTGCCCTGCCTGGGATTCTCAGAGACCATGGTGTCATCCGACCTCCACAAGTGCACAATGGCACGCCTGCACTCCAACTTGACACAATGTACACATGATGATTTCTATGTGTTATTCATGATAAGGATAATAATTTGGAATGTTTGCTTATTTCTGAGGGCGAATAAGGAGGCTAGGCTAAAACATTGAGAAACCATACAAGAGTACATTAAAACCATTGCCAAAAATATCATAAATAGAACCAAAGAAAAAAATAACCCAGAGAGAAAATGCTAGAAATACACGAGAAAAGTATGAATTTTAATATTATACACAGAAAGAGATCTGGTGATCAATAGGAAAATTGCTTAACAGAACAACTGGAAAATTGGCCAAGAATCTTGCTGGAAGAAAAGGGAAGGAAGTAAATAAAAAGAAAAAAGTTAAGAAATGTTAACTAAATCAGAGAGGTAATAAATACACTTTATATATTGGACTAACGAATGTAAGAAATTTGGCAGCCCTGGCTTCCCAACAAATAATAAAGTTGAGCAAAATTAAAAAAACTGTGCACCCTTAATTATACTGTGGACATAGTCGAATGGTTGAGGGCTTGCCCAGCGTTCCTGAGGCCTGGGCTTGATGCTCAGGGTTGATTGTCTCTGCTGAGTGACTTTTCTGCATGGGAAACAGTACTGAAAACCCTCTCTGGAGCAGTCTGGTTCCGTCAACATGTAAAAAGAACAAATCATTTGAGGAAACATTTTCACTTCCAGCATCTATTTGCAGAGACACACATGTATGCAAATGAAATTCTTTGCACTTTATTTATTTATTTATTTAAGAAACAACCCAGGATATTTATCTTGGGGACTGGTTAAAAATCCCGTTATACCTATAGAACTGCAGACATAGGAGAGAAAGAAAAATATTTGTCAGCATGGGTACATTTTATGATACTTCATATAGCCGAACAAGCTATGGGCAGGCCCTTTCCTTTCCAATGCTCTATGGTTGCAGGTAAGCCCTCTACCACTGAACGACACTTGGATTTTTTTTTTTTATTTAACGTTTAAATGTATGTGTATGTGGTGTGTCGGAGGACAACTTGCTGGAGTTCTCTCTCTCCTGAGGATCTCTCAGATCCTCAGGCATGTTAGCGACCACCTTTTACCAACCAAGACCAGCCACCAGCACTTTTAATTAATTAATTAATTAGGTCTGAGACAGGGTTTTAGGAGGCCGGCCTTGAGATCCGAATCTCCTGCCTGCCAAGTCCTGAGATTACATGTGTCCTCCAGCATTGCTACCCATTGTCATAGCTATTTGGTGTTCTGTAGCCAAGCCTGGCTTCAAACTCACAGTAATCCTCCAGCCTCAGCCTCCTAAACACCGGGATAACGAGTGTGAACCACTACACTTGTGATGTACGTTGTGGATTTTTTTAAATTAATGATTAACAAAATGTTAAAGGAAGCTTCGAAGGAAGAAAACTGAGGGAGGATCTAGAAGAAAACGTCACACCATCCTAGAGTGTGTGACATCCTGGAGAGCAGGGTTTTGTTGGTACTTTTAGAGCTGTGGAAATACCTGGACCAGAATCCTAGGAAGCATCTGTTCAAGATGTAAATTTATGCGCTTTTCCTCTCCTTCTGGAATTTTTAAGATCAAAGGTGAGTGTAGTTTGTGCAGAGAGCCCAAGTGGCTGTCCAGTGAACTCTTCGTGGTGGATCGGGAAGGGTTCCAAAGATTGTGTGTGTGTGTGTGTTTGTGTGTGGTCTTTGTCCAGCAGAATCTGAGCCCGGTCACCCTCTAGCAAAGCTGCCCTCTAGATTTCCCCTGAAGTGGGCTTCAGCCCCAAGAGCCCACCTGAAGGCGTACAACAACACCCCCACATCTGTCAGTGCACCTGAGGGCGCCATAGTGAGCTTCCACAACGAAATGGAAAGGAGGCTGGTCAAAAAGGTGTGGTCACTTGCCCTTCCCCCACACCCAGGTACTGCCCCAGCTGGAAGAGGCCTGGGAAGCCTCTAGCTTAGGCCTATTGGTCCACCCTTCCCCGGGTGAGTGGGTGGGTGGGAAGCTCCTGTTGAGCCACAGCTAGTGCTCGAGTCTTCCTAACAAGACTGAGCTGACTCTTCCCTATCTTGGAGTACAGGAAGCAGTAAGTAGAAATGTATCACACATGGTCTCCTTGTTTACAGTGGGGACTTTTGTGGCCACTGGTCTTAGATTCTCCTACCTGTCATGGTTCTTCAGAGGTCACTTGACTTTGGACCTCTTGAAGTAGGGATACTACTTTCAGATTCCACTTTCTCACGTGGAGAGGTTTCCAGTCCTCAGAAACCTGCTCCCTCTTTGCCTTCGCCTAGAGCGGGGATCGAGCTGTGGCTTGCAAGAGCCGGACCTGGCACTCGCCAGACTTCTACCTCCCTAGGTTCCTAGAAGAGATAGACTCACCCCACAGAACCACCAGAAAAATCCTGGGGGGGGGGGGGGAGAGAGAGAGAGAGAGAGAGAGAGAGAGAGAGAGAGAGAGCGAGCGAGCTCAAGAAAACAAAGTCGAATACTAACAGTATCTCTTTCCAAAAAAAAAAATCTGTGAGCATGAGCGGTCTGGGTTGCTTCCTATACCTGCAGAGGAAGCCTGTCCTGCTGGGTTAGTTTCCTTAGCAATGGATAAAACAGTTGGGCCAGTGACTACCTTTATTTTTAAAATAGGTACCGTATCATAAAAAACAAACAGCTGTGGGGAGGGGGAGTTAGTATGACAAGCCTCTCGGCTCCCAGTCGCCTTACTCAAGGCTTTTTATTTTTTAAAGACTTGTTTCTGTCCAGTGTTGGGGACTGGCCTCAGCCCCCCCCCCCCCCCCCCCCCGTATTCGCATTTAAGTGTTGACCACGATCTATTTAAATAAGATATAGTAAGTTCGGAATACAACCAACAAGCTAGTAAGTATACTGTCCCGTGAATCTGAGCACGTTGAAAAAAGCCCGAGTAATAGAGAAAACGTTGACAATTGTAATGAACCCTTTCCGGTTAGTCGGTCCAAGGTCAGTCACAGACTCGAAGCAGCACGTTCTCCGCAGATTTCATTTATTTGTGTGCTTATGGGAAATGTGTCAAATTGTAGAATGTGCGTGCTGTTTCGAAATTCTGTGAACTCCTTTATATTTTTTGCCTGCGCACTTTTCCACGCGCTTTTGGCTGGGGTATTTCCAAAGCGAAATTTCTCTTTGGTCACCCACTTGATGTGACTGACTTGATGGATCGGATGGACCGGACGGGAGCCGCTTCCCGACCCTGCAGGGGTTTTCCTTATCTCGGTTCTCTTTCTCCTCAGCTCCGAGCTCGGAGAGAGCCTGTAACAATGTTTTCCACCTGCCCTGTCCGCTGCAAACTGTTACAGCATAAACAGCAGAGGTGGAGGCTCTGGTGGTCCCTCAGAAACCGGTCTCAGAAGGTGATAATTTGAAAAACCAGGTGACATTGGAGTGGGACGATGATTCAAGATGCGGGGAGGGGAAAACGGTGCTTTTTAGAGCCGTCCCACGCTAGTGCGGCGGCGTGGAGCTCCAGGAGACGTCTCCGCAGACTCCTTGGACTTGAGCGTTCAGATCGATGGAAGCGTAGCTGCAGGAAAGGCGTGGGTTTTCACTTCCAGAACCGCGGGCGAGTCGGGCTTCCAGAGGGTCGCCGCCGGCTGGGGTCGGAGTAGGAGAGTTAACGCCTGATTGCTACAGCTGAAATCCAGACAGCAACCCCGGAGTCGCTGCCTCCTTCGGGGACTGCTAGGGTCTCCGGTGGGCGGGAATCAGGCTGTAAGTGGCCGGTCACCGCAGTTCGATGCGTCCTAGGATCGCCGCCCTTTCTCTTCTGCACCGTCCTTTCCTTTCAGACCGTGTCTTACGACCCTTAAAGTGCTTAAAATACGTTGGTGTCCCGCAGGAAACGCCGCTTTCTGCTACGTGGGCCGAGCGGATTGTGAGTGGGTAGGTGGCAAAGTGTCGCAAGGGAAAAGCCCTGACAGCGGTCGGTTGGGTTCACTCAGTGTCTACCCAGGGCCTCCCCGGGGGCCGAGGACTTCGGGACCGTGGAACTCCGGGCTTCAGCAGTTGCTGGGCACCGGCAGAGAGCGCGCTGCAGCCATCTGCCAGCACGCGAATTGGAGAAAAGCGGGATGGAGACGCTAAACGAATGCCATGTCACACGCCACGCTTTCAGGATGCAGTTGACGGCTGCAGACATTCAAGCCCTTAAAAGGAGCATTTAAACTTGGGAGGAGTACGGATGGAACTCAGAAGCAAGCCAGTTAGTGTGCACAACGCGCGCGGGAACTTTGCCGGCAGAGCTCACAGGGACTGTGAGGTGGCCCCGCCGCCCATCGCTCCTGCCATCTCCAGACTGGCTATGCCGGGCACCCAGAGTCATTTTCCGAAGGGTGTTATCGCATCTTGGCGCTCCCAGAGCCCCTACTAGCGCGCTCGCCTGCGCAAACTCTCTGCTGTGTGGCCTTGTATCTTTAGGTGGGGGGACATCTTTTGTCTCTCGGCAAGAAGCTTTCCTCCAGGGAAGATAAAGTAATCGATAGGGTCTTTTAAATAGCTCCGAGTTTCCTGTCGGGCCAGGAGTATCAGCGGGCACACCAAATCTGCTCTGGTATGTCATCTTATCTCTCTTTCCCGCTGTTGTCCCCAAACGCTGTCTGTCAAGAGAGACGCCACCCGCATTAGGACCCAGACTAGGGCCCTTCCGCTCGGGGTCACGCGTTGCCCCCTTGGCTCTGTTGTCCTTCGAGGTCCTAGAGGGTGGGGAGGAGATGCTGCGGGCCGGGTGAAGTTCTGGGACAAACGTGGAGGGGGGTACTGCGGCGCAATGTCACTTAGAAGGGGGTGTCTGGTCCGTTTGCTAACCACGAACTGGGCTAAGAGCTAGTCACAAAACAGGCGGAACTGCGCACTGGCTGCTTTGCCTCAGTGAAGGAAAATCAGGCTTATCCTTCGAAGGGGCCTCTGACTTCAGAGAGTGCCAGTCTGGCCTGAGCTTTCTCTAACTCCGGGTAACTTTGTTTGGGGAGAGGACAGCTCAGGGGGCCAGGGGAACCTCAAAATCCCACCATTCTCCTTTGCTCCCACTGCTCCATTTCCAACCTGCCAAGAACCGGAGTTGGGGTGCTTTTGATTTAGGAAGCCCAGCCGTGGTGATCAGTGACCACCTTGACCAGTGACCACAGCTTGGTCAGTTTTTTCATAAGGTAGTGAGTTCTAGTGAAATCTTCAGCCCAGGCCTCTGAACTCTTTGTCCTGTGTCCTAGAGTTCTAGACATCCTGATCAGATGGTAGGCCCAAATCTTCCTTGGGTTATATGCCCTTCCATCCTTTTTTTAAAAATTTAATTTCTATATTCATCCAGCTATATCTCCTTTTTTAAATAAAGAAAAATAAAATTAGAAACATAAAACCTCTCAGAGGCCCTCTGTCCCCATCAGTCCTGGTATCCACCAGTCCTATGCATCTCAGGTATATATCCAACTTCCTTTATTTCATAGCCACACACAGGGCTAGGGAGCTACTGCCAGGGAAATCATTTTTTGGCTTCAAGACAGGCTTGCTCCCTTGCAATGGCCCAGGATCATTCTGGATTACTCCAACTGCTGAGAGAGGACCACCCACTAGAACACGGCCTGAGGATAATCTAGGCCTTGGGAAAACTGGGCTTGTCATTTATCAGGGTTTATTTGCCTAAGATAGCAGTTTCTGTAAGGAAACAAAGTAGGGGCAAAGGCAACCCTTCTCCCTCCTGCTAACGCAGAGCCATTTATGAGTCTTCTTATTTATGTCAGCCCATATTAGCCCAGCCCTAGCTGAACTGGATTCTTAGCAATGGCAGAAAGATTGGTGAAGGAGCCAGGGGCGCTTGTTTTCATTGGATGGGCCCCGAGCCTGAGCCTTCTCTTCTGTGCTGTGTTGATCCCCTGCTCCCCAGACTGTGACTTGAGCACCTCAAGTTGGTTTGGGACACATGGCTTTCATCTCTGACCTCTAGGATTATTCTGACAGACTGGTCCTGCCCTTCTGGACAGACCTGGAGTTGGCCATGTCCCCCATTTAGTCAGGCTGAGTTAGGTAGGGCTAGGTTTGAAGAAACACTTGCTCTAAGGGCATCCCGCTGCGTGGCAGCTCTGCCGCTCTGCTCCCTGAATGCAAAAGCAAAAGCGTGGCTTTGCGCCCTCCTCATTCTCAGGAACCCTTTTCAATTCCAACACAGAAGTGCCTAAAATAAAAAATGAACTGACTTGTGAATTTTCCCACTTTGAACACAGGTGATGAACTTGTGATTTGTTTGTTTGTTTTTTGATACAGGGTTTCTCTGTGTAGCCCTGACTGTTCTGGAATTTGCTTTGTATACCAGGCTGGTCTCGAACTCAGATATCCACCTGATAGCAAAGTCCTTTTTGCTCTCATTGTATTAATATGTTCGGTATATTCCAGGCTGAGCATCCCTGCCTAAAACCCCAACTGCCGGCAGCCTGACACCCCTGCACCCGAACACCTGAGCTCATGTGAGCTAGTCACACCGAAAGGACAATGATATACAGCATAAAGTGACTTTCAGACTGTGTGTGTGTGGCGTGAATGGATTCTGTGTCGACACTGGAGTTCTGTCCCTGAGGTGTCTATTAACACATACGTAGGCAAATATCCGAAATCTGAAGCAACCGAACCCCGTGTCATTCCGGTGGGAAGCAGTTCAGATGAGGGATGCTTTATGCGCTATGCCCATGCATGTTCTGCCAGGGTCTCTTGTATGTCAAATTTCCCGTGTTTTGACTGTCACAACATAGTGGTTCTTTTTCTGAGGACTCTGGCACCTGCCTTTCGCACAGTTTCTACTGTGTAAACATCCCTGAGTAGCATTGCCGGAGCCCAGCCTATTCACAAACTCAGCTTGAGTTGATTCTCAACAGTTTTCCACACAGCTGAACGGAAATCTATTTATTCTGACAGCACGTGAGACTTGCAGCTTCCCAACAGCCTGCCAAGGCTATGAGTTTTAAAGTTTAAGCCGTTTATTTGGGGGGGGGGGGGTGGTGAGGTTATCTCGAATGACTAGAGAGAATCAGAATCGAGGACTTTTTTTTCAAGGCTTGCTGAATATATTTGTCAAAATGCCTGTCTAAACTTTTTGTCTTTTATTCTCATTAGTGTGTTCTTAGTTAATTCTTAAAATTGCTCATTTTAATTTTTTATCTGATACAGTAATTGTAATAGGTGCATGTATTATGCAATTCCTCCATACATAGCTTGTCAATTGCTTACTTCAAATTTAATATACCTATTTCCTGGAATACCATTCTTCCAGCTTTCTGTAGTCTCTGCTGCTATGCATAACCACCTACTGGGACCCAGTGGGACCCAGTGCTCTATCCCAGCACAGTGCTCCTCACCCAGCACCAGCTTCCCTCACTGCTCTTCCCTGTCCCTTTTGCTGTTGTTTTGTTTTTGTTTGTTTGTTTTTGAGACAGCACTTACTATTCTCTGACTGGCTTGGAACTGGCATGTAGACCAGGCTTGCCTCAAACTTATAGGTATGTACCACCCTACCCAGCCTGGATCCTATTTTGTTTATGTTTTTGTTTTAACTCTCTTAATAGCATCAGACACCCCAACCTCCCCTTAAAAAAACAAAAAACAAAACCAACCAACCAACCAAAAAACCTTTCTGGTCCAGTGACCATGCTTCTTCTGGCCTTGACGTTGTGGCACTATTAGCCCCTGTGCCTGGGTATCTATGACTGAGCTGGCTTCTTAGGATCCGGACAATAAGTCCTGCAACCAAGGGAAGTCCTGAAGACAGAACCCAGGCTAGTTCTGTTTGCTTTCCTCACAGTTGCCGAAACATCCTAGGTCTGTCTTAATAACCCATCAAACGGGGTGGGAGATGCCATAGAACCATCTGCTAAATTTATTACATGTGCTCTTTTTTTCTGGTATACAACGATGGGTCAGATGCTACCGAGCTGTTAAAGCAGATTTGAAATCCCCAGGCTGCTGTTTTCCTTCTTGTGATTGGTAGCAAGGCCAGGATCCAAGGCCTCTCCAGCAACAGCCCACCTAGCCCTGCCCTGGTGCTAAATTCCATGCGTTCTTAATATTTTAAATTAAAATTTATTTATTTTTTTGTACATGCCATGGCAGCGCACATACTGAGATCAGAAGATAAATTTCAGGAATTGGTTCTCTTCCCTTGTGGGGCCCAGGAATCAAACTCAGGTGGTCAGGCTTGGCAGCTAGTACCTTTACCCTCTGAACCTCAAGCTGATTTGTCTTAGTGTTCTCATGCATTTAAAAACCATGATGGCTGCAGGTCAGAAAAAAACAAAAACAGAAAAACTTAACCTCTTTCTCTTGGAATATGAGTGAAATATGGCCATAGTTTCATACAATCCTTCTATAGTTTGGTAGTTCTTAAACACTATTTTTTTTTTAAAAAATACAGGTAAAAACAGCATATGATTTTTCAAAATTATTTTGATTGTTACCTTTTTTTTTTTGAGACAGGGTTTCTCTGTATATCCCTGGCTGTCCTAGAACTCACTCTGTAGACCACACTGGCCTTGAACTCACAGAGATCCACCTGCCTCTGCCTCCCGATGCTGGGATTAATGACATACACCACCCTACCTGGTTTATTTTGATAATTAATTAATTAATCAGAGGTAGGATTTCATTGTGTATCCCTGGCTGTCCTAAAACTTACTCTGTAAACCCAGGCTGGCCTTAAACTCAGAGATCCTTTTGCCTCTGGGATTAAAGATATGCACCACCACCACCTGGCTATTTTGATCATTTTTAAGTGTCTATAACCCACTGATATTTTTATTTGCATCTTCTGTTAGGCTCATCACTTCTTTCTTACTGAGGTTTGAAGTCTGTTTTTCTCTTAGCTAGCGGCCTTTTATCATTTTATTTTATGCTATCATCATTATTATTACTTTACCATTGTCCTGTTTGTCTTATTAAATATTTTATTTGGGTTTTAGAGTACTTTATAATTTAGAAAAGGGACATGGGCATATGGTAGGGCTTTGGTCCCTAGTAGTACTCATCATGAGCCATGGGGGAATGGAGAGTGTGCCAGGGCTCTGCATCCAGTGGGGACTCCACAGGCCACAGGCCACAGGCTGCCTCACTTGCCTTGAGCTTCTGGTGCCCATGATAGGTATCATCAGAGACTAACCTAATCTTGGTATTTCTATCCTAGGCATCACCTGCTAGAAGACAGAAGAGGGAAGTGTCAGTGGATTCTCCAAGGTCAGAAGCAACTTCTAGAAGGCAAAGCTACCAGAGAAGAGGGAGGAAGGCTCCTGGAATCAGGCTTGGAGAAGGAAAAAGGCCTAGGAAGACATTCATGGGAAAGACCTCTGGAAATGGCAGAAATGTATTGTGGGGACCATGGCTGTTCGCCCTTCCCAAACACTGATGTTCTCACCTGTAAAATGAGACGATAGCCACACTTCCTCAAAGGACTATGAGTATTAACACAGGAGCATCTATGGGAGCAGCGTTGTCCCTGGGTATTATTACACACACCCCCCTCCGGGCATGGAAGCTCGCTGCAGGATAGCAGACCCCAGGTGACCTGCCTTGCTACTTGGAATGTCTTCATTGACCTCAGCGTGTACTTCTCTTTCCCATCTCCAAAGCTCCGAACAGCAGGGCACCACGGGAAAGTCGTCAGAGGCCCCTTTGCACCGCGTGCCCATCTTTTGTTTTTATGATTAATTTCATTGTGAATTATGTGTGCACACGTGTTAGGGGGCACAGAAGCACACAGAAGAGGGCGTTGGATTCCCTGCAGCTGGAGTTACAGGTGGTTGTGGGCTGCCCGGATGTAGGCGCTCTAAACCACGGAGCCACCTCCGGACACTCTTCTTTAGAATTCCGGGGTGGTGCCTGTGAGAGCTTTGGGCCCAATAGAGCCTAGAGCTGGAGGAGCAGATGAGGGATCAGGAGCCAGCCATTTTGTCTCTACAAGACTGTTGAGTCCTTGGCACCAGAGGGTGGATACCCCTGCTCAGTTGACACAGTTCTGGGTAGGTTTCCTGTGCTCAGTAAATGCTGCTGACTGAGGCCAGGAGCACAACAGTGACTCAACCGCAGGACCTGTTCGCACAAGTAGCACAGCGAAGGAACCTTGGGGCCTGAACCAGCGGTGCCAATCCCCTTTCCCCCTGCCCCAGTCTCTTGGATAGCCAGGCTGTGGAAGTGTGCGTGTGTGTGTGTGTGTGTGTGTGTGTGTGTGTGTGTGTGTGTGGTGTGTTTCTGATTTAGGCTTTGATCCATGCATCTTCCTACACTGCTCCTGTCTTTCCCAGGGCCTCAGAGAAGAGACAAGGGAGACAGTGCTATTGTACCTAGGGCTCGGACTACACAAGAGGAAGATGTAACTTGGCAGTGTTCTAGTGACTGAGCTGCCTCTCGCTTTTTCTGCTTCAGCATTCTGGGTCTGGGTCCTCATGGCATCTCCTCCTATTTCCCTGGTGAGTGCCAGCCACCTTCCCTCAGCTCCCAGAGGATACCAGTCCTGGAAAAGCCTGCTGGCAGAGCGGCACCAGCAGATTTTCCACTACCTGGATAGATCGTTAAAGAGTCACAGACTCCCAGGCCGCGGGGTCTTCTCTTGGCTTGGCTGTCACTCCACTAGGAAAGGGCCGCCTTAGCGCTAGGCAGATGCTCAGACCCCGCTGAGGGTTGCTGGTCCCAGAGCACCAGGGGAGATGGGGAGCCAGGGAGAGAGGGAGAAAAGGAGATGGTGAAATGGAAGAATAAAAAGAAAGGGAGAGAGAAAGTTGATCGAGAGGAGACAGTGGAGACTAGAGGAGAAGAGGGGGACAGGAGAGGGAACTTCTAGGGAGCTGAACTCCCGCAGCCCCGGTGAAGGAAGTTTCCAAACACAGCCTGAAAGCCTTCCTCTCCGCCCCCACCTAGACTGGCGCCCCCACCTAGACTGGCGAGAAGGGATTCTTAGAGGAAGTTGGTCTCCTGCTGACGGGCTGTGGAAGCTAGCCGCCAGCCTTTCTTGATGGGCACTTTAGATCTACAGTTAACTGAAGAGCCCCGAGGAGCCCATGGGGAACCTGCCCCATGAGCTCTGTGTACCTCCGCCCACGTCTCTCTTCTCTCCGCTAAACTCAGCTGTTTCTCTAACCTCCAGTTTCAGACAGAGAGGCGGGCCTGCCTGGGTTGGACCTGGTTGTGTTTGGAAGGAAGAAGGGAAAGACGCATTTTGAGATCTCTGTGTAGCAGTGTGAATATGGCTCAGTGTATAGCAATAATAACCCCGAATGGATTATGGATTATATGGTAATGCATAATGTTTTACACAGCTCAAATATGTTTTAATTAAGGAGTGATGTATTAAAATTTTCAGAATAAGAGTCAATCTCAAATGTCCCAATATAAGAGATCAGAGTTAGGGACTAGTCTTTGTTAATTAACTTAATTAAACCGTTCCTCGATGTACACGCATATCAGAGCATCTCACGGTACCGTTGTACCCTATACATATATGTGGTTATGATTTGTCAATTAATACTACTGAAAGTGAGAAAAGTATGAATGGCCCTTGTCGATGGCTGGGAAAATTACCCGCGATGCCCTGGGTGGCCTCACAGGTTAGGGTAATAATGAATGTTTCCTTTTAACTCTCTCTTTTAGTCCTCCTAGAACGTCAAAGGGATCAGAGTATATGAAATACACACACTCAAGCAAAAGCCTTCTGCTGCTGACAACCCGCCTGCCCCATGAAGAAAAACTGTCCTGTTTCCTTTCTCTTGGCGGAGCTGGGGATGGAGGTCTTGCTTTGCATTGACTAGAAGAGTGCTCTCCCACTGAGCCGCAGGGCACCCAGCCTTGCTACTCCTTAAGCTGCAAATTGCACCCTTGGCTTATTAAAGAGAAGAAAGAAAAAGACCGAGCAAGACCAAACAGATCTCACTTAATCGGAAGGAGGCTCAGCTCTGAACCACTGTAAGCAGAGGTCAGCGGGGCTTGCTCCACCAGCCTGGGCTTTCTCTGATCTGGGGCCTAAAGCTGGCTGAGGCCTGAGGAGGCGCTGACCTTGGGGATGGAGCGGCCAAGATCTCAGCAGAAGGCTGTTGAAGCATAGTTAGTTGGGGCATAGCATAGCGTCTCTGCCCTGTATTAGAGTGTCACCCCCAACCCTCTGTAAGTTTTCACCGGAGAGGAGAGGATGCTGCTGTCTTCTAGGTGCAAAGGGGCTTTGGGGAGTTTGGGTTTCAAATCTTCAGTTCCAGCAGGACTGAGCAGGGAATCTGACTCCAGTCCTCAGTGCTGAAACAAAACCATGGCCTTTTGCATTCCAGTTGTGTTTAAGAACTACCCAGAATTCTCAGTCTCCTTCCAGAAAGTAAGTGAGGTGCAGGAACCTGCGGTTTATAAAATCTTCCCGGTACCAGACTCAGATAGAGCTGCAGCCTGTGTATAGAGCTGCAGCCTGTGTATACGGGAGCACTTGCCTTCTGTTTTCCTGCGATTCCTCCCAGAGCCATCTAGACCCTCTTGTTTCTAGGAAGGCAAGCCAGGCTGCCCTCCAGAAGCTTGCTGTCTCCGCTGCTGTCTAGGGACTGGTGGCAGTCAGGGCTGGGCACTTAGTGCCTGCAAACAAAATCAACCAAGACAAAAGTAACCGCTTGGGGGTTGGAGGGATGACTCAGTCCGGAGGATGCTTGCTGGGCAAGAGGACCTGTGCCCAGAACCCACACAAAAATGCCTGGCTGTGGTGGGCAGAGCAGGGAAGGACTAAACAGGAGGAGCCCTGGTGCTGCTTGGATAGCCAGCCTAGCCGAATCGATGATCTCAAGGCCAAGAAGAAATGCCCTCTCAATAGAGGTGACAGCATTCATTCCTAAGGACAACAACAGAGGTAGTCATCCGGCCTCCACACATACATACCTATATACATACACAGACATACATACATTCATGTGAACATACACAGACATTTATGAATAAAACGAAATAAAAAGCAAGAACTCTGGGTGAAGAGAATAACAGACTTTTTTTATTTTTTTTTTAAAATTATTTCTTTTTTTCCCCCAAGATTTATTTTTAAGTGCATTGGTGCTTTGCCTACATGTATGTCTGTGTAAGGGTGTCAGATCCCCTGGAACTGGAGTTACAGACAGTTGTGAGCGGCTATGTGGGTGCTTGGGATTGAACCTGGGTTGCTTTAGAAGAATAGCCAGTGCTCTTAACCGCTCAGTCATGTCTCCAGCCCCAAAGACTTAGTTTCTTAATTCATATTCATGCTTCTTAACTTGGACATTTAAGACTTATATTATTCTCTCTCCCTCTCCTCTCCTTTCCCCTCTTTCTCTCTCTCTCTCCCTCCCTCCCTCCCTTCCTTTCTTTTTTATTTTTTCCAGACAAGGTTTCTCTGTGTAGCCCAGGCTGTCCTGACACTTGATCTGTAGACCAGGCTGGTCCATTTGTCTCTGCTGGGATTAAAGGAGTGCACCACCACTTCCCAGGTGAGACTTCTATTATTTGAAAGCTATACAAGTCATGAATATATCCACTTTCCCCCTATACTCTCTCTTTCTTTCTCTCTTTTTCACTATATAGGCCTTACTGGCCTAGAACTCACTAAGTAGACCAGGCTGCTCTCAAATTCACTCACAGAGATTCACCTGCCTCTACCCTCATTAATGCATGTGCCATTATGCCCAACTATGAATATATTCTTTTTAAAATTTATTTATTTATTTTATATGCATTGATGTCTTGCCTGGATGTATGTTTGCGTGAGGGTATAGGATCCTCTAGAACTGGAATTGCAGACAGTTGTGAGCTGCCATGTGGGTGCTAGGAATTGAACCCAGGTCCTCTAGAAGAGCAGTCAGTGCTCTTAAGTGCTGAGTCATCTCTCCAGCCCCTATATTCTTATTGTAAACATGCCAAGCTCTGAGAACTCCCCATTCCCTGCTCCCGCTCTCCCCTTATACAGAGTCCAGTAACAAGGCGACTGTAAACCTGCAGGGCTGGGTGAAATCTGAGGGTTCAGTGTGAAGAAAAAGGAAGGTGGAAGAGCCCGCTAGTACTTTTTTCTGTTTTGACTTGCATAATATTTCATTTCTGGAGCTAGGTCTGGGTGGTTGGTGACTGAACCTTGCACTCCACACATGCTAAATCCAAGTTCTACCATGGAGTAACCTTCACTCGATGTATATAATATTTTGGCTATGTCATGTAACATTAAATAAGTTTTCTGTTGCAAAAACGTGAATACAAAAACATTTCTTTTCAAAAGATTTTACCTAAAACCATGGCAAAGCTTAAGACACCGACGTCCTGTATGTCCACGGACGTGCTGCCGCCTGTCACCACACGAGTCCAGTCGCTAACATGTAGTTTTGTCACCTTTTCTGACTGGCTAACCCAAAACAGCCTGGACACTTGCTCCTCTTCGATGCTTGCCACAAACAATGCCACAGCATCCCAGGCAGGAGAGTCTTTATACTTCTAGAGATCGTCAGAAGTCTGTTTTCTAATGGTTATTTTGAGTGTCTGAGTGTTTTGCCTGCATGTCTACCTGGTGCCCACTGAGGCCAGAAGAGGGAATCTAATCTCCTGGAACTGGAGTTACAGATGGTTGTGTGCCATCATGTGGGTGCTAGGAACTGAATCCAGGTCCCCTGCAAGAGCAGCCAGTGCTCTTAACCACTGAGCCATCTCTCCAGCCTCAAAGTATTTTTTTTAATTTAAATTAATATTTTTAAATAGCAGGTATCTCTTTAAAATTTTATTTATTTTTATTTTATGTGCTTTGTTCTTTGCCTGCATGTATATCTGTGAGAATGTTGGGTCCCCTGGAACTGGAATTACGGACAGTTGTGAGCTGCTATGTGGGTGCTGGGAATTGAACCCAGGTCCTCTGGAAAAAAACAGCCAGTGCTCTTAACCACTGAGCCATCTCTCCAGTTCCCTAATTTTTTAAATGGATGAATAATATTCCATATCCAGAAGCCATAGCTTAGTTAACTATTTTCTGTTGGTGGATATTTGACTTGTTTCTATTGTAGTCTACTGGGCACCATCATTCTTTGGCTTAAAACAGATCCCTGGCCTACTGGCTGCTGAAATCTCAGATTCTTTCTGAAAAGATTAAGTTTTTATAATTACTAATTATTATTTTTGAGACAGGGTGTTTCTTTGTCTAGCTGTCCTGGAACTCGCTTTGTAGACCAGGCTGGCCTCAAACTCACAGAGATCCAATTACTTCTGCCTTTTGAGTGCTGGGATTAAAGGCGTATGCCTCCACCACCCAGCTTTATTTATTTTTTTTTAAATTTTTTTAAAATTTATTTATTTATTAAGGATTTCTGCCTCCTCCCCGCAACCGCCTCCCATTTCCCTCTCCCTCCCCCGATCAAGTCACCCTCCCTCATCTGCTCGAAGAGCAATCAGGGTTCCCTGACCTGTGGGAAGGCCAAGGACCGCCCACTTCTATCCAGGTCTCCTAAGGTGAGCATCCAAACTGCCTAGGCTCCCCCAAAGCCAGTACGTGCAGTAGGATCAAAAACCCACTGCAATTGTTCTTGAGTTCTCAGTATTCCTCATTGTCCTCTATGTTCAGCTAGACCGGATTTATCCCATGCTTTTTCAGACCCAGGCCAGCTGGCCTTGGTGAGTTCCCGATAGAACATCCCCATTGTCTCAGTGTGTGGGTGCACCCCTCGTGGTCCTGAGTTCCTTGCTCGTGCTCCGTCTCCTAAAGATTTATTTATTTATTATGTATACAGTGTTCTGTCTGCATGTGTGCCTACAGACCAGAAGAGGGCACCAGATCTCATTACAGATGGTTGTGAGCCACCATGTGGTTGCTGGGAATTGAACTCAGGACCTCTGGAAGAGCAGCCAGTGTTCTTAACCACTGAGCTATCTCTCCAGCCCCCCGACCCAGCTTTATTTTTAAATGTTTACTTTGTAGTTTATTTGTGTGTGTGTGTGTGTGTGTGTGTGTGTGTGTGTGTGTGCGCACGCGCGCGCGCGCATGTGTAAGCTATGAATGTGCAGGCACCTGTGGAGGCCAGAAGGTGGCATCAGGTCTCCTGGCACTGTCATTATAGGCAGTTGTGAGCCACCCAACTTGGGTGCTGGGAACTGGTGTCCTCTGCGAGAGCAGTATGCACTCTTAACTCATGAGCCACCTCTCCAGCCCCTATGTATGTATGTATGCATGTATGTATGTATCTGTGTACATGTATGTATGTATTTATTTATTTAGCTGTATAGGGGATTGAAACTAGTGCCTTCTACCTCTATCATTCAACATTCCCAGCCGTTTAGAATGACATCATTTACTGCCCTCATGAGATATTTGTGACAGAAAGGCAGGCTGCCAGTGACAATTCTGAGATGCAGCAGAGCCATGGAGTGTCTCAGTGTGCATTCACCAAGTGAGGGCTGAAAGACACGTCAAGACTTTGTTTCAGACACATGCTGGGCTCTGGGCTTCAGGTCCACCCTTTGTGTCCACCCTCTGCTGCTGGCAGAGGCTAGAGAGGCTGACTTCCTCCTTGACCACTCGCTGCTATTCAGGGACAGTCTGAGCTGCTCTGACCTGGGGTGAAAGACCACAGATCCTGTTACGGGTTCCTCTAGGAAGCCTCCAGGAAGCCTCCGTTCTCGGCCTCCCTCCTTCCTGTGACTAATTTCTGAAATCCCTGTGACTGAGGAGGTCGAGGATGAAGTTTCCCACTCCTGGAGGGCTCTGGGTGCCAGACTGGGGCCAGGGGGGTGATGGTGGGTGACAGCTAGGACTCCTGTGTGGTCACATGCCATCCCTCAAGAGCAGAAGCAGAGCCTTCAGATTGGGTGGCAGCAGCTGTGGGGTCCTGGGATAACCTCACTGATGGCTGGGTAGATAGGCTTCTCTTGTGTTAGGCGATTCCAGAAAGCAACGGGCTCCCCGATGAAAAGGCCATGGACATTGTCTTAGGGAATCTGCCGGCCCGGCTCTGACAGTTCTCAGCTGCTCCATAAATCTTCCATCAGTTTCATCCGGCCAAAGAGATGTCATCACCGTTTTCTCCCAGCGACAAGGAAGAAAAGGTCAGTCAGTCTTCCAGTCCCACCCAAGACAAAGGAGACAAGCAGGAAAATTTCCAACAGGAGGCTCAGGGAGGGCTATTTGTGCAGAAACCATTGGTGCTTAGATGCTGGGGTACATGTGAGGATGATGCCTGCACTGGGCACGAGTGCTTGGGACTCCCCCACATTTAATAGACAGAACTTCAGAAGCCTGAAGTTAGAAGAAGTAGCCACCATTCGGTCCCCTCGAATTCAACAATCCACTTATTGTCTTAAGACAATAGAGTCTGTATTGTAAATAGTAATTTTTATGCAGCATCTCAATACATTAACTTAGAAATACCAAGTATGGGGGAGGCCCAGGACTCCTCTGAACTCCTGCCAACCTGTTCAAACTCTGTTCAAACTCTGCCCAGTGTGTGTCTGCCAGGGCATCCCTGACACTGGCTGCTGCTCAAATGCCCCCTCCCCTGCCCTCAGGAATCATCTGCATATGATACAGCCCTGTGGCCAATCCATACCTCATCTGGAGATGGGGAAGATTTAAAGTTGCCGGGTCACATTGGTTGGTTTGTGTGGTTTATTAGAAGTCAAATGCATCTTGTTTGCCCAGAACGTACACACCAAGGGGCTGGCACCCTTTCTGCCTTGGAGCTTGGGAGCCAGTTGTTCTCCAGTCTGGCGCATCCATGATGCTCGGGGGAAGCCTGGGGTTTTCATGCTCCCTCATGGAGCACCAACTGGGAGAGGGTGTCTCCACTGTGCAGGACGCCCAGGGTGGAAGCTGTTTCAGTAGTTGTATGAAGACAACGATGACAACATCCCCAATAAAGCCTGAACACACAAAGGAACCATCGAGGCATGGAACTCCGAGGCAGCTGGGGGAAGTAAGTGCTTATCTGCCTCGTTCATACTATAAAGGCAGAAGGGCAAGGTCGTCAGAAGACAGGGCAGTTGCCCACAGTGGTTCAGGCAGATCATACTTCTGAACTGAGGTATAAATCTAAGTGCTGGGATGACGATAAAAATGACCCAATCGGGCTCTGCTGGTACAGCTGGCTCCTTGCATGTCAGAGCTCAGCACCTACAGAGTCAACCAGGCTGGAAATATTTGGAAAAACTCTTGTCTATACTAAACTTGTATAGGTTTTTTTTCTTTTAAATCATGATTATCTAAACAACACAGTACGACAGGTATTTACAGAGCACTTGACCCATACTAAACACTGCAGACCCTCTACAGAAGGGTTAGATCGTATGGGAGGATGTGCCTGGGTGCTATATAAATACCCCACTGTTTTATAGAAGGGACCTGAACGTTCCTGGGTTTATAAAGAGGAAGGACGTTCGGAACGAATCCTTCTTAGATGTCCATGTGCACACACACGGCTGCAAGGACAGCTCAGTTGGTAAAGTGCTTGCCTTAGGAGGCTGAGGATCTGAGTTCAATCCCCTGTGTGTGTGTTGGGGGAGAAGGGGGCGAAGCTGGGCATGATGGCATGTGTTTGTAATCCAGCGGCTGGGGAGTCTGGGATCCCTGGGCCTCACTGACTGGCCAGCCTAGCCTACTTAGCAAGCTCCAGACAGTGAAAAACCCTTTCTCATAAAGCGAGGTAGGGACTGGGGAGATGGCTCAGTTCTTCCAGAGGACCCAGCTTTGATTCCTGGGATCCACACAGCAACTCACAAACATTCACAACTCCAGTTTTAGGGGTTCTGACAACCTCTTTTGACCTCTACGGGCACCAAGCATGCATGAGGCACACAGGCATACGTGCAGGCAAAACACTCATACAGGTTAAGGAAACTCTGGTTTTTTTTTTAAAGCAATGTAAATGGAACCAAGGAATGACAACGGAAGCTGTCCTCTTGTCTTCTCATGCACACGCGCACACATACACACACACAAACACACACACGTGAACATACGCATACACTCATAGTCTCCTCAAACCATTTGTTTTACTTAATGTTATTTTTTCCATGTAATATTTCTACACCAAAACTCAAGCCAAAACTATTGTCTGATTTCTCCAGTCCAGTTCCCTAGGAGGCCTGGCTGCCCTACTTGGTTTGTGCTGATGCCCACCCTCCTCATGTGCAGACCCACTGGGCAGTAGCTATGGCTGAACTCCTGTTTACTTGCTGAGCCTTGGCCCATTTCTATGGCACATGAGAACCATTCCTGTTGAACTCTGTTGCTGAGACAGTTCTGACCTCAGGTGAATGGCCAGGGATCCAGGCAGAGGAAGGGAGTAGGAGGGAGGGATGTGTTGGCCTCCACCAGCACTTAAGCCAATGACCTGGGCTTGTCTGATTGAGTTGCCCACATTAGGCCAGTGGTTCCCAAATGCACATATGGAGGGATGTTCACACACACAGAATGATGCCTGCCCTCTGCCACGTTTCTTTGTCAGTTGCCTGGGTAGGGCCCGAGTCATGGTGAACGCTTTTAATTTCAACGAGGGCCTTGCTATATACTCCAGGTTGGCCTAGAACTTATTACATAGCCCAGGATGGCCTTGAACTTGAAGATCTTCTGCCTCTGGCTCTCAAGGGTTGGGAATACAGGTGTGTGATCTTGTGACTTGTTTCTGTCAATAGAACGTGATGAGTTGCTCTGCTCTCTGAAGGTCCTGGAATTCAACCCCTTGTCTTTTTGCCTGAGGCCTTGCTGCAGTCAGTTTAACTTCCTGGAGTACAGAGCAGGTGGAGGGGACCACAGTCCCAGCCCCTTCCAGCACTGATTATCGGATGCCTGAGTGACAACAGCTGGAACATTCCAGAACCAGTTGACCAGTGAGTTCAGGTTTGTCAACTGAGATACTGATGTTTGTGACCAGGTGATTCTTTGTTGCAGGGGCTGTAAGTTTTGTATCACCCATGGCCTCTCTCCAGTGGAAAGCAGCAGTACCCATCAACCTTGTCTTTAGGCATCCCAAGCATACCTGGTTGCTGAGCAGGTTTCACCTGTGGTTGAGAACCCGCGCCCTCGTGGAATGCAGCTGAACAATGAGCTCTGGAAACCACCAGAAGGACCCATGCAGTCATCCAGCCCCAAACTGTGGAAGTCACTGGGTTTTGGGGTTTTGGGGTGGTCCCTCTGGGGGATAACTGAGAGCCTTTCCTCACTTTCCCTGATTTCTTTCCTTGGCATCACGCATTAAGAATATTAAAGGATGGTTTAAAAAAGCTGAGTTTTGAAATGTTCCAGAATCCAAAACTGTTGGAGCACAGTCAGGCTGTCCAGACATTGTTCTGTCCTGTTACATGCAAGTCATGTGATTCTTGGTAAATCAGAACCTGTCTGGTCCTCATTTTCTTCATTTATAAGATGAAGAAAGTACTATTTTTTAAAAGAGAAAATCTATTTACATTTATTTATTTTATGTGTGTGTTTTTCCTGCATGTATGTATGCGTACCATGTGTGTGCTAGGTCCCCACCGAGGCCAGAAGAGGCCATCTGATCCCCTGGATCTGGAGTTACAGATGGTTGTGAGCCAACATATAGGTGGGTGCTGGGAACTGAACCTGTGTCCTCTGCAAGAGCAACAAGTACTCTTAACTATCAAGCCATCTCTCCAACCCCGAAGAGTTGTTTTTTGTTTTTCGAGACAGGGTTTCTCTGCAGCTTTGGCGCGTGTTCTAGAACTATCTCTTAGACCAGGCTGGCCTTGAACTCACAGAGATCCACTGCCTGGGATTAAAGATGTGTGTCACCACCGCCTGGCCAGAAGAGATTTTATTGCATAAGGTCTCAATGATGTGGAGCACAGATGGACATTTCCCTGTGTTCTGGGAAGGAGTGGATGGTGATGCTTTAGGCTTCACAGACCACACAGCTTCTGCCACAGTGACTCAGACAAAAGTGAAAACAGTCACAGAGCAATGCTTGACTGGGCGTGGCTTCTGACACAGTCGTCCCACCCAGAACAGCTGCTCTCATCTGAAGGAGTGTGACTATCACTCAGTAAGGCTTGATTTGTCTCTGGACTTCAGTGTGCCCATCCCAGAGATGGCACATGAGAAAGTTTTGGCTGCTGCCTACTGTCTCTGTTAGGGTTTCTGTTGCTGTGATAAAACGCCATGGCCAAAAGCAGCTCGGGGAAGAAAAGATGTATTACAAATTAGCCTTTTACATCATAGCCTTTGAGGGAAGCCAGGGCAGGACTCTGCAGGCAGGAGCTGATCGTGGCCAAGGAGGAGTGTTGCTTACTGACTTGCTCCTGTAAGTCAGTTTGTTCAGCCTGCTTTCTTACAGAATACAGGACCACCAGTCCAGGGATGGCTCCACCCACTATGGGCTGGACCCTCCCACATCAACTAGCAATTAGGAAAATGTACTCCAAACTCGTCTACAGAGTTGGCTTTTTCTTAACTGAAAGTCCTTCTTCCCAAATGGCTTTAGGTTATACGAAGTTGACATAACTAACCAGGACACCTATTACAAAGGAAACCCTTGATGAGTGACGGCTGTCAGCGATGCTGCCAGAGGTACGTGCACCTTACCTCTTTCTCAGTCTTCTTCTTCTACAGTCTTGTACTTTCTGGCTTCATCCATGATTATTTTGGCTCAACTTTGGCCGATAATGGTAGCCAGTTCCAAGATGGTGCCCGATTGGCTTTAGTTCCTGGTTTTCTGGATGGGTCAGAGTCATTGGAGGAGAATTGTGCACACAGTGTTATCCCACAATGCAGAGGGCTGATCTGGCAACCAACTGGCATTGTAAAAATATCTATAAAAAATGACCTCAGATCCTAGGTAACAAAGACACTGTGGCTTCCTTTCTGTCCTCTTTGGGTGGTCCACTGGGAGAAACTGGCTGTCAATTCTGAGGACGCCTAAGCAGTCCTGTGGGAAGGGCCTCCTGCCATAGGCTAACCTGACCTTTCCAACCATGTGAACCGTATTGGAGGCGAACCTTCCAGCTTTGGCTAAGCAAGCCTTCAGATGACTGCCATATGCAGTCCTGATCCTAAGCCAGATGATGACGCTAAGCTGGGTTTCTGACCCACAGAAGTTTTATGAGATAATGCATGTCCCCCCCCTTTTCTGCAGCCTTAGGACATTTGTGATGCAGCCATAGCTAGCCGATACTCTAGCTCTCATGCTTCCCCTACGTTATTGGCCAACTGCTGCTTTGCCCGTGTAAGGGCAGAGGCTGGTTTGCAAGTTTGCCTAACATTTTGCTTGATGGAATAATTGACAGAAATCAACACGATTAGCTGGTTATTACTGCTAGATTTGAAATCTAGAATTTGAAAATTCCTGGTTTAAGCAATTTTTACCTCTAATCTGATCCATTACATCCTGCGGCCCACCTTCAGACCATGTGGATTATGGATACTGTATATCAAGGTTAGTAACACACTCTATCACTCATTACACATTCCTATCACTGTCAAGGTCTCGCTGAAGAAGGTTCCAGTGTCAGCTCTATTTTGTTCAGATCAGGGATGAGTCTGGATGTCTCCACCTAAACTCATGTTGAAATTTAATATCCACTTAATACTCTGAGGTATTAAGAGGTGAGATCTTGAAGAGGTGATTAGGGCCTAAAGGCTCTGCCCCTGTGAGTGGATTAATCCACCTTTGGATTAATGGATTACTGGGCTAATGGGTTATCTCGAGAGAGGTCTCTTATGGAAGCCAATTTGGCTCTCTTACCTACAGAGGGGCCACACTCCCTCTGTAGAGTCCCAGCCGGCAAGAAGGACCTCTGCAGGTGCGGCTTCTAGACTTTGGGCACCCCACCAACAGAGACAAATAAAACTCACTTCTTTATACACTGCCCAGTGTCACGCTTTCTGTGCAGTGGTAGGAGACAGACTAAGGTACATCTTCCAGATGAATGAGATGTAGAGTCAGAGTTAGGACATGGTATCAACGCGATGGAACGCGAGGCCTCGGCCTCCCCGATGTTCCGGTTCTTAGAGGCCCACTCTGTCTGTGCTGTGTCTTCTTCCCCGTGTCCTCTGCCCTCTTCTGCAGCAGGGAAACACCCATTTCTATTTCAGGACCCAGCTCAACTGTCACCTCCATTGTGCCACCTTCCCAATGACATTCTCACCCACTTAACAAATATTTATCTGGGGACTAGCGACTGACAAGTCCAGTCTCGCAGTCCGAGGATTCAACTGTAAAAATAAAGCAAACAAAAAACTGAAAGAAAAACAGGGTTCTCCCATTTAAGGAGGTGTTCCGGTGGGAGAAAACAAACAGACACCTAGGATTTGACTCTAGTGCCTACTGCTGTGCTAATGGATTGTTTGGGGTTGGGGGGCAAAGGAAAGAGAGGGAGTGAAGATCCCAGTGTCTACGGATAAGGCTCAGGCTTCTAGGCTGACTTTCTGGAGGGTGAAGACTGGAAGAAAATCGATGTGTGTGAAAGAGGGCAAGCACTAGAGAAGAAAGCAATGACTCTCTCACAGGTGGGTTAAATGTTACATTGTTTATAATCCAAGTTTTTCCTTTGTCAGTGTGAGAGATCGAACCCCGAACCCCGGACTTCCTAGATGTTAGACAAGTGTTCTTGTCACTGAGTTGTGCTCAAATCAGACACCCACATTTGGGCAGTTGTCTCCTGAGTCTATGCTTTAGCAGATGCATCTGCAAGGGACTCAGGAAGCTGGAAACCGGTGTACAGATGGTGTCTAAAGCCAGAGGGATGGATGAAATTAGGCAGGAAGAGCACGGGGAGGAGAGGAGAGCCCAGGAACGTACGTAGGGAGGGTGTGGAGGGGGATGAGGCGGCCCAGGAATGGTCCTATCTTGGCTCGAGTTATTTTTTCCCCACCTAACTCCCCCACGCTCTATTTTTGCGCTTGTTGAAAGGGTATGTTCCTCAGCAGGCTGGGAGTGTCTTGGGTGCAGATCCCGTGTCTAATGTCGGTTGTTGCTATGCTTTGTGTGACGCGCAGTCCACAGTGGGTGGTCCTAAATGATAGCTGGTGTCACAGGATCACACAGTTGAATGAAGAGCTGCTGTCAGCCCGGAGGCCGGGAGTTGCCAGCGCAGTGTATGCCCCCTGGGTGGCTGTTGGCTTATGGGTGTTGTCTTCCAGACTAGGACACGTGAAAGAGACCCACAAGGGAGATCCAGCTAAGAAAGTAGGGTGGAGTAAAACAGAACCTTTGTGCCAGAAAATCCAATGGGTCGGTAGGACCTCAGGATTTGAGGTTTTCAAGACAATGAGGAGCAACTGGATGAACATGACATCGACGACGGTTACTTGATAGGAAGCCAGAGTCTCAGGGAGGAAGAGAAATATGACGGTGCAGGATTCAGTATTATTGAGCGTGTTAAATAGCAGGCCCTTTATATCTGTTCTAAGTCTTACCAGTTTCAATTTTTATTTAATTCATTTTTTATTCTTTTTTAAAATTTATTTTTATGTGCATTGATGTTTTGCCTGCATGTATGTCTGTGTAAGGATATTAGATCCCCTGGAATCAGAGTTACAGACAGTTGCGAGCCGCCATGTGGGTGGGTGGGTGTTGGGAATTGAAGCTGGGTTCTCTGGGAGAACAGACAGTATTCAACCACAGAGACATCTTTCCAAACTTCTTTTTTATTCCTTAAATTCTAAAGTTGTTGTTGTGTGTATGAACACACGTGGACTACGGCACATGTCGGAGGACATGTTCTGTGTACCCAGTTCTTTCCTTCCACCTTTATGGGGTTCTGTTACCCACTGAGCCAGGCTTCCGCCCCTATCTGTGCTGTAAAAACAGGCTTACCCTCATCCATGGAGGAGGTGATAGTTGGGGTGAGCCTTGAAGCGAAAGGAGGTCTTCATCTGCTAGAGAGGAGGAGGGAGGCACTCTGGGACAGGGAGCAGTGTGGGAGAAGATCGTGGGGTCTGAGCAGCTTCACAGTGACTCCACATGCAGGACCTATCTGTTTTAAATGGTGCCAAGCAATGATCCATGGGAGGAAACAGTGGAGCACAAAGCCATATGGAGGATCTGGAGAGATGGCTCAGTGGTTATGAGCACTGACTCTTCTTCCAGAGGTCCTGAGTTCAATTCCCAGCAACCACATGGTGGCTCACAACCATCTGTAATGAGATCTGGTGCCTTCTTCTGGGGTACAGGTACACATGCAGGCAGAATACTGTATACATAATAAATAAATAAATAATCTTAAAAAAAAGAAAGTCAGATGGACAGACTGCCAGATAGCCCTCTGCCTCTGCTTTCATTGTTGCGGATGGACAGTAGCCCCTGGTCCTAGTCTTTTATCTGTCTGTCTGTCTGTCCATCATCTATCCTTCTATCTATCCCTCTATATCTATCTATCTGTCTATCTATCTATCTATCTATCTATCTATCTATCTATCTATCTATCTATCTATCTATCTATCTATTTTTGAAACAGGGTTTCTCTCTGTAGCCCTGGCTGTTCTGGAACTCACAGAGATCCTCCTGCCTCTGCCTCTGCCTTGCTCGTGTTGGGATCAAAGGCGTGCACTCCCATGCCGACTCTAATCCCAGTCTTTTAAAAGATATTTTATTCCCACCAAACTGATTTGAATGTCTCTCTTGCCATCTTTTGTTTTCAGCAGGCTGTTAAAAGCATGTGCCCCAGAGGGGCTTTTTTCTCTTTCTGCTGCTGGGGATGTACATGGCTTCCCAAATCTGTGGTAAGATAATGTCTCTGTTGGGAAACTCTCATGAGCTACTGCAATGCTTTTTTAAATTTTTATTATTTTTTTGTTGGTTTTGAGCCTAGCCCAAGGGGTGGGGTGAGCCATCTTTTCAGCCCATCAATTATTCCCTAAGAAATTCTTCTATTGTATTGTCTTTCTCTTAAATTGGTTTTTATTTACTAAATCATTTACCTATTTTGCCCTAGCTTCTATATTTCCATCCTTCTTTCTTTCCTTTTTTTAAAAAAGATTTATTATGCATACAGAGTTCTGCCTGCATGTATGACTACATGCCAGAAGAGGGCGCTAGACCTCATTATAGATGGTTCTGAGGGAACTGAACCCAGGTCCTCTGGAAGAGCAGCCAGTGCTCTCAACCTCTGAGCCATCTCTCCAGCCCCTTCTGTTCTTACTTTATTCAAGTAACTTCTGACCTAAAATAGTTTAGCATTAAAAAAATTAAGGGGCTGGAGAGGAGACTCGGCGGTTAAAACAGCAGTTGGAGGAGGCTCACTGGCTGACTTCCAGAGAATGGGGGTTCGATTCCCAGTACCCACATCACATGGCTCACAGCTGTCTGTAACTCCAGTTCCAGGGATTCCAGAGCCTTCTTCGGTACCACACACACACACACACACACACACACACACACACCATCCGATCATGCTGTAGGCGTGTCTGTGGTGCCTCTTCTTGATTAAGGATGGATGCAGGAGGCCCAGCCTGCTGTGGGCGATGCCATCCCTAAACAGATGGTTCTGTAAGAGAGGTAGTTGAACAAGCCAGTAAGCAGCACTCCTCTGTGGTCTCTGCTTCAGCTTCTGCCTCCAGGCTCCTGCCCGGATTTCCCCCAGTGATGCAGGATGTATGGAAGTATAAGTCAAATGAACTCTTTGCCCCAAGTTGCTTTTGGCCCCAGCAATAGAAACGTACACACACAGACACACGCACCAAGGTGAATCTTAGCCCTCCACACACACAACATGAGAGTTCTCATTTGCGTTCTTAACTTTTGTTCACATATTGTCTTCAGTTCTAACCTTGCTACATGGCCTTTAATTTGAAACAGTGTCTTGCTACATAGTCCAGGCAGGCCTTGAACTCTCAGGGATCTCCTGCCTAGATAAGCCAAGAGTTGTGATCTTAGGCATGCGTCACTAAGCCTGGCAGTAGCTCTTTAAAAAATAGTTATTAGTTCTCTTCCAAAATCCTGCCCACCTTCTCCCATTAGAGGTTGATGTTGTCTTCTGTGGCTAGCCACATTCTCCGCTGAGAAAGGTTCCCTTGCTGAAACTGGAACTCACCGTTAGACTGGCCAGCGAGGTGGTACTGGGATCACAGGCACATGGGCTGTGGGGCAGGCTGGGGCTTTTCCACATGGGTGCGAGGGACTGGACTCAGGTTCTCATTATTCCACAGTAAGAATGCTGCTTTGAGCCATCTCCCTAGTGGCCTCCCTCATCTTCTATTTTATTTCCTTAAATTTTGCAAGAATGTTTTTGGAGAATTTATTTGCTCCAATAATCAAAGCCTCCTTGAGCCGGTTCCTATTACTGGCTGATTGCCTGTCTGCCTCCCTCTCCTTAAGTGCTCCTTTGGATGCTTTGTGACATTTTATTTTCACTGTGGTTTGGATGCTGTATTTTGCAAACTCATAGACTTGAGGTTCACATGATATGTAAAAGCAAAAGAAAGTGCTTGATGATATCTCTTCATTTTTACACTCCAAGGAATTCCATCAGCTCCTAATGGTTTGCCTGTCTCGTGGTCTCTGCTCTGGGGTGGGTCCTGTGGCCTCTGCTCTGGTGGATGAGGTTGCTCTGAGCCACCTAGCTGTACCTTGTGGTTTCCAGGCCTCCTGCTGCGTATGTGCAGGACTTTGGGGGCCGTGTGGTTCTGTTTCCTTATTTGTCAAACCAGGGTAAAAATGCTGGCTTCCTTGCCTCATAGATTATAACTGAGACAGGTGGGATAAGCTGTGGGGAACATGGAACCCAACATAAACACAGTGTGCTCAAAGCCCATTTTCCCTTGATCCTCATCCCAGGACTTTCAGTCATCTGTGCTCTTTGGGAAGGAGGGGTTGATGTGGGCTCGCAGCTCAGGGGTGCGGTGCCCAGAATAGCTGCATCCAGAGGTCTCTCTCTCTCTCTCACACTCTCTTTTTCGTTCTTTTTATTTTTTGTTCATTCATTCATTCATTCATTCATTCATTCATTCATTATTTTTTGACATAAGTTCTCTCTACGTAGCCTTGGTTAACCCAGAACTCACTGTATAGATCAGGCTGGTCTTGAGCGCACAATGATGCCTGTGATTAAAGGCCTGTGCCACTAGGCTCTTGTGCCACCAGGCTCCTGTGTCACCGCTCCTGTGCCGCCACGCCTGTGCTGTTACTCCTGGCTTGGAGGTTTCTTCTGTTGCTGTTTGAACAATAGCTTAAGTAGTCCATTGTGTTAGGCAGACAGCCCCCTCCCAATTCCAGAGATCAGAACTAGGCCCTAGATCCATATCCTCAGACTTAATTGTTTAGTTTTTCCTACTTTATTTATTTATTGATGCTGGCACAGAACCCAGACCTTCCTGTGCTCTGGGCACAACAACTACTAACGCTGGACCTCCCCTCCTCCGCCCCCCACCCAGCAGTCAGCTCTTCTTTGTTTTTGAAAACTTTATATTTGTATGGATGGATGCTTTGCCTGCCTGTATGTCTGTGCACCAGCGCCTGAGCAGGACAGAAGAGGGTGATGGATCCTCTGGGACTGGAGCTGTGAGCGGCCATGTGGGTGCTGGGAATGAAGCCTCATCCTCCAGAAGAGCAGCCAGTGCTCTTAACCACTGAACCATCTCCAGTCCCACCCAGTAGTTGGCGTTGAACTCTGAACTGCCAGTTAAGTTTTGCTTTTGTTTTTTGACTTGTTCTCACTTCTTTGTCTATGCCTCCTTGTTCCAGGAATATTCTAGTTGCTTCTTGTCCTTTAGCTTCTGTGTCTAAAACTTTCCTTGCAGACTCTCAGGAAGCACCAGGAAGAAGCCCGGGTTTGCCTTCCAGCAAACCTCTCAACCCTGGCCTCCCTGTGCAGACAGGGCCCCTTCTGATCTCAGGCTTATTTTGGCCTCTGTGAACTGTGCAGAGCCAGGGCTGACCCCACTGATCTGTGGATGTGTGGCCAAGACAGGTCCCAGCATCCTGTCTGGGCTGCGTGCGTGAGCCGAGCCAGTGCTGCAACGTGATGGCATTGTGACAGGGTGAGGGAGCGATCCTGCCTGGGACTCCCGGTGGAGATTAGATTATAGCAGAGCCGTCCGTCTGGGCAAGGTGGGGCCCTTGGTTCTGTTCACTCCATCTGCAGCAGAGCCCAGAGTCAGCTGCTGGCCTGAGCTGCTGATGTAGGAACACCAGGTAGCAGCGCAAGACTGCAGAGCCAGGTAGCTCATTTCGAGCCCCTCAAATGCCCTGCACTTCTTCTGTTATTGTTTTGGTATTTTGTTTATTTCAAGACAGGATTTTTCTGTAGCCCTGGTTGTACTGGAACTTGCTCTGTGGACCAGGCTGGCCTCGAACTCAGAGATCTACCTGTCTCTTCCTCCCGAGTGTTGGGATTAAGGGTGTGTGCCTCCGTGCCCCGTCGTGCTTTGACATCTCTTTTGCTTCAACAGCCTGTTTTTCTTTGTGAGCTTGCGTGTTTCTGCAATGCCAGCCCATCTGCAGGACTGCCAATCACCTGGCCATCGGCTTCCGCTGCTGTGCCCTTCTCAGGGCCTCTGTGGGAATCCCAGTCCTTCTGAGGCAGGGCAGTGGGGTTTGGAGGGAGGACCTCAGGCGTCACTTCCAAGGTGACCTTGATCTCCTTTAGCCTCTGGCTGTTTTCTCCCCAGTGACTTTCTGTGATCTCCATCTCCTGGTTATGAGGGCCATGTGGACTGGGATACCTGGATGTTTCCAGAATAACGCTGGCACCTCGCATGCATCCATGGGGCATTCTATTCTTATCCTGTTGCTATATTTTTGCTCGTTTTCTGTTAAATAGTTTGGGAAAAACGTAGCGATGAGAAGTAATTGTGCCACCCACCTCAGGCTTCTGGGAGCTGTTGCTGAGGTCCCTTGGGGAAGCAGTGTCCAGCTGAGGTGGAGGGAAGCAGGGTCAGGAAGGGCGTCTGTGTGGAGCCCCTTGGGTTGACCAGGGGAAACCGGAGCTTTATGCTGTGCCCTCCATCCATGCCTGAGATTTCCTGCCCAGGCCCCTTTGCAATATCAATCTTGAAAAAAAAATGACCTTATTTTTAATTATGTGTATGTGAGTACATGCGTACGTGTGTGCGTGTGTGCGTGCGTGTGTGTAGGTAGGTAAGTACACGTGAGTGTAGGTGCCCCTGCAGACCAGAGTGTAGAATGCCCTGAAGTTGGAGTTACAGGTACAAGGCACGGGTGCTGGGAACCAAACTTGGGTCCTCTGGAAGGGTAGCAAGCACTCTCCACCACGAGGCAGCACTTTAGCTATCTTTGTTTGTTTGTTTTTGCTTTTTTTTTTCTTTTATCTTTTTTGGTTTTTCTTTTCTTTTTAATATTTATTTATTATGTATACAATATTCTGCCTGTGTGTATGTCTGCAGGCCAGAAGAGGGCACCAGACCTCATTACAGATGGTTGTGAGCCATCATGTGGTTGCCGGGAATTGAACTCAGGACCTTTGGAAGAGCAGACAATGCTCTTAACCACTGAGCCATCTCTCCAGCCCTGTTTTTGCTTTTTTTTAAAAGATTTATTTAAGCCGGGCGGTGGTGGCGCACGCCTTTAATCCCAGCACTCGGGAGGCAGAGGCAGGCGGATCTCTGTGAGTTCGAGACCAGCCTGGTCTACAAGTGCTAGTTCCAGGACAGGCTCCAAAAACCACAGAGAAACCCTGTCTCGAAAAACCAAAAAAAAAAAAAATAAAAAATAAAAAAATAAAAGATTTATTTATTATATATACAGTGTTCTGTCTGTTTGTATGCTTGTTGGCCAGAAGAGGGCACCAGATGTCATTACAGATGGCTGTGAGCCACCATGTGGTTGCTGGGAATTGAACTCAGGACCTCTGGAAGAGCAGCCAGTGCTCTTAATCTCTGAGCCATCTCTCCAGCCCCCTGCTTTTTGTTTTTTAAAGACAGATCTTTCTACCTAGCCCTGGCTGTCCTGGAACTCATTATGTAGACCAGGCTAGCCTAGAACTCACATAATCTGGTCTGTTTCTGCCTCCATCCCAAGTGCTGGGATTAAAGATCTGCACCACGGCACCAGGTTCTTTAATAGTATTAGGAGTAGAAGAGCAGAGCTTCATTCCTTCTTCTGACTCAGGCATTTGTATATATATGTAAAGCTTCACTTTGTTTTTGCTGATTTCTACTTTTAGTCAAGGTTTCGGGATTCTGTCCACGCTCTCCAGAAATCTGCAATCCTCCTGCCTCATCTTCTGAGTGCTGAGTGTTCAGGCCTGTATCATTACACTCACCTCAAAAGTTGTTTTTTAAGATGGGCGGTGGTGCTGCACACCTTTAATTCCAGCTCTCGGAGGCAGAAGCAGGTGGATCGCTGTGAGTTTGAGACCAGCTTGGTTTACAGAGTGATTTCCAGGACAGTCAGGGCTACACAAAGAAATTCTGTCTTGAAAAACCAAATAAAGGTTGCTTTTTAAGAATATTTTTATTTTATGTGTATGGTGTTTTGCTTACATGTGTGTCTGCATCACATGCCTGCAGTGCCCACAAGGGCCAGAAGAGGGTGTCAGATCCCCCTGAGACTGGAGTTACAGAATATAAGAATTTGGATAGAACGTCATAAGCATTTGCTCCATGCCATTAAATGTTCCTTTCACATCTGACCTTGGAGGCTGAGTTTGCTGTGACGGCCTGAGGTGGCACACAATGTCACAGACCCCCTTCGGACTGAGCCCCCAGCTCCAGAGGGTTAGTGGGCCTCCGAGGCTGGTCAGCTCTCTGCCCTTTCATTTGCAGCTGCAGCTCAGGGCCCAGAGCTCTGCGCAGCTTGTGTTTGCTTTACGCTGACCATGTACTGTCCCCACTAGAGGGAAAGGACACGGTGGCTCTCCTCTGTCCATGGTCAGGAAACTCATGTTGGATAAAACGGTATGAAATGGCATCAGCATCCCAAACCATGTTAGGTGTATACTACACTCTCCACAGCATCAGAAAGCGGCCTGTCAGAAACACATCAGGAGTCTTGTTCCACGCCACTCCTAGACTGACTGTGGGTGACACCATTTCCTGTTCACACTTCTTCTGACTTGTTCAGGGCTGTCCCACTATCTTTCCCCAGATACGTTCTACTGGTGATTCCGTAAAGAATCAAATGGCTTGGATGTTCCCAGGAGAAATAATTGTCCCGCGTCTGCCCACCTTGTGAGTGTGCCCCACGACACCCCTATGCGTCTGCACACCTTGTGAGTGTGCCCCATGACACCCCCATGAGTCTGCACACCTTGTGAGTGTGCCCCACGACACCTCATGCGTCTGCACACCTTGTGAGTGTGCCCCACGACACCCCATGCATCTGCACACCTTGTGAGTGTGCCCCACGACACCCCATGCGTCTGCACACCTTGTGAGTGTGCCCCACGACACCCCATGCGTCTGCACACCTTGTGAGTGTGCCCCACGACACCCCATGCGTCTGCACACCTTGTGAGTGTGCCCCACGACACCCCATGCGTCTGCACACCTTGTGAGTGTGCCCCACGACACCCCATGTGTCTGCACACCTTGTGAGTGTGCCCCATGACACCCCCATGCGTCTGCCCACCTTGTGAGTGTGCCCCATGACTCCTCATGCATCTGCACACCTTGTGAGTGTGCCCCACGACACCTCATGCGTCTGCACACCTTGTGAGTGTGCCCCACGACACCCCCATGTGTCTGCACACCTTGTGAGTGTGCCCCACGACACCCCATGCGTCTGCACACCTTGTTAGTGTGCCCCACGACACCCCATGCGTCTGCACACCTTGTGAGTGTGCCCCACGACACCCCCATGCGTCTGCACACCTTGTGAGTGTGCCCCACGACACCCCCATGCTGCAGCTTTGGGTAGGCTGCTCCGCGGCCAGCCGTCCTGTCAATCCTCCGTGTCTGCAAGCATGCGCCTCAGGAGGGATTTGAGTGCTCAGAGTGCTTCTGGGAGCACAGATGGGCAGTCAGGATGACACCCTGAGTGCGTGAAGAAAGACATGAGCCACGGCTGGGGATGGCCTGTCCATCACCCGGCAGCTAGAGACACGAGCGGTGTGTAAGCCGGCAGAAGCGCCTGAGCCAATTGTGCCGGTCCAGGATCCTTCATTATATGTCTGTTTGACAAGATGGCTAAAAACAGCCAAGCCCATTGGCTCCTTCCCGAGGGCCACAGGCCATCTTTGGAATGCCATGGGTTAGCACTCTGAATGGACAGGGCATTAAAACTGAGTTCAGATGCCTGTTATTGGCAGCCACAGATGGACATCCCTGTCCTAGGGCCACAGTGAGTCCTGGTCGCCCCAAAGTCAGAAGCCAATTACACGCCAATGGTGACTATTAATATCCAGAAGCAAAACACAAATGCAGATTCAGTGGGCAGGAGTGCTTGCTGCTCAAGCAAGAGGACATGAGATCGAATCTCCAGTCTCCACCTAACACACATGCCTGTGACCCCAGCACTAGGGTTCAGAGACGGGAGAATTATTGTAGCTGGTTGGCTGGCCAGCCAGCCTAGCTGAAAACCAGTGAGTCTCAGGTTCCGCCAGAGATCCTGTGAGGGGACTAAGGAGACACCCTACTCTGGATGGACTCTATCCACAGAATTAAGAAACAAGCCAACCAACCCCCCAAAACTTGAACCATGTCTATCATCACTTGTCATCGCTAAGAGCAGGAAGACCCAGTCCCCCCTCCTCCCCCCGATGGAAGCTCAGATTTTTCATGGGGCTTCTAGAAAAACCATCTTTCCCTGAGCAGAGCTGTGATTAGGGGTGTTTTCATCAGGTCCCTCTCTTCCAGTTGCTCTTGCTTCTCCAGTTTGATTCCAGGTCCGGGCCACCCAGGGGCAGTGGGCTGCTGATGGGGGCAGCCCTGCAGCTGCTCCCTCCAAATTCTCTGGGACTCAAGGCCGGGCGCTGGGCGATTACGCCGCTGTTAACTAGGATTAGCTATTTTCGCTCCCTGTATTTATATCGGGGAAGCTGTAGTGTGACACTGCCAGATGCCAGCGTGGGCAAACTGCCCTTCCTCCTGCACGCACCTGCTGCTCTGCTAATGCCCAACAAGGTGGCAGTTGGTCGGGAACAGACCTGCCAAACCCACAGCCCCCTTCCCAAATGTCCCAGGGCGGTGATCTGAACCATAGGCAGAGCCACAGCTTGGTAGTGACAAGCGAAGGCTGCATCTCCACTTGGGGGAGGAGAGGCAGTGGTCCCTGCAGAAGATGCTTGTCACCTCCCTAATCCCCTGAAGACTTCAAGTCTAGGAGCCCTCTTGCCTGTCTCCACCCCTCCACTACCCTGACATACTGTGTGTCTCCCAGGCTGCATGTGAAGCTGCTGAAAGGCCAAGAGCCTGGGAGTCCTGAATTGAAGGGCGGGAGATTCAAAGACCCTACTGCTTCTGCTTGACTCACCCTTGTCTCCACCTCTCCCTTCCTCCCTGCTTGCCAGTCCAGCATTCAGGACATGGAAAAGTTTTCTGGGAGGCCTTGCCACCATGTGAGGGCTCTATGACCCAGGGAGTGGCGACATGACCCAGGGAGTGGCGCAGAGAGCAGGTATTGTTTCAGTGAGTGCGTTTGATGCCAGCCCCAGTGCAGCAAGCCGGGCATCTTCCTTGTGCCCAGGAAGGCCGCTTGCTGACTCTTCTTGAGGCAAAGCAGACAATGCTAGGCCTCACCACACAAGGAACCCGCTGCCGTGAGTCTCAGGACTCTGCTGCAGCTCCGCCCGGCCCCAGGAAACCAGAAACTGGCTGAGGGCCAAGGTGGGTTTCTCCACAGCGGCGCACCAGGCTTCTGTGCTTTGCGGACCCTGTCTCTCCTAGCGTCTTTCTCTGTTGTCACCTCTTAGGGTAGGAGTCACAAGTATGTCCATAAATTAGCCCTCATAGGTAAATTTAAAAATGGAAGAAGTTAGGGGCCAGCAGGGCTAATCACCCGAGTTCCAGTCTCCAAGGTGACGGGAGGGATATGACTTCCGAAAGTTGTCCTCTGACCTCCCCCTTTCTCTCTGTTTCTCTGTCTCTCACTGTCTCTATCTCTGTCTTTCACACACACACACACACACACTTAAAAAATGTTTTAATTTAAAAAGTTAGGTCTGAGCAGCATGGTGCACATATTTAACGGCAGCACTTCAGAGAGTGTTGTAGCCGACCTCCTCTGTGTACTGTGGCCAGGCAAGCTGGACAGGTTGGGTGGGGAACACCTGGGAGGATCTATTGAGGGGTCTGGGTTAATGGAAACGAGGAACTGTGGTACTGGATAGAACCTGATGCCTTGGGAACACTAGGAAGGGTTTCTTACCACTGAGTTCATCCCTAGCCCTAAAGAAACTTCTTGATTGGCAGCAGGGAGCACAGCATTACATGTTTGGGAAAATTCAGTTCTCTGATGGGAAAGCAGAGAGAGAATTAAAAGCCCCTCTCTTAATCTATGTTTTCTGTTGCTATAATGAAATACCACAGTGTGGGTAAATGTTTAAAGAAAAGAGGTTTTCGCTGGTTGGTGGTGGCGCAGGCCTTTAATCCCAGCTCATGGGAGGCAGAGGCAGAGGCAGGTGGATCTCTGTGAGTTCGAGGTCAGCCTAGTCCACAGAGTGAGTCCCAGGACAGCCAGGACTATTTCACAGATAAACCCTGTCTGGAAACAAACAAACAAACAAACAAACAAATGTTTTCCTGGAGGTCCAAGCTTGCGGAGCTGCAGCTGGTGAGGCAGCATAAGATATCACATGGTGTCACATGGTGGGAGACAAGGGTGCCACCCATTGCCTCTCCTACTCCTTTATTTAGTTATGCTCCCTTCTCTCTATGACCCTTTCCAACCCTAAGCCCTCCCAGAGGCGACCTCTAAACACCGTGATGTGGTTGAATTTTCTGCCTTGGTATCTCGTGGGATTGGGGACACTCAGCTCCAGCACGCTCTAGAAAGGGAACTGTGTCTAAACTGCAACCCCCACCCCCATCCACTGGTGAGGGAGAATTGTCTGTAATCTGTCAATCATGTTTTAAATAAACGCTGATTGGCCAGGCAGGAGGTATAGGTGGGAAACCCAGACAGGAAGTAGAAATGATGCAATGAGAACAGGACAATTCTGGGAAGGAGGAAGTTGATTCCTCCCACTCCTGCCCAGACCACGGAAGCAGCAGGATGTGATCTGCCCCACTGAAAAAGGTACTGAGCCACATGGCTAACATAGATAAGAACAATGGGTTAATATAAGCTACAAGAGCTAATAAGTAGCCTGACCTAATGGGCCAATCAGCTTTATAACTTATAGAGATCTCTGTGTGATTTTCTTTGGGGCTTGCCGGCTGTGGGGTACCAGGTGGGACAGAAACCCCCAAAAGGAGGCCCACTAAGACCATGCCTCAGATGAAATCATCTTCAGTCAGTGAGGTGACTTCCTGGCCCTTTCTAGATGAAGGGGGAAGTGGGAGAAGTAGGCTGAGAAGAGAGGCCACACGGTCCCCTTTGTGGCCTCACCCCTGTTCATTCTCAGTGCCTTTTCTGGGAGCCATGGCCTGCTGTAATGAAGCAGGGGCAGCAAGGCTTGGGCTACAGCTGTGGTTTCCAACATAGACAGAGGGAAGTGTAGCTGAGCCCTTTCTAGCTCCTAACTCAGAGGACCGCAGAAGGGAGATGGGAAGCCCTCAGAGAAGGCATCGTTCATTGTTCGGTGATGGAGCTTGCAGTCCTTCCTGTGCACACATTATTAGAATATGTTAATTATACACCAGTAATTATAATGGGCTTCGTTATGGCATTTTCACATAGATAAGATGTTTTGGTCATGTTTATCTTCCACTATTGTCCCTTGTTCCCTTCCCACTAATGACCTCCTCTGTCCAACATTCTGCCTTCAATGCCATTTCTCTGTTGCAATTGATCCAACAAATTTCATAAGGGTTGCTTGCAGGACAAGGGCGAGAGGGGCTGTTTACAGGAGCAAGAACATCTGCTCAAGAAAATGTCTCTCCCAGGGCTGGAGAGATGGTGCAGAACTTAAGAGCACTTATAGCTCTTGCAGAGGACCTGGGTTTGATTCCCAGAACCACCTAGTGGCTCACAACTGCCTCTAACTCCAGTCCCAGGGGATCTGATGCCCTCTCTGGTCTCCTGTGCATGTGGTGCTCATACCCTTACCTGGGCAAAATAAATACCACACACACACAAAATAATTTACTAACTAAATAACTAAACAGGGGCATGAGGGATGGGTCAGTGGTTAAATTCAGAGAACCCAACTAAATTTCCAGCAAAGATATGATGGCTCACAAACATCTGTTAACTCCAACTGCAGGGGAATCTCACATCCTCTTCTGGCTTCTAAAGGCACCAGGTACATACATGCTACATGGTTGTAAATGCAGGCAGCATAGCCACGCACAGGAAATAATTAAAAAGCAAAAAAAAAATCTTAAAAGGAAGAAAATGTCTCTCCTTCTTCTTGCAACCACTAGTTGCCTATAGATCCTATGGGGCCTTGGGAGCCCTGCCCACTCTGTGACAGGATGAGGAGCCCAGGTGTGCAGCTTTTTTGCAGATAATCATGGCCACTGGGAGTTCAAGAATGCCACGGCCATGGCATTCCCAGAAGACGGCATCTTGCAACACCCTACCCATCTTCTGGTTCTTCCATTCTCTCTGCTCTATCTTCCAAGATGTCCTGCGCCTCAGAGGGGGTGATGTTGATGTCCCACATAGAGGGAGCATTTGACAGTCACTTTTCTCAGCATCTTGACAGTTGTGAGTCTTCGTGGTCACCACTGCCCTTTTCAGAATGAGGTTTTAGTGACCAAAGCCAATGGCAGTGTTGATCTATGGGCAGAAACACAATTCTGTAGAAAGCAATTGGACAGACCTAACATGCTTATTTAGCAAACCAATGACCTGTTCTGCTAGGTCTATGATCTCCTTAGCCAGGGCTTTGGGCTGAGTTTGCAGTACTGGTGTGAATGTTCTCCGTTGGAGCAGATGTTCCTTTCGATCAAATAGCAGCTGGCTTGCTCTGGAGCAGACTCGCTACTGTTGGACCAGAGGGCCCATTGCACAGGGTTCTCAGCTGAGATCATTGATGACAATTCTTCCCTGGAAGACCTCTGCATTATATGCGTCTTTTTATAACTTAAGAATTTTAAATCACATTATTTATTTATTTCTAATTCTTTAAATAGGTATTTATTCTTATGTGCATTGGTGTTCTGCCTGTGTAAGGGTGTCAGGTCCCCTGGAACTGTAGTTACAGACAGTTGTGAGCTGCCATGTGGGTGCTGGGTATTGAACCCGGGTCTTCTGGCAGAGCAGTCAGTGTTCTTAACTGTTGAGCCATCTCTCCAGCCCCAACATTATGCATTTATCTGTGCACTTGCATATGCATGTGAAGACTGGAGAATGACTTGCAGCCGTTGCTTCTCTCCTTCCACCATGCAAGTCCTGGGGGCTGAACCCAGGCTGCCCACCTTGGCAGCAACGCGTATGTTATAGAACTGATGACACATTTCTGAGCGAAATCTCAACGTGAATATAAACTTCTGTAACGCTTCCCCTCCTGTGATGCCTCGTGCTGTCAATGAGAGTCACCACAGAAATACACCTCGGGGTATGGGGTTCCCCGGAAGGGTTTAGCTGAGCTGGGGAGCTCCATCCTGGGTGTGCATGGCACTAAGACTGGGGTCTTGGACCAAGGGGAGAGTGAACAGCAGCAGGGTTAATCTTACTGTTGGCAAACTGTAGAGTCACATCCCAGCTGCCTCGCGCCTGCCTTTCCCGCCATGATGGGCTGCACTTCAGGCTGCAGGCAGAACAAGCTCCGCCTCCAGTGAGATGCTCCCTGCCAGGCGTTTGGGCACATCCAGAAGAACAACTAAATACCACCCCCAAACTCTTTAGAAAATTAACCGAGATCGCCAAGTCCCTATCTTGATGTATTAGGAGTTCTACTTCTTTACTACTAAAAATAATATTGCTTTTAATATCTTAGTTCATACAGAAAAATGTTTTCTAAATATAGATTTCCAGTGTGGAGTGTTAGAGACAGAATGCTCAAAACTATCTTTTGTGTAGCCGACAACATCCGTACACATAGCATGAAACTAACTCAGGTGGGGTATTCTTCACCTGAAAAGGATTTTTTAATTAAAGGGGTGTTTGTTTTTAGATTTTATTTATTTTATGTGTGTAGGCACTTTACTTTCATGTGTATCTATGCACTGTGTGTGTGTGTTTCTCTCTCTGTGTGTGTGGTGTCTCTGTGTGTGTGGTGTTCGTGGAGGCCAGAAGAGGATTCTGTTCCTCCAGAACAGGAGTTACAAACCTGTGTTCTCTGGAAGAGCAGTCAGTGAGCTGTCTGCTTAGCCCTGTTTTTTTTAAAGTATTTATTTATTTTATTATGTATACAATATTCTGTCTGTGTGTGTGCCTGAAGGCCAGAAGAGGGCACCAGACCTCATTACAGATGGTTGTGAGCCACCATGTGGTTGCCGGGAATTGAACTCAGGACCTTTGGAAGAGCAGGCAATGCTCTTAACCGCTGAGTCATCTCTCCAGCCCTGCTTAGGCCTGTTTTATTTTTGATACACTGTATAGTCCAGACTGGCCTCAGACTCACTGAGATCTGCCTGCTCTGCCTCAAGTGCTGGGATCACAGGAACACATCACCATGCCAGCTATTTCTTGGTCTTTCTGCCTGTGAGCTTTGTGACCACTGTGACAGCCCTTTCTTTTCCTTTCCCTTTTCTCGCTGTTCTGAAACTCAGAGTCATGTTTCTTTAATTTGATCATCTGCTGTTCTGGAAACTTTAAGGATTTTAAAGTCTGGAGACCCAGGTTGTATAACGTTAGGTCATTTTCTTGTATTGTCTATGATTATTTCCATTTGACCTTCTTATCCACCCTCAGATAAAACTTCTGGAACTCTCAGTCATTGGATCTTCCTCTTAAGTTTTTTGAAATGACCTTCTAATTTCTTTTCAGTTGTTTCTCACCCAGGGCCATGTCGGTGGCTTTTTAGTCTTTAATCTTTTAAAATATCCTGTGGGCATTCTTTTATTAAAAGGTTTGTTTACTCTAGAAACAATTAAACAAGAATGTTTGCTTATGGGTGGGAGTGATGGCTCAGTGGTTAAGAGCACTGGCTGCTCTTGCAGAGGCCCTGGGTTCAATTCCCAGCACACACACATAGCACCTCATGACTCTAGTCCCAGGGGATGCAATGTCCTCTTCTGGTCTCTGTGGGTACTGCATGCACAAGGTGCATACACATACATGCAGGAAAACACCCATATACATAAAATGAAAATAAATAAAACTTATTCTTTTTCCTGAGTAATTTCTTGTTCCTGGCTTTTTTTTTCTTTGGTTTTTCGAGACAGAGTTTCTCTGTGGTTTTGGAGCCTGTCCTGGAACTAGCTCTTGCAGACCAGGCTGGTCTCGAACTCACAGAGATCCGCCTGCCTCTGCCTCCCAAGTGCTGGGATTAAAGGTGTTCGCCACCACCACCTGGCTATGTTCCTGGCGTTTTTTTGCTTGTTTTACGGTGTGTGACTCTGGTTTCATGGGAGCTTGACATCCCTTCCTCTTCATACATGGGTCGCTGTGACTTGATATTTTCCACCGAGCCCTGCATTGTGTCTGTCTGCTGGGTCTCTTTATCCTCGGGACATGTTCTGGTCTCTTTCATGGTGGATAAAGAGCCTGGCAGTCATTGCCTCTAAGTTCACGCTGAAATCACAAGAAGCAGATTGGAAGCTCTGTTTATTTTTAAATGGTGGCTAATTCTTATACCATTAGGGTCACCTCGGAAAGGGACACAGATAGGTGACTTTCAGTGGATTTTCAAAGCTGCACAGCCACCAGCGCTATCTAACGCAGTACATTTTCATCGTCCCGGAGACAAGCCCATGCCTGTTAGTCACCCCTTCCCATCCTGCCCCAAGCCACTGGCATCCACTTATCCACTTTTGGAGTTGACTATTTTGGAATTCACACAAATAGCATTGCATGATCTATGGCGTTTGTGTTTGGCCTCTTTCTCTCGGCATGTTTTCAGAGCCCATCTCTGTTGCGGCACTCATCAGTGGCTCACGCTTTAGTTACATTGTAATATTCCGCTTTATGTATGCACCAAATTGGGCTCATCCATCTAAATTAGCTACTTTTCTCGTCATTGGCACAAAACACCTGACCAAGCAACTCCAGCGGCAGGGGTTTATTTTGGCTTACAGTTTGAGAGCGCAGTCTCTCAAGGCAGAAAGGCGTGACAACAGGTGGGGGGGGGGGCAGCTGGCCACACTGAACTGCAGCTGGGGAGGGGAGGGCGATGAATGTTTTCTTTTCATTTGGTCCAGGAGCTTAGCCAGCAGATGGTCCCACCCTACCTCCGGGGTGGGTCTTCTCTGCTTAACTGAACTTTTCTGGAAATAATTTCATACACACAGTCAGAGGTATGGGTATGTTACTATGATGGTTTTAAATCCCATTGACAGTGAACACTGACCATGACCACCCTACCCCTTGACACTCAAACACACTACTTCACAGCACAACCCTCCACTCTTGGGCTCTGGACTCTCATTTTCTCCTTTTTTCTTTCTTTCTTTCTTTCTTTCTTTCTTTCTTTCTTTCTTTCTTTCTTTCTTTCTTTCTTTTCTTCCTCTCCCTCTCTTTCTCCCTCCCTCCTCCTCCCTCTCTTCCTTCCTTTCTTTTTTTTCTTTCTTTTTTTGTTTTTTGTTTTTCTTTTTTTCGAGACAGGGTTTCTCTGCAGCTTTGGTGCCTGTCCTGGAACTAGCTCTTGTAGATCAGGCTGTCCTTGAACTCACAGGGATCCACCTGCCTCTGCGAACCAAAGGCTGGGATTAAAGGCTGGAGTCTCATTTTTATCTCAGAATGCAAATGCATTTAGTTTATCTCCAAAAGTCCTCAGAGTCTTTGACCATCTCAATACTGCTGAAAAGTCCAAAGTTCAAAGCTCCTTCTGAGCCACAAAACGATCTCATGACCAAGTTATACACTCTTAAAAGCAGGGTGCAGAGTACGCATGCCCATTCCAAAAGGGTTTGCTCAACAAATACTTCTTGACTACCTACTCTGTCGGGGTTCTGCGCTAGATACTAGAGGAGCATGTGATAGAAAGACACCCACTCTAGAGATCGTACACATTAGTGAGATTGAACCACGGCAGGGGTGGGCACGGCTATCCAGCGGCTTGTGTGAGGAGTTGTGCCGGGACCCTGTCGTTCCTTATTAATTATTTTGAGGCAATGTCCCCAACTTCAGGAGCAACGGCACACATAGGCTTCCGGTCACAGAGAGATCTTGGTACGCCACAGTGGGGATGGCATGATGTTGAGAACCTGCAGCGGGGACTTTCTGGGTGACTCCTTTTCTCATGGTGGCTGGCAGGAAGCAGAGAGCTTGGGTGGGAACCAGAGGTGGGTCTAACCCTCAAGGGTCAGTTTCTAGAGATCTATCTCTGCCAAAGAGACCGTACCTCCTAAAGGCGCATAGCCTTCAAAGGAGTGTTGCAAGCTGGGACCCCGGTGTTTTAAACAGCGTTTAAACAAGAACCTTTTCCCTCAGCCTCTCATATCCCTGATAAGAAACAGAATATTTTCGAACAATCCACACACTCTCCGACACATCATCTATGCTGCTTGTGATCTCCACCACAAGGAAATGCTGGGTAAATACTTGTTACACTGTATTGCTGAGTTTTATAATACTTAGTACAGATTCAATCTCCGCCCCCTCCAAGTGTTCTTGGTCATGCTTGTGAATCTGAAAACATTGGTTTGATTCACAGACATGGGACCTCTATCACAGTAAGGTGCCAGATATTGAGGGTCGGAGAAGAGGGAGCGGAGGTGGGAGACACTTAGCTCAGGTTTGGAAAAGAGCTGAGTTCTCCAGAGACCTCCACATGGTCCAAGAGCCCCATTAAGTTCAGAGAGAAAACTGACCCCATATTTGTCATAATTTCTGGCTTCTTAGGGCCTGTGGGGGATGGGCTGTGTATAGGGCCATTGGCCCAATGCCTGGCCTTGTCTGTGGTTGGCCACTATTTTGTGTTAACCACTGGTGTGGGAGGCCACGGCACCGGGCTCAGTCTTCAAGACAGGCCCATGTGGGAGTGTTTGGGACCCAGCCTTTCTTTCTGGGTTATTCTTAGTTCCTGAATTTACTGAAAGAGATGATTTGGCCCAGAAGCCCCAAGAAAGAAACCAGGACCAGACTAAAGCCTAAGCTAATGAGTCTAGGGGACAGAAATGAGAAATGTCACCAGCTGAGGGTTATCATACTAGAAAATATTAAAAACTCACTTATTTATCTGAGATTGGGTTATGCTACGTAGCCCAGAGAGGCCTTGAATTTGGGGTCCTCATGCCTCTCCCTCTCGTGTGCTATGGGACTCCAGGTCTGTACCCCTGTACCTGGTTTTCACTATACGCTTTGGATATCTCTTTCTTTGTCCCGTGTTCTGTCACTGTAAGATGACAGGGTTCGTTTTCCATTCATAGCAGTCCAGGTCAGGGGAGTGGCCTGGTCCAGCTGGATGCCTATGTCCTCCCGGGACTTTTGGGATGTGCTGAGTGGCGTGAGGGCATAAGGGCCGGGAGGAGGAGGACGGCGTGCCTAGGGGATGTCCGCGGAAAGGGAGGCTAAGGGCAGAAATAGACCCCGGGGAGGATGTGTGTCACAGGAGCCAGATTTAGCCAAATGTTTTGGGAAGCCACTTCTAATTATGAATGCCTTCATAAAGGAAGGAGCCACCTCATGCAGCTGGGGTGCCCATTACATTTGCAGTGTAAGCAGAGGCTGGGAGTTTACGAGATGTCGGATTAAGTTGCACTTGGGTACCAATGCTGGCCTGGGTAGTAAGATTCATGTGACATTAGAAAGATGCCCCCTGCAGCCTTGGGGTTCATGTATGAAAGGTAACGTGGGTCACCTGCCACTTCCTAGGGGTTAGACAAATTCAGTGGGATGAGACTGTATGTATTGGGCCATGCTCAGCACCGAATTAACCAGACTGCCTAGCACATGGCAAATGGCTACCGTCTGACACAAGGAACAGGCAACTCAGACCTGTGCCGGGGAGGGTCTGTGACTACGAAGCCACCTCTCTCTGACCATCCCCACCCCCTCTGAAATTCAACTTTCCTGTTGTGTTTTCCCCACTCACCATTCCCTCAGGAGCCTCTGGAGACCATCTGACGGATCCCGGTCCCCCACAGGAATGTCTGCTTCACATACAGGGACGATGACGCCAATGCAGCCGGCGGTGTAATGACAGCCCTGGCATTCCCTGCCACACCCTCTACACAACCCGGCACTGACGGACACCATGAACTTAAAGCAGAATCTAGAAGGAACATCCCTCGGTTGCATCTCTTAGCAACTCACATTTTATTGCTAACTGGCTTACTTATTTCTGCCAGCTTTCCCTGGGGGAGTGTGTTTTCTAGATGTCTAAAGTCAAAATAAAGAATCATCTTGGCACCCTTCCATTTGTGCAGTTTTTCTCTGTGTTGTGTATCTCTTCATTATGATTTTAGATATTCGGGTAGACCAGCCATGATTGACTTACCTACCTGTGTCATTTGTTTATTTTTGAGACAGGGTCTCACATAGCCCAGGCTGGCCTCCAGTTTACTGGGTTGCTGAGGATGACCCTGTTCTGAGCTTCCTGACGACCCCTCCTGAGTGCCTCGAGACGTGGTTCATGCTGGGGATGGAGCCCTGGGCTTTCTGTATGCTATGAGCATGCCACCCAGTGAGCTACTTCTCCAGCCTTCCGTTATCATTTCTGTGGCTTGCAACCTTTTATCTACCCTCTGCCAGCCTGACCATGCCCGCTGCTCTGCCAGCCTGACCATGCCTGCTGCTCTGCCAGCCTGACCATGCCTGCTGCTCTGCCAGCCTGACCATGGCTGCTGCTCGCTGCCTAGGGCAGCCTCTGCTTTAGCGTTTGGCTTTTGATCTCCAGGAGCTTGCTCGTTCCCAGTCAATGTTGTTTTCAGGCCCAGGCAATTTCCCACCTTTGCTTTGCAATGAAGGAGGTGATGTGTGCCTTTCTTTTTTCTAGAATTGCTCTTTGAGTGTCAGGGGCAGGCTGGCTGAAGTTGTCTAGGATTTGGCAGTCCATGCTGAGAGAACCAAGGACAGGTTGTCATCCAAAGCTCAATGTCGCCTTCAAGTGAGAGTGTGTGGGAACTGCAGGGCTGGGAGCCGGGCCTGTGCTACCCTGGTGAGGAGATACCAAGGGTTTGGAGATGGGTCCGGGGCAGCTAGGCAGCATTCACCAGGCTGCAGAGGGTCTCTTTAGTTTATTTCTTTTTAATTCCATCCAGTTTTCTAATCTATTTCATCCAAGGAAGCAGTGGGGAGGAGAAGGGCAAGGAAGGGGTGAGTGTGTGCACAGCCACCATTAACAGCCGCAACAAGCCGGTCTTTTGCTGGATGGCTTGCATGCACCCCTGCTAACTTTCATAGCAAGGATCTTGCAGCTGCTGTCTAACAGATGAAACACCTAAGGCTCAGAGGTACCTGGTCATTTGCCCGAGGTCCCCAACTGTCAGATGCAGATGTTTTGAACGGAGCCTTGGTGCATTCTAACCTTGCCTATTTTTGCTGTGCCAGGCCCATCTTCAACCAAACTGCCAGAACAAGGAGGACCTGAGCCAAGGATGATTGGTATATCCTATATGACCTCAGGACACTGCTACTGTCCCCAGAGCTTGGTTCCCTGATCCTACTAGGGCTCCAACAGACTGGCAACCGGGTACCAGAATGCCAACCGGTACCAGACTGGCAACCGGGTACCAGAATGCCAACCGGTACCAGACTGCCAACCGGGTACCAGACTGCCAACCGAGGACCAGACTGCCAACTCCCCATGCACCCTGGCTCCTTCCTCAAAGGCAGTGTTAGGCAGTCACAAGGGGCCTGCTATCCTGTGGCTCAACCGTGCTTCCCGTCCAAATACTGAAATATCCTCTGGCAACACGTGTCTTAAATAATCAGAAAGTAAGCAAAGGAAAGGCAAGCAAACAAAATCTCCATAATCTTAGTTTCCAGAAACAATAATAATAGTTATTATTAAGTTATAGTATTAATTATTAACAATCGTATTAAGTAATTAAATATTATAATTTTATAAGTTGTTAAGTTGCACTATTTTAGGATAATATTTAATAATTTAATAATATTAATAATAATAACTATTACTATTACCACTACTACTACTACTAATAATAATAAATAACGCACTTAAAAGGCGAAACAGTTACCTCAACAGCACAGAGAGCAGAAATAAGAAGTAATTTCCTGGGAGTCTTTCCAGAATTTTCTTAAGTTGTAGACCTGCGGATGCAGATTGAAGACACACCAGTTGGACTGCTCTGGGTACACTTCGTGCCTTCGCTTTCCCGCCTGTGATGTTTGCAGTGCCCTGCCCAAGCACAGTTGCCTCGGAAGAGCAGGCCACATTGGTTTTTCGCCTCCGCACACCCGTCCAAGGCAGAGCTGCGGCACCGGGACCCGAGAGGACCTTGCCTTGGTCTGGCCCTGCTTTCCTGCCGTGACCGCGGCGGCGGCTGGGGCTGCGGATTGCTGCCCTCTCGTGGCCGGTCCGGGGAGCGTCTCGAGAGTCCCAGACCTCAGATCACACCCATCCAATCCCTCCAATCACACAGTCTACTCTTGATGTCTGAAGCGGAGGGGAATCTTTGTTCTTCATCCCTCACGCTCACCTAGGGACCAAATCTTGCCCCAGCGAGGTAGCTGTGAAAATTAGTTGGAACAAGGGTGCTTAGTTGCTACGTTCAAGTTGGGGAACTCTGACAATGCCGGGTACCTGCTGGGCGTCCAGCTCAAAGCTAAGAGACAGGGATTCCTTATGCTTGAATTGAGCCTGGGGGGCCAGGTGCGCTTGGCTTTACCACGCGACTAGCTGAGCGCCACCTTCTTCTTACCCATCCATCTACCTAACCACCTTTTCGACCCACTCCCCTATATGCCCATTCAACTGCCCTGACCGTCAGCATTCTGAGTTCTGTCACTTTGAATAAATTTGAACTTCAGCTTCCACGTATTTAGACTGAATGTAATGAAGGCTAAGTTTTGCAGAGATGCCGGAAGAGGAAGTAAAATAATGTCTGTTAGATCCCTCGTGTATGGTGGTCGTTCCGCAAACAGCCTTTATTAGATCGTCATCTTTAGGAAGTCTACGCTTTTGTGAGGAAGGTGGATGCAGGCTCACGGCAGCTGGAGGGTTTCAGCAAGCACACAGTGTTGTGTGACATAGGAAGGCACACGAACCCACGGTGAGCGTGGGCAGCTGCAGGCTGAAGCTGTGCGAAGGGAGGGCTGAGGGATTGGCTTGTCATGAGCCTGACTCTCAAGAGATGGGATTGCAAGACAGAAGAGGGGGTGACCGGAGACGGAATGCTTCAGCAAAGATGTTTCCCAGCCCATTAGCCATGGAACCTCCATGGCAGATGCACCCCATTCCTGTCTGATTCATGAATTATTTAATGGCGTTATCTACAAGTCCTCTGTGAACCCAGACAGAAACTACTAGGTCAGCGGTTCTCAACCTGGGGGAGGGGTCAAACAGCCCTTTCACAGGGGTCACCTAAGACCATTGGAAAACACAGATATTTACATTACAATTCATAGCAGTAGCAAAATTATAGTTTTGAAGTAGCGATGGAAATAATTTTGTGGTTGAGGTCACCATAACATGAGGGGCTGTATTAAAGGGTCGCAGCATTAGGAAGGCTGAGCACCACTGTACTAGACTGATTGCAGAGGAGGGTTCAAAGATTCTGACAGAAGAATTAAGCACCATCTACTTGCCAGCGACCATTAAGTATTGTGCTGGGTTCTTCATACGCCTGTGAGGTGGGAGTATTATACACATTTTGAGGATTAATCTGAGGGTCTATGGGTAAATGACTTGCTCAGAATACCGCCATAGACTTCTTTCATATTCCTGAGAGTTTAGCTCCAAGCCAGAACTGTTTCCCTGTGCCTGAGTCTTCCAGGTTGGCCTGAGGATCTGAGAATTCTTCCTTTGCCATCAGGTAGGACTTCAGTGGCCAGGATTCCCGCTTTAGCCAGTAACTTGAGCCTAAGCCCGGGCCTTCCCAGCCCTCAAATCTGTTGAGTAAACCAGCACCTCTGTGAGACAGACCCTGGAGAATTGATGGGGACAGAGGTGTGCTTCCTAGGTCGCCATGCCTGCTATAGGTTTATTGGATTGTTTTGTAAAACACTCCAAAGGTAATTTGTTTTCATTTTACATGTATGAGCCATCTTCTGCATGCATTTCGGGTGCCCTGGGAGGACAGAAGATCCCTGGAACTGGAGTTAGAGGTGGTTGTGGGTCACATGGATGCTGGCCAGCAAGTCCAACCCCTCTGCAAGAGCAGCGAGTGAGTCCAGCTGCAGAGTCGTGTCTCCAGTCCTCCTCACACAACTCTTTAAAATCTTAAAAACTTGCACAATTACCAAGAAACGAAGAGCTCAAGTCCCCAGCGCAGCTCTTCTGTGGCCCAACAAGTCGCCACCCAGAGGGTGGCAGTTAGCTTAGAGTAGCACAACCACGTCTGCGTGGGCTGGGATTCTACCTCCATAGTTGCCCTTGGGGGAAGCAGAGGCACGGGGAAGGGACTTGGTGCTAGGAGGTTCCGGTTGGCGACTGAGAGATAAGGCAGGGGCAAAGCCTCCAGCGGGTAGAGGGATGGGCACATTGGGAGGAAGGGCTGGGCAGGCAGCCTCTGCAGAGGAGAGCAGGGGTGCACAGAGGGCAGTATATTTAATATCCGGGCCCTAGGGCACCAGGGAAGCCACCTGGAGCGTGGGGAGAACGGCTTTCTTAGGGTTCCAGAATGGAGTGTTACCCCACAGTCTTCCTGTACAGAAGTTTCACATATCAGTAGCTGTCTTAGTTAGGGTTTCTATTGCTGCAACGAAACACCATGACCAGAGAGCAAGTTGGGTGGAAAGAGTTTATTTGGCTTACACTTCCGCATTGCTGTTTATCACCAAAGGAAGTCAGGACAGGAGCTCAAACAGGGCAGGAACCTGGAGACAGGAGCTGATGCAGAGGCTATGGAAGGATGGTGATTACTGGCTTGCCTCACATGGCTTGTACAGCCTGCTTTCATGTAGAATTCAGGACCACCAGCCCAAAGAGGGCTGGACCACTAATAGAGAAAATGCCTTACAGCTGGATCTCATGGAGGCATTTCCTCAGCTGAGTCTCCTTCCTCTCTGATGACTCCAGCTTGTGTCAAGTTGACGCAAAACCAGGCAGTGCAGTAGCCCCGCCCCACGTGTGCCAGGTGGAGCCAGCAGCTCCCCAAGCTAACTGTATTAGGTAAAAAACAAACTCAGAAAACGAAACCCAATTGCTTAGCCCTTCAGATTCAGCACCTCTTCCCCCCAAAAAAGAGCTGTGGAAACCAGTCTCCAGGGCCCCAAATTCTAGGCACAGAGTACTCTTAAGGGTCCTGCTTGTGGCAGAAAAGGAAGGGGTGTATGTGGAGGGAGCAGAAGGGATCAATGTTCATCAAATTGATATTTTTTTAAACCATAGTGAGGATTGAACCCAGGGCCCTAAGCTGCAAGGCAAACTTCCTCCCCCTGAACCATGCCCCCACTCATTTTGTCTCGTTACCTTTCACATTTTGAGGTGTGTGTGGGGGGGTCTTACCTAGTTGCCCAGGCTGGCCTTGAACTTGAGATCTTCCTGTCTTAGCCTGTGCCACAAAGCTCAGCTAATGTCAAGAACATAGCCCTCCATACCCACTGAAGGAAGACTCCTGCCCCATAAAACACACCCTGAATCCCCCTTCGTGCATAGGAATAATGGTTTACTGAATTTGAACTAATCTATAGACGGAGGCTTCTCAGGATTTGAACCTGGGAACCCTGTCCAACTACAGAAGGCTGGCCTGCAGTGTCTGCTGGACCACACAGCTGTCCTCATGCCACAGGGGCAGTGAGGAGGCGGAAGACACCTGGGATGGATATGCGGGCTCTGGGGTGAGATAGGAGGGTGGCGGGTGGGGAAGGGGCTGTAACATGGGTACTCACACTTGGAGTTAGATTGGGGTCCTGTCCATTTGTTTGTCTTTATTTATTTATTTGTTTGTTTATTTTATTTGATAGGGTCTCTCTATGTAGCCCTGACTGTCCTGGAACTTTGTAGACTAAGCTGGTCTTGAACTCACAGAGATCCTTCTGCCTCTGTGTCCTGAGTGCTGGGATTAAAGGTGTGCGCCAATAAGCCTAATATGGTGTACTCTGCATTTTAAAATCTCATGCCAATACTAACAATTGGATTTTATGTTGCTATGGTCTGTGTGTTATTCCCCAAAGGTCTACGTCCTAGAACTTGGTCTCCATTACAGCATTACTGAGGTGGATCCCTTTAGAATGGATCAAAATATGGATGTCGTTATTCAAATGCTTCTCTCTGTGGCACACACACTAGCGTCACTGTGTGATGGTTTCCACCATGGCATGCAGGAAGCAGGCATTTGCCAAACGCTAGCCCTATGCTCCTGGGCTTCCCAGCGTCTGGAGCTAGGAGCTAAGTATGCCCCCATTTGCCAGTTACCAGGTCCAAGCCACTCACTATAGCATCATGAAATGGACTGGGACAGGTTAAATTCAAATGGAGCCCTCATTTCTGCAAGGCAAACCATTCCTTAGTTTATGGCCTCTGGACACCATAGTCCCCACCACTCCCTTCTGTCTCTGAGCTCTGACCAGCTTCGCTCTGACGTGAAGAGGTGTCACAGAAACAGCGCAGAGCCCTCAGACAGAGGGCCTGAGTTGGATTTCCAATCCCCTGGTTATGCGATGTGGCTACATTAGCTAGCTCTCTGCTGCCTTAGTTTGCTAATCTGAGAAATGGGAATGGCACTACTGTAAGCATTACAGCTCGTGTGGAAAGGGATCCTGGCAACTGGGAGCCAAGGAATACTATAGGTACCCGAGTGTAACAGTTCTGCTCCAGCAGGAGAGGCTTCCCCAGAGAAGTTGTTACAGTTCTGTTCCAGGCCCAGCCCCTCTGAGTGAATCAACTCTGCTGGGCTAAGGGGAGGTTTCCCCAGGGAAAGTGTTACAACCCTGATCAATCCAGCTGGGTGGAAAAGTTGTTACTTCTCTCCTCCACAACATTCCAGGGAAAGAAGGTCTCTCTCAAACCTCATTCAAGAGATTTATGGGGAGGGAAGAACCCAGGAGCGCAGCTGCCTCTGCCAGGGTGGATAGAGGCAGCCGCAAGCTGAACAGGCACAGGGCTAATGTAGGGCTTCTTAGGGGTGGAGTTTTACCAGGGAGAAGATTTTCAGGATGGGAGTTGGTCAGATTTCAGCCCCTTGTGTTCAGATTGGCTAGATCTCGTGCTCTGGGATTGGTTGTTTTTCTACTTAGGGGCTGGTTTGTTTTCCTGCTCAGGGATTGGTTGGTTTTCTGCTTAGTTGTTCAGGGGCAGATTTTGGCTCTGATTTCAGGGTCAGGGTGTGTTTCTTTGGCTGATCTCTTTTTTTCCCTTACAACTATTGCCTGCCCCCAGGGCCTAAACTGTTGTGGGTGTTTTGGTTTTAGGTACAGTCACAGGTGCTGCAGGTGTTTGGGTCCATGACAGACTGCAGCACGAGGGACGGTGGCCCCCTAAGACGGGAAAGGAAGAGAACAGGACACAGGGCTCAAGGACAGGGAAGCAGAGAAGGGCTGGCCAGGCTCTGTACACGCTGTGAACTCCTTCTGAAGCAGCACCGTGTGGATGACAGAGCTCACAGGCTGACCAGGATGGACAGAGACCACAGCTGAGAACACAGCCACAGAGAACACCTCTGTGCTCCTAAGGAGAGCCTCAGTAGAACCACAGTTTATTGCAGGAGCTGGCTGTTCCAAGCCTGTCACTGCTCCTGTCTGCCATCCAGGGTGCATGGGCTAGATCAGGGAGGCAGACCATGCCTGCCCAGGTGCCCAGTTAAACTCCGTGGAGGCCAAAGCGCAGTGCAGATGTCAATGAGAAAGTTTAGCAAACGGGAGTACGACACTTCACAATGAGGAAGAGCCTATGGAGTAAAGGAAGATGTCTTGGTACAGACGTGCAGGTTCTGTTTTAAGTTCTTATAAAATAATCAAAATCAAGACGTTTTAAAAATTAAAAAGTCAACAGCATAAAAAGCTACGGTAAGGCCGGGAGGTGGTGACGCACGCCTTTAATCCCAGCACTTGGGAAGCAGAGGCAGGCGGATCTCTGTGAGTTCGAGACCAGCCTGGTCTACAAGAGCTAGTTCCAGGACAGGCTCCAAAACCACAGAGAAACCCTGTCTCGAAAAACCAAAAAAAAAAAAAAAAAAAAAATTAAAAAAAAGCTACGGTAAGTTAAACGTCACTTAGTGCTGAGAGACTTTTGACCATTTTTGTGGTCCAGGTGTGCTGGGCTTTAGTAAACATTAGTTTTAGCAGAGTCCTGGGTCGGTCCTGAACTCACCACTCAGTGACTCGCTTCGAGTCGCTGGCAGCCTTTGGCCTCAAGCACTGTCAGTGCGCTAGACGGTGCCTCGTTAGACAGTCACCTCTGTCTCTTTGTCTCGACTGTCTCTCGCTCTTCCTCCCTCCCTCTTCTCTCCCCCGTGTGTATGTATGTGTGTGGTGTGTTACATGCATGCCCCACAGAGGTCACAGCAGGACAAGTGTGTCTTCCCCTGTTACCGTCTGTCTCCTTGCCTTTAGATGGGGTCTCTCACTGACTCGGGAGTTCCTTGTGTTTTAAGCTGGCTGGCTTTCAAGCTCTGAAGAGCCACTGTCTTCTGCCGCCGCTGACACTAGGGTTATAGGCACAGGCAGCCACGATTGATTTTGTGTTTTTTTGAGACTCGGTCTCTCTGTGTAGTCCTGACTGTCCTGGAGCTCACTATGTAGATCAGGCTGACCTCAAGCTCAGGGACCCACTGCTTCTGCCTCTCGAGTGCTGAGATTAAAGGCGTGTGCCACTTTGTTTGGCCTCTGAAAATCTTTTCCACTCGAGTTTCACTGTACTTTCCCACACGTAGGCGTGTTTAGGACACAAACATTATCATATTATCGCCACCCACAGTATTCTGTACAATAGTATGTTATCTAGGCTTGGAGTCTAAGTGCAGGCCTGGGTCAGACCATGGATCCCTCTCTATTCATCGTCTCTCCATATACTACATCATACAGCCGAGGTGGACAGTGTGCTCCACTGTGGAAGTCTACAGACATACTCCATGGTGTTGGCATCAGAAAGGAAGAGTCTCACGAGGCTCAGAGGCAGAGTGCTTGCCTAGCAGATATGAGGCCTGGGTTCTCCTCTCAGGACTGAAAAGAGAAGGGCAGTGAGAGGAGAGAGGGAGACAGGAAGGTCACTAGCGATGAAATTAGATGCTCTTCTCAGAGTGTCCCCGTGAAGGAGACACAACTGTCTTTGTGCTTCTTGGCTGTGGGACTCCCCTCCAAATGACAAGTCTCGGCAGATGGAGCGGTCTGTAGAGGGGACGAGTGTGGCAGAAAAGGCAGGCCAGGGAGGAAGGGTCCGGGACCTTTGCCCACAGCTGCATCTGGGACTTCTACTTCTGGCTGGGACCCTGCCCTTCTTTGGGGACTGCTGAGCAGCCTGTCTATCTGGTCACCAACACCTCAGCTTGTCAGGAGGAGCCCAGTGCCCTCTGCTCAGGACAGACACTTCAGCCCCCGGAGGGAGGGAACACAAAGACAATATCCAGCCCCAGTCCCCTGCTGTGTGGCTGTGTCTGGAGTCGGAGCTTGGAGCTCGGATGACAGAGGCGGAATTGAAAACCCTGGAGGGCAGCTGTGCTCCGAGCTGTCAGCCTGTCAGCCCGGGAGGGTGGACACACTCCGGCTTGCTGCTTCTGCCCGGAGAGGCTGAGCCCTGACGCTGTGCAGAGCCTCCATTTATAATTTCCCACGATAACAGGCCCATTCATCCCCTCTGCAGGCCCTAATTGCGCCGGAGCAAGGGATGACAGCTTAATTATGAACCTCACAAAAATTGAACTTGGTCTGTGTCAACAAAGTCCCTTCCCTGTCACCCAAGGGTAGCTCTTTGCCCTTCATTGTAGCAAAGGGCAGTTGGAAAGAAAGGAAAGAAGAAAAAAAAGGAAAGGCTTGGCTGAATTCCAGTTCCAACAGACTTTTATTTTCTGGCTCCAAAGCATCGGCGTTTTAGGAGACAGAAGCCTTTTCCTGTTGCTGGCTGGTCACCGCCTGGTTGGAGGGGCATTTTGGTCCCCAGAGATTTGGGATGTGAGTGTTAAAAGGGACTCTGGGGACGGCTTGTTTGGGATTGAAAACTGGGCACAATTCAGCCCGCAGATGTTTTATTTGGCCAACAGAGTTTTCTTTTTTAAACTTTAACAAACTTTGTGGTAAAATCCACATCACACAGAATTAACCATTTTAAAGCTCCCGGTTCACTGCCGCCTCGGCCTGTTTGTGGTATTTACAGCATAGCCACCAGCTGCCTCCCAAGTATTTTCACCACCTCAGAAGAAGCTCTGTACCCATTAAGCCCTGATTTCCTGTTCCCACCCCCACAACGAAGGCCCTGGACATAACATTCTAGACTTGCCGCCTTGGGTATGTAACTGACATAGACGCCGTGGCTTAGTGTCTGGCTTGGTCACTGCATCCTTCCCTGATGGGGCTCTTGCATGCTGTCTCTGTATCAGCATTCATTACTATTATTATTGTTATTAATTATTTTAACGGCTTGGAAAAAGATACAAGAGTCTTTGCCCTGCCTCCCCCCAGCCCTATCTACATTCCCAGCCTCGTGTGTGGCCACAGTTTGTGTCACTGTGACGGCAGTGAGAAACCAGAGTTCACGCCACAAAAGGAGAGAGTAACATTACGAACTAGGCGCCCACTTCTCCCTGCTACCCAGCTCTGGAAACAGGAGAGGCCTGACACCCTGGCCAGACAGATGAAGGAACGGAAGCCATCCATATCACTCTGCTTGTGAAGTTCACGGGGTGACACCACCTAGGGAGAATCCACGTCCTTGCTGCCCAGCACCGGTAGCTTTTTCTGCAGGTCTTGACAGCAACAGTCAGGATTTCTATCTTCAGGGAGGTGTGACCCGTGTCCATGACAGCTAGTACCCTGGCGTTCTGTTAATGTGTGTTTTGGGGACCTTTCTGTTCACCTTGGGAAATACCCTGAATACTTGTGTGGTTTAGGTGAGTAGGGCCTGCCCCCTCCTGGGCATGTGCTATATTCTCATAGGCTGAGAATCACGAGTGTCTCTAGAGATCAGGGCTGAGCGACTCTTGTGGGAAAGTCAGCCTGGGCTGCCAAGTAAGGATGGAGGGATTTCCAGCGACTCCATTTGAGCGCTTTGATGTGGCTGTGCCCGGAAGCCTGTTAGTTTTTGTTTTCTGCTGAAGATGGAAGCCAGGGCTTCACACACACACACACACACACACACACAGAGAGAGAGAGAGAGAGAGAGAGAGAGAGAGAGAGCAAGTAAGCTACATTCCAAGTCCCGGATCTTTCAGTTATATAATTCAATACGCAGCATGTTATGATGGGGATGTTTTCTGAGATGGGCAGATAGGCAATTTCATCATCGTAGGGACATCCTAGGCACTTGCACTTATGACGAGACCCAAGATTGTCCAGGTCAGTCACTAAGCGTGGCCTCTTGGTGCCTTCAGGAGGGCACAGTAAATCCAGAGGACGATGCTTCTGAGAGCATAGTGTGTAACACACTCAAAATCGACAGTAGAGATGGAGCTGTGACAGCCACTTACCAGTGCCAAGTGCGTGTGCAGGACCACAATTGCATGTGCTAGTCTTTGTAGGACTGGCAGCCTTGCAGGTTTGTTTACACCAGCGTAGCTACAAAGTGAAACCACACCCTGGCTGCATCCCAACAGGACCCCACATAGGGTGGTAGGTTTCATTTTCTTTTCCATTATCTTCCTATGCACCACCATCACATACATGGCCTGTCTTACTTTCTTTTCTAGTCTGTGATAAGACACCATGCCCAAGGAAGCTTATAGAAGGAGTTTATCTGGAGCTTACAGTCTCAGAGGGGGAGTTCATGACTATCATGGTGAGAAGCATGGTGGTAGACAGGCAGGCATGATTGGCAGCAGAGAACTTACATCTCAAGATCCAGCCATGAGATAGAGAAAGCTAACTGGGAATGGTCCCAGCTTTGGAAACCTCGAAGCCCACCCTCAGTAAGACACCTCCTGCAGCAAAGCCACACCTTCTAATCCTTCCCAAATAATTCCACCAACTAGGGACCACATGTTCAAACACGTGAGCCTATGGGGGGGAGGGGAGAGAGGCATTCTCATTCAAACCACCATAGGGTCTATTGTTAACTGAAACAAATGATAAATCTTATCTCTTCCCCCCCCCCCTTAAACTGCATCAAATCTCTGATGAAGTCTACAAATCACAACTTGCTGCTAACTTGCCACACACTCAGCGCAGTCAGGGAGGTGGGTAGTCACATGTGTCGTTTGTGGAGGATAGGATGGGGAAGGAGGAGGTGACTCCCGTTGCAAGTAGGCGATCTTGGCTTTCAATGAGAATAAACACGTCCCTATCCCTCTGTTCAGAGTACCCCAGGGAAACTGGAGATGCTGGAATACGTAGGAAAGTACCCTGAAAAATCCCGCCACTCACTGTCACCTTCCCTCACACCACGAGGGAGTTTATGGCCCTTTCTCAGCTGCGCTGTATTTCTCTTGCCCCCAGCAGAAGGCGAAGGCTATGTTCAGTATCTTCCGGAGTTCAAGCGGAAGGCAACAGGCTCTTGGACACACTTTTGCTGAGGAGGAAGCTTCCACAGAGCGCTGTCTTGGGCTGCAGCCAGAGAGGGCTGTGCTCTAGGGCTCTTTTCACCTGGGTGACCAGCACTTGGCCTTCCCTCAGACACGTCTTTGGCCCCTCTTATTCCTGCTACCACCAGGTGGCGCTGTGGAATAGGAACCAGGACCTCTGGCTGGGTACAAGAGGGAAACTATAGGGAGCAAGGGAAAGATGCCAACTGTGAACACACAGCCACTTAAAGCATGGGTACCACTCAGGGTGTGTAAGGAGGGTCTGAGCAGTCGTGACTGTGGGCAGAGCCTGAGCAGAGTCTGCCTCCTGGTTCAGGAAGAAGGGGCAGAAAGAAGGGCATTCTAGGGGAGGGGGGCATAGTCCCCCAAATCTGGAGAGCTCCATCAAAATATGTGTGTTTGTCTTTTCATGTGTGGCTTTGGGTAATCAGGTCCAAGAAGCCCGACCCAGAGGCAGTCACCAGATCGAGCCTGCCTTTTTTTTTTTTTTTTGGTTTTTCGAGACAGGGTTTCTCTGTGGTTTTGGAGCTTGTCCTGGAAGTAGCTCTTGTAGACCAGGCTGGCCTCGAACTCACAGAGATCCGCCTGCCTCTGCCTCCCAAGTGCTGGGATTAAAGGCGTGCGCCACCACCGCCCGGCTCGAGACTGTCTTGGAGTTCAATACGGGTAGACACCGACCAAGTACAGAGGCCTTACGCATATAACTCAAATAGTTGCCATGCTATAAGAGAAGTTAGAATTTCTTTGTAGACATTGTTATGGATTCATTAAATGCTAATTTAATAATAGAAACCCGCTGATGTTAAACATCGTATGGAGGATGAAGGCTCATTCGGTAAAGCACGTACCTTGCAAACGTGTGGACCTGCGTTCCATCCCAGCACACGTGTACAAATAGCTGGAAGTGGTAGTAACCTGTTATCCCATCCATGCGGCGACAGAGACAAGAGGATCCCCGGAGTTCCCTGGCAAAGCCACATCTAGCCGAACATGCAAGCTTCAAGTTCACTGAGAGACCCTGCCTCAAAAAACAAGAGGTGGAAAGTGACTGAGGAAGACCCTTGGCATTGATCTCTTGCCTCCTGATAAACACATATAAATAAAGTTATTTAAAGGATTTTTTTTAAGGGCTGGCCTTGCTTCCAAGTCAGGTGTTTTGGCCCCCTCTGTAAGGCAGAGTCTTACTGCTTTCCCAGGATTCCCAGTACCTCCCTATCCTGCACTGGCCAAGGTGGATGGGTTCAGCCTCTGTCCACTTCTGGCCTGGCTCACTCCCCTGCTGGGATGTGCTGAGGCTGTGACCCAGCCAAGGTCCCAGGGGAGGGCATTTCTGTGAGGATGGACACAGTGTGGGTGTTCTTGGCTTCTGGATTCTGACCTGCCCCTAGGCCGCAGTTTGGATGGTCTTTACAAAAGTCATGCTGAGATAAAGTTGCCCCTGCACAATGAAGCAGCAGGGCCTTGGAGAGGTGATGGAGTAATAGTGCTGTTGTGGGCGTGGGGTCCCCCATTTTCACACTGGGACTTTCTCACCACTGGGTACCATCTGCTAGTTACGACGGAAGGGAAGGCCAGAGGCCAGCACCACCTTGGTCTTCCCTGCTCTAGAATTATGACAAGGAGAGCTTATCTGTGTAGACGATTCAGACTTGGGCATTCTGTGACAGCAGCAGCATGGCAAACATGCCCGGGTTTTCCTCCCAAGAGGAATCCCAGCTAGAGGCTGCCCTGTGGGGAGTGTGTGATGTGTGAGAAGGGACCGGTCTCAGCTCCAGCAGAAGTCCGTGCAGAGACACAGTCGATGGACTGTCAGCCTCCTCGTCCCGTTCCCAGTGCCTGGTTTCCGGCTCTGCCTGGCTTGCCTTCTACTCTGAGCCCTCCTGAGCAGACTTCTGTCTTGAGTGCTGTGAACTGCACGCATAGCATCCCATCTTTCTGCAGGATGTAGGCGTGGCCTCTGCCGCTGGCACAATGCCTCATGTCCTCACCTCACTGGGACTCCAGGAAAGCCTTCTCCACATCACAATCACCTCCCAGGAGTCACCATACACCCCTGTACCCTCGAGGCAGCTCTGAGGAGTCCCCACTCTCAGATCTTGTAGGATGGTAGCAGCTCTTCTCTGCTCTTCCCTACACAGCTCCAGCCTGACAGTGCTAGCTCCAGGGAGTTCTCTGCAAATTCGCCATTCTGTCTCAGATCCTGCGTCTAAAGAACACACAGTTAAGGAGAGTCTCAGTCACAGGCAGACGTCCTTGGCCAGCCTCAATAGCAACCTCTCAGGTCCCACGGTCTGAGTCTCAGGTCCCCTCTTGAGCAGTGGCGCATACTGACCACATACCCTGGGATTGCAGGGAGGGGCAGCATTACTGTTTGGGTCACATGGACTGGGGAGAATTGCTGGCAACTGATACCACAGGTAAAGCTGAAGTAATCTGTTGGATGCTTTCCCGCCTCCAACCTCCCAGAGCAGGTTTAGATTCTTCATTTTTGTATTGTCCTACCTACATTTCAAATGCCCAGCGTTTAGGTGGAAGCCCTACCACCATCCATGTATACTCAAAAGATTGGGATGTTGGGGGTTCTCCAGCCAGGGGCCCCATTCCATGCTTTGGTCTCACTCCTCCCACTTTAAACCCCGCCCCTGAGAAAGTCAGCTCCTCCCTAGGGCTGTTCAAGACCGTGCCTACAGGCTATAGACCTGTAGACAATTATCACATGTACTCATTCATAAGTGGCTTTTAAACATAAAATAAAGAAAACCAGCCCACAAATCACAATCCTAGAGAGCCTAGACAACAATGAGGACCCTAAGAGAGACATATATAGATCTAATCTACATGGATAGTAGAAAAAGACAAGATCTCCTGAGTGAATTGGGAGCATGGGGACCTTGGGAGAGGGTTGAAAGGGAGCAGGGAGGCAGGAAGACCTGGTAGCCAGATTTGCCATGTGTTTCCTCCCCTGCCTTCCCAAAGGTCACCCAGGAGTTGCTTTGCTCTGCTCACATTAACCTGGATTTACTAATTTGGCCTGACCTGATTTATTACATCAGTGACGGCGTTACTACTGGGGGATTTAGACTTTTCACCCAAGACCTGTCAACTTTGAGTGTTACAAGGAAGGATCTGGAACGAGTCAGTCACACTTTAGCGAGATTTGCATTGACCCAGTTCATACTTTCTCCATTCTCCTGGAAGGAAGGCATAGCAAATGGCGGGGACAACCTGGAGACAGCTTGGATCCAGGCAGGAGAGCTGCTTTTCAGATGCCCAGACAGTCAGGAGGCAACAGTGCCCAGGTGGGAGAGGCTTCCCTTGTCACTAGAGGTGTGTGTGCGTGCATGCAGGTGTGAGGCAGCTGGTGACAACTGGGTACATGGCTGTGGGAGAGGCAACTGAGGCTGGGGAGTCCTGGGGAACTCAAAGAGGACACCTTTGAACCCAGGTGTATCAGCCCCTGTCCTTCTGTCCCCCTGTATTGTGCAGGGCCCTGGAAGGCCAGGGCAGGAAGGTACTGGTTACTACCCTGGTATAAGCTAATGATAACAATGTCAGAACATTTATTTATAATGATTCATTTATTTTTATTTTTTCTGGGCATTGGTATTTTGCCTGCATGTATATCTGTGTGAAGGTGTTGGATCCCCTGCAACTGGAGTTACAGACAGTTGTGAGCCTCCATGTGGTTGTTGGGAATTGAACCCGGGTCCTCTGGAAGATCTTAATCACTGAGCCATATCTCCAGCCCCCAGAACTAACACTTAAGTTGCGGTTTAGAACTTCAAATCTGTTCCTGTGCATTGCCTTTTCTCCTTTGGGAAGTTCTGCTAGGAAGTTATTGTATGTGCAAGCAAGAAAAACCACGCCTGGGGGTCTCATTCAGAGGTGACTAGAGGAGGGCCACTGTCCCTCCCTGCTGCCTGCAAGTGCTCAGGTGTGGGACCCATGGAGAAACCTGGAGGATGCTTCCAGGAGAGCAGGACCAGGGCTTCCCAAGGTCCCAACCTTGCTAGCAGCCTACATTTGGGCCAGAACTGATGGTGTCATCCTGTGACCCTGCTGGGAACAGTGGGCGGGGTTGTCCTGATGTGTTTCTGAATTCAAAATATTTTGCCAACCTCTGGGGAGGAGGTGGGGCACTGGGGAGAACCCTGCCAATTGCTTCTGTGGTTGCTTCCTGGGACTCTCATGAGCTTTGGCCTCGGCCATTTTCCTGCGTCTTCCCTTAGCGATGTTTCTCTTTGTCCTCTGACCTCTGTCCTGGCAGCCCCAGCTCCATTCCTGCCTTGATGGTGCCAAGCCAGAGGCATTCTTGGAGGTTCTGTGCTTGGTGTGGAGTGGCACCAGCTGGGACAGACCCTTGGGTCCCAGCCTCGGGGCTGGCAGCTGCGACTACGCTTCCTGTTGTCTGTCCATTGCTGCAGCAGGAGAGAACAGTGGGAGGGGCAGCCCAGACCCTTCTGATTGGTTTGCCTTGACATTTTACCTTTGACTCCTCCTCAGATTTTGTGTATATTGCTCACCCTTATGTTTGGGGGATATATTCCCAACCCCCAACAAACACATTTTCTCCTACGTGTACCTTCTAAGATACGAATTGCCCTTCTTGGCTTAAAAGAAGTGCTTTGTGGCTTCTCTTTGCCACACCCTATTGTCAGCTGTTCCAGCTCTTTGGGCCATTCTGAACCAAAATAAGGCTTTACTTGGGTTTGCACACCGTGGTACTGGGCAGTCAGGAGCGGAGCGACTCTCAAGTGGGTGGGTATGTAGTTACCGTATGCTGGGAGAAGGCAGGCTTCATGCCTTGGGCGTGGCGTGAGCTTTGATCATGCTACCTGGAATGTGTACAATTGAAGACTCACGAATTACTTCTGGAATCTTCCATTTAATATTTCAGGTGTGGTTGACAGCTAAGAGCTGAAAGTAGGGAGCAAAGCAAAAGATAAGGGAGGGGGCCAGGGACAGCTCGCAGGTGGGGGCAGGAAAGGAAACTAAGAGGTTATGAGTGAGTGGAAAAGGGGTGGCCTGTGCCAGAACCTTGGCTTGCCACAGGAGCCTCTGCAGCCAGCGATATTTCCAATTATAAATGGTAAACTGAGGTTCCCCAAGGGCGACAACCTACCCCAAATCCACAGCTAGTCAGGAGGAGCTGGGTCACCCCAACTTCATCTCATATGAGGGTTTCAGTGTTGTTTCCAGTTCAGGCCTTCTGAGTTCCAGACCCTTCTATCAGACACCCCTCACGGGTCTGCCTAATCCTGGCCGCAGTGACCGTGACACAATTGAGGTCAATGAGAACCTTGGGAGGAAAATCTTTTTTTTCCCCCTGTGACTGCCAGGAGAAAGGAGGCTGTACGCTACGGCTGCAGTCAGTCTCCCGGGATGCCACGTGGCATGCCGGAATGAGGCTGGCGCAGAGGAACACGGAGCCCCACCACAGAAAGGAGGCAACTGAGTCTTCATGGTACCGCCTGAGCCCAGATCCAACTCTATCTGAAGCTGGCATCTGTGACTTTCTCAGTGGAACGAGCCAGGAGTTTCCCCTTCTTGGCATAAACCAGTTTAGACTGGATGGGTGCCACTGGCAACCAACGTCATTTCATATAATTGCCAGAACTTGCTGGAGTTCCTATTGAAATAACTTTTATTAGCTCATTCCTTTCAAAGTACCATGTACACACAGGCCTCCCAATGGGCATTGCCCCTCTATTGTATTATCTCTAGGCTGGTGGGTAAATTTGTTTTGATCCTTTCTTTCTTTTAATTTTTAATTATCTATCTATCTATCTATCTATCTATCTATCTATCTATCTATCTATCTATCTGGTATTTATCTATCCATTTGGTATCTATCTATCTATCTATCTATCTATCTATCTATCTATCTAGTATCTATCTATCTAGTATCTGTCTATCTGTCTATCTATCTATCTATCTGGTATCTGTTTATCTATCAATCAATCAATCAATCATCTATCTACATTTATATACACACCTGCACAAAGTTTTAAATTCAAGTTAATATCTAGAGCCTTCTTTTGTCTCTTCTGACTACATCACATGTGTGGGTGTCTCCATTGTCGCCCCAAACGTTGTAGGCTCTCATCTGTCCTTGTCTTTGGCTCTTGATGCCTTTGAAATCCTAGCAAATAATAGCTGGCAGATGTTGAGTTTTGGGGTTCCTCCTTTACTTTGGGGTCTCTGGTGTAATAGGATGCCAGATGCCAGGGTTGTGGGACACTGGTTATGTCTGGTTTCTGCTCACCTCTGGGAGATGCTCAGTGGTTGCTAGGCTAGCAGCCAAAGACTCAGCCCTTCAGCCCTCTCACTTTCCTGCCTCCTTCCCTCCCTTCCCTTCCTTTTGGTTTTTGAGACCAGGCTTTTTCTATATGGCACAGTCTGGCTCCTGGTTTCATGAGTTCTGGGACTGCAGGCATACCCGGCTCCAGTTCCCTTGTGCTCTGCTCTGTTCTAGGTCCAGGTGAGGTAACTGAAGCCCCCTTCTCTTCCTTAAGGCGTGTTCGGGAGTCTAGGGAATTCTCTATAGAAGGGCTGGCTTGACTTCGGCCGGCCTCTTGTGGGATGCAGCCCTTGCAGTCGGGTTTGTGACCACTTGCATGTACCATCTGCATCATTTGCTCTGCAGCGGCGTGAGCCTCGGGGAGCTGATCTTGTCACTGCACCACACAGTCCTCGCCGTCTGATCACTCCTGCTCTCTTCCTTCTAGCAACGGGGCAACGCAGCCAATCTGTGTCCCCAGGCCTGGGTCAGTGGGTGCCGGGGAGACAGTGAGGTTGACCAGAGTTTTCCTTCTAGCAACGGGGCAACGCAGCCAATCTGTGTCCCCAGGCCTGGATCAGTGGGTGCCGGGAGACAGTGAGGTTGACCAGAGTTTTCCTTCTAGCAACGGGGCAACGCAACCAATCTGTGTCCCCAGGCCTGGATCAATGGGTGCCGGGAGACAGCGAGGTTGACCAGAGTCTTCAGTTCAGGAGGTGAGCAACGGGGTGGGGCCTGGCTGGCACGTTGAATGCGCATGTGTGCTTGTATGCTTGCTCGTCTCTGGCCCTCAGAGGCTGCAGTGTGGCTGCCGCGCCTTTGAGTTTCCTTTGGACAGAGGGGTGCCGTGTCTGTCCACTGCCCCTCTCTGTCAATAAAGAGGGAGAGGAACTTATGCCTGTCCCGAAGCCTAGGTCCAGAGCCTGTGGTATGAAGCTGTCTCCTGCTCTCCGTCCTTCAGATGTCTGTGGCTCAGTGGTCCTGGTAGTCCTCTCTTTTCTTCCGGGGCAGCCGTGTCTGGATCTCTGAGATTCATGTGGGTGTGGCCTCTAGCTTGTGGCTTGAACTGGCCAGTCAGAATATCACACCTTCCAGGCTGAAGCAGGGAGTGTGAGTTCCAGGCTAGACTGACGAGGCACTGGGAGTTCTTGCTCTCAAACTTTTCAAACACGGATCTCAATGTGACCATCTCATGCAGACTTCTAGTCCGGGGTCCATCTGTCTGCAAGACTGTTGTCCTGAGATGAGAGACGCTAATGTTGGCTTTCCTATCAGCTGCTCAGCCTTGCCTCAGGGCTCTGGGCCCTGTCCTGCATCTTGGGGCCCAGGCTGAGGTGGCCATACTGCCTCTGTTCCTCCCTCCTGCCCAGGTGCGTGCTTCCGAGTAAGGTTATCTGAGGAATTGCTCTTAACTCTGTTGGCCACTCAAGCTACTTACTTTAGTCCAGATTTTAAATTTTAGCAAGCTGGTGTGTGTAATTATTATTAAATATGAATCTTAGCATCAGAGATCCACATCCTCCATGGCTGGCTTGTGGCTGTCTGGGATGGAGACGGCCTGGCAGTGACCTCGGCTCCGTCCTTGTGATTCTGAAGCCTAAAGCAGTGGGGTGGGAGGGGGAGGCAGGAGCCTGCCTGCCTTTGAGAATTCCGGTGGTTGTGGGGGGCGGGGCAGCACGGCGTTGCCAGGCTCCCACTCAAGAAAGAAATACGTTCCTGTTTTAATGAAGGGATTTTGGTCCAGGTTTTAGTCTCCTACTGCTGAACCCAGCTCTAGGGTCATAAGTTATGAGGAGCAGAGACATCCTGCCCTGCACCTGCCACACATCAGTCCTGCTCGCAGAGACAGACAGTGCTTCCGCAGCTGGGCTGGGTCGCTGACCTCCAGGTGCTGCTGGGCACAGCTGCTGCGGCTCCATTATTGGCTTACTTGAGGTTAAACATTCTCTTTTGTTTTCCTCCTGTAGAGCTCTGGGATCCAGTTTTCTTTTCATCCACCGTGCCTGCGGCACGCTCACTTTGCCCCTCTGTAGCGTGCTTCTCCGTGATTTGTCTCCAGTTTCATCATTAATAATTTAATTTTTTATTTAACAAGTGTTTTATATTTTCTAAGATTATACTTACATTATTTGCCCCTTCCCTTTCCTCCCTTCAGACATTCCCATGTATTCCACCCCGACTCTCTTTCAAGTTCATGGCTTTTAATCTCTTTAGTTGTTGTGTTTATATGTATATATATATGTGTGTGTGTGTGTGTCCATACATATTCATATACACATATATGAATATACGTGTTTATATATTTCTACAAACACGCACACACACACAGTCACCCATGCACAGTGTTCTCAGTCCATATAAACCTCCATGTATGTATATATTTTTAGAGCTGACCATCTGGTTGAATAGCCACCTGGGTGCTCTTCCCTGGAAGAACTATTCTCCCACTCTCAACGTTCTTTAGTTGTCTGTAGTTCTTTGTCTAGGGTTGAGTTATGGGCTCCATAACTGTGTTTTGATGGATTGTGATTTTTGTTTTTTTAAATAACGGTCTCCTTCTGTTAAGAAGAGAAGTTCCTTGATGAGGGTTACCACTACGCTGATTTGTTGTTACAAGGATAAATATTTAGAGCGTAAGCAGGGGTTATGAGGATTTAGTGAAGTGCTGGTTTGTTGTAGGTTCTCCTCTGGGATCCTTGACTTCACCAGCCCTGGGTAATTGGCTAGGTTTCCGGTACCAGGCATGACTTTCCTCTTGTTGAGTAGGTCTAAAGTCCAATGAGAGAGACTGGTTACCACCAAGCTATGTTTGCCATATTGCGTCTTTAGGGTTATCATGCCGTGCTGGCTGTTGATGTGTTTGTAAGTGTCACAGCTGGGTAGGACTGTCTGTTGCCTTTCTTGTCCTCAGGAGGGGCATTCAGGTCAGTTCTAGCTCAGGGGGCCGCTGGGCCCTGTTTCTGAAATACGTGGTGTCCTCTGCGATAGGGACTTCAACCTCCCTGGAGTAACCAAGGGCAACAGCAATCAATAGCCTATAATGTTTGAGAGTCTCATGGCCAACACTGACAAATGACTCTAAAAAGGGCTTCTCATGCTTAGTGCTGATTTTTGATAAGTGGTCCATGGTTCTTGGAGGGCGGGGAGATCACTGTCAGCCCAGATGGAAACCTTTCCTGTATACCACATATGGATGTTTGTATACTGACTTCCATGTGTCCTAGGTATTTTTTAGGTAGACAGTAGTGTGAGCCCTGTGGCTTTTCCAGACACCTTTACTGTTACATCACCCCTTGCTCTTCTCCTGCTGTATTTATCCCTCCTCTCTCTCTAATTAGAGCCCCCTGTTTTCCCCATTCCCCCTTCAGATCCCTTGCCCCTTGCAGTTTCCTCTCTATTGCTTCCCCCTCCTCCACAATGGTCCCTTTTGACTTTCCTGGTTTCTGAGATGATAGAGAACACTCAACATTTGTCTCTCTGGGTCTGGGTTATCGCACTCAGTATGATCATTCCTAGCTCCATCCATGTATCTACCAAGCTCACGATTTCATTTTTCTTTACACCTGAATAGCATTCCGTAGCGTATGTGTACCCCATCCTCAACGTCCAGTCCTCGGTTGTTTCCATTTCCTAGTGACGGTGAATAGAGCAGCCATGAATATGGCTGAGCAAGTGTCTGTGAAGTAGGATATCCGGTCCCTTGGGAATATTCAGAGAATTGGGGGAGCGGGGTAGATTTATTTTTAGGGTCACATGTTAGATTTATTTTTAGCTCTTTGACAATTCTCCGCACTGATTCCTGAGTGGTTTGAGTGACGGTTCCCTTTTCCCGGATCCCCTCCAGCATGTATTGTAGGTTTTGTTGATCTGACTTTGGAAGTATGAAATCTCAAAGTTGTTTGATTTGCAGTCCCCTAATGGCTAGGGACAATGAACAGTTTTGAGATATTTCTTGGCCCATATTGATTTTTTTCTTTTGAGAACTCTCTGTTCAAATCCCTGACAGATTTTTTTTTGAAAATTTAACTTCTTTATTGATTCTTTGGGAGTTCCATATCATGTACCCCAATTCCTCTCACCTCCTGGTCCCCTCATATCCCCCGCTCACCCCTGCAGCACTCCCCCTCAAAAGAAAATTTTTAAAAAAATCAGATCAAATCAAAACAAAACAAAACAAAGCAAGCAAGCAAGCAAACAAACAAGCACAGGAACAAAACAGTCTTCCACCACCAAAAAACCCAAATCCAAAACCGAACAAACAAAACAAAACAGCTGAGCAGTGGTGGTGCATACTTTTAAGCCCAGCACTTAAAGAGGCAGAGGCAGGTGGATATCTGTGAGTTTGAGGACAGCCTGGTCTACAAAGTGAGTTCCAGAACAGCCAGGGCTATACAGAGAAATTCTGTCTCGAAAACAAAACAAAACAAAACAAAACAAAACAAAACAAACAAAACCCAAACCCCAAACCCCAAAACTCCCAAAAAACTAAACCAAACCAAAACAAAACAAAATAACCCTTCCTCTTGTCTCCATCCTTCCCGCCTCTCCACCACCTCTCCATTCATCCTGTCAGAACTGGGGGCCTCGGGGTGTCATATAGCACACCATTTTGTCCAATCAGATTTACTAGCAAATGTTCATGCAATGAGTCACTGGTCTGGCTCAGGGCCTCTGGCTTCTGGTCCACCACCATCGCTGGATCCTCGCTGGGATTCTTCTGGATATCCAATGGCCACCCCAAGTCTTGGAGATCCTGCGATTATTGTTCCACAGGACAGGATCCTTAACGCACACCAGGAGGTCCTAGATGGAGTAAATGTTAGGGTGGGCCACCCCAAGGCCTGGATGTGGGTCTGGATGGTGACTGAGCTGGTCAGTCTGGGCCACTGGGGCCACTGGCCTCAGGCAAGGGGGCAGAGTCAGCTTGCCTATGCCCATCTTCTCAGGGTCATTCATCCTGGATTGCGGTTAGGGGTGGGGCTGTCTCTCTCGCTGTAGTGTCCAGAGAGAGGCAAGACCAGCTTTCCCTGGGCCAGTGAAGGGTGGGCTAAGCTCAGCTCTGACTTCATCTCGCATGGTTTTTATGGCCCCCAGGTGACATTGGTCATAGAATCAGCACAGACCCAAGCTGCAGCTGAACCACAGACTCCGACAGGGCCCTCGGCAGCAGCTTGGGCCAGGATGACATCCAAGCACTGGCCATTCAGGTAGGGATGACTCTGGCAACAACATGGCTCTTGGGACACCACAGGGCCTCAGGTTACAGCCCCAACTCTGGGGTTTCACTTGACCTGTGACCTTTGGTGGCAATATAGGACTTAGACTTCAGCACAGTCCCCAGCCTCAGTATGACCATGGACCCAGACATGGTCCTCAGCAGCAGCCAGGTCTGGATGTCACCATTGCCCCAGGTGGCAGTGCCGGCATCTCAGGCCCCAGTGGGAGTGTGGGGCTCAGACATCAAGCTCAAGGGTCTGCATGGCTGTCGATGTTAACAGGAGCCTCAGGAACCAACACAGACCCTGGCTGCAGTAGGGCCATGGACCCAGACTTGGCCTTCAGCGGCAGCTCTCCCTGGCCAACTTTTTGAATGGGTCATTAAAATTCTTTTTTTTTCGAGTTCTTTATATAGTGTGGATATTAATCCTCTGACAGATGTAGCTGGCCAATATTCTTTCCTAGGCTGCAGGCTTCCTCCTCACTGGACTGATAGTTTTTTTGTTTGCTGTGTAGAAGCGTTTTAGCTTTATGAAGTCTAGTTGTTAACTGGTGGCCTTGATTCTTGGGCATGCAAAATCCTCATTCAGAAAGTCTTTTCCTATACCTATATTGTGCTGGCTAGTTTATGTCAGCTTGACACAAGCTAGAGTCATTGCAGAGCAGGAAGCCTGGGCTAAGAAAATTCCCCTGTAAGAAAAGGCTGTGGACAGGCCAGTGGGGCGTTTTCTTAATTAGTAATTGATACAGGAGCACTTAGCCCACTTTGGGTGGAGTCATTTGGACTGGTGGTGGTGGACTTGATAAGAAGGCAGGTTGACCAAGCCATGAGGTGCAAGCCAGTATAGACGACTCCTCCATGGCCTCTGCAGCAGCTCCTGCCTCCAGGTTCCTGCCCTGTTTGAGTTCCCACCTCCAGGTTCCTGCCTCCAGGTTCCTGCCCTGTTTGAGTTATTTTCTTGACTTCCTTCAATGATGAACAGTGCTATAGAAATGTCAGCCAAATGCACCCTTTCTTGCCCAAGTTTTTTGGTCATGGATTCCATCACAGCAACAGCAAGCCCTGATTAAGAGATCCATCCTGGGAGGTGCTGCTGTGTTTCCTCCGAGCAGTTCCAGGGTTTTATGTTTAGATCTCTGATCCATCTGGAGTTAGGTTTTGTGCATAGTAATAGATACTGGTCTGGACCATATCACAGTCCACACTCAAGCTAGGCTCACACCGCAGGGTGTGCATCAGATCATGTGGTATACGTGCATGTGTGTGTTCGTGTGTATGCACGGGGCAAGCATGCATGCATGTTCAGAACCAGTGGTTGTTTTTCTCTGTCGTGTCCACCTTATTTTTGGAGGCAGGATCTCTCAAGGAATCTGCAGCATGCTGATTAGTAGACTGCTTTCCTCCCCAATGCTGGGATCAGGGGTGTGAGCTGCAGTGCCCCGCTGAACGTGGGTGCTGGGGATTGAACTCAGGTCTCTACCTGCAGGGCAAACACATTAATGAGTGGGCCATCTCTCTC